>NC_086445.1:281225152-281898529 GCF_028390025.1 Pseudophryne corroboree
CCTATTCTCTAATGCAGGCTTTTTCAACCAGTGTGCCGTGGCACACTAGTGTGCCGCGACCAGTTGCAAGGTGTGCCGCGGAGCCAGAGCAGCTTCCCGCACCTTCAGAGTGAACTGTTGGCCTGGGCTCTTCTTAGAGGATCAGTCATGTTCTGGCTGCGACCTGTGCCTTGAAGACACGGCAGTGTGATATCATAGGTCACGGCCGCCGCATCTCACCACCCAGCCAGCCCACCTGCCTGCATACACGTCTTCCAGTTCCCACCTGCATCCACAGCTTTCCTTGCCCACCCACATCCACACCTGCCCGACTGCCCACTGCTCAGTATTTGCAGCACTCCACTATGAACCACTCCTGCCACTGAGGGATAGGCAGGAGGACAGCTGACCGGTAGGGGCTAATATTTGTTATGTTACTTCTCCTGTGGGGAACAATAGGATTTCACTAGGATTTATGTGGGGAGAATAAGGATTTATGGATTTATGGGGGGAACAATGTGAATAATTCATGTGGGGAGCAATAGGATTTATGTGGTGAGCAATGTGATTGTATTTTCTGTGTAGGCCAATGTATGTGTGGAATTTTTTCTTTTGCTGTGAGGGCTAATGTGTGTTTTTTTGTTTTTTTTGTCTGTGGGGAACTGATGGTGTGCCTTGGGAATTTCAAAATATTGGGGGTAATTCCAAGTTGATCGCAGCAGGAAAATTTTAGCAGTTGGGCAAAACCATGTGCACTGCAGGGGGGGCAGATATAACATTTGCAGAGAGAGTTAGATTTGGGTGGGTTATTTTGTTTCTGTGCAGGGTAAATACTGGCTGCTTTATTTTTACACTGCAAATTAGATTGCAGATTGAACACACCACACCCAAATCTAACTCTCTCTGCACATGTTAAATCTGCCCCCCTGCAGTGCACATGGTTTTGCCCAACTGCTAAAAAAAATTCCTGCTGCGATCAACTTGGAATTACCCCCATTGTTTGGTGTACCGTGAGTAAAAAAAGGTTGAAAATCACTGCTCTAATATGGTATTCATGTCACCCACACATCTGATTGGTGGTGTGTCATGAAATTTCATGTGCTACAAAGCAATTTATAATAAATGGAGTACATATAAACTCCTACATTTAAAAAAGGAAAAAAATTGGATATTTTTTCCTTTTTCTTTTTTCATTTGCATTTTCTTATATTTTTTTTTGAGAATACTGTTTGAGGTGGCTAATAGAGCGTTCATAAAACCCAACATAGTCTATGGATAGACTTAATTGTGGGTAACATTTCCCGGTTAACCGCTTTTTTTGTTTATATTTTCGCTATCTTATTAATTAATTTTCAGCCATTTGATGCATTATGTTTTATATATGTCAGAGTCGCAACTAGCTTTGAATTTTAAACAATGAGAATAAAAGTTAATTTTTAACTACAATATAAAAAAAAGTGTGCCCCAGAAAAGGCATATATAGTCCCTTCTCTTTTTACGCCTCGGTAAAAAACTTCTCTTTGAATATTAGTCTTTGATGACTATCTGTCTGGGAGCACCGCCAACCAAGTGCTATAAAATAATTTACTTAGATACAGCCTTAATGTTGGTACATGATAATTTAATAGTGTATAATCAGCATCCTGTGCGGTTTCAAAATAAGTCCTTAGCCCATAGCAACCGGACAGATTCTGTATTTTATTGACTGTGCTAGTTAAAATGACAGCTGGTTGCTATGGCCTTCTCCTCTTTTTCTCAAAGGTTTTGATAAAATCTTCCATTTAAGTTTGTTCAAAGTAAATTGCTGCAAACCTAGGAGGGAGATGTATCAAGCAGTGTAAAGAGTGTGGCAGTTTACCAGTAGAGAAACTGCCCGTGGCAACCAATCAGCGGGTACTCATTATTTTGTAGAATGTGCTTGATAATTGCTATCGCAAGGCTCATTGGTTGCTATGGGCAATTTCTGCATATGTCCACTTCTCCTTTCCTTACACTGCTGATACATCTGCCCAACGTACAGTATAGCCAAATGTCACCCACAAATACAGTACTTAGGGAAAGGTTTCTTGATTGTTTAACTTTATGCCTAGTTATGGATGCAACCAGGACTGTTTGTAAATAAGTACTTAGAATGTTCTAATTACCATTTGGAGAATTTTTGTTAATAGGTACCAATCCAGCAAAACTCCCTGGAAGACACCCAATTCCGGTCCTGATGCTGCCAGGTTGCTCCCATATATTTCTCTAACGTCCTAGTGGATGCTGGGGACTCCGTAAGGACCATGGGGAATAGACGGGCTCCGCAGGAGACTGGGCACTCTAAGAAAGATTTAGTACTACTGGTGTGCACTGGCTCCTCCCTCTATGCCCCTCCTCCAGATTTCAGTTAGAATCTATGCCCGGCCAGAGCTGGGTGCTTTTAGTGGGCTCTCCTGAGCTTGCTAATAAGAAAGTATTTTAGTTAGGTTTTTTATTTTCAGAGAGCTTCTGCTGGCAACAGACTCTCTGCTACGTGGGACTGAGGGGAGAGAAGCAAACCTACTAACTGCGGCTAGGTTGCGCTTCTTAGGCTACTGGACACCATTAGCTTCAGAGGGTTCGAACACAGGATCTTAACCTTGGTCGTCCGTTCCCGGAGCCGCGCCGCCGTCCCCCTCGCAGAGCCAGAAGACAGAAGCCGGCAGAAGCAAGAAGACATCGAAATAGGCGGCAGAAGACTCCTGTCTTCATATGAGGTAGCGCACAGCACTGCAGCTGTGCGCCATTGCTCCCACACTAACCCACACACTCCGGTCACTGTAGGGTGCAGGGTGCAGGGGGGGGCGCCCTGGGCAGAAATTAAGTACCTCCTGGCAAAAGCAGCATATATACAGTTGGACACTGTTATATGCATGAGCCCCCGCCATTAATTTTACACAAAATCGCGGGAGAAGCCTGCCGCTGAGGGGGCGGGGCCTTCTTCCTCAGCACTCACCAGCGCCATTTTCTCTCCACAGCTCCGCTGAGAGGAAGCTCCCCAGGCTCTCCCCTGCACGATAGAGAGGGTGAAAAAGAGAGGGGGGGCACATAAATTTGGCGTAAAAACAGTATATACAGCAGCTACTGGGTTAACACTAAGTTACTGTGTGATTCCTGGGTCATATAGCGCTGGGGTGTGTGCTGGCATACTCTCTCTCTGTCTCTCCAAAGGGCCTTGTGGGGGAACTGTCTTCAAATAGAGCATCCCCTGTGTGTGTGGTGTGTCGGTACGTGTGTGTCGACATGTCTGAGGTAAAAGGCTCCCCTAAGGAGGAGATAGAGCAGATATGTGTGTGAGAGGGTGTCTCCGTCGACAACGCCGATACCTGTTTGGATATGCGTAAGTGCTGAGGTGAATTTATTGCACAAAGGATTAGAGAACAGACAGGAAATCTACCCATGTCTGTCCCTATGTCGCAGAGACCTTCAGAGTCTCACAATGCTCACTATCCAAAATAATAAACACTGATATCGACACTGAGTTTGACTCCAGTGTCGACTACGATAATGCAAAGTTACAGCCAAAATGGCTGAAAGGTATTCAATATATGATTATTGCAATAAAAGATGATATGCATATCACTGATGACTCATCTGTCCCTGACACAAGGGTACACATGTTAAGGGGAAGAAAGCTGAGGTAAATTTCCCTCCTCTCATGAGGAAGAAGAGCGGGAATCTCCAGACAAGAGACAGCAGCTTCCCACAAAAAATTCTCAGGCAGTATCCTTTCCCCACTAGGGCCAGGATGTGATGGGAATCTTCCCCTAGGGTGTCCTGTTTGCACAGAAGGTAGCACTAGCTTTTCTCAGGGATCCTGCAGATAGCGTGCACATTCTAGTATACTACTCAGACCGGCGATTGTGTCGGCATGGGTTTATAGCACTGTGGCAGCGTGGACAGGTACCTTATCAGCAGAGATTGAGACCCTAGTATGCATATATATATATATATATATATATGTATATATAGAGATATATATATATTAAAGATGCTGTCTTAAGTGATATATATATATATATATATATATAAATATAAAACATGCCCAAAGAGACATGAGTATACTGGGTCCTAGAGTCAAAGCTATGTCGATTTCTGCTTGACGTGTCCTGTAGAATATGCAATGGACAGATGATGCCGACTTAAGAGGCATGTGGAAGGCTGAGGATTGTGTGGAGAAGGGTTCTCGGACCTGGTCTACACAGCTATAGCTGGTAATTCTGATATTTTGCCTTATATTCCTGCACAGCCTAGGAAAGCACAACATTATCAAATGCAGCCTTTCGAATAAAGAAACAAGAAAGTCCGAGGTGCGTCCTTTCTTGCCAGAGGCGGGGGCAGAGGAAAGAAGCTGCACAACACAGCTAGTTCCCAGGAACAGAAGTCTTCCCCGGCCTCTACAAAAATCCACCGCAAGGCGGAGCTAGGCCCGGTGGGGGCACGCCTTCGTCAGTTCAGCCACAAGTGGGTTCACTCCCTGTTAGATCCCTGGGCAATAGATATTGTGTCTCAGGGATACAAGCTGGACTTTGAGAAGATGCCCCCTCACCGACGGCCCTGCCGGCTTCCCCCCACGAGAGGGAAACAGTGTTAACTGCAATTCAGAAATTGTATCTTCAACAGGTGGTGGTCAAGGTTCCCCTCCTTCAACAAGGAGGGGGTTATTATTCGACCATGTTGTAGTCCCGAAACCAGACGGTTCGGTCGGACCCATATTGAATTTAAAATCCCTGAACATATACCTGAAAGGGTTCAAGTTCAAGATGGAATCGCTCAGAGCGGTTATTGCAAGCCTGAAAGGGGGAGATTTTATGGTGACTCGGGACATAAAGGATGCATACCTTCATGTCCCCATTTATCCACCTCATCAGGCGTACCTCAGAATTGCGGTACGGGATGGTCATTACCAATTTCAAACGTTGCCGTTTGGTCTCTCCACGTCCTTGAGAATATTCACCAAGGTAATGGCGGAATTGATGGTGCTCCTGCGGAAGCAAGGTGTCACTATTATCACGTACTTGGACGATCTCCTCATAAAAGCGAGATCAAGAGAGCAGTTGCTGAACAGCGTATCACTTTCTCTAGAAGTGAAACAGCAACACGGCTGGATTCTATATATTTCAAAGTCGCAGTTGGTTCTTACAGCTCATCTGCATCTCCTAGGCATGATCCTAGACACAGACCAGAAAAGGGTTTATCTCCCGATAGAGAGAGCTCAGAAGCTCGTGACACTGGTCAGGAATCTATTTAAACCAAAACAGGTGTCAGTGCATCACTGCACTCGAATCCTGGGAAGGAGGGTGGCATCATTCGAGGCCATTCCCTTCAGCAGGTTCCATAGGAGGACCTTCCAATGGGACTTACTGGACAAGTGGTCCGGATCACATCTTCGGATGCATCGGTTAATCACCCTATCCCCCAGAGCCAGGGTGTCTCTCCTGTGGTGGCTGCAGAGTGCTCACCTTCTCGAAGGTCGCAGATTCGGCATTCAGGACTGGGTCCTGGTGACCACGGATGCAAGCTTCCGAGGGTGGGGGGCAGTCACACAGGGAAGAAATTTCCAAGGGCTGTGGTCAAGGCAGGAGATTTGCCTTCACATCAATATCCTGGAACTAAGGGCCATATACAACGCCCTAAGTCAAGCGGAGACCCTGCTTCGCGACCAACCGGTTCTGATCCAGTCAGACCGCAGTGGCTCATGTAAACCGCCAAGGCGGCACAAGAAGCAGGGTGGCGATGGTAGAAGCCACCAGAATTCTTCGCTGGGCGGAGAATCACGTAAGCGCACTGTCAGCAGTGTTCATTCCGGGAGTGGACAACTGGGAAGCAGACTTCCTCAGCAGGCACGACCTCCACCCGGGAGAGTGGGGACTTCAGCAGGAAGTCTTCACGCAGATTGCAAATCGATGGGAACTGCCACAGGTGGACATGATGGCGTCCCGCCTCAACAAAAAGCTAAAAAGGTATTGTCAAAGTCAGAAAAATATCTCTATGCACACAACCATATTTGCACCTCACACAGGTCCGTGCTGCGCATGCGTACGCTCTCCCGTACGTGCGCATACTCACAGTCGCGGGCACCCGCAGGTGCATGGTATGCGTATTTACGGTAGAGTTTATGTGGTTGTAGCAGGCGACTCAATCGTAACATATTTTCAGTAATAATGTATTTTGTAGATCATGGTCCCTTTGATAGATTCTGAAAGTTTGGTTAATATAGAATGTTTATGAACAGAGGAATCCCTCTTTGTTTGATACGAAGGGTCAGACAGGAGTAATACAGTGGTGTTTAGTATCCATCGGAAGAATATTTAATTAGAAATATTCCGGTGTTGGTTTGAAGCAGATCAGTCGCTCGTGCGAATAGTTATGGACATAAGAAGTTTATGAACATTTACTTTATTTGCACTTTATTACCCATGCGGCGGGAAACCCAGTTTCCCTCCCACCTGAGCAGTTGGAAATAGTCACAGCCCACCTGTATGAATCAACCTATGACCTTTTGTTATAATGCGAAGCCGAATTCCTGTGTCCAATGAACAATGAGATTGTAGGGACCATTGAATTGTATTGTGTGTGGGGCATAAATAGCAGGCCGACCATATCCAACTTCACTCTCTTCAACGGTTCTCATTGCTGATAATCGGGAGCTGGATATCGAGGCGCATGCGATCGTTCCCCTTGTGCGTAAGTTCTCTCCGTAATCATATTGTTTTACTGTGAGCCATTTCTCTCTCTCCCTCTCTTCTCTTTCTCTCGTATTTTTCCTTGATTAGACTTGAATTGTATTGTATTGTATTTCCCGTGTAGTTATCTGGTTAGTTGGTTTATGTTATATTGTAGTGTATGCTTTGTACTGTGATTCCTTTTGCAAGTATAATAGTCATAATACACATAATAGGTTTCGGACCCTAAGCCCAGGTATCTGTGTATTCTTTATAGTGTTAAGTACTCCCTGAGCATCGGTGACACTCAAGCAGCTTTGTAGTTAATCAGGTTACACAAGGTTGCACTTACACTTTGTCTCTACATTAAGGTTTGCTGTGTATTTCATTGCTAAAGGTATAGATATAAAGGTTTAACGTTGTGAGCGTCTGCATCGCTGGTGATCTCCTCGTGGTCCCGAGCGCTGCTACGCTATAGCGAATCATTACGATAAGTCAACAGCCAATAGTCTGCCTGCCTGCGATCACTTGGCCGTGAGTGAATGTGACGCCTGAGCGTCTCGATCACGGCTAAGCGATCGATACGCAACTTGCGTACCCTTACGGTACTTCTTACGTAGATAGCGTACAGTGTTCTTAGACCTCATAAAGGGTTATATACACGATAAATATTTAGCTTTATCAATTGGCGGCTCGTCCTGTCCTTCACATATCTGCACTAGGTAGATCAGCAGACATTATCCCTCAGCAAAGGGCGGGAGGTTGTCTCGTAGTGCTGACGGGATAAGCGTCTGCTTCGCTTAGATAAAAGAGTGCTGAAGGAATCCGGGAACCGGAGGTAAGAACAAAACGCTAGTGTCTTTTAAAACTGTTTATTTTTCTGTCTTGCGTACACACGCACGCACACATATATATCTGCATTTCCGTTTCATTTTCGTATATCATTCTCCTGTCTGCCAGTTTTATAGTTGATAAAAAAAGTGCCAAAAGAGATTTGCTGTTATTTCATAGTTTAAGAGTAAAGGTAATATAGTTAAAAGATAGACAAACACACAGTTTTGCCTGGGAGATAAGGCGAAGTCAGTGTGTTGTGTGGTAGATGACCAGGGATCATCTACATTGATAAAAAATATAAATTGTGTTACGGTGGATCTTTGCTTTGCGTACACGTGTCCCTAACAAAAGACTTGTGTACGCAATCCAAAGGCGGACGCACGCAGCGTACATTACGCAACGGAGCGTCCGGTTACGCCCACGTAGCTCAAGTCACGATAAGTTGATTTTTAACGCAACGCGGTAAGTAACGCAAAGCGGTAAAGAGCGCCACAGGCGATAAATAACGCAAGTCTATTTTTGGAAATCCAAAATTTAAATTAACAGATCCTGCTCCTAATTGGTAACACAGCTGGGCTAAAGAAAAAAATTTCTGCGCAGAAATAGAAATAGAAGCAAAAGTGTACATGTGATGAGTGAGTGTTTTTGTATTGCATAAGTTTATATAACTTAAAGGTTGAACCACAAGAAAAGTCGAGTACTCGTGAGGTACACGCGTGTAAGTGACGTGCACGGTGGCTAGGGAGGCATCCTTGGTTAAACATAATATTTGAGCATTAGAGTATAGCGGACCAGTATAGAACAAGACCAGGAGGTCAGACCAGGAGGTCGTACAGAACAAGACCAGGAGGTCATAGTAGACCAGCAGGTCCAGGTACAGTAAACAGGGAAGTCCGCTATACAGTTCAGAGGCACAACACCAAGAGAAGGGTTGGTGCAAGACCCATATAGGCCGTACACGCTCTGGCTGAAGGAATTCGCAGTCGTAAGTTTCGATTCCATTGGTCTTTCCGTACACAAGCTTAGTTGTTTGTGTACTGAACGACTGGACCGCACGTAATTGTGTACAGTAGTTAGTAATCTGACCTAGTACCATTAGAGTAAAGGGGTCACAAACGCTATTTGTACATTCTGACGTGATTTGTGTAATTTTTTATTTTTCAAGAAGGGAAGTTCGCTGGTCACTCAGGAACTATCTGACAAACCTCACCTTTACTGGAAAGAGTAAGTGTTCTGCGGATAACCCTCGCATGTTCCAGTAAACAACGGTTTTTATAGGTGCCCTGGGTCGAGTGCGCCAGCACCATATCGGTGTGATCAGGTCGCATTGGTCGGCGTGGGCGAGTGAGTGGGGTACTCGGTAAACCGCCACCGTCAGCCTATTGTGAACAATCTGGTTTTCTGTAAGGGTTCGCTGAAGACCTTGATATAGAGATCAGAGGTAGAGCAAGCAACGCCTGCAGAGTTATGGGGGCCAGTTGTTCAGGTAGGGGGCGATCAACCTCGGTTCGGGTTGATTCAGTGGTCCGACCAATTGGGTCGGCCAGGTATATCATGTGTGAGAAATATGGAAGTCACACAGAGGTTTTATGTGATGAATGGGAGAGAATGACGGTACAAGACCGGGAGAAATTCCCAAGAATAGGTAGCTTCAGCCCAGAGGTGTTACAAAATTTAAGGAGGAGGATATGTCTCATAAAATCAACAAAGAGACGAGTTCAGCATTATGATTATTTACAGTTGTGGCAACAGGAAGGTGAGATACAGAGAGGTTTGGCTCAGGCGGCGGGATCTGGCTCTAACAGAAAACTGATTGCCACGGCCCCGCCGCCACCATATATATCAGGAGAGAAGTTGATTACGGAGAAAGACGCACTAAAGTGTAACACAAAATCACTTAGTAACTGTGTAAATGTTAATGATAATGTTAACCCATTAACCCATGCAAGTATTAACCCGTGCAAGTTGTACCCTGTTTTGAACTTTCCTCAGGAGTGTGATCAAGAGGACGAAGCGACAACGATTTCAGCGCTCTCTCTAGCAGCCACCATAGCAGAGACCACAGTAGGCACAGCAACACCCACGAGATTAGTAAAGGCCCCTAGCGGAGGGATAGGTGAGGTCGTATCAACTGGTAAGTACGGCACCATGCATTATGCTGAGACTATTTCACCACAAGCTGTAGAATCTACACAGAATGAGGTTGTTAGAATTACTCCTGTTAGGGTAATAGCAGTTCCCAATGGGAAAACAGATGTATCAGGAGCCACTCCCATAAGGAACATTGCCATGTACAGCCCATTTTCCCGAATGGAATTAAGGACCATAGTGTCTGAATTCCCTGACCCTAGAAAAGATTTAGTTGCCAGCCAAAAATACATCACAGACTTAGGAAACACTTTAGAGCCCAATAATAAAGATTGGCAGATATTGCTAAAAGCTTGTTTACCCTCCAATGTCGACTCAGCTCAATTTTTAGCTGATTGTGGACTAGATCTGGATGTACCTCTTACAGATGTGTACAACAAAGATAACGTAAGAAGGATAAACTTACAGTTAAAGGAGCATTTCCCAGCAGTTGTTAAATGGAACAAAATATTTTCCATTAAACAAAAAGAGTCAGAAACAGCTGCAGAATATTTTCACCGGGCACTATTAGAAATGGCAAAGTACACTGGTATAGAGGACATTAGGACAAATCCAAACCATCGAGAAGTAGCAGTATCTGTACTAATGGATGGTTTGAAGGAAACATTAAAGGCAAGGGTACAGACCACGCAACCATGTTGGCGAGGTCTGTCAGTGTCCACTTTGAGAGAGGCTGCTATTGATCACGACCGAAACATCACCAGACACAGGGAGTCGCAGAGTGATAAGCTAATGTCAGTAAGTATACAGGCTCTGACCACAAAGCAGCCTGCGTATGTACCATCCAACCCTGTGGGTAAGTCAACTATGATAACATGTTATTCTTGTCAAAGACAGGGACACTATGCACGAGACTGTAGAGCGAAAAATTCGCAAAGATCATACCAACCCCCTAGACAACGACACGACACACGACATTGGGAGCAAGGTCCGCAGAAACGGAGTTATGAGCCACATACAGGGGAAACAAAAAGATATCCCCCAAACAGAGACTGGCATGCCTCTGGTAGTTCCCAACTATCTCCCTCACAAATAGTTGCTGCCAGCGGGATTCAGGGAGGTCACCATACCCAATAGGGGTGTGGCCATACCTGTAATCTGCAGCCAGTGAAATTGATTGCCAACCTTGAAAGTGAACCCGAGGTCGCAATTAATGTAGCTGGTAAAACTTTAAACTTTCTTGTAGACACAGGGGCGGCCAAGTCAGTGATAAATTCGACAGTGGGCATGAGAACCACTGGTAGGACAATTCCAGCCATGGGAGTAACAGGAGTAGTCCAGCACTACCCTGTTAGCAAACCAGCCGAGATTACAATAGGGCCTTTGCATACCAAGCATTCCTTTTTGCTGGCTGCATCGGCACCAACCAATCTCCTGGGAAGAGACTTACTGTGTAAAATGGGGTGCGTCATTTATTGTACTCCTGAAGGTGTATTCTTGGACATACCTGAGAAACACGCTCAGGAAGTGCGAGACATGTTAGACTCCCCATCAAAATTAATGTCACATACCATTATGACAAATAGGAATCCATCCCAAGTAGAAGAGATGACATCTCAGATACCAGAGTCACTTTGGACAAAAGACGGACAGGACACTGGATTAATGGCAAACGTAGCTCCAGTAGTTGTACAAGTAAAAGATGGTAGGATAGCTCCAAAAATCCCACAGTATCCTCTGAAGCCAGAGGTGGAGTTAGGAGTTTACCCAGTAATAGAGCGCTTGCTACAACAGGGCATTCTGGTAAGAACGTCCAGCACTGCTAATAGTCCCATCTTCCCTGTTAAGAAGAGTGGGGGGAGGGGTTACAGGCTAGTGCAGGATCTAAGGGGGATTAACAAAATAGTTGAGAGTCAGTTCCCCGTAGTGCCAAATCCAGCTGTCATCCTAATGCAAATCCCTCCCACTGCCAAATTTTTCACTGTTATTGACCTCTGCTCCGCTTTCTTTTCGGTACCTCTGCACCCTGACAGCCAATATTTGTTTGCATTCACATACAGAGGAGTCCAATACACGTGGACTCGATTGCCCCAAGGTTTCATAGATAGTCCAAGTATATTTTCTCAGGCTTTGCATGATTGTTTACAGTCTTTCCAACCAGACAGTGGATCAGTATTGATACAGTATGTGGACGATTTATTACTGTGTTCAGATTCACTGGAAGCATCTCTGAAGGATACGAAACAGCTCCTGTTTCATCTTTCAGACACCGGACACAAGGTGTCCAAAGACAAGTTGCAATTATGCCAAACTAAGGTAAAATATTTGGGACACTGTCTAACACAAGGACTGAGACACCTGACCGCTGATAGAATCCAAGCAATTAGAGACATGACCCTGCCACAAACCCAGCAACAGATCAGAACGTTTTTAGGAATGTGTGGGTATTGCCGTAATTGGATCCCAGGGTTTTCCATTTTAGCGTTACCTTTGCAGGAAATGGTCTCCTCGAACAAACCTGATAGGATTTCGCATACAGACGAGTCCGAAACAGCATTTGAGAGACTCAAACAGTGCCTAACGCAGGCACCAGCACTAGGTATGCCAGACTATGGGAAACCCTTTGAACTATACGGAACAGAAAGTGCTGGTTGCGCGGCAGGCGTACTAACCCAAAAACACGGTGATGCCAGCAGGCCAGTTGCATACTACAGTGCTCAGCTAGATACGGTAGCGCGATCCCTCCCCACTTGCTTGCGAAGCGTGGCTGCAATAGCATTGCTAGTGACAAAAAGCGAAGATGTCGTGCTAGGCCACAACCTCACAATCCATACGCCACATGCGGTATCAGCCTTATTGAATTCTGCCCAAACCAGACACGTCTCATCAGCGAGGTTTACAAGATGGGAATTAGCACTAATGGCCCCCGTAAACATCACCATAAGGAGATGCAGTGCATTAAATCCTGCAACATATCTCCCAGGTGTGCCTGGTCAGGCACAAAGGGTGGAAGGTGAGAGTGCTGGGGAAGGAGGATTTAATACAAAGGAAGATACACATGATTGTATGGAATATTTGACCCAAAATTTTACCGCAAGGCCTGACATCAGTGACAACCCACTGGAAGATGCAGAACTCACGTTCTACACGGACGGTAGTTGTCACAGACAGTCAGACTCGGGAGACTTGGGTACTGGATACGCAGTCGTAGATGACCAAGACACCATAGAAGCGGAACCGCTAGGCCCACCTCACTCAGCCCAGGTTGCTGAACTGGTCGCCCTAACCAGAGCATGTGAATTGGCTAAGGGTAAGTCAGCCAATATCTACACCGATTCTAGATACGCATTCGGGGTAGTCCATGATTTCGGAGCCCTATGGCGCCTCAGAAATTTCATGACGGCAGCTGGTACACCGGTAGCGCATGCAGCTCACATAAAAAGGCTTCTAACAGCGATACAGGAACCCGACAGAGTGGCTGTTATCAAATGTAAAGCACACACATATAGCCAAGACCCGGTATCACTTGGTAACAGCCGAGCAGACGAAGCTGCTAAGTTAGCAGCTGCTACCCCCATACAGACAGACACCACACAACTGATGGTATTCAATACCATCAACACACAGAAGTTGTGTAAAATGCAAAATTTGTGTTCCACACAGGAAAAGGCAGTCTGGAAGGCAAAGGGATGTGGCCAAGAGTCCTCAGGACTCTGGACGGATGGACATGGTAAACCAGTGGCCCCCAGAGCATATCTTCCATGTCTGGCTGAAGCAGCTCACGGGCTGACTCATCTAGGCAAGGAAGGAATGTGCAAATTGGTAAGAGCCTATTGGTGCGCCCCAGGATTCTCCTCTCATGCGAGTAAAAGAGCAATGTCATGCCTTACCTGTCTGAGAAAGAATATTGGAAAGGCAATACCTACAGAACCATCCCATATCCCACCTGCCGGCGGCCCTTTCCAGGTAATACAAATTGACTTCATTCAATTACCCCCTTGTCGGAATTTGAAATATGTACTTGTTTGTATAGATGTTTTCTCGAATTGGGTCGAAGCATTTCCTGCAGCTACAAATACCGCTATGTTTACAGCTAAGAAAATTGTGCAGGAATTTGTATGTAGATATGGTATCCCTAGAATAATCGAAAGTGATAGGGGTACCCATTTTACAGGTGATGTCTTTCAAGGAATGTGTAAGTTGATGGGAATTGATAGCAAGCTGCACACTCCGTACCGTCCACAGGCGAGTGCGAAGGTCGAAAGAGTGAACAGCACTATTAAAAATAAATTGAGTAAAGTGATGGCAGAGACAGGATTGACATGGCCAGAAGCTTTACCCATTGTATTGTACAGTATCAGAACCACTCCCAGGTCCCCTCTTAATCTGTCCCCCTTTGAAATCTTATTTGGTCGACAACCGCATGTCATGATTAACCCTCAGGATGATTTGAAATGTAACAATGAAGTAACTGTAAAGTACTTGATTAACATGAGTAAACAGTTAAGGAATCAAAATGATAATCTAAAGTTGGTGATTCCTGATCTACCTGATAGTAATTGTCATGACATTGAACCTGGGGATTATGTAATGATACGAAATTTTCTACGCTCAGGTTGCCTTATTGACAGATGGGAAGGACCATACCAGGTCTTATTGACTAGCACTACAGCATTGAAGGTTGCTGAGAGAGAGACTTGGGTCCATTCATCCCACTGCAAGAAGGTTGCTGATCCAGAGAAGTCCCGTGATACGGAACAGACGGTAGAGGTTGTATCACTGGAGTGTCTGTTCCAGGAGGACTGAGGCGGCACCTGAGCCTTGAAGACCGAGAGCTGTTGTCGACTCCCCACTCCCTTTTATTGTTTTTTTTCCACTTCCCATCCCCTCTCCCTCAAATGTATTTTTCCTCCTTCTCATTCTTCTTCGTCTCCTCCTCAAAGATGGACTTGCCCCAAGAGACTGTGATCCGGATTTTCCTGTTGACCATGATGTTGACCAGAGCAGTCTGTTCCGGCGAGAGTACCATGGAGGTCGATAGAGGTTCTGGAATGAGTTCTGATGATAAAGATGGAGGCGTAGTTTTCCAAGATCAACCTAACCAACTAGCAAAGGCGAGTATCAGAAAACGATCCGATAGCATTGACCATAGAAGAAATTGTGACGGATTGTTAGCTGAAGAAAATTGTATCTGTAGGCTCTGTAACAATGTCATTGAAGATGGGTGCATTAAGAAATGCCAATCCAGTTTTAATATCCATATGGACCGGCATCCATTGAGTGATTATCACTCCTTAGTGGGTAATGTATTAAACAAAACAGATTGTTGGGTATGCTCTCAAGTACCTCAGGGTCATAGCAAATCAGGGCTAGTACCATTTCCTTTAACGATAGGGGAGGTACTTGAGTTAAATGGTGGGAGACCGGTGGACCGGAGGTTTAATATCTCCAGCCCTCCTAGTTTGAAGCTCCACCAATACCACGTGGATAGGTCCCTATTATGTTTTAACATCTCCAATTCCAGAAAGCTGGGAAATTGGGAAGTATCATGGAGTAACCACACCATGACCTTTTCACATAGAGCAGATAGAATGCCTACAGATACAGAGCTTGTACGCCACATAGCCAGTAGAGGAAAATCTTTCCGGTATAGATACACCTTAGGAAATAGGATTACTAGAGTTGGAGAAGTATCACCAGGATACTGTGCACATATCGTACAACCTGATACGTGCATTAAGCAGATGGAAGAATTAGGGCTAGGAGATTTCACCTGGAAGGTGTGTAATATGGTAATGTCTTTCTCCGTCCCATATGTTCTCCCCGATGATGCATATTTCATATGCGGGAGAAAGGCGTACAAGTGGCTTGCCCCAAACTCTGAAGGATTGTGTTATATTGGAAGAGTATTGCCTGAAGTAATGACTGTAACCCATGATAAAATGAAAGACATACACCGTGGTGCCCAAGCTCCTTATACTCACACTCATTACGAGCACCTCGTTAAAAGACAACTGTCAGAAAGGTTAGAGCATCCGGCCTCTGATCTGATCCATGAATCCACCGGGATTCAGGTTCTGGTGGCGTTAGATTTCACTCGCACCGCTCGAGGAGTGATGAATTATAGATACATTTCCGCACTCGACAATTTGTTAGATAATATCACTGAAATGTATGATGACACGTTTAGATACACTGGAAGAGAACTTCAAGCTTATAAAACAGAACTGGTACAGCATAGAATGGTTCTTAATTACCTCACAGCAGTGACAGGCGGATATTGTGTTACATTGGCAACACAGTACGGCGTGAAGTGTTGCACGTATATCACAAATAGCACAGAGGATCCGGTAGAGGTCATAGACCAAAAGATGGACGATATTCTCCAATTAAAGTGGGAATTTCGCCGAAAACACAATCTCACTCTTGCTGCTGTAGGTAATGAGCTGACTGGTTGGGTGTCATGGTTGAACCCGCGAAATTGGTTCTCCGGTTTGGGAGACTGGGCTCAAGGAGTCATAATGGATGTTGGGAAGTTTCTACTATGTATCTTAGGTGTCGTAATATCGATTGGATTGATATTTAGATGCGGGCAGGCTTTAATGAGGTGCAAACAAAGTACCAGAGTGATGAGTTTGAGGAGTGAGGAAACTGTAATTAACCTGGATTTGATTTACGACCCAACGATAGAAACAATGATGTGATGAAAATGCGATTTCTACGGTCCGTTTCTTTCACCTGTTTTTCTGGTTTTTCTCAAAGATAACAAGACCCCCTTGGACGAGGAAGTTGATGAGACGCTATACAGACAACGGATAGACCAAAGAAGAAGTTTTGACCACTTGAGATATGGACACTTGATGAACTTTGCCATGGATCCCCAGTTTCCCTAGAATTCTTAAAATTACGCTAGCCCAACATTTTTTGTAAATCTAATGGCATTGATAAAGCTTATTGCTCACGCTTAATGAGCAAAACAGCGCAAAGAAGACGACTTTCAACTGATACCGAACAAAACTTCAACCGACAGATGTACATTAACCTGACATAGAATACCACCGCATTTACCGTAATTATGTCTTTTCTTCATTTCTACAACCCTCAGGTAATGACACACATAGTATAGGGAATACAGGCACAGATATCAGCAATCACATATTCCCCCATTCATGTATCATCAACTAAAATGTGCTCCCCATTTTGTTCAAAATCCGAAAAGAGCTCGGTAAAGTTTGACAGCCCATCCACAGACCTGTACCACGGGATAAGAAGGAATTCAAATGTATACTTCGCAATACCTCGAAGCTTGATTTACAACACGTACGGCACGATGATACATGACCCCCCCCAAACACGGATTCATACACACATGCTTCTGCTATCTCACTAGGTCATACCCTCTTCACACCTACTCCTCTCTCCTCCCTTACCCAACCATGGAAATGAATTAACCCCTAACATATATTTTTCTCCTTTTGAAATGTTTTCAGGAAGTGGCAGTTATTATTGACTGCCAAAGGGTGGACTGTCAAAGTCAGAAAAATATCTCTATGCACACTACCATATTTGCACCTCACACAGGTCCGTGCTGCGCATGCGTACGCTCTCCCGTACGTGCGCATACTCACAGTCGCGGGCACCCGCAGGCGCATGGTATGCGTATTTACGGTAGAGTTTATGTGGTTGTAGCAGGCGACTCAATCGTAACATATTTTCAATAATAATGTATTTTGTAGATCATGGTCCCTTTGATAGATTCTGAAAGTTTGGTTAATATAGAATGTTTATGAACAGAGGAATCCCTCTTTGTTTGATACGAAGGGTCAGACAGGAGTAATACAGTGGTGTTTAGTATCCATCGGAAGAATATTTAATTAGAAATATTCCGGTGTTGGTTTGAAGCAGATCAGTCGCTCGTGCGAATAGTTATGGACATAAGAAGTTTATGAACATTTACTTTATTTGCACTTTATTACCCATGCGGCGGGAAACCCAGTTTCCCTCCCACCTGAGCAGTTGGAAATAGTCACAGCCCACCTGTATGAATCAACCTATGACCTTTTGTTATAATGCGAAGCCGAATTCCTGTGTCCAATGAACAATGAGATTGTAGGGACCATTGAATTGTATTGTGTGTGGGGCATAAATAGCAGGCCGACCATATCCAACTTCACTCTCTTCAACGGTTCTCATTGCTGATAATCGGGAGCTGGATATCGAGGCGCATGCGATCGTTCCCCTTGTGCGTAAGTTCTCTCCGTAATCATATTGTCTTACTGTGAGCCATTTCTCTCTCTCCCTCTCTTCTCTTTCTCTCGTATTTTTCCTTGATTAGACTTGAATTGTATTGTATTGTATTTCCCGTGTAGTTATCTGGTTAGTTGGTTTATGTTATATTGTAGTGTATGCTTTGTACTGTGATTCCTTTTGCAAGTATAATAGTCATAATACACATAATAGGTTTCGGACCCTAAGCCCAGGTATCTGTGTATTCTTTATAGTGTTAAGTACTCCCTGAGCATCGGTGACACTCAAGCAGCTTTGTAGTTAATCAGGTTACACAAGGTTGCACTTACACTTTGTCTCTACATTAAGGTTTGCTGTGTATTTCATTGCTAAAGGTATAGATATAAAGGTTTAACGTTGTGAGCGTCTGCATCGCTGGTGATCTCCTCGTGGTCCCGAGCGCTGCTACGCTATAGCGAATCATTACGATAAGTCAACAGCCAATAGTCTGCCTGCCTGCGATCACTTGGCCGTGAGTGAACGTGACGCCTGAGCGTCTCGATCACGGCTAAGCGATCGATACGCAACTTGCGTACCCTTACGGTACTTCTTACGTAGATAGCGTACAGTGTTCTTAGACCTCATAAAGGGTTATATACACGATAAATATTTAGCTTTATCAGTATTGCGCCAGGTCAAGGGACCCTCAGGCGATAGCTGTGGACGCACTAGTAACACCGTGGGTGTTCCAGTCGGTCTATGTGTTTCCTCCTCTTCCTCTCATACCAAAGGTGCTGAGAATTGTAAGAAAAAGAGGAGTGAGAACAATACTCATTGTTCCGGATTGGCCAATAAGGACTTGGTACCCGGAACTCCAAGTAAGGCTCACAGAGGACCCATGGCCTCTGCCTCTCAGACAGGACCTGTTGCAACAAGGGCCCTGTCTGTTTCAAGACTTACCGCGGCTGCGTTTGACGGCATGGCGGTTGAACGCCGGATCCTAGCGGAAAAAGGCATTCCGGATGAAGTTATTCCTACGCTGATAAAGGCTAGGAAGGATGTGACAGCAAAGCATTATCACCGTATATGGCGAAAATATGTTGCTTGGTTTGAGGCCAGGAAGGCCCCTACAGAGGAATTCCAGCTGGGTCGATTCCTGCACTTCCTACAGTCAGGAGTGACTATGGGCCTAAAATTAGGGTCCATAAAGGTCCAGATTTCGGCCCTATCCATTTTCTTTCAAAAAGAACTGGCTTCTCTTCCTGAGGTTCAGACGTTTGTTAAGGGAGTGCTGCATATTCAGCCCCCTTTTGTGCCACCGGTGGCACCTTGGGATCTTAACGTGGTGTTGGGTTTCCTGAAATCCCACTGGTTTGAGCCACTTAAGACTGTGGAGCTAAAGTATCTCACGTGGAAAGTGGTCATGCTGTTGGCCTTAGCTTCGGCTAGGCGTGTGTCAGAATTGGCGGCTTTGTCATGTAAAAGCCCCTATCTGGTTTTCCATATGGACAGGGCAGAATTGCGGACTCGTCTGCAATTTCTGCCAAAGGTGGTGTCATCTTTTCATTTGAACCAACCTATTGTGGTGCCTGCGGCTACTTGTGACTTGGAGGATTCCAAGCTGTTTGACGTAGTCCGAGCTTTGAAGCTTTAGGTAACCAGAACGGCTGGAGTCAGGAAGACTGACTCGCTGTTTATCCTGTATGCATCCAACAAGCTGGGTGCTCCTGCTTCAAAGCAAACTATTGCTCGCTGGATCTGTAACACGATTCAGCAGGCTCATTCTGCGGCTGGATTGCAGCATCCAAAATCAGTGAAAGCCCATTCCACAAGGAAGGTGGGCTCTTCTTGGGCGGCTGCCCGAGGGGTCTCGGCATTACAGCTTTGCCGAGCTGCTACTTGGTCGGGTTCAAACACCTTTGCAAAATTCTACAAGTTTGATACCCTGGCTGAGGAGGACCTTGTGTTTGCCCATTCGGTGCTGCAGAGTCATCCGCACTCTCCCGCCCGTTTGGGAGCTTTGGTATAATCCCCATGGTCCTTACGGAGTCCCCAGCATCCACTAGGACGTTAGAGAAAATAAGATTTTACTCACCGGTAAATCTATTTCTCGTAGTCCGTAGTGGATGCTGGGCGCCCGTCCCAAGTGCGGACTTTCTGCAATACGTGTATATAGTTATTGCTTAATAAAGGGTTATGTTATGTTGGCATCCATTGGTTGATGCTCTGTTGTTTGTTCATACTGTTAACTGGGTAAGTTTATCACAAGTTATACGGTGTGATTGGTGTGGCTGGTATGAGTCTTACCCTGGGTTCCAAAATCCTTTCCTTGTAATGTCAGCTCTTCCGGGCACAGTTTCCTTAACTGAGGTCTGGAGGAGGGGCATAGAAGGAGGAGCCAGTGCACACCAGTAGTATTAAATCTTTCTTAGAGTGCCCAGTCTCCTGCGGAGCCCGTCTATTCCCCATGGTCCTTACGGAGTCCCCAGCATCCACTACGGACTACGAGAAATAGATTTACCGGTGAGTAAAATCTTATTTTAATTAGCATGTTGCCTATTTACAGATGTGTTCTCATACATCAGGGGTATATTTACTAAAGTGCAGGTTTTAAGTAGTGGAGATGTTGCCCATAGTAACCAATCAGATTCTAATTAACATTTGATTAGCGCCTTCTAGAAGATAATAGCTAGAAGCTGGTTACTATGGGCAACGTCTCCACTTCTATAAGCCCACACTTTAGTAAATATGGTGTAAATTTATTATACTCACACTTGCGGGTATAACACTTCTTGCTTCCCCTCTTTGCCGAGGCAAAGCAGGAAGCAGCAGCTCCGAGATGTAAGAATATCACGGATGCCAAAGTGGGGGAGCGAAAATTCTCCCCTCAGGCAGTCGTTGCCAGACCCCACTCATTGCATCAGCCTAGTGTTGCTGCACCGTGTCTCTCCACCAGCCGGCACACGAGGCATGGACAAGATTTCGCTGTTATCACAAGAGCTCACGTGCAGCCCGGATTCGGCAGTCGCCACAGCCAGAGACAGCGCTGTTCCCATTGTGGTGTATGAGCAAATGACACCAGCAGCTGTCGAAATGATAGCTGCAGGTGTCGGAACGGTCAGTGCTACTTTTCGTTAATACATTGCCTGGCACATCAGTGTGCTATCTAAAAGATAGCAGTGCCGATAATGACCCTGTCACTGAGCAACACTGCCAGTGTCATACATGGGGGCGAAGCGGTATAGCACACATAACGCTTCTCCCCCATAACAGAGGATCATACATTTCCTCCTACTATGTGTCCAGGGCCGTAACTAGGTGTGTGTGGAGGGGGCACCGCACATAGCGCTGCAAGTTAGGGGGCGCTGTTAGCTGCACTTGTCAATTATCTGTTTTAATTACTTTCACTTGCAGCTTCACCCCCTTTTTGAAGCCCAGCAGCTCCTGACCGCCCGTCTCCTACCCTGACCCCTTCTGTCGCTAATACCTATACAACATTCATGAACTCAACTTGAGATTGTTACGTTTCAAGGTGCTGACATATCCATGATTCAAACCCATTGCCTGTGGCATTGCAGTCAGACAATCTATTCATTGCGCTATCTGCCCTTGAATAGAAAGGTAGATAATTCTAAAGGGGGGTACTAACGGAGAGATCCATGCTTAAAATCTAAGCAATCTGACTAGATTGCTTAGATTTTAAGAACAGATCACTCGTGTGTACCCCCCTCAGCGATATCGATGCGTGGCCCCTCACATCGCTATCGCCGGTGCTAGATTGAGCCTGCATGCAGGCCAATCTAGCACGTCACTCATTTCACCCGCTGGGTGAAATGAGCGGCTCCCTGTCCTCCCCCGCATCGCTCAGCACACATCGCGCTGTGCTGAGCGGCGGGAGAGATGTGTGCTAAGCGGTTCGCTCAGCACACATCTCTCCCGTGTATAGGGCCCTTAAGATAGATAATTCTAAGTATTTGAAGCTTACCTTGTAATTTGTGAAAAAATGATCAGCATTGCGGCTGCTCAGACCTATGTAGTGTGAGGCTACAAGAGATTGGATGTGTTACTGTACACTACATAGATTTGCTCAATTGCAATGCTGATTATTTTTTTTTACAAAGTACCAGTAGCTTTATATAGTGTTCATAGTTTTATGTAGGAATAAATAGATCAATCAGTATGGCGGTTGATTAGAATTCAACAGGTTATAGGTTTGAATCCTGGCTATGGCAGTATATTGAAATGTGTATTAAAGGGTATTGTAACTGAATAACAATGAGCTCTAAAATGAAGTGCACAAATGTGGTACAAAGAGTATCTGTGTCCAAATCCATTTTCTTGCAGTGGTATATAAATGTGTGTGTATTATATATATATATACTGATACAAAAATCCACCAACGACCGACTCCAGGCTTGTGCAAAAACAACAAATACCTATTATTCAGGCAGCTCAAAAACAAAGATATACATAAAACAAAGATCACTGTCTTTAGTGTAAACTACCAGGGAGGTTAGGCCCTGCCTTACTCCCTCTTACTAAATAAGGAACCCTTCAGGTCCCGGCATCCTGACACTAGTGGCCCAGCCCTCTGGATCCCACTGTCTCTAGCAAGCCTATCACCTGGACACTAACTGCTTTCAGGAGCCCTGACTCATGGGAGAGACTCTGCTTTAAACCCAGCACCCAGGTGCTGGCTGATGAAGCAGCTTCTTGGGCTAAGAAGCCTATAAGACCTGGTCTGGGCCAAATGGATGGGAACCCGGTCCATACACACTTCCCATCCACCCCCAGGACCCTGTGTGTAGCTTAAGGTGGCAAAGTACCTCTCCTGCCACATACCCTTTCCCTCAGCTTTTCCTGGCTCAGAAAAGCGGCATGTGACATTGGCAAGGTTTCACATTTGCCAATTACTTTGGGCTGACAAATCTTTGGGACATAACTTGGGACCATATGTAATGTCAGCCCCTGTGATAGTGTAGTGTCGTACCTACGTATCCTGATGACGCTTGCGGATTCAGGACCTCTCGTAGCTTCTCTCCTAGGAGCCTGTGGCAGGAGAATGGTCACCCCAAGGAGGACCCCACGGATAAAGGAAATGCGAATGGATGGTGACATCACGTTTATTAAATCAGGAAAAAGATAGTCACCGTTTCAATGGGTTTAAGTGTTGGCTAGTTAATCAAATTTACCTCAGAAGGCACATTTCAGAATACCACATATCATTTGCATAGTAGACATAAAATGTATTACAATGTCAACATAAGTGCTCTGCAGAACATCGATACTGACACTGTCATTTAGAAATAACCTTAGTTCAGGAACAATCAAACAGTATGCTAAAATACCACTAGATGGCACCGTGGGAGCAATAAATGCAGTCTCTGGCCATGTACATAATCCGGAGAAGCTCAATTATCACTTTAGATGAATCACCAAAATCACCTTGTTGATAGAAACCAGTTACGAATGGCTAAAGCGGTAGTTGGCATAGGGACGGTGTTAGGACACGGTGAAGATCCTCTCAAAGTGAGGCATTGACTATCAGATGTCCCTGTCGGGTATAGTGCGGCAGGCACACAATAGGGTTCAGTGGGGTGCAACATACGTAAACCGGACCTTGGCCTTGGAAGAGTAAGGAAACAACGCTGGTATGTATAAGTAATCTGATGCCTTTAGAGCACCACAGAGCTGTGATCGCTTGGACCACTAACTTTAGCGGGGATCACTGGGTATGACTCAGACAGGGCCCTCAGGATTTACTGTCGGTGAGGTGAGTCTGCGGGTTGGCTATGCCCTGGTCACAATGTTTCTCTAGTGTCACTTACTGTCGCGCCAGTAGTGCTAGCAGAGCTAAAAGTCTTTTTCCTAATTGGAGCTGATGAGCAGGGGAGCAAAGGGTTAATTTCCCCAGTGGCTTGCCCTGACTTATGGTCCACATAGGGATCGGTGGTGGTGCAGTTTGGGTGCAGTTCTCCTTACCAGTTCACTGGCGGTTAGTGGCAGTGTTCAAACTCCAGCTCCCAGCACGTGCTTGCGGCAGCTGGGCTCCCCCTGGTGCTGCTGCGGCTGACAGCTCCTTTCTGGCTCGGCTGCAGCTGGCGGCTCCTCTCCCCGCTCGGCGGCAGCGTGTCCCGGTGGGCGATGCGCTGCTGCAGTGGGCGGCTCTGCTCCCTGCTGGCTGTGTGTAGCAGACCTGTCTCTCCTCCATGCCGCCGGTCTCTCCTTGCTCTGCAGCCTGAACTCTCCAGCGCGCCGCACTTGTCCCTCCTTCTCTTCTCTCACGCTATGCGACCCGTCCAATACTAACGGAGCAGACTTCCCGAGCTGCTGGGTCACTTGTTGCAGGCCCAAGTCCCAGTGCCTTGCTGGCCCAGCCCCTTCCACGAGGCCATTGCCAGGCAACGAGGGAAAGGAATTAACCCTGCAGTGTCTGTGTAAAAGTCCCTCAGGCAGTACAGATTACTACTAGGGCTGCAATGGCATGCAGCAGGGATACCCTAACGTGGGTATCACACATACACCTGGGTCCCAAGTTCCTCTCCCAAGTACACACCTGAGGCCCTTTTAACTGGCCTTGGAATCTATTCCCATTAAAGGTTGGTGGCACTGACTCCAATGTGCCACCTTTCCTTTCCCTCCACTTTGGCATTGTGGCCAAAGTGGTCATTTTAATGGACAACTTCCTGTTGCCCACAAAACTTACCCTTCTCTTCACCTTTCCACCTTTAGGGATGTTTCCCTTATCGGGCTCGGATTTACTGGCTACTGAGGAAGTCGCTTCATTCTTTTCTGGGTGTTTGTGACACCTGAAATTAACCAACTCTGGACTGCGGAAGGTATTTAAGTTCACTCTGGGCCTAGTAGTCTTCCCGGCCCTCACTGGTCTTGGCCTATATGGACAATTCCACCTTTTATGGCCAAGCTCTTGGCACCGGTAACACCTAGTCTCTGCCCCAACTTTAATTGTTCTGAGGTCATGGTCCAACTTCGCCCCCACCCTTTCCCTCAGAGTGAGGCACTGGTCCCGAGTCTCAGAAAGTAATTTCATTTGTTGAACTTTTAGTGCTTCCTTCAGTCTTTCCAGCTTTGGTAACATTTTTTTCATTAACGTGACTGCTTCGTCCTCTGATCTCCCATCTTTGACCCTAGTCACCGACTCCTGCCGTTCTATGACTGGCATATAACCCATTTTGAGTCTTTTGTCCAGGTCTCTTATTCGACTCTGTAGTTTAGGAATCTCCTTCACTGTTTCTTTTAGCTGGCTGTTACTTAGGGTCAGCTTTTGGAACTCTCCCCTCAAGTTTTCCAGCTCTCGTGTCTCATATAGAGAACTCTCCCTGGGTAGAGCAACCTCAGAAATGGGACTCTGCACCGATTCCTCTGAGACAGGTTCTTGCTCCTTACTTAGTGTGTCCTTTATGAACTGTCCCAGTTCAGCAATTGGATCTTAAGCCTCTCGTGGTGGATCATGCTGGGGTGCAACAACCTCAAGATCGAAATCTTGCACCTTATCATCCACATACACGAGTGGAACTCCTTCAGAAGCAGGTTCCTGGATGACTTCGAAAGTAGATTCGTGTATTGCCACTAGCTTAGCCATGACTAGCTCACGTGGGCGAGACACCTCCAAAGGTACGGTCTTTGTCTGTGATTCATCAGAGAAAGTCTCACATGTGCACTGGATGTCCAGATCCTGGGTTTCCAAGACCTCAACAGAAGCAATCTCCAGCTCAGATAAGACTTCCTGCTCTAGGATGGGCTCTTGAGTAGTCATCAAATTGCCATCAGTCCAGGTAGATTCCTGGGGTTCATCATTATGCCACAGATCCAGCAGATTAGAAGATTCTTGTTTTAGAGGTGGATGATCACTTGACATCAAGTAAACCTCTCCCAGCTCCATTACCGCTTCCTCCTCACTCCCTGTCAACTGAAGAGCAGCCGGGCATCCCACATCCTCATCTTGTGTCTCCATAAACACATCTTCTGTGAGCCCCTGTGGCTGCCACACTCCATCTTGAACAGGTTCTACTGAACTCAGGACTTTGTTCCACTCTTCACCCAAGGTACTACGACATTCTTTTCCTGGAGAATGAGGTGGTGCTGCTTCGGAGGAACTTCTCACTGCCGTCCTAGGGGTTAACAACAAAACACTGCCATCGGATGTGGCTCTCGCTACTTGAAAAATTCCCGTGGATTTTCTGTGCGCTGCCCAATAATGGCTGCAGCTTCCTCCATACTCTGGAATGGCAATACCAACTGAATGGACATTAGTGCCTGTAAATGCTCTACCTCGGAGGAAGGGCCCTCATTTCCACATTCCAGGCAGATGGCCTTACTGTGGCATAGCAGGGAGCCTTCAGGGCCTTAGGCAGTGGCAGTTCTTGCTCAACTTTCCTGTTCCTTCTGGCTGGAACAGGGAATCCAGTATAGCCGGGTTCCAATACAGGATGGTACCATTCTTCCACAGCCTGCACCACCATTGGCATAATTTCCCCCTAAGATGGCATCTCCATTTCGGCTGATAATGTCTCTGACCCAACCTTCAGCATAATGTCTTCAGCAATTGGTGTTGCTACGCCTGCGTCTGAACTGAAACTAGGCATAGCCAATGGTTTTAGCTTAGAAACCTCCTCCTGAAGCTCCGCCAAGTCTTGCGACAGAGCCTTATTGGCCAGCACCAAACTCCCATATCGTGTCTGGTCACAGGAGATTTCCTCTAATCGTCCTTGGATATGTACTACAGAGTTTTCAGATCTGGGTTTAGCCTTTACCAAGGTCTTCTGTAACTCTGACACCTGGCCTGAGAGCTTGGCAATCTCTTCTCTACTCTACTCCTTCCCAATTTGGTCAGAGAGTCAGACAAAAGAGATTCCTTCTCCTCCAGCTTTTGCGTTAAGGTGTTCACCTGCTCTTGAAGGAAATCACATTTTTCCTTAAGCTCTTCTAGCTCCTGGTCCTTTAATTGGATATTGCTTTCAAGGTCACTTATTGTGTGACACCAAAAAAAAGGTTCCATGCTAAAATCTTCCCCAAGACCTGGATTACTCCCCAATAAGATCTCCACATCACTCTCCAACTGTGGGGTTTTAATAGGGTCACTTAAGTTCCTGACCTGAGGGGTTAGAGCTGTCACCCCTTTTTTTAGCATGAATTCTCTTTTTGTTACCCATTTTAAGAGACACTTCAGAATATGCTGTATATTTGAAAATCTGTATTCACCCTGTTACCTTTGAAAACTGTAAGTGTAAGGGAAAATAAAAATTCCTTTTTTTCTTTTTAGCACAGATTAAGATTTTATCAAAGCACTGAAAAGTAGCATGTACATAGTGATCACAAATACCTTACACTGGTAGTGCAAATAAACAACTTCTCCCTTCAGGCTCTTAAAACTAGAACTCAGGGATTGCTGGGACACAGTGCCACAAAATGTCTCTATGTAAATAGAACCCCATTTATAAAAGGTTTCAACTTTGCTTGATTGGTCTTAATGAGCTAATTAACAGGGACACCATACTCCCATTACCAGATTTTGCAGGCACAGGTAAAAATAAGCTTGGAAAAGAAATTCAGTCATAAATTATCAACTGCTTGCAACCCCTTAGAGCAAATCAACACAGCTACTTTCAATGAATGGTGCAAAGCATATAAGACATAACAGGCCATGCACCCTGTTTAACCTCTTTGCTGCCAATGCAAACCTTTGCACCAAAATCAAACACATTCAGTTTAAACCAGTGGTTCCCAAACTGTGTGCCATGGCTCCCTGGGGTGCCCCGGGACACTTGCAGGGGTGCCTTGGATTGGTGATCCAGGACCAATTTAAATTATTTATGATCAATGTAATAGGCAAAACCAGCGCTGGTGGCTGCTAATCATAAAATATGTGGACAAACAGAAGCAATTCTTGTCCCACACCACACAATTGAACCTAAGGATGACATATAAACACAATTTACTTCATTTAATATTTATTCTAAATCTCTCAATAAAAAACTTTTGGCCTAGGGGTGCCGTGAATTTTTTTTTTATACTCTAGGGCGCCGTGACTCAAAAAAGTTTGGCAACCACTGGTTTAAACAAAACATATCATTATTTTTACCCCGTGGGGTTGGTATTAACCACTTCTCACAACACCCTTGGTCTGGTACTGATGCCCACGAGTTCAGCTTGGTCTGGAGTTTGCTGGTATGTGTGCCGCTATCTTGCGGCTGCTGGGTCCTCTGCCACGTGTGACACGACTAGCATAAGGGTCCCTGTTTGGGCGCCATTTGTAATAGGAGACTTGCTAGAATGTGCTCTGCTACAAAAATCCACCAACAACCGACTCCAGGCTTGTGCAAAAACAACAAATACCTTTTATTCAGGCAGCTCAAAAACAAAGATATACATAAAACAAAGATCACTGTCTTTAGTATAAACTACTTGGGAGGTTAGGCCCTGCCTCACTCCATCATACTAAAAAAGGAACCCTTCAGGTCCCGGCATCCTGACACTAGTGGCCCAGCCCTCCGGGTCCCACTGTCCCTAGCAGGCCTGTCACCTGGACACTAACTGCCTTCAGGAGCCCTGACTCACGGGAGAGACTCTGCTTTAAACCCAGCACCCAGGTGCTGGCTGAAGAAGCAGCTTTTTGGGATAAGAAGCCTATAAGACCTGGTCTGGGCCAAATGGATGGGAACCCAGTCCATCCACACTTCCCACCCATGCCAAGGACCCTGTGTGTAGCTTACAGGTGGCAAAGTACCTCTCCTGCCACAATATATATATATATATATATATATATATATCAATTTGCCGGCTGTCAGGATCCCGACACTGGAATCCCGACAGCCAACAATGCTGACAGCCGGAATTCCAGCTCACATGGGCTATTCTCACACGTGGGTGTCCACAACACCCATAAAGTGGGAATAGATTCTGTGGTGAGCACAGCGAGCGACCAAGTCCGCAGCGTGGTGAGTGCAGCAAAGGGGGGACTGCAAGGGGACTAGTTGTGCTCGCCACACTGCTGGAATCACACAGCCGTCATCCCATATATATATATATATATATATATATATATAAAATAAACAAATGAAAATAGGCGCCTTCTAGTATGACAACGTAACGAATAGGTGACCTTCACCATCAATAACACCCTATAAATGGGAGTTGTACCATCAGTGGTGGTATTCCAACCACCTTTATGCAGAATATAATCAACGCAATTCCACGATTCTGGTAGGGATGAGCGGGTTCGGTTCCTCGGAATCCGAACCCGCCCGAACTTCATGTTTTTTTACACGGGGCCGAGCGACTCGGATCTTCCCGCCTTGCTCGGTTAACCCGAGCGCGCCCGAACGTCATCATCCCGCTGTCGGATTCTCGCGAGGCTCGGATTCTATCGCGAGACTCGGATTCTATATAAGGAGCCGCGCGTCGCCGACATTTTCACACGTGCATTGAGATTCATAGGGAGAGGACGTGGCTGGCGTCCTCTCCGTTTATAGAGAAGAGAGTGAGACAGTAGAGAGAGACACAGTAGTAATTTTGGGGAGCATTAGGAGGAGTACTAGTTACTTGCTGAAGTGATAGATAGTGTGACTGTATATTATCTGACTTGTGGGGGAGACACTGACAGTGGGGAGCAGTTAGAGTCTGAGAGCAGGACTCAGGAGTACATATAACGTACAGTGCACACTTTTGCTGCCAGAGTGCCACACTACCATTGTGACCACACTGACCACCAGTATAATATATATTGTGATTGTCTGCTTAGGAGTACTACTTGCAAGTTGCTGATAGTGTGACCAGTGACCTGACCACCAGTCACCACCAGTTTAATATATATATATATATATATATATATATAATTGTATATAATATATATATAATATTGTATACCACCTACCCGTGGTTTTTTTCTTTTTTCTTTCTTCTTTATACATACTACTATAGTAGCTTACTTTAGCAGTCTGCGGTGCTGCTGAGCTGACTGTGTCCAGCAGGTCCGTCATCAGTCATTACATAATAAATATATATACCTGTCCGGCTGCAGTACTAGTGATATTATATATATATATATATATTGATTTCATCTCATTATCATCCAGTCTATATTAGCAGCAGACACAGTACGGTAGTCCACGGCTGTAGCTACCTCTGTGTCGGCAGTCGCTCGTCCATCCATAATTGTATACCACCTACCCGTGGTTTTTTTTTTTTCTTCTTTATACATACTACTATAGTAGCTTACTGTAGCAGTCTGCGGTGCTGCTGAGCTGACAGTGTCCAGCAGGTCCGTCATCAGTCATTACATAATAAATATATATACCTGTCCGGCTGCAGTACTAGTGATATTATATATATATATATATATATATATATATATTAATTTCATCTCCTTATCATCCAGTCTATATTAGCAGCAGACACAGTACGGTAGTCCACGGCTGTAGCTACCTCTGTGTCGGCAGTCGCTCGTCCATCCATAATTGTATACCACCTACCCGTGTTTTTTTTTTTCTTCTTTATACATACTACTATAGTAGCTTACTGTAGCAGTCTGCGGTGCTGCTGAGCTGACAGTGTCCAGCAGGTCCGTCATCAGTCATTACATAATAAATATATATACCTGTCCGGCTGCAGTACTAGTGATATTATATATATATATATTGATTTCATCTCATTATCATCCAGTCTATATTAGCAGCAGACACAGTACGGTAGTCCACGGCTGTAGCTACCTCTGTGTCGGCAGTCGCTCGTCCATCCATAATTGTATACCACCTACCCGTGGTTTTTTTTTCTTTCTTCTTTATACATACTACTATAGTAGCTTACTGTAGCAGTCTGCGGTGCTGCTGAGCTGACAGTGTCCAGCAGGTCCGTCATCAGTCATTACATAATAAATATATATACCTGTCCGGCTGCAGTACTAGTGATATTATATATATATATATATATATATTAATTTCATCTCCTTATCATCCAGTCTATATTAGCAGCAGACACAGTACGGTAGTCCACGGCTGTAGCTACCTCTGTGTCGGCAGTCGCTCGTCCATCCATAATTGTATACCACCTACCCGTGTTTTTTTTTTTCTTCTTTATACATACTACTATAGTAGCTTACTGTAGCAGTCTGCGGTGCTGCTGAGCTGACAGTGTCCAGCAGGTCCGTCATCAGTCATTACATAATAAATATATATACCTGTCCGGCTGCAGTACTAGTGATATTATATATATATATATATTGATTTCATCTCATTATCATCCAGTCTATATTAGCAGCAGACACAGTACGGTAGTCCACGGCTGTAGCTACCTCTGTGCCGGCAGTCGCTCGTCCATCCATAATTGTATACCACCTACCCGTGTTTTTTTTTTTTCTTTCTTCTTTATACATACTACTATAGTAGCTTACTGTAGCAGTCTGCGGTGCTGCTGAGCTGACAGTGTCCAGCAGGTCCGTCATCAGTCATTACATAATAAATATATATACCTGTCCGGCTGCAGTACTAGTGATATTATATATATATATATTGATTTCATCTCATTATCATCCAGTCTATATTAGCAGCAGACACAGTACGGTAGTCCACGGCTGTAGCTACCTCTGTGTCGGCAGTCGCTCGTCCATCCATAATTGTATACCACCTACCCGTGTTTTTTTTTCTTTTCTTTCTTCTTTATACATACTACTATAGTAGCTTACTGTAGCAGTCTGCGGTGCTGCTGAGCTGACAGTGTCCAGCAGGTCCGTCATCAGTCATTACATAATAAATATATCTACCTGTCCGGCTGCAGTACTAGTGTGATATAATATATATTGATTTCATCTCATTATCATCCAGTCTATATTAGCAGCAGACACAGTACGGTAGTCCACGGCTGTAGCTACCTCTGTGTCGGCAGTCGCTCGTCCATCCATAAGTATACTAGTATCCATCCATCTCCATTGTTTACCTGAGGTGCCTTTTAGTTGTGCCTATTAAAATATGGAGAACAAAAATGTTGAGGTTCCAAAATTAGGGAAAGATCAAGATCCACTTCCACCTCGTGCTGAAGCTGCTGCCACTAGTCATGGCCGAGACGATGAAATGCCAGCAACGTCGTCTGCCAAGGCCGATGCCCAATGTCATAGTACAGAGCATGTAAAATCCAAAACACCAAATATCAGTAAAAAAAGGACTCCAAAATCTAAAATAAAATTGTCGGAGGAGAAGCGTAAACTTGCCAATATGCCATTTACCACACGGAGTGGCAAGGAACGGCTGAGGCCCTGGCCTATGTTCATGGCTAGTGGTTCAGCTTCACATGAGGATGGAAGCACTCAGCCTCTCGCTAGAAAACTGAAAAGACTCAAGCTGGCAAAAGCACCGCAAAGAACTGTGCGTTCTTCGAAATCCCAAATCCACAAGGAGAGTCCAATTGTGTCGGTTGCGATGCCTGACCTTCCCAACACTGGACGTGAAGAGCATGCGCCTTCCACCATTTGCACGCCCCCTGCAAGTGCTGGAAGGAGCACCCGCAGTCCAGTTCCTGATAGTCAGATTGAAGATGTCAGTGTTGAAGTACACCAGGATGAGGAGGATATGGGTGTTGCTGGCGCTGGGGAGGAAATTGACAAGGAGGATTCTGATGGTGAGGTGGTTTGTTTAAGTCAGGCACCCGGGGAGACACCTGTTGTCCGTGGGAGGAATAGGGCCGTTGACATGCCTGGTGAAAATACCAAAAAAATCAGCTCTTCGGTGTGGAAGTATTTCACCAGAAATGCAGACAACATTTGTCAAGCCGTGTGTTGCCTTTGTCAAGCTGTAATAAGTAGGGGTAAGGACGTTAACCACCTCGGAACATCCTCCCTTATACGTCACCTGCAGCGCATTCATAATAAGTCAGTGACAAGTTCAAAAACTTTGGGCGACAGCGGAAGCAGTCCACTGACCAGTAAATCCCTTCCTCTTGTAACCAAGCTCACGCAAACCACCCCACCAACTCCCTCAGTGTCAATTTCCTCCTTCCCCAGGAATGCCAATAGTCCTGCATGCCATGTCACTGGCAATTCTGACGAGTCCTCTCCTGCCTGGGATTCCTCCGATGCATCCTTGCGTGTAACGCCTACTGCTGCTGGCGCTGCTGTTGTTGCTGCTGGGAGTCGATGGTCATCCCAGAGGGGAAGTCGTAAGCCCACTTTTACTACTTCCACCAAGCAATTGACTGTCCAACAGTCCTTTGCGAGGAAGATGAAATATCACAGCAGTCATCCTGTTGCAAAGCGGATAACTGAGGCCTTGACAACTATGTTGGTGTTAGACGTGCGTCCGGTATCCGCCGTTAGTTCACAGGGAACTAGACAATTTCTTGAGGCAGTGTGCCCCCGTTACCAAATACCATCTAGGTTCCACTTCTCTAGGCAGGCGATACCGAGAATGTACACGGACGTCAGAAAAAGACTCACCAGTGTCCTAAAAAATGCAGTTGTACCCAATGTCCACTTAACCACGGACATGTGGACAAGTGGAGCAGGGCAGGGTCAGGACTATATGACTGTGACAGCCCACTGGGTAGATGTATGGACTCCCGCCGCAAGAACAGCAGCGGCGGCACCAGTAGCAGCATCTCGCAAACGCCAACTCTTTCCTAGGCAGGCTACGCTTTGTATCACCGGTTTCCAGAATACGCACACAGCTGAAAACCTCTTATGGCAACTGAGGAAGATCATCGCGGAATGGCTTACCACAATTGGACTCTCCTGTGGATTTGTGGCATCGGACAACGCCAGCAATATTGTGTGTGCATTAAATATGGGCAAATTCCAGCACGTCCCATGTTTTGCACATACCTTGAATTTGGTGGTGCAGAATTTTTTTAAAAACGACAGGGGCGTGCAAGAGATGCTGTCGGTGGCCAGAAGAATTGCGGGACACTTTCGGCGTACAGGCACCACGTACAGAAGACTGGAGCACCACCAAAAACGCCTGAACCTGCCCTGCCATCATCTGAAGCAAGAAGTGGTAACGAGGTGGAATTCAACCCTCTATATGCTTCAGAGCTTGGAGGAGCAGCAAAAGGCCATTCAAGCCTATACAATTGAGCACGATATAGGAGGTGGAATGTACCTGTCTCAAGCGCAGTGGAGAATGATTTCAACGTTGTGCAAGGTTCTGCAACCTTTTGAACTTGCCACACGTGAAGTCAGTTCAGACACTGCCAGCCTGAGTCAGGTCATTCCCCTCATCAGGCTTTTGCAGAAGAAGCTGGAGGCATTGAAGGAGGAGCTAAAAGGGAGCGATTCCGCTAGGCATGTGGGACTTGTGGATGGAGCCCTTAATTCGCTTAACAAGGATTCACGGGTGGTCAATCTGTTGAAATCAGAGCACTACATTTTGGCCACCGTGCTCGATCCTAGATTTAAAACCTACCTTGGATCTCTCTTTCCGGCAGACACAAGTCTGCTGGGGTTCAAAGACCTGCTGGTGAGAAAACTGTCAAGTCAAGCGGAACGCGACCTGTCAACATCTCCTCCTTCACATTCTCCCGCAACTGGGGGTGCGAGGAAAAGGCTCAGAATTCCGAGCCCACCCGCTGGCGGTGATGCAGGGCAGTCTGGAGCGACTGTTGATGCTGACATCTGGTCCGGACTGAAGGACCTGACAACGATTACGGACATGTCGTCTACTGTCACTGCATATGATTCTCTCACCATTGAAAGAATGGTGGAGGATTATATGAGTGACCGCATCCAAGTAGGCACGTCAGACAGTCCGTACTTATACTGGCAGGAAAAAGAGGCAATTTGGAGGCCCTTGCACAAACTGGCTTTATTCTACCTAAGTTGCCCTCCCACAAGTGTGTACTCCGAAAGAGTGTTTAGTGCCGCCGCTCACCTTGTCAGCAATCTGCGTACGAGGTTACTTCCAGAAAATGTGGAGAAGATGATGTTCATTAAAATGAATTATAATCAATTCCTCCGTGGAGACATTGACCAGCAGCAATTGCCTCCACAAAGTACACAGGGAGCTGAGATGGTGGATTCCAGTGGGGACGAATTGATAATCTGTGAGGAGCGGGATGTACACGGTGATATATCGGAGGATGATGATGAGGTGGACATCTTGCCTCTGTAGAGCCAGTTTGTGCAAGGAGAGATTAATTGCTTCTTTTTCGGTGGGGGTCCAAACCAACCCGTCATTTCAGTCACAGTCGTGTGGCAGACCCTGTCACTGAAATGATGGGTTGGTTAAAGTGTGCATGTCCTGTTTATACAACATAAGGGTGGGTGGGAGGGCCCAAGGACAATTCCATCTTGCACCTCTTTTTTCTTTCATTTTTATTTGCGTCATGTGCTGTTTGGGGAGTGTTTTTTGGAAGGGCCATCCTGCGTGACACTGCAGTGCCACTCCTAGATGGGCCAGGTGTTTGTGTCGGCCACTAGGGTCGCTTAGCTTACTCACACAGCTACCTCATTGCGCCTCTTTTTTTCTTCTTTGCGTCATGTGCTGTTTGGGGAGTGTTTTTTGGAAGGGCCATCCTGCGTGACACTGCAGTGCCACTCCTAGATGGGCCAGGTGTTTGTGTCGGCCACTAGGGTCGCTTATCTTACTCACACAGCTACCTCATTGCGCCTCTTTTTTTCTTCTTTGCGTCATGTGCTGTTTGGGGAGTGTTTTTTGGAAGGGCCATCCTGCGTGACACTGCAGTGCCACTCCTAGATGGGCCAGGTGTTTGTGTCGGCCACTAGGGTCACTTAGCTTACTCACACAGCTACCTCATTGCGCCTCTTTTTTTCTTCTTTGCGTCATGTGCTGTTTGGGGAGTGTTTTTTGGAAGGGCCATCCTGCGTGACACTGCAGTGCCACTCCTAGATGGGCCAGGTGTTTGTGTCGGCCACTAGGGTCGCTTATCTTACTCACACAGCTACCTCATTGCGCCTCTTTTTTTCTTCTTTGCGTCATGTGCTGTTTGGGGAGTGTTTTTTGGAAGGGCCATCCTGCGTGACACTGCAGTGCCACTCCTAGATGGGCCAGGTGTTTGTGTCGGCCACTAGGGTCGCTTATCTTACTCACACAGCTACCTCATTGCGCCTCTTTTTTTCTTCTTTGCGTCATGTGCTGTTTGGGGAGTGTTTTTTGGAAGGGCCATCCTGCGTGACACTGCAGTGCCACTCCTAGATGGGCCAGGTGTTTGTGTCGGCCACTAGGGTCGCTTAGCTTACTCACACAGCTACCTCATTGCGCCTCTTTTTTTCTTCTTTGCGTCATGTGCTGTTTGGGGAGTGTTTTTTGGAAGGGCCATCCTGCGTGACACTGCAGTGCCACTCCTAGATGGGCCAGGTGTTTGTGTCGGCCACTAGGGTCGCTTAGCTTACTCACACAGCTACCTCATTGCGCCTCTTTTTTTCTTCTTTGCTTCATGTGCTGTTTGGGGAGTGTTTTTTGGAAGGGCCATCCTGCGTGACACTGCAGTGACACTCCTAGATGGGCCAGGTGTTTGTGTCGGCCACTAGGGTCGCTTAGCTTAGTCATCCAGCGACCTCGGTGCAAATTTTAGGACTAAAAATAATATTGTGAGGTGTGAGGTATTCAGAATAGACTGAAAATGAGTGGAAATTATGGTTTTTGAGGTTAATAATACTTTGGGATCAAAATGACCCCCAAATTCTATGATTTAAGCTGTTTTTTAGGGTTTTTTGAAAAAAACACCCGAATCCGACAAAAAAAATTCGGTGAGGTTTTGCCAAAACGCGGTCGAACCCAAAACACGGCCGCGGAACCGAACCCAAAACCAAAACACAAAACCCGAAAAATTTGAAGTGCACATCCCTAGATTCTGGTACTGGTTCTGGTATTGGTATATTCAAGGCTGTTTGGTGTCTTGATAGTTATTCATCGATTCCACCCAATGTGAGAGATGAAACCGGAATGGACAATAGTGTAATACGCTTTTATACACATTTATTATACATAAATAAAAATATGGTCCATAACTAAATAATTGCCCGAACAATGTAAAAAATTAAAAACACCTTATCTGTGATAAATGGTCTTTGGAGGTAAAAGTTGATCACAGCAGCAAATTTGTTAGCAGTTGGGCAAAACCATGTGCACTGCAGGGGGGGCAGATGTAACATGTGCAGCGAAAGTTAGATTTGGGTGTGGTGTGTTCAAACTGAAATCTAAATTGCAGTGTAAAAATAAAGCAGCTAGTATTTACCCTGCACAGAAACAAAATAACCCACCCAAATCTAACTCTCCCTGCAAATGTTATATCTACCACACATGCAGTGCACATCTGCTAACACATTTATTGTACCAGAAAGAAAACACAGAATTGCTAGTGTTTAAATCGGATGTTAGCCGCACGTTCCTGGGGCTTGGTTCCTCTGCCACCACTTTGATAGAACAAGAAAAAAACACAGACTGGAACTGCGCTTACATCCAATTAAAGATTTTATTCACTCTCACAATAAAAAATATATATATATTTATACAATCACCGGCCGGATTTCATGTATTGCACAAACCATAAATATACTAATAAGGACCTTCAATGCCTCTATAACACATAATTAGCATACAAAAATCTCTTAAAAACAAAAATTAAGAACTCAGTGCACACATAGTCGTTTCACTGACTATAAGAATGCTCATAGATGACTCCTATAACCTTGCAGGCGTCCCTGCAATGTATTGCATTGCAGGGACGCCCGGGCTGTAGTACCGGGTTATATCCAGATGGCTTGTCAGGAATAAAAACCTTTTTTTCTTTCATCTACTAAACGTGAGTGCTGGTCAATTTCTTTTTTCTGTTTTTGGAAGAAGTGAGTGTTTTTATATATATATATATATATATATATATATTTATATATATAGAAGCAAGACACTGGCACTCCTTTGCTTAATTCCAGTGTAGGTGTTGGGTGCCCTCCAAACTTGTCGCCCTCAGGTAACAAATCATAAATTCGATTACGGCTGCACTTCCAGTAAAGAGACAGTAATGCACTGCTTTAAAACAAGTGCTTGTCTATTGTTGTGACTTAGATGAAGATCTGAACACATTTTATGACCAATTTATGCACAAATCCAGGAAATTCCAAAGGGTTCACATACTTTTTCTTGCAACTGTATCTATCTATATATATATTTTTATATATATATATATATATATATATATATATATATATATATATATATACACACTGAGTTTTATCCCTGACAAAAAAGTAGTAAATCACTTTGAATCGTTGGAGTAATACTGCTGACTGCATTGAGGATTCATTAAGCCTCTGAATGTCGCCATTGTGGAGTATATAAAGATGTTCTGTCCATAACAAGCACTGTTTGTTTAGTCTCCTTAAGATTTTTAAAGTTATAATCTCTTGCCCTGAATTTATTGACAACGACATCAAGCGCTTCTGGTAGTGCAGTTGGATCGCTGGTTATACATGCCACGCAGAGCATTTGTGAGTAAGGAAGTCCATTTTTCAGAGCATGTGAATGCTGGCTACTTGCATCCAAAAGTGTATTCGTATCTGTATCCTTGTAATAAACTCCTGTTACATGGTTTCCATTGTCGTTGATTACTGTTACATCTAGGTAATTAATTGAGGTTCTGCTGTGAAGTTCCTCACCTCCATCCTACAACATAAAAAGGTCATCAATGTACCTTAAGATATGCCTACAAAATGTCCAGAACAGTAAAGAAAAAATCTGCCTCCTGTTGGAACATAAATGTATTTGCATATATTGGCACCACACTTGACCCCATAGCGCAGCCAGAGCGTTGCACGTAATAAGCCCCATCGTACCAGAAAAACTTACATGTTACAACAAGTCTCAAAAGTTGTAAAAATATGTTAGTTTCCAATTTGACCTCTCCTCCAATTGTATTAACAAATTATTGTACTGCTTGTAACCCCTCCGTGTGGGGTTTGAGGTATAAAATGAACTCACGTGCATAGTACACATCATGGGGGTCATTCCGAGTTGTTCGCTCGCAAGTGAATTTTAGCAGATTTGCTCATGCTAAGCCGCCGCCTACTGGGAGTGAATCTTAGCATCTTAAAATTGCGATCGATGTATTCGCAATATTGCGATTACACACCTCGTAGCAGTTTCTGAGTAGCTTCAGACTTACTCGGCATCTGCGATCATTTCAGTGCTTGTCGTTCCTGGTTTGACGTCACAAACACACCCAGCGTTCGCCCAGACACTCCCCCGTTTCTCCAGCCACTCCTGCGTTTTTTCCGGAAACGGTAGCGTTTTTTCCCACACGCCCATAAAACGGCCTGTTTCCGCCCAGTAACACCCATTTCCTGTCAATCACATTACGATCGCCAGAACGATGAAAATGCCGTGAGTAAAATTCCTAAGTGCATAGCAAATTTACTTGGCGCAGTCGCAGTGCGGACATTGCGCATGCGCATTAAGCGGAAAATCGCTGCGATGCGAAGATTTTTACCGAGCGAACAACTCGGAATGACCCCCCATGATTCCATCTTTCAGATCCTTGAATTATGATAATTTGTTCAAAAAAGTTGTTGTGTCCTTAAGGTATGTCGGTTGTACACATACATGTGGTTGTAAAATGGAGTCCAGGAATTCTGACACCGGCTGGAATAAGGAGCCCCTGGCAGATATAATGGATCTGCCAGGTGGATTGTACATGTCCTTATGAACTCTTTTTCTTTGATGCTTAAGTTCCATTTTCCTGCTGCCGTCACTTTCTCTGGAATCTCTTTAATATCATTTTCCACCAACTTCTGAAATGTGTTAAGTAAATGTCCTTTCAGGTGTATGGGGTAGAAGGTCGATCTTCTTTTCAGACTTGAATGTTCAAAAGGGTCAGGATCAGCATTATTTTCCTCCCCATTTTCATCTTTTTTCCGTAGGAAGAATTTCTTTAATGTGATGGTCCTAACAAACTTATGAAGATCTACAATGGTGTCAAATTTGTTCAGAGTATTGGTGGGGGCAAACTTTAGACCTTTCTCAAGAACTTTTGTTTCGAGTGAGGTCAGATTATGTTTGCTTAGGTTGAATATCCCCTGCGTAGGGTTTTTCTGTTGTTTTTCTTTAGTTTTTTCTTTAATCCTGTTTTTTGCTCCCCCGCGTTTTCCTCGTTTTCGGTAGTGGAGCTTCTTTTCCGTCGTCTTCTCTTTCTCAAACTTTGATCTGGGGTTCTTTTTGGAATGGCTCCCAGATCCTGTGATGAAATGTTCTTCTGTTGTTGAGCCAACTCTAAAAAAGCGTCGAGGAAAGCTTCTGTTTCATCTAGCTCCTCCTCTTCCCTATTTTGATGATTCTCTTTCAACACCATTTCTTTACTCTCTCTTCTATCTAGACGTTCCATCAGCGTCCGGGCGGATAGGTCCAGGATTTCTTGATAATCTTCCCTTCCATTATTGAAACTCCTAATAAGGGTGTCTGTGGTGGGATACTTGTCCTTATAGGAGTCTTTCGCTCGGTCCTTATTCCTCTCAGTTCTTTCTGTCCCTCCTGGATATCGTCTCGCTTTTCTTCCATATACCGGTTCCTCTCTTATTGGCTTGCTCTTTCTCGTCTGTATAGAAGGCTCTCTTTGAGCGGTATATTGGCGATTCTTCTCATCATCCAAACGTTGCTTGGTCTGTTTCCTCCATTGGTCACCACTTTCTGCCCCTCGTTGGATGTCAGCTCCAAGGTTTCTTCTTCCTTGTTGTCTAGAAGGTTCGTAATGATGATATTGGTGATATTGTAGATCTTCATAAGTTTGTTAGGACCATCACATTAAAGAAATTCTTCCTACGGAAAAAAGATGAAAATGGGGAGGAAAATAATGCTGATCCTGACCCTTTTGAACATTCAAGTCTGAAAAGAAGATCGACCTTCTACCCCAAACACCTGAAAGGACATTTACTTAACACATTTCAGAAGTTGGTGGAAAATGATATTAAAGAGATTCCAGAGAAAGTGACGGCAGCAGGAAAATGGAACTTAAGCATCAAAGAAAAAGAGGCGTTGAAAAATCTTAAGCAAAATGAGAATATTGTCATCAAAGAAGCAGATAAAGGGGGGGGGATTGTCATTTTAGATAAGGAGAAGTATGATGGAGAATGTGTAAAGTTGTTGGCTGATACCTGTACTTATCATAAACTTCGACAAAACCCAATGGGGGAATATAAGATGAAGCTAGAGAAAATTTTGAAAGAAGCATTTAGGAAGGGAATCCTTACGAAAGATGAATTTGAATATATATACCCCGAATTTCCGAAAGTGGCGGTATTTTACCATCTACCTAAAATCCACAAGGATAAAAATGCCCCCCCAGGAAGACCTATTGTCGCGGGGGTCCAGTCATTAACCTCACATCTATCCTGTTATATTGATGTCTTCTTGAAAAAACTGGTCAATACACAACGGAGTTACATAAAAGACACTGTACATATTTTGGACATTCTGAGTGGAGTGATATGGGAAGAAAACTGCCTGCTAGCCACGTGTGATGTGAAGTCATTATACACTTCCATCCGACACGATCAAGGAATGGAAAATGTCCGTAAGATCATCACCAATGAATCCGAGATGAAGAGTGAACAAATCGAGTTCATTATGGAGGGCATTCAATTCACACTGGAACATAACTTTTTTTGGTATGGGGGCAATTACTACAAACAAATCCAAGGGACCGCTATGGGTACAAATTTTGCTCCTTCATATGCAAACCTTTTCTTGGCTCAGTGGGAAAACGAACACATATGGACCAATAATGAGTACCTTCCCTATCTTGCCCTATGGGCAAGATACATAGATGATGTGCTCATCATCTGGAGGGGAACGAAGGAGAGTTTGGAACAGTTCATTAGAAACATCAATGACAATCTATACAATTTGGAATTTACATGTGAAATGAATGATACAAATATTAATTTTCTGGATTTAACCATCTTCATTGAAGGAAATAAGATCGAAATGAAGACATACAGAAAAGATGTGGACTGTAACAGTTTCCTAAATTTTAAGAGTAATCATCATCCAAAGTGGCTATCGAATGTCCCGAAAGGCCAGATGAAAAGACTAAGAAGAAACTGCTCTAAGAAGGTAGACTATGACATTCAAGTATTGGATCTGATAGAACAATTTGAGGAGAAACATTACATTAAGAGCGACCTCGAAAAAAGCAAGGACGAGGTAGACAAAGTAGCTAGAACAGATCTCCTCCATTACAAAGACAAGAATACGAAGAACAAACAGGATGTGATGTTTCTGACGGGTTATTCTAGCCAACGAAGGTTCCTAGAAGAAAGCATTTACAAACACTGGCATATTCTTACTGCCGACGATGACCTCAAAGAGATTTTACCTACGAAACCAAGAATAATTTATAAAAGAGCACCCAATTTAAAACAAGTCTGGTTAGGAGCTACTATAAGAATGATAGTAAAGGAGGAGAAACTTGGATGAAGGAAAAGAAGTCTGGGTTCTACAGATGCAATAATTGCATTGTATGCAAAAAAAAACAGAAAGATCACTACTAAGTGTATAGACAAATATACATCTAAAAGTACAGGAAAAGAATACACAATAAGGGATAAAATTACATGCAACTCAAAAGGTGTAATCTACCTGGTGACGTGCCCATGCGGGCTACAATATGTAGGGAAAACCTACCGCAGTCTACACACTAGGATCAATGAGCATCTTAATAATATCAGGACCAACAAAGATAATCACAGTATTCCAGAACATTTTACGAAGATGCATAATAGTGATCCCATGGGTTTAGAATTCATTGGAATTAAATTAATACAAAAATCATGGAGAGGAGGGAACTGGGATAATATACTTTTGAGAGAAGAAGCTAAAATGATTTTTGAATTAGAAACTCGAATACCCAAAGGTCTCAATATAGAATGGGACCTTTTTCCCTTCCTTAAAGAATAAAACCAGATTATATGAGATGAATATTATGGGAGTCAGGGAGATATTAATTAGTATTAATATATTTATATATATATATGTATATATATATTAAATATTAGTTATTGTTAAAATTTTTAAGAACTATAGTCACTGTCTTTCCATGTCTTTTTATGTATGTCGTGTATTGTCCTGTATAGCATGATATAATTCTGGAGTTTATTTATTGTCTACTAACTATGAGGAGTACTAATGGGCATGCGAAAATACGGTATGCATAATGAGTATTCCATCGCTGAACTATACATAAAGAGAGGGGAAAGGGGATAACATCGTGAGGAGAAGATCTCCATGGCAACAGAGCCGCCGCTTGAGAGACGTGCCCGGCCTTCGTGGGGACGAGCGAGACGGAACAGCATGCGTCATCGCGTCCGGTCTCCATGACAACAAGCAATAACAAGCCGAATACGTGTACGGAGCCGCATGCGTCATCGCGTCCGGTCCCCATGACAACGAGCGTCAACAGGCGGAAAACGTGAACGGAGGCTCGTTCACTCTGACAGTGTATACATGGAAGGAGAGTCACCATGACGACTGTGACGCCAGGCAGGGATAAAAGAACGGGGTTTGGATACAGCTCGGCCATCCTGAGGAAGCCTGCGAGTCAGGCGAAACTAGTAGATTGCGGAGCTATCTCATGTCTGCCGGCAGACACCCGTTCTACTGACCTCCTGTGACTTTGAAGTAAGTGCACCTTATATTCTTGGACATTCAGAACAAAGAACTGACGATTCCAGCCCTAATACTTGATCCTTATCCAGGAAGGACTTTATACAGGTTGGCTGGTATTAATCAGAACTTTTATTGGACCAATTTCCTGCTTGAGCAGTGACTGAGACATCACATGCATATTTTCACCTAAGGAATATAAGCATCTATCAAGTGAATAAATCGCTACCTAGCGTATCACTGATGTTTAACCCATTGGACTCACTCTTTATATGATCAATGACTGTGGTATAACAACCACCCCCATATACCTATACGTACCTGAGGAATATAAAGATCTTTCAAGTGAATAAATCGCTATTTAGCGTATCACTGTGTTTTTTATGTTTTTTGTTGTATGTGGTTGTCCTTGTGTATACCGGTATTAGGATCACTTTAGATTTTTAAGAATAGAGAGGACCTGGATATTAGGGTCCATTACACATTTATATATATATATATATATATTGGAAATTTTTATCCTGTGTTAGGTTAATAAAATATTATTTTATTTATAAATTATATTGTTTTTTGAGTGATTTATATTTCTATGAGCAGATATTGCCATTGACCATCGACTCCATACCTGACAACATTAGCGCTGGGAGACATTTTATTTTTTTCTTTAGGTTTAGGTAGTTGCCTAAGGCACCAGGATCTGAGGGTTTGCTTGTCATAAATCCTTGTTTAGCTTAATGCAGACTGTGGCTGTTGAACGTCTAAGATGCTATTTCCACACTTTTACCTGAGGGTCTGGATAGTAGGTACTGGTGTGTGGTTTGAGGGGGGTGGGGGCAGCAGACTGAAGTTTTGCCTATGGTGTTGAGAAACCGTGCACTGGCCCTGTACATGTATCTAATCTATGTATGTATATATATAGATCGTAGCAATCCCCCCAACAGCAGCACAGGAACCAGGCAGCACTCATTGGATTTTGTGAAAAGAATGATATATTCAAATGTAAAAAAAGCATTCTAAAACACAGACGTTTCAACGCCACGCTGGGTAAAATGCCCCTGAAATCACCCTGAAAAAAACGCCCTGCGTGGCGTTGAAATGTCAGTGTTTGTATGTGTAGGGGACCTCGCTGTGTGTGTCTTAATGAGGAGGGCACCATGGTCATTATCTACTTATGGAGTGCCTATTTGCTTTGTGTGTATGTATAAATATATATATATATATATATATATATATAAAAACAACAATAACCCAAACTCGCGCTATATAGGATTTGGCAGCACCTCATAAGAAAGTCTCCCTGCTAGTGGGAGATATACGAAGATAATGGATAAAAGTATTCAGAGGGCGCACTATGACTTCAACTCCAAATATTGGAAACCAGCATGAACCGAATAGCAATATTTTTTAATCAAACATTAAAAACGTTAAAATCATACAGAAGTATAATAGTTCATAAGCACATTATTCATTTGTACATGTGTGACACTTCATAAATACTATCATAAACCCAACGCGTTTCGTCCTATAAGGACTTCATCAGGGGTACAGTTCGTAGCTGGTCATGGAGGAAAGAGGAAGAAGGAGAGTAAAGAACAAGAAAAAAAGAATATCAATTGATGTCATGAAATGCATTTCAATTTCAACATTCTTTTTCCTTAACAAGGTACCTAATATTTGTTCAAAATATATATTCATTCAACTGATAATCAAGAGTAGATAATTAATACATACAGAGTATCATCAGACAATGAGAAAAGAGAGAAAAATTCTCAACAGACACAATTTAGGTAATGACTACTTACTATGGATACTGTTTCGGGTGGGTCCCGTGTAACCATAAAGTTTATTATTATTGATAACCGTATTCCACTGTTAATAAAGGTATTTGATGTATGGTACTCTAAAGAGAATAAAGTCTGTCAGAAAGAACCCAGTTACTTTTCATACTTTGAGCTATAAGATGACAATAGTCACTCACATTAAATGAATCTCAAACATCAAAGGTCTTCCATGTAGAGTATGGTGGAAATATCTAGAGAGAAAGGGGGTTGTCTCAGACTAAATTTAATTTACTATTGTAACTAACCATTTACATTAGTTATACTCACATTTGAGTTCAGAAAGTGCCCATAGCCAATAATAAACTGTTTTCAATGGTTTGGGGGAGATCAGATAAAATCTAAATGAGTTAAATAGATTTAGATAAGGTATATGCAAGCCTTTAAATTGAGGTTCTATTATCAGGGTTATAAATTAACTTACTTTTAGAACTAGAATCAAAGATACCGGACAGAAATCCAGATAGGCCAAAGGCGACCAACTAAAAATTAAATGGATTTAATTAGTTAACTAGTTGAAAAAAATTATTTTAGTGAACAATAAAGGGATATGCTGATTACTTACATAGTGAGATCCTGGACCTGGTGACTGCCTTCTCTCCTCAATGTCAAGTGAATTGACTTATGAGGGCCTGACCTATTTATACCTGTAGAGGTATTACATCACTTCCTTTCTCTGCTGATAGGTCAAGCAATAAAACAGCTATAGAGGGCTTTTTTAACCCCCCCAAATGCAATTCTATTCTTAAACTTATAAAGGTTAAATTCATAAGTCTATAGGATAATATAGGGTATAGAATAGAGGATTTAAATGGACAAAAAATCATTTATTTCGGCTTTGCGTTCCACCTGTCGTATGGTGGAACGCATGGACTTCCGTTCAATCCTAGCACTTCCCAATCTAAATAAATGTATTAAGCCCAGAGGGGACAAATGGTGAATTTGAATTAAGCCCAGAGAGGGTGCATCCGATCCGGGATCACTACAGATCCCGATCGGTGCAACAAATGGAGAGAGAGAGTCCGTGTCCGCGGACCCGTGCGTTCCATCTATTGCTAGGTGGAACGTAACGCGTCACTTCCGCAACACGGACTCGTGCGTTCCATCCATATTAAGGATGGAACGCTGTACGTCACCCCCGCGACAGGCGCTTGTGCGTTCCACCTGTCCAGACGGTGAGGCAATTGATAGAATATGGGCATAACCGGGAATTTTTTATACAAGTAATCAAATTCATCTTTACAGATTAAACTATTATTCTTAGCATTAGTCAGAAGTTTATATAATAATTCCTGAAACTCTGCAGAGGGGTCGTTAACAAGTTTGGTATAGGTATTATATAAACTTCTGACTAATGCTAAGAATAATAGTTTAATCTGTAAAGATGAATTTGATTACTTGTATAAAAAATTCCCGGTTATGCCCATATTCTATCAATTGCCAAAAGTGCACAAAAATAAAGAGAATCCACCGGGGCGTCCTATTATTGCAGGAGTGAACTCTTTAACCTCCAACCTTTCGCATTATATAGATTTGAAATTACAGCCTTATGTTCAGCTTAATAAATCACATCTTAAAGACTCCACTAGTGTATTAAGATTGGTTGAAAATTGCTAATGGTCCACCAACAATAGGTGGTTAACTGTGGACGTGCAGGCCCTCTATTCCTCTATCCCTCATGATAGAGGAATAGAAGCTGTCCGACACGCTCTTGAAAATGATCCCAGTAGTTCTCCTCTAGAGGTTATCTTCATTATCGATTGTATTAAGTTCATTTTAGAACATAACTTTTTTGAATTCAACAGTACCTATTTTTTTACAAAAACAGGGTACCGCGATGGGGACCAAGTTTGCCCCCTCTTATGCTAATTTGTTGATGGGTGAGTGGGAAAATAAGTTTAGATATAATACAGAATTCGAAAAAGTGAACATAAAACTATATAAGAGATATATTGATGATCTGCTATTCATTTGGCAGGGGGATTTAGAAAGTATCACAAAATGTATGGATCATCTGAATAAGAATGACTATAATTTAAAATTTACCTTTAAAACAGACCCCACCTCCATTGACTACTTGGATCTCGAATTGATGGGACATAATTTAGAAGGAGTCACTACTAAGACTCATTTCAAATCTGTCAACGCAAACAGTTACATACCTAGTGACAGTTGTCATCATTCAGTTTGGAAGAATGGGGTACCTTACTCTCAATTCGTCAGGATCCGTAAAAACTGTAGTGATATCAATAGCTATTGGGAACAGTCAACCATCCTATATAATAGATTCATTGAAAGGGGATATAATATTAATTTCTTGAACGAAACCAGATGGAAAGCTTCCAAAAGATCTAGGGTCAAACTAATAAGAGGGAAAAAACCCACTTCCCAAAGTATGGGCCAATCTAGACCTTTTGTCACTCAGTTCAGTAAGGATGCTAATAAAATAAATAAAATAATAAAAAAACATTGGAATATATTACAGAAAGACCCCATTTTAGGACCCACTCTACCAGATAGACCAAGGTTAGTCTTTAAACGTGCTCCAAATTTAAAAAGTATGATAGCACCGAGCACCCTTAAAGTGGAGAAACCTACTAATACTTCAAAGGATTTCCTTTTGGGCAATAAATGGGGTTGTTTTCCATGCACCCACTGTATCTGTTGCAAATATATGCAAAAGGCTAATGTGAAAATAATACTAGATAATGGTAGTCTACACTCTTTGAAAGATCGAGTAACTTGTATGACTGAATACGTGATCAATAAAATAAATTGCCCTTGTGGTTTGTCCTATGTGGGCAAAACGAAACGTAGACTAAAAATCAGAGTCCAGGAACATCTGAGGAACATTAAAAATAAAATGATGTCACACAGCCTGCCCCGACACTTTGTGGAAGTTCATCAATCAAATGTGACCGGGCTGACTTTCACAGTATTAGAACATATTAAACCAGATATAAGAGGAGGAGATCGAGATCTAATATTAGCCAAACGAGAGTCATATTGGATCTACACACTAAATACTTTACATCCGATTGGTCTCAATGAGAACATCGATATAGTCTCCTTCCTGGGTTGTTGAGTCAGGTCCATTATTCTGGTTAAAATAGAGTACATTTTGGAAATATGATATTTATACATCCTTAAGATAAGAAGTAACTATTTGATGATATGGGACGTCCAATCATTTGTTATGTTTAACCCCTGATATCTCTTATTCTAGTAGGTTACATCTAATAGCCCCCAATAATAAGAGAAGTCTTCTATGTAGTACTCTATATGTTATGAATAACTTGAATCACACCCTTTGTATGTTATAATAACAAATAACCTAATATTTAGGGCTATTTCTTTTATGTACCATTTTGTGATCTTCCAATTATGACTGTGTGAATTATTATTTATTATTTTTTTCACCATACTCTATTAATAGGATATATGGATCTCTCGAATATCAATCAGCAAGTAATTGGTAAACTATGTGAAAATAATTTTTTGTATGTCATATTATATTATTATTATCGTTTGTAAAGACATTGAGAAAATAGCGTTCAAATTCCATCGATACACACTCTGTCAAAAATGTGGGATACTTTAGAGTGAGATACTATATACCATATAACACTAATACCCTTTTGAAGTATAGTGTATTGATATGAGTGGGCGGAATGCCTGGCATAAATAGGAATCGATATTGTGCGCCTCACCGTCTGGACAGGTGGAACGCACAAGCGCCTGTCGCGGGGGTGACGTACAGCGTTCCATCCTTAATATGGATGGAACGCACGAGTCCGTGTTGCGGAAGTGACGCGTTGCGTTCCACCTAGCAATAGATGGAACGCACGGGTCCGCGGACACGGACTCTCTCTCTCTCTCCGTTTGTTGCACCGATCGGGATCTGTAGTGATCCCGGATCGGATGCACCCTCTCTGGGCTTAATTCAAATTCACCATTTGTCCCCTCTGGGCTTAATACATTTATTTAGATTGGGAAGTGCTAGGATTGAACGGAAGTCCATGCGTTCCACCATACGACAGGTGGAACGCAAAGCCGAAATAAATGATTTTTTGTCCATTTAAATCCTCTATTCTATACCCTATATTATCCTATAGACTTATGAATTTAACCTTTATAAGTTTAAGAATAGAATTGCATTTGGGGGGGGTTAAAAAAGCCCTCTATAGCTGTTTTATTGCTTGACCTATCAGCAGAGAAAGGAAGTGATGTAATACCTCTACAGGTATAAATAGGTCAGGTCCTCATAAGTCAATTCACTTGACATTGAGGAGAGAAGGCAGTCACCAGGTCCAGGATCTCACTACGTAAGTAATCAGCATATCCCTTTATTGTTCACTAAAAGAATTTTTTTCAACTAGTTAACTAATTAAATCCATTTAATTTTTAGTTGGTCGCCTTTGGCCTATCTGGATTTCTGTCCGGTATCTTTGATTCTAGTTCTAAAAGTAAGTTAATTTATAACCCTGATAATAGAACCTCAATTTAAAGGCTTGCATATACCTTATCTAAATCTATTTAACTCATTTAGATTTTATCTGATCTCCCCCAAACCATTGAAGACAGTTTATTATTGGCTATGGGCACTTTCTGAACTCAAATGTGAGTATAACTATTGTAAATGGTTAGTTACAATAGTAAATTAAATTTAGTCTGAGACAACCCCCTTTCTCTCTAGATATTTCCACCATACTCTACATGGAAGACCTTTGATGTTTGAGATTCATTTAATGTGAGTGACTATTGTCATCTTATAGCTCAAAGTATGAAAAGTAACTGGGTTCTTTCTGACAGACTTTATTCTCTTTAGAGTACCACACATCAAATACCTTTATTAACAGTGGAATACGGTTATCAATAATAATAAACTTTATGGTTACACGGGACCCACCCGAAACAGTATCCATAGTAAGTAGTCATTACCTAAATTGTGTCTGTTGAGAATTTTTCTCTCTTTTCTCATTGTCTGATGATACTCTGTATGTATTAATTATCTACTCTTGATTATCAGTTGAATGAATATATATTTTGAACAAATATTAGGTACCTTGTTAAGGAAAAAGAATGTTGAAATTGAAATGCATTTCATGACATCAATTGATATTCTTTTTTTCTTGTTCTTTACTCTCCTTCTTCCTCTTTCCTCCATGACCAGCTACGAACTGTACCCCTGATGAAGTCCTTATAGGACAAAACGCGTTGGGTTTATGATAGTATTTATGAAGTGTCACACATGTACAAATGAATAATGTGCTTATGAACTATTATACTTCTGTATGATTTTAAAGTTTTTAATGTTTGATTAAAAAATATTGCTATTCGGTTCATGCTGGTTTCCAATATTTGGAGTTGAAGTCATAGTGCGCCCTCTGAATACTTTTATCCATATATATATATATATATATATATATATATAAATAATGCAGGAAGGGGCATCATAGCATGGGCTTTCTCTGGGATTGATCTTGTCATGTCCCTTCCCCATGAGGCATGTGCTTTATGTCCCTATTGGAAAAATGGGGGGCAGAGCACCAATTCTCTTTCTGGCACAGGACACCAAAAAGTCTAGAAACATAGAAACATAGAATTTGTCGGCAGATAAGAACCACTTGGCCCATCTAGTCTGCCCCCTTTTTTTATATTATTTTTATCTCTAACCTTATTTGATCCTTATTTCTTTGTAAGGATATCCTTATGTCTATCCCATGCATGTTTAAATTGCTCTACTGTCTTAGCCTCTACCACCTCTGATGGGAGGCTATTCCACTTGTCCACTAATTTCCCCTGAACCTCCCCCCCCCTCCAGTCTCAGTGCATGTCCTCGTGTCCTATTGCTTCTCTTCATTTGGAGAATGTTTCCCTCCTGGACTTTGTTAAGACCCTTGATATATTTGAAAGTTTCTATCATGTCCCCCCTTTCCCTTCTCTGCTCCAAACTATACATATTGAGATTTCTTAGTCTTTCTGGGTATGTTTTGTGATGTAGGCCATGCACCATTTTAGTTGCCCTCCTTTGTACAGTTTCTAATGTATTAATATCCTTTTGAAGATATGGCCTCCAGAACTGAATACAGTATTCTAGATGAGGCCGTACCAATGACCTATACAGTGGCATTATTACTTCTTTCTTTCTGCTGCTGATTCCTCTCCCAATGCAGCCAAGCATCTGACTAGCCTTCCTCATTGCCTTGTTACATTGCTTACCTGCCTTTAAGTCATCTGAAATAGTGACTCCTAGATCCCTTTCCTCCTCAGTAGTTTCCAGTATAGTGCCATTAATACTGTATTTAGCTTTAGGATTTTTGAGACCCAAGTGCATGATTTTGCATTTTTTGGCATTAAACTGTAATTGCTAGACTCTTGACCATTCCTCTAGTCTACCTAGATCCTCAAGTCATTTGTTTTACCCCACCTGGTGTGTCTACCCTGTTGCATACCTTTTGTGTCATCTGCAAAAAGGCATACTTTCCCTTTAATACCATTTGCAATGTCACCAATAAAGATATTAAAAAGCACTGGTCCAAGTACAGATCCCTGGGGTACTCCACTGGTAACATTTCCCTCCTGTGAATGCACTCCATTTACCACAACTCTCTGTTTTCTATCCTTCAACCAAGATCTTATCCATTCAATAATCCTAATATCCAATCCCAAACTTTCAAGTTTATTTAGCAGTCTGCGATGTGGAACTGTATCAAAAGCCTTACTAAAGTCTAGATAAGCTATATCCATGGCTCCACCTTTATCCATCACTTTAGTCACACAATCAAAAAAGTCAATAAGATTTGTTTGACATGATCTCCCCCCAGTGAATCCATGCTGTTTGGGATCCAGTAAATTGCCGGATTTGAGATAATCTACAACTCTTTCTTTTAAGAGTGTTTCCATCAATTTCCCTACTACTGATGTAAGACTCACTGGTCTGTAGTTGTTTGCCTCTTCCTTGCTTCCACTTTTGTGCAGTGGGACTACGTTTGCTCTTTTCCAGTCCTCTGGAATTACTCCTGTAGCTAATGACTGGTTGAATAATTCTGTCAATGGTGCTACCAGCACCTCTTTAAGTTCTTTTAGTATCCTTGGATGTATCCCATCTGGCCCCATAGATTTTTCCACTTTCAGCTTTGAGAGTTCTGTTAGGACCTTCTCCTCTGTAAATGTACTTGTTTCATTTTCCTGAATATCCCTGCAACTTAACTGTGGCCCCTTCCCCTCTCTTTCAGTAGTAAATACTGAGCAAAAATAATCTTTAAGATGATCTGCTATTAAATTGTCTCCTTCAACAAGACTCCCAGTGTCCGTCTTTAGTTTTATAATTCCGCCTTTTGTTTTTCTCCTTTCGCTTATATACCTAAAAAAAAGTTTTGCCTCCTTTACCCACTGACTGGGCTATTTTCTCCTCAGCTTGTGCCTTTGCACATCTGATTACCTTCTTTGTCTCCTTCTGTCTAACAAGATATATCTTTTTGTCTTCATTATTTTGTGTCTGCTTATATTTCCTAAAAGCCATCTTTTTTGCTCTCACAATATTTGCTACTTCTTTTGCAAACCACACTGGCTTCCTTTTCCTTGTGTTTTTCCTAACAGTTTTGATACAAAGGTCTGTTGCCTTCAATATTGCACATTTTAATGTTTCCCACCTCTCCTGCACTGTTTCCAAGTTCCTTAACTCTGCCAAAGAATCGCTTACACATTTTCCCATCCCTACAAAATCAGCCTTCCTAAAATCCAACACCTTTGTTTTTGTATGGGACGAGTCAGTCTCTATCTTAATGCTGAACCATACTGTTTGATGATCACTGGATCCCAGGTTTTCACCCACTTTTACGTCTGATAATCTGTCTCCATTTGTAAGTATTAAGTCTAATATTGCGTCTAGTTGCGGCTCTGCCTATATCCTCTAGTGTCTATGCCATAAGTTGAGAGACAGCCAGTGTGACTGAGATGCTCCAAGAGGTGTAGTGTACTGTAATTTTCTGTATATTTTGCATCTTGTTCGCATCACAGAGTCAGCAAAACATGTCTTACAGGACGGGAAGCTTGACGCATTGCATTTTGCATGTGTTGCATCCTGCCAGTCATCGCAAGCAAAACAGCATTTTTTTTAAGGCCGTATGGCTGTAGAAAATCGCAAAGGACAGCACTCCCAATAAGAACTGTTCTTTGCGATAAAAGGACTTCTGGGACTAAATATGGTGTTGCCCATCGCATCCAAGCTTCGGAATGTATTCAATACGGCAGCTTGGTGCATATGAGAAGGGGGTCCAAATCTCCAAAAACAGCATATAATCTTTTGGGAAATAGGGATTTGATACTTGAGAATAAGCGCTAAATATTGCAAGTTGGTCCAGCCAGATTGCAACAGTCTATTCGCCAGGAGAGAGAGACAGGGGGCATACCAGCATCGCACAAAGCGCTGGCCAAGCCTTCACTGTGATGAAAACGGGAGCATGGCTCACATTCGTGGCACTTCTAGTGAGGCCACGCCACCTAATTTTGGGCGCATTCCTTTGACGTGTACAAATATCCCTACTTCTTCCTTTGGAAAGTTGGGAGGTATGTTCAATTGTATAGGGATAAGCTCCACTTTTTTCTTATGTATGGACTGGGTGAAAACGTTATTTAATAAAGAAAAGAAAAGAAAGTTATCATTTTTTGATACTGGGGAAAGTTATTTCTCTTATGTCCTTGGGGATACTGGGAATCCATTTAGTGCCATGGGGTATAGACGGGTCAACTAGGAGCCTTGGGCACTTTAAGAATTTGAGAGTGTGTGCTGGCTCCTCCCTCTATGCCCCTCCTACCAGACTCAGTTTAGAAAATGTGCCCAGAGGAGCCAGTCACCTCGCTGGAAGCTCCTGAAGAGTTTTCAGCACTTATTTTATCTGTTTGTTATTTTCAGGCAGAACTGGATGACACCGGCCTGCCTGCTTTGTGGGACTTAGGGGGGACCACGGCCCAACCTCTTGAAGGGTTAATGGTCCCGTTCCCCGCTGACAGGACACTAGCTCCTGAAGGAACTATTTGCAAGCCCCACCACGGCGAGGGTACATTCCTGCAGCACGCCGCCACCCCTAACAGAGCCAGAAGAAAGAAGAGTGGTGAGTACTAAGCCGGCGTCCCGGTTAGCGGATCACCGGCCATTATGGCGGCATGAGGGTACGGAGACGTACGGCTTATACATGGGGCGGCTGGGTCTCCAGACTCAGTACACAGTGCAGACGCACAGCTTCTGAGGTGGCGAACTGAGTCTCAGTACACTATATGTGTACACAGTACCCATACTGGCATTACAGACTTAAAAGGGGACTGACTCCATTTTAGGCACAAAATTACCTCAGCCAGTATAAAAAGAGCGGGAAGACCGCGTGCCATTGAAGGGGCGGGGCATCACTATGAGCGGATCCAGCAGCTCACCAGCGCTATTTTCCCTCTGCAGTGGACACAGACGCTGACTGACAGGGGCGCGCAGCTCCACCGGAGAGACTCCAGATTACCTCAGCGGTACCAGGGGGTCATAGCAGGTGGGGAGTGATTATTAGTGTACTAAGGGGGTCATTCCGAGTTGATCACTCGCTAGCTACTTTTTGCAGCCGTGCAAACGCATAGTCGCCGCCCACTGGGGAGTGTATATTTGCTGTGCAGCCAAGCAGTACAAAAAAAGTTTTTGCAGTTTCTGAGTAGCTCAGAACTTACTCAGCCCTTGCGATCACTTCAGCCTGTCCGATCCCGGCATTGACGTCAGACACCAGCGCTGCAAACGCTTGGACAAACACTCCCAGAAAACGGTCAGTTGCCACCCACAAGCGCCCTCTTCCTGTTAATCTCCTTGCGATCAGCTGTGCGAATAGATTCTTCATTAAATCCATTGCACACCAACGATCCGCTTTGTACCTGTACGTCGCGCCTGCGCATTGTGGTGCATACGCATGCGCCTTAGTGACCTGATCGCTGCGCTGCGAAAAATGGCAGCATGCGATCAGGTCGGAATGACCCCCTAAATCCCCAATCTGGGTACTAAGGCTGCGACCTGGCTAAGCTTGGCATTAGCGGTAAGGGCGTTGTGTGCTGGCTCCATACTATCTCTGTGTCTCCCTGGAAGGGCTCCTTGTGGGTTAATTGTGCATTTAACCTCTTTCTGTGTGTGTGTGTGTGTGTGTGTGTGTGTGTGTGTGTGTGTGTGTGTGTGTGTGTGTGTGTGTGTGTGTGTGTGTGTGTGCTCTGTCACTGTCACAGTATGTCACACAAAGAGTGTGTTTCATGTAAGGCAAAGTGTTCCTCTTCTCCAGGGGGTTCACTACTGTGTACTCAGTGCAGTGTACCTTCCCAGGCTAGCGGGGCAGAGCCAGCTTGGCTGGACGCCATTAAGGGAATGATTTCCAATATTTCTTCTAAATTGTCCCACAGTGAGAAAGAGATGCAATACTTAAGACAATCGATGACTGATTTTATGAAAAGAGACTCAGTACCCAAACCAGCATCTCAGTCCCCTGCCATTTGTCCGCAAAAGCGTACTTTGGCCCATATTCTGCAGCCTGACTCTGATGATGAAGGGTCAGACAAGGAGAAGGGGGAGGTGGAATCAGAGGTGGGGGAGGCTACTCTGTCACAGGGAATAGAGGCTCTCGTAGATGCTATCAGAGAAGTTCTGCATATCCCTGATAAGGTGACAGAGGAGACTGAGGAATCTTATTTTAATATAAAAAATGCTACATGTGGTGTCGTTTGTTTCCAAAACATGTTTTTTTGCTCCTTTTATAGCACTGGTTGACCTCCAGCATATTCAGGGATGCTTTTGGACTTGTTTGGGGTGATTTTAGAGTGTGTCGGTATCTGCCATGTGGCCGACGTGCTGTTGTTTGTTTCCAAAACATGTTTTTTTGCTCCTTTTTTAGCACTGGTTGACCTCCAGCATATGCAGGGATGCTTGTACGGGGGTTTTGGCTTGTTTGGCTGAGGTTTTTTTCAATTTTTCAAATTTTTTTTGTTGTGTTTGGTCCTGCTTGAGCACTGGGGTCCCAGCAGCATGACGTGTGGTTGCATGTAATTATGTAATGTGTGTTAAATTTGTAAAAATATTTTTTTTTCTTTTTACAACAGAGATGTCCAGGGACAAGCAGCCCCGATCCCCCCCTTCCCCCCACCCCTCAGAAGAATTTTCCCTGCACAGCAATGAGGAGTGGGAGCCGACCCAGGAGGAGGATATGACCGAACAGGCATCCAGTGACCAGCCGCGGTCGTCAAGGGACCAAAGGGAGAAGCAAAAGAAAAAGAAAAGTCCTAGAAAGGTAAATACTGACAACACCTGCAGACACAATAGCATCCAACTTGACACACCTTAGTTTGTGCACTGCCTTGCACACCTACAGGTATCTTTGCGCACTGCCAGGGATACTGACACTCACAGGTACATACCGATCTTATTAAATGCATGTTTTTGTTTTTTTTTATCACTAAAGGCAAGAAGCCAGCCATCAGTCGGAGGAGGAAGCCTCTGGTGAAGACGCAGGACAGAAGAAGCCGCGTGGACCCAGATACACTGAGGTGGAAAACTGTGCCCTAGTGGATGGCGTCGACAGGTCCTACGACGTTCTGTATGGACCAAGGACACAGACCACAGCAGTTAAGACCAAGCGAAACATCTGGGATGCCATCGCGAGACAAGTCACTGCAGTATCTGGAAACCGCCGGAGCACCAGAAACTGCATGAAGTGGTACAGTGATTGCCGCAGAAAGACCAAGAAGAAGATGGGGATTCAGCGTTGACATGAGACAGCTACGGGAGGTGGTCCGGCTCTCAATCTGAAGTGGCTACCCTGGGAGAACGTTATTAAAAGGCGCATGAACCCTGTCATGGTCCAAGGAGTTCGCGGAGGTGTGGACTCTAGCCGTCCTGCTGGCTTTCCCGAGGAGGAAGAACCGCCCGGAAGACGGCGGGAGACAAGCAGTCCAAAAGGAGGCCTGATGGTAAGATTACATTCAGATGAGCTGCACTAATCCTTTTTTTTATTTTTTTTATTTGCTAATGTTTGTTCTTTGTCCCCAGACACGCCTGCCCAGAGGACATCTAGCTGCGCGCAGGACATCGCCAGTGCGCGGACCATCACTTGCGCAGCAGGCATCGGCAGCAGCGCGCGGACCATCACCTGCGCAGCAAGCATCAGCAGCGCGCAGATCATCACCTGCGCGCCACACATCGGCAGCGCGCAGCCCATCACCTGCGCGCCAGACATCAGCGCGCAGAACGTCACCTGCGCGCCAGACACTGTCGGCGACCACACCACCAGCTGGGCGCCAAACTACATCTCCTGCGTGCAGGCCATCACCAGCTCGTCATCTCTCCAGTAGCTCTGGGACTGTGACCGAAGAGCCTCAACAAGACACTACCCTTGTGGACCCATCACCCGAACTGTTTGAGTCAACAGGGTTAACGGACGAGACTTTTCTTGGGTTTGAAGACAGCCGTGCAGACGTATCCAGCCATACCCTTGAAAAGTCTCCAGAATTGAGGACAAGTGAAGCTCCTGGAGCAGCGGCAACCCCGGATGGAGGTTTTTATTTTAATTTTTTTGGGGGCGGGGGGAAGGGGTGGGGGGGTCGCCATTTTTGTATAGTTTATTAACTTTATTTTATTTTTTCTCTTTTGCAAACAGAGGTGCCACGGGGATCAGTACGTAATCCCGCTGGACGGGATCCCGGCGGTCGAAATACCGACGCCGGAATCCCGACCACACAATCCCGACAGGGGTGGCGAGCAGAACGCAGCCCCTTGTGGGCTCGCTTCGCTCGCCACGCTCGGCACACTATTATATTCTCCCTCTATGGGTGTCGTGGACACCCACGGAGGGAGAATATCTCGGGATTGTGGCAGTCGGGATTCCTGCGTCGGTATTTCCTTCACGTTCTGGCCACATCCATCAACCGGCTGGTGAATAACACATCATGCCTGGCACACAGCGTTGACAACATGTCGGAGAGCCAACGACATTCCGCATCCAGCCACCAGATCATCGCAACAACGCTACAGATGATCTATGATAAACTCCCAGAGCCAGCTCAACAACACGCTGGTGAACCACCACATCCGCCACCACAAGCCACACTGACGCCTCCTGCCCTTGCTCCACCACGATCCTGGTATGGACGGTCACAGCTGTACCAAGGATATACAGGGATGTACCCCACCTACCAGATGCCTCCACCACCGGCCGCCACGTCTACACCAGCACGGCCACCGAGGCCAATTCAACACACCCCACAGCCGCCCAGGGCATCGACGCCACATCAGGAGAAAAAGAGGATCCGGATGGCCAACAACCACCATAAGCCCGGTCGTATTGTTCTATTATTTACTATTTGTTTTTCATGTTTCCCTTTCTCCCCCTCCCATTAGTTTGTTTTTTTCCTTACTATTGTTTTAAATTTTGTGTTAGGCTCCCCCACCCGCGACCGGATACTACCAAGGAGCTATGTCTAGGCATACATGCGCGGGCATGTATGCGGGCGCGTGTGGTAACTGATGAAAGCTCCTTGTGGTTACATGTATGATGGGCCAAAGAGCTATTCTGATACCACTTTTTTTTTAACAAACAAACGCCTTTTTGTATTGGTGTAAAATAGGCTTTCACTGTTGTGTGAATTTACTATTCACTAGTGTTTATTTTTGGCTTCTTCATAGGATTGGGTGGAAAATTTAAGTGGACGGCGTAGTTCGTGTTGTGCGTACCAAGGTGAGTAAAGTCATGTTTCAATGTATATATTCAAGAAACTTTGGAACGCCTGCCCTTGGGAAACAACACAGTCCAGCAATGGGTCATGCTGAGCTGTGTGGTTCCACAAGTGCAGGCGTGTCAAAGTGCTCACCACTGACACCACTCTGCCACTTTGGACCGCCTGCCCTTGGGGAACAACACAGTCCAGCAATGGGTCATGCTGAGCTGTGTGGTTCCACAAGTGCAGGCGTGTCAAAGTGCTCACCACTGACACCTCTCTGCCACTTTGGACCGCCTACCCTTGGGGAACAACACAGTCCAGCAATGGGTCATGCTGGGCTGTGTGGTTCCACAAGTGCAGGCGTGTCAAAGTGCTCACCACTGACACCACTCTGCCACTTTGGACCGCCTGCCCTTGGGGAACAACACAGTCCAGCAATGGGTCATGCTGGGCTGTGTGGTTCCACAAGTGCAGGCGTGTCAAAGTGCTGACCACTGACACCACTCTGCCACTTTGGAACGTCTGACCCTGGGAACAACACAGTCCAGCAATGGGTCATGCTGGATTGTGTGGTTCCACAAATGTTCTTGGGAAAGGAATGAACATGACATCATTAGTGTCTTTACTTAATATGGATTTTTTTTTCACAGATATCTACACAAAAGATTGTAAAGAAGAACAAACACTACTTTTTTTGTTTTATTACATTTTATTTTTTAATCCAAAATTAAATACAATTATATTTCTTCAATACATTTTTAAAATGAGAAGTTTTGTGTGTTTTTCTTTAAATTATTAGTAAATAAAATGTAAAATATGGTATTTCAGAGATGCAGTGGTATTGTGTTAGGTCGCCCATGGTACAGCAGGGAACTGTCGTGTCCCTTTTCATCCATGCTGTTTCATGCAACTTGGGAAGGATATTCCGCAAGACCTGTGGAAGAGAATAGTATGAGGTTCCAGGTATTGGTAATAGTGTCACCCTTCGAGGAAAAGACAAGGTACAAGCAACACTTTGACACAAGCAGGTTACAGCAGCCTTTGTCCCAAATGCAACCCTCCAGCACTGGAGAAACTACACATCCAAACATTCCCTGACACAGCGTAAGCATTGCTGTATCAGGGCATGATTGGATGTGCAGTTTTGCAAATGCCGGAGGGCTGCACTATGGACATGCCGGGGTTACTTGGACAAGAGGGAGTTTTGGGCAATACATCTCACCTGAGGGGGGTTGTCTGCTACATGGCGGAGGTTCAGGTCCACATCACAAGTAGGTCGCCCATGGTACATCAGGGGAACTGTCGTGTCCCTTCACATCAACGTAACTTGGGAAGGATACTCCGCAAGACCTGTGGAAGAGAATAGTATGAGGTTCCAGGTATTTGTGTCATCCAAAGACAAGGTACAAGCAGGTTACATCGGCCTTTGTCCCAAATGCAACCCTCCGGCACTTGAGAAACTACACATCCAAACATTCCCTGAGGCAGCGTAAGCATTGCTGTCAGGGCATGATTTGATGTGCAGTTTTACAAATGCCGGAGGGCTGCACTTTGGACATGCCGGGGTTACTTGGTCAAGAGGGAGTTTTGGGCAATACATCTCACCTGAGGGGGGTTGTCTGCTACATGGCGGAGGTTCATGTCCACATCACAAGTAGGTCGCCCATGGTACATCAGGGGAACTGTCGTGTCCCTTCACATCCACGCAACTTGGGAAGGATACTCCGCAAGACCTGTGGAAGAGAATAGTATGAGGTTCCAGGTATTGGTAATAGTGTCACCCTTCGAGGAAAAGACAAGGTACAAGCAACACTTTGACACAAGCAGGTTACACCGGCCTTTGTCCCAAATGCAACCCTCCGGCACTTGAGAAACTATACATCCAAGCATGCCATGACACAGCGTAAGCATTGCTGTATCAGGGCATGATTGGATGTGCAGTTTTGCAAATGCCGAAAGGCTGCACTTTGTACAAGCCGGGGTTACTTGGACAAGTGGGAGTTTTGGGCAATACATCTCACCTGAGGGGGGTTGTCTGCTACATGGCGGAGGTTCAGGTCCACATCACAAGTAGGTCGCCCATGGTACATCAGGGGAACTGTCGTATCCCTTCACATCCACGCCACTTGGGAAAGATACTCCGCAAGACCTGTGGAAGAGAATAGTATGAGGTTCCAGGTATTGGTAATAGTGTCACCCTTCGAGGAAAAGACAAGGTACAAGCAACACTTTGACACAAGCAGGTTACATCATTTGTCCCAAATGCAACCCTCCGGCACTGGAGAAACTACACATCCAAACATTCCCTGAGGCAGCGTAAGCATTGCTGTCAGGGCATGATTGGATGTGCAGTTTTGCAAGTACCGGAGGGCTGCACTTTGGACATGCCGGGGTTACTTGGTCAAGAGGGAGTTTTGGGCAATACATCTCACCTGAGGGGGGTTGTCTGCTACATGGCAGAGGTTCAGGTCCACATCACAAGTAGGTTGCCAATGGTAGAGTGGGATAAACGGGTCCAATATTTGCGGCAACCCAACAACAGGAAAAAATGGGGTAACAGGTCGTCAACAGGACGAAACATTGAAAACATTGCTGGGAATGTGAGAGGTGCGGGCCTGCGGTGGTGCCTGCTGCCGTGCAGGTGTAGACGCGGTACTCACCAGGCGCCGCTCTCTCTCACCTTCAGGTACCGGAACCTTCAACGGACCTGGAATTCTTCAGTCGGATCCGGACACGGCGATTCCCTCTCGGAGCTTACCGACGACCTAGCTGAGGAGAGAAGGGTTTACATTAAAGGGGGTATCGACCCTTCTTCCGCTGGAACAGGGGATACCCCAGGGGTGGCTGCGACCTTCACCGGCTGGGTGAATGGTCATCACCGGCACAAAGCCTCAGCTACCCAGCTTTCACACACTCGCGCTTTCGCACGTAGTGTGATGAAAGGGATTCTCACGTCCGTGAGCAATCCTAACTCCGGCGCTCGGGGACAAACAAGGGACAGACGTACACGGATGCTACTCACCGTCACAAGTCTTGCACTCCGATCTTCTCCACTTACAGGTCCCTGTAAGGAGGCAAAGAGAAACAGCCGTGCAGGGCCTAACTCTGACCTAGTGTCACACCCTATACTATCTACAACAGCGGAGCCCTCAAACTAGCTCTGTGGGTGTGGTGCAACACAACTATGCACAACTTACACAACACATACACTTTGCCCTGCACGATAACATATATCACACTATCGGAGTTACAACATAAAACGGTGCTGTCCCTTTATCTACCCGACCCAGAACACCCAGTAGTGGGGACCGCACAGCTCACCCACCTACCGTACTCTCAGGGTGGCCTGAGCCTAGCGCCCAGTACCACCTTTACTCACCTCAGGGAAACACTGCTTCGCTGGGCCTAGCGCCCCCTAACTGCCCACAGGCCGGAGGCCTGACTTTACCCACGGGCCTAGCGCCCGCCTACTTGCCGCCCGTTGGGTGACCTGGGCCTTGTGCCCAGGGTCACCTTATCGTATCCCTGATTTGGCCACAAATACCCTAGGGCCTAACGCCCTCTATTAGCCACAGGCCTAGTGCCTAGATTGTCCCCCGGGCCTAGTGCCGCCTAACTGGTGCCGCATGAGTGGGGTGGCTTGGGCCTAATGTCCAAACCACCTCATCAAATATTGGGGGCCCAAACTCCTAACTGCGCCCAGGCCTAGCGCCTGAATTGTGTCCTCGGGCCTAATGCCCGTCCCTGGTGGTCGAGGGAGGAAAAGGGGAGGGGGAGGATAGCCTCACTGAGGCCTTACCTAACCTGGGGGCCTCCACCGTCTTCTGCCGCTGACCCGTCCTGGCCAGCGGCGCCTCCGTCTCTTCCCTGCGTCCAGCCGCCGCTGGACATCTTCTTTCTGCAGGCCGACGTCTTCTGGCCTCTTCCGCGGCCTCAGGACCTCCTCTCCCCGCGGTCGTCGTCTTCTCCTCGGCGCCGGATCCTCTTCTGCGCTCTGGCGCGCCGACGACCTCCTCCGCTGCTCCCGGCCGTGTCTTCTCTTCAGCCACGCGATCCTCTTCTTCCTCCTGCGCGCGGGCTCCTCCTCTTCGCCGCTCTTCGGCGCGGCCTCCTGTCCGAACGGCTCCCGCCCGGCGTCTGACGTCAGACGCCGGGGGCGGGGCCTATGACGCGGCGAGCGCTGATTGGCTCGCCGCGTCTCTTCCTGATTGGCTGCCGCTCCGGGAGCCGCGATTGGCTCCCGGAGGGCACCAACATTCAAACCCTCCAGCCTGGGGTCCGGTGCAGGGAAAAGGGTAATCCCTGCACCGGACACCCGCCGCCGCCACGCACCCAGCGCTGGGGACAGACAAGCTGCCCCAGCGCTGTCCCCAACTAGGGACAACACAGATGTGCCCACAGGGCACATCCTTACATTTCCCCCCCCTTTTTCCTTTGTAGTCCCTACAAAGTTCCTCACGACGCCCATTGTCCGCGGGTCAGGGAATTCCGAGGTCCCTCCGGCGAGGGTGCATTCGGGGGCCCAGCCTGGACCAGCTGTGACCCCACATCCTTCCTCCTCCAGCTCCGGGTTCCTCTTGCGTCCTGACCTCCATCGGCGGATCCTCTGGGGGAGTGGCATCTCCTCACGGTCGCTTGACGTTGGCCACCAAGGGGAATCTTCTTCCACGGGGACAACATTCACCCACTCTTGGCCTCCGATATCGTCTGTGGCTTCGTCCCTGTCTTCCGGGTGTGGTATCGACCACCACCCAACAGCGGAATCCTCCGGGGCATCCGTTTCCTCCCGGGCAACAGCCACCACATGTCGAATTTCCTCGTGGGGCATCTCCAAAGGTCCTGTGTCTTCCTCTGGAACGGGTCCTCCCACGGCATCACAGTCCTGTCCCCGTACGTCGGTCCATCTCGGCACTCCCGGCAGGTACTCTTGCTCCAGGACTATCTCCTCCTCTTCACGGAGGGCATTCAACTGGGAGCATGACTCCACCCGATCCTGCCAGTCACTCTCGTCGGCGCTTCCGACGCCAGAGTCGTCCTCCATCTGTTCTGGGAGGGATTCGTCGGCGGACAGCTCACCGTAGTCCGAGTCCTCCTCCGATACTTGGACTGGGGTATTACTTTCCTCCTCAGCGTACTTCTTCGCTTCCGCTGGCACCTCTGCTTCCTCAGCGTACTCTTTTGCTTCCGCTGGCATCGTTACTTCCTCAGCGTACTCCTTCGCTTCCGCTGGCATCTCTTGGTACCCAGGACACTCCTGTTCCGCACGTCCTGGTCGTGTACGGTTCCATCGTGGAGAGATTCCAGACGTCTCAGTCACTGGGTCTTCACGCTTTTCTTCGCAGCGTGGTCTCTTCACCTCCCAGTCGTCCACCTCCGCCTCATGCGGGAAAGGATTCTGCCTTACTGGGGTCACTTTCTTGGGACAGAGTAGGTCCGCGGCATCTTCCCAAGGGCACTCACTGGCTGCATGTCATGGTCGCCGACACTTCCAACAAGGGAGGGCCACTGCCACCTTCTCCAAGACGGGTTCCTGATCCACCTCCTTCACTGGGGAATCTTCACCCGTTGGTTCCGGCTCAGAGGAAATGGGCACCTGCGAACTAACTTCAAGCAAGGCCTTCCGCTCCATTTCCCTGGTTTCCTCCTCCCATCTCTGGGCGCGACCATCCGCAATCATCCGGTCTTCGTTCCACGGACAATCGGGAAGCGCATGTCCTCTCGCCTCGCAGAGCGCACACACAGGCTCTGCAGCCACCCGGTCCCAAAGCTGCTGACGAGACTCCGTCAGCTGCTTCACCGTGGCCTCGTAGTCCGTCCGGTCTTCAGTCCATGGACATTCCAGGAGCCGATGTCGGGGATCTCCACAGCTTTCACACCGGGAATCAACCTCGTCTTCGCTCGACTCTTCGTCCCAGGGACAACTGTTGTGCTCATGCCCGTAGTTTCCGCAGAGCAAACACCAGGACTCCTTCTTCGCTTGGCCCTTCTGACGTCTTCGGTCCGCTTCCTGGACCACCTTCTTTGGGGACGTCTCTCGCCAAGTACACTCGCTGGCAAAGTGCCCTGTTTGCCGACATTTCTTGCAGGGCGTCACAGCGGCCTTCTTGCGCCCCTTTTCCCGGCGCTCTTCTTTTTCACGCTGGACCGACCGCTGCACCATCTTCAGGATGTCTGCCCCAGACACCGTCACCCAGTCGCTCTGGTCCGCACACGTCCGGGGGTGAGTCTTCTCCGGAGCCGTCCGCAGGGAGGTCTTCTTGGTGGCGTTCCACATCGTGTCCGTGATCCGGTCTCTTTGATCCTGCCGACTACGCCAAGTGTGAGAGGTGCGGGCCTGCGGTGGTGCCTGCTGCCGTGCAGGTGTAGACGCGGTACTCACCAGGCGCCGCTCTCTCTCACCTTCAGGTACCGGAACCTTCAACGGACCTGGAATTCTTCAGTCGGATCCGGACACGGCGATTCCCTCTCGGAGCTTACCGACGACCTAGCTGAGGAGAGAAGGGTTTACATTAAAGGGGGTATCGACCCTTCTTCCGCTGGAACAGGGGATACCCCAGGGGTGGCTGCGACCTTCACCGGCTGGGTGAATGGTCATCACCGGCACAAAGCCTCAGCTACCCAGCTTTCACACACTCGCGCTTTCGCACGTAGTGTGATGAAAGGGATTCTCACGTCCGTGAGCAATCCTAACTCCGGCGCTCGGGGACAAACAAGGGACAGACGTACACGGATGCTACTCACCGTCACAAGTCTTGCACTCCGATCTTCTCCACTTACAGGTCCCTGTAAGGAGGCAAAGAGAAACAGCCGTGCAGGGCCTAACTCTGACCTAGTGTCACACCCTATACTATCTACAACAGCGGAGCCCTCAAACTAGCTCTGTGGGTGTGGTGCAACACAACTATGCACAACTTACACAACACATACACTTTGCCCTGCACGATAACATATATCACACTATCGGAGTTACAACATAAAACGGTGCTGTCCCTTTATCTACCCGACCCAGAACACCCAGTAGTGGGGACCGCACAGCTCACCCACCTACCGTACTCTCAGGGTGGCCTGAGCCTAGCGCCCAGTACCACCTTTACTCACCTCAGGGAAACACTGCTTCGCTGGGCCTAGCGCCCCCTAACTGCCCACAGGCCGGAGGCCTGACTTTACCCACGGGCCTAGCGCCCGCCTACTTGCCGCCCGTTGGGTGACCTGGGCCTTGTGCCCAGGGTCACCTTATCGTATCCCTGATTTGGCCACAAATACCCTAGGGCCTAACGCCCTCTATTAGCCACAGGCCTAGTGCCTAGATTGTCCCCCGGGCCTAGTGCCGCCTAACTGGTGCCGCATGAGTGGGGTGGCTTGGGCCTAATGCCCAAACCACCTCATCAAATATTGGGGGCCCAAACTCCTAACTGCGCCCAGGCCTAGCGCCTGAATTGTGTCCTCGGGCCTAATGCCCGTCCCTGGTGGTCGAGGGAGGAAAAGGGGAGGGGGAGGATAGCCTCACTGAGGCCTTACCTAACCTGGGGGCCTCCACCGTCTTCTGCCGCTGACCCGTCCTGGCCAGCGGCGCCTCCGTCTCTTCCCTGCGTCCAGCCGCCGCTGGACATCTTCTTTCTGCAGGCCGACGTCTTCTGGCCTCTTCCGCGGCCTCAGGACCTCCTCTCCCCGCGGTCGTCGTCTTCTCCTCGGCGCCGGATCCTCTTCTGCGCTCCGGCGCGCCGACGACCTCCTCCGCTGCTCCCGGCCGTGTCTTCTCTTCAGCCACGCGATCCTCTTCTTCCTCCTGCGCGCGGGCTCCTCCTCTTCGCCGCTCTTCGGCGCGGCCTCCTGTCCGAACGGCTCCCGCCCGGCGTCTGACGTCAGACGCCGGGGGCGGGCCTATGACGCGGCGAGCGCTGATTGGCTCGCCGCGTCTCTTCCTGATTGACTGCCGCTCCGGGAGCCGCGATTGGCTCCCGGAGGGCGCCAACATTCAAACCCTCCAGCCTGGGGTCCGGTGCAGGGAAAAGGGTAATCCCTGCACCGGACACCCGCCGCCGCCACGCACCCAGCGCTGGGGACAGACAAGCTGCCCCAGCGCTGTCCCCAACTAGGGACAACACAGATGTGCCCACAGGGCACATCCTTACAGGAAGGTGCGTCAACAGGACGTAAAACTCTGAAATACATAAATAAACATTTTTTTTTTAGAATATTACAATCTCAGTTTACACGATAATACAAATATTACAAGTATATTCACAGGCAGTGGAAAAAAAGCTTTGGATCAATGTCCGACGAGAATCATCTCCTTCGTCCATACCCACCGGTGGAGCAGAAGAACGGTTCCCGCATCGGAAAGCACTGCGACGAAGAGTCACCGGCAAACGGTTTGCGACACATATGTTGTGTAAAATACAACATGCATTTACCATGCCGCAAACCTTTGCCGGTGAGTGCAAAAGAGCACCACCGGAAGTGTCTAAACATCTAAATCGGCTTTTAAGTACACCGAAGGCACGCTCAATTACTCCCCTCGATGCTTTGTGTGTCTCTTGGTAACGTTTTTCTGCTCTACCAACAGGATTAGACAATGAGGTCAAGAGCCAAGATTTGTTGGGATAACCCGCATCGCCTATGGAAATGAAAAAAATGGTGGGTAATATAAAAAATAAAAATAAAAAATAAAATAAAATAAAAACAATGAAAATAAATACCACCCGGCATGTTTCCTGTTTCGAAATTGTCAAACAGTGATGACTAGCTTAGGATGAAGGATTCGTGAGACAATCCAGGAAATCCCACAAAAATATTGAAAAATTTCATGTTGACATCACAGACTGCCTGTATATTCATGGAATGGAAATGTTTTCAGTTCCGAAAACATTCTTCCGAATTCCGTGGCGGTCTGATCTGCACGTGGGTACAGTCAATCGCGCCCAGAACATTGGGAAAATTGTGTTTGGTGAAAAAGCCTAATTTGATCTCACGCCATCCGCTGTCCGTATCTGGAAATCTGATGAACTGGATCGTCAATTTGCGGAAAGCCCTAATGACCTGGGTTATACAGCGTGACAGTGTCGACTGTGAAAAACCGCATGTTTGAGACAAAGTAGGCTGGAATGTGCCTGACGCCAAAAAATGTAACGTAGCCAGCAGTTTCTGGAAACCGCTGACTGCGCGATTGGTCCATGCCCGAGGTTCCAGGACGGCCTCCAACAGAGCGTACAGCGAATATATGTCGCGAGTCGATAAGCAATAATTTTTAATCACCTCGAACTCGCTGAGATCCTCCAGTTCACGCCTAGTGCGATACTGGCGTGGACGTGGAAATGAAACACGCAATACTGACTCACCCAATGCAGACATTTGCTGACTTTGATCATGATGTTCATCAGCCCTTTCTTCCTCCATGCTTGCAGCCAGTGGCGGATCCAGGGGGGGGGCACTCGGGCCCGTGCCCCCCCTGTCACTTGTGGCCCATTAAGTCTCAGGGGCCCCGGCCGCGGCCTCGGATTGCGCTCAGTGGCAGAGGATTTTTTTTCTTCATTTGTGCCGGCCCGGCCCCAGCAGGCTGTCAGCGCACGCTGATTTGACAGCTGCCGCTGGGACCAGAGCCGGCTCACGCCCACAGTGAGTGCAGCCCTCCCTCCCTCCTCCTCTCCTGCTGCAGTGCATGTGACCAGCAGGCAGCAGCGCACGGAGGCCGGGAGACGGAGCGGGCTGCGGGACAGGCTAAGGAGTCAGGCAGCGCGTAGTGGTGGACCCTGGACCGCGTGGACTGGATTTCACTTCCAGCCAGCCCAGGCTCCCCAGCGGCCACACAGAGAGGAGGCAGAGGCGCCGATCGAAGCAGGCAGAGCCGCAGAGGCAGCAGCAGCAGGACGGAGACAGTGACTCACTGTGTATATCAGCCTGTCACAGTGAGTATGCTGTTTGCTGTATCGCGGCTGCCAGCCTGTGCGAGCTACGTTTAACGTGTGTGCGGCTGCTGCTGCGGCGGCGGGCACTAAGGGGGGGCGATCCGGTCTATAAGTAGTATATGGTGGTATGTGCCTCTCACACACTGCCCCCACACCCTGCCCCTCACACGCTGCCTCCTGGCCCCTGCCCCTCACACACTGCCTCCTGCACCCTGCCCCTAACACGCTGCCCCCTGCACCTCACACGCTGCCCCCTGCCCTTCACACCCTGCCCCCTGCTCCTCACACGCTGCCCCCTGCCCTCACAAGCTTCCCCCTGCACCCTGCCTCTCACACACTGCTCCCTATACACTGTCCCTCACACGCTGTCCCCTGCACCTAACATGCTGCCCCCTGCCCCTCACACCCTGCCCCCTGCTCCTCACACGCTGCCCCCTGCCCCTCACAAGCTTCCCCCTGCACCCTGGCTCTCACACACTGCCCCCTATACACTGTCCCTCACACGCTGTCCCCTGCACCTAACATGCTGACCCCTGCCCCTCACACGCTGCCCCCTGCACCCTGACCCTCTCACACTGCCCCCTGCCCCTCACACGCTTCCCCCTGCACCCTGCCTCTCACACACTGCCCCCTTCACCCTGCCCCTCACACGCTGCCCCCTGCACCTCACATGCTGCCCCTCAGATGCTGCCCCCTGCCCCTCACACGCTGCCCCTTGTAGTGGAGACATACCCCATTTCTGGAAGCGCATGCACCGAAGCCGCACGCAAATACACTTGCCCCTTCCATGGTGCCCCCTCTATCATTTTCTTCTGGATCCGCCCCTGCTTGCAGCCAGCATGAACATCACAGTCTGGTCAGAAAAAGGCTCCATTATTGTAGTCAGTACAAAAATAGGATATAAATGTGTTAAAACGCAGGGATTGTCCTAAAAAAAACGATTCCACAAGAGAGCTGACTCCTTCTCTCTGAAGTCTCAACCCCGGGAGTGAGGATAGAGGAGGGCTTTGCAGAAGTGTATCCTGGGTAAAACTGTGGAATCATGGGTACATTTTCCTCAGCAGAGTGAAGAAAAAAATATTATTTTTAAAAATCAATTAAATAATACTTGTGAGTCAAAAAAAGACAAACCAAGTAGATAATCCCTTCAAGTATAAATAGATATGCTATTAGCAATCCAAAAAGCAAAAAAAAAACAAGTTTTTAAAAAATGTTATTAGATTCCGCCAGCAAAGTGAGACGGAATGAAATTGACGAAATTACTGTCGAAAAGCACTGTTGTCGAATCGACATTCTTCAATTGAATATACTTTTGTCGAAAAAGCCACATTTTGACCATTGCAGACATGTCGAATTTTGAAAATGTCGATTTGCAAAAAGTCGAATCTGAAACGGCAGGTATTTTGACGAAAAGTACTGTATTGCATTGTCGAATCCAATTCGACATGTTTTTTTTGTCGAAAATGCCCCGTTTTTCGACTTTCGCGGCAATTCGACCACAATTGCATATACCCCATAATTACTTTATTGTTGATTGTTTTAATAAATGTAATCATTTCTCTTTATTGAGTGCTCTCTGATGTTTTTTTAATATATTTGTGCACTACAGTATTACAGGTACTAAATGGGAGACGCTTTATTGAATTTTAGTGTGGTTTGAGCTGACGCTAATTATTGCTAATTAGCCATATGTTTGTGTATTTTTACACACACACACACACACACACACACACACACACACAGCCTATTTTCTATGAATTTTATTTATTATTATTATTATTATTATTATTATTATTATTATTATTGCGCCCGATTGTGTGTTATAATAAGTTCTAACACAAGGTGCTCTTTCCACCTCCATTCAAAGAGATCTGCAGTAAAGATGGACCAAGGGAGGTCAAGAATCTCTTGTAGAATAAACAGTTTCTTGGCATGATGTGTTTCTCCCACAGTATGTACTCCTAGATGTCTGCCGTGAAGCACAAAGTGATAGCACATTTAAATCGCATGACAGCATTGTTCATCATTGCTCCAGTGGTAAAAGCCACCCCATGGGTGTCAGCTATTGTTGCTGCAGTAAGAAACAGATGTTTCAATACGCATCTGCATTGAGCCAGTGCACCTGTCAAAGCTCCAATGAGACCACATCACTCCTTCAAACCTGTGAAGCAAGTAATAGCTGATAATGCCAAATGAAAAGATATTTAGTACTCTGGAATCTGGATGCCAAATGTGGATTCTGGCAGATCACAATGCTCACCACATTCATGATACCTGTGGTCTAGTACGCCTTTCTCTGAATGCCCTATGGCATATGCACTGGCAGTAAAATATTCCAATATTGCATGGAGTACCACTATGAGGGATACCCTTGTGAGTTCATTGTGAATGACAACCTCATTTCTGGTCACACCATGTCCCTCATTCAGAGCCCGTTGTATCTGATCGTGGAGCAGAGTGAATCCAGCAGAAGAAAAAAGAAGGATATGGTAATAAGTGTGTTAAGAATTAGTGTATAGCACTGATTCTCAAACATGGTCTTCAGTCATCGATAGTTTTTCTTGACATATTTTGAACAGGTAAGGGGTACAGAAAAAGAAAGGGAGAGGGGAGGGGGGTGTAATGATAAAAAGTGGCAGAATCGAGGCAGAACATCATCCTCCTGGCATCAGATTCTCGCAGGTTTTAGATTCCATATGAGGAGCCATGGCTGGGACTGGACGCAATTCCACGCTGCTGTATGCTGCACTCTGCACTGCAGTGTCCGTCCAAGTGGCTGCGCAGAATAAAAGTTTTGTCACTGTGTCCATAAGGGGTTGTGCTGCTGTCACTGTGTCCATCTAAGGGACTGTGCTGCCATCATTGTGTTCATCTATGGGGCTGTGCTATCACTGTGTCCATCAGAGGCGTAACTAAAGGGGGTCGAGCAGGGCACGTGCTTTGGGCGCCATGGCAGGCCCAGCAGAAGGGGGTGCCGCCGGCCAGGGCATCATGGACCCCCCTTAGTTGCCTCGCCCGCCACCGCCGTCATTGCGCTGCTGCTGCCGTCCACCCATCCCACAGCGCCGCCGAGCTAGACTTGAATTGAGCAGCAGCAGCAGCATCCAGTCACCTGCTGCTGGGAGGGAGCATAACTGCGGTGCCAACATCACGCTCTCTGAGCTCCCCGCTACTTGGCCACCCCTGCTCCGAACTTGCAGACTTCCCGGCTCCCTGGCTCCCCAGCTCCCTGACTCGAGTCCCGGCTCCCAGCTGAAGCTAAGGGGGGAGGGGGTTGGGGGGTAAAATAACACAGGCACACAAAAAACACACACTCACTATCTCTCTGAAGGGGGGAGGGGGACACTAAAAGACACAGAATGAAGGTCTGGATTAAGGCTTGTGGGGGCCCCAAGGCAACAAATTTGTGGGGGCCCCCCATCAATAAATATTAAGGCCAGCCACTAGTGGCGTATCTAGTGGGTGCGGACAGGGCACGTGCTGTGGGCATCATGGCAGACCCAGTAGAGGGCGGAGCCACCGGCACCTGCACGGCCCGCTCGCATCACTGTGACCACTGCCACCAGAACTCTGGCCATCCTCCACACCCTCCACAATTGTGGTGCCCCCGAGCCGTCCGCCCGCCAGCCCTCCACCATGTCTGCTTGCTGCTGGGAGCATGCTCCCTTTCTAATGAACGGAGTGCCGTACCAGGGTGGTAATTCAGACCTGATCGCTGCGGGCGATCAGGTCTGTACTGTGCATACATATGCACTGCAATGCACCAACGTGTCGGACGACTGCACCGGGCATCGTTGCATAGCGACTGGATGGTGCGAAAAAAGCAATCGCCCGGGCTATCGCAAGGTGATTGACAGGAAGGGTGGACACACACAGAGAGACACAGTGCAGTGGCGTGCTGAATGACGACGCAGGGGGAGGTGATGGTGTGCTGAGTGATGTCAAAGGGGGAGATGATGGTGTGCTGAGTAATGACGCAGGGGGAGATGATGGTGTGCTGAGTGATGACGCAGGGTGGGAGATGATGTGCTGAGAGACCACTTGTGGGGGAAGGTGGGGGAGTGATGGTGTGACTGAGAGATGACACGAGGGGGAGATAATAATAATAATAATAATTTTATTTATATTGCGCTCTTTCTCCAATAGGACTCAAGGCGCTTAACAGATACATAGCATAATATAGTACAGAAAATAATGAAGTACAGAACAGCTTTTCATGAAATACAGAAGCATGGAGATACTAAAGGGACATTTATGGGAATGCTTGAGTAAAAAGGAAGTGAGTTCCATAGAGTTGGAGCCGCATGACTAAAAGCTCAACCCCCAGATGAATTACGGGAGATTCTAGGTACTGCTAAAAGTCCTTCATCTACAGATCGCAGTAATCGAGTGGGGCAGTATGGGTTCAGTAGCTGCTTCAGGTACCTTGGGCCCTGGTCATGTAGTGCTTTGAAACTCAGTAAGCCAATCTTGAAGATGATTTGCCATCTTACAGGCAGCCAGTGAAGGGAGTAGAGTATGGGTGTTATGTGGCTAGAACGGGGCTGGTCGGTTAACAGCCTGGCAGCTGTGTTTTGCACCAGCTGTAAGCGTTGCAATTCTTTTGCTGGGAGACCAAGGTAGAGGGCATTACAGTAGTCTAATCGAGATGATACAAATGCATGGATGACTTTTGGCAGATCATCTGACGGAATTAAGTGCTTGATTCTGGCTATGTTCCTCAGGTGAAAGAATGAGGATTTGAGTGTGGCTGATATCTGATGTTTAAGTGTCAAGCCACCATCCAGAACAATGCCAAGATTCCACACACGATCAGTGGTTTGTAATTCTGAATCCCCGAGTGTAACTCCAGTTGGTTGGCTATGCTGCAGTCTTGTCCTTTAATGTTGCGGTCCTATCATAAGGACCTCTGTTTTATCCGGGTTCAGTCGCAGCCAACTGGCACTCAACCACTCCTGGAGTTCAGCTAGACAGCCATTTATGGTTGCTATTGGGTTATCAGTACCCGGAGCAAAGGACAGGTACAGTTGTGTATCATCTGCATAGCAGTGGTAGACTAGCCCATGGCGCCTGATTATTTCACCCAGCGGGAGCATGTATACTGCAAAAAGCAAGAGGGATAGTATAGAACCTTGTGGAACACCACATGGCAATGGCACTGGTGGTGATGAGTCTAATCGGGACAATACTCTCTGTGACCTGCCTGTGAGAAATGATTTGAACCAGTTTAGGACTGTGCCATCCAGTACACAAAAATGAATCAGTCGCTCAATCAGAAGCCCATGGTCCACGGTATCAAATGCTGCAGAGAGATCCAGAAGGATTAATATTGAACAATCACCTCTGTCTCTTGCCATCAGAAGATCATTTAACACACACACCAGGGCTGTTTCAGTGCTATGTCTTCTCCTGAATCATGATTGGAATGGATCATAGATAACATGGGTTGTCAGGCGGGTTTCCAGTTGATTTGCAACCACTTTCTCAGTAACCTTTCCTAGAAAAGGAAGGTTTGATACCTGTCTATAGTTGGTCATGCAGTCGGGATCTAAATTAGGTTGTTTTTTTAAGAAGAGTTCTAACAATTGCTTCCTTTAGGGGTCCAGGAAATATGCCTGTCTGCAAAGAGCATTGAACAATTTTTGCAAAGACAGGACCAATTATATCCATACAACCTATTAGAAGCTTGGTTGAGGCAGGGTCCAGATCACAGGTGATGGGATGCAAAATCCGAGCAATTTCAGCAATATCTTTTACATCCACTGGGTTAAAGCTTGTCCATGAAGGCAGGTGGCTTATATTGGCAGGTTTTGTAGTTTGACACTCTGATGGCACTGTGGAGATTCCAGCCCGAATGGTGGATATTTTATCTGCAAAGAAGTTTGCAAAAATCGTTGCATCTTGCCTGGGAGAGGGTTTCATCAGTCTGCAGGCATGCTGGCTTGCAAAGCATCTCAACTGTGTGGAAATGTTGAGCTGGTCTATTGTTTGCTGCCGTGATCTCATTTGACAGAAACTGTGATTTCTTACGGGTGATTGTTGATTGATATTCTTCGTTATGCTTTATTAGTTTTATTTTGTCATCCACTAGGTTAGTCTTCCTCCATCGTCTTTCCAGTCTATGCCCCATTTTCTTGAGCTCACTAACACTGTTGTCGAACCAGGGAGCTCGACGTTGTGGTTTACAAGGTCTTATACGCACAGGGGTGATAATATCAATTGCAGCCATAACATCCCTATTATAATAACGGACTAGGGAACAGGGATCTTCACAGGCACCCAGTATAGCAGAGAGATCCAGATTTGCTGTTAGAGCCTGGGGAATCATACCCCTCCTTGGACGATACCTGGTCAACTCCACGGGCAGAGATTTTATTTGAGGGGTTGCAACTGAGAACCAAAGGGAGTGGTGGTCTGACCAGATGACTGGGTTTATTTTTAGGTCAGTGACTTCTAATCCAATCTGAAAGACAAGATCAAGAGTGTGACCACTTTTATGTGTAGCAGAAGGAATGACCTGTGTGAAGCCCAGACCATTCATTGTGCACAGGAGGTCTTGGCCAAGGTGAGAGCTCATCATCCACCCATGCATTGAAATCCCAGAGGATGAGCCATCTTTGATGTTCCAGAACCAGGCCAGCAACAGTGTCTGCAATTTCTTGTAGAAATATCTTTCCATCTCCAGGGGGCCGGTAAATGAGAAGTACTCTGAAACCTATTCCTGTCGAACTCCGTCCAGCGATACACTCGAATGAGCGAGTAATTTCAATAGGGTGGACCCTAAGTTCAAGGTCTTTTTTGAAGCAGATAGCCACCCCGCCACCCTGCGGTCCAGTCTTGGGTTGTGGATGACAGAGTAGTTTGTTTGGACTGCAGCCTCCAATATAGGTGCTGCATTTTCATCTAGCCAGGTCTCTGTAATACAGGCTAGATCTGCAGATTCAATAAGGTCAGCAATAGTTGCAGTCTTGTTTCTTATTGATCTGGCATTACAAAGGACTGACCTGATTGGGCATACCAGAGGGCCTTCAGTTTTCTTTATGTTAGGTGCAGGGGCTCTGGGTATGGGGGTTACCAAGCGAGAATTGACAGTTCTGTTCTCCCAAGCACAGGGCCATCTTTTGGGTATCACTTCTATTTAATTGTTCTTTGAAGCTGGGGGTGAGTAGGTGGGCAAAAGACTTAGGTGGTTACCGGGGAAAAGAAGTTTCCGGCCTGCTCGCTTCCCACAAATGCGCCTGTGTTTTCTTTTTAAAATGCCAAGGGATTGGAGGATAGAAGCCTGTGATGGTGTAATAGGAACTGCGGATTGTGGTGGGCGGAGTGAAAGAATGAAGCTGGAGGAATACGTATACATTGGGTCATTAATGACAGATTACTATAACTATGAGCTGCATATGATGATGAGAGAGGGAGAGAAAGCTGTATATATATATATATATATATATATATATATTTTTTTTTTTTACCCCCCAATTCGGTATGTGATCCAAAAATTATAATGGGTACATGAACAGAGTTATTGCTATACCCTATTGCTGCTCCAATAATTCAATGTGTATATTTGAAACAAGTGATAAATAAAATAACTTTCCTTTTCTGTTGCTGATTTAGTAAATTATTCTGGAACAGAGCAGGCTTGTGGAAGGTGTTAGAATCCAATTCCTATTGTGTAGGTGTGAAAAGTCTCAGTGTGAGGGGCCTTTGAAGTAGATTTCTTGTGGGGGTAGTGATATCCTTTGTACTGAGGAATGGCTGGGATCCTGCACTTTGAAATGGTGACCCTTCAGCCATTCAGAGCGTGAATATACTGATATTAGTTGAAAAATGCAAGAAGTCAGAGTTATTTGTTGCTCAGAGAACAGAGGTGGATGATGACTAAATGAGGGGCTGGATGGAGCCAAATATAGGTTGTAGTCCACAGTACCTTGTCTGGGATGTCCAATGCAGAGTACAGCAGATTCCAAACTGAAGGACTTCTCAGTGGAGAGTTGCAGAGGATTCAGTCTAGTGTGTATCTCAGCGCAGGAATGCAATCCGTTGGTTATGATCAGATGTCCGCGTAGAGTAATACAAGTTAAAGGTAAGTCCTTGGATATTTATGATGATTCATAGGTCAGTTGTGGAGAATTTAAGCTGTTTTATGGAGATGATCAGGAGAATGCAAAAGGTGAGGCAGCCATTTTGAGTGCCAGGAAAAGGAAATTATAGGAAAAGGAGATGATAGTGGCTGAGAGACACAGGGGACAGGATGTGAGTCTTGTTGAACCGCTGTTGTATGATGCTGACCTTGTTAATATTCCTACACAAACAGGCATCTTCTGGACAAAGGGATCTCCTACATGAATAGTGAATACCGACTGAAGATGCCGTTTGCCTTAGAGGATACAGTTCTTCAGAGGTTCCATATTGTGAGAAACAATCATACTGGTAAAGTGCATGTTGAATTGAAAAGAATGTTCCCAGTGTGACGTGAAACAGGTGGCATGTCATGTTGGCATGGCCCATTTTCAGTAGTCATGTGCCCCTTCAGGTATGTGGCCACACCCATTCTGAAGGCACGCGCACACAGTTACTTTATAGGCCTTTTTTTTTGGGGGGGGGGGGGGGGCGGAGCGCCATTCCTAATCTTGCCCTGGGCTCCAAAAACCCTAGTTACGCCTCTGGTGTCCATCCACAAGCTGTGTCCAGTTCCCTGTGTCCAGTCTAATTTCATCACTGACTCCAGTGGCCCCTCCCAGTGTGACTCCATATGTGTCAGCAAATAAATGTAAAAAGAATTAACAAAAAGTAAAAAAAAAAAAAAATTGTTGTATTTGTACTGTGCACTGCACACCAGTATGCTGTAGTACCCCAGTGCACGTTCGGAAAAGTGGTCTGACTCCACGCAGTGTGAGCCAAACTGCCAGTTAAACAGTTGTACTGTTGTACCCCAGTGCGACTTTGTTCAAGGACAACTCCTTCTTGCACCACTATTCATTTCTGCCACTGCTGTGTGGCAATGTTCCTTAGCTGTGCTGTAAACGGTCGTGTGTTTGTCCCGCTTCTCGTGTGTTTGTCCACGCACAGCAGCAATGCTTTTGTACTGGAAGAGTAGCTCCCAGCCAGCACAGCTCCTGCGCACTGGCATGGAGCTACTCGTCGCTGCTGCCTGCCCCCCCCAACGGTCTGGGCACGCCTGCGATGCCTGGACCGTGTCCCCCTAAATGGCGGCCAGACACCGCCGGCCCACCCCCTCCCGTCTAGCGACCGCCTCTACCTGTCAATCACGCAGGGGCGATCGCAGGGCTGAGACAGCCGTCGGCTGTCTGGTATACACCGGCGCACTGCGGCGCCACCGGCGGCGCATGCACAATTCAGGCCTGATCGCTGCTGTGCGAAAATGCACAGCAGCGATCAGGTCTGAATTAGCCCCTTAGCCCCTATATTGTGAGCTGTGAGATGGTCAGAATTGTCTGGAACTGAATATTATTGATGTTAATAATCAGTTGGATGTGCCAAGGAGGAGGCTTATAGGATGGGCACAGAATTCTGTATGATCAAGCAAAGTACACACTGTCTAAGGAGATCAGGGAGGCAAAGAGGGGCTTTGCCAATAAAATTAGAGATGAGCGCCTGAAATTTTTCGGGTTTTGTGTTTTGGTTTTGGGTTCGGTTCCGCGGCCGTGTTTTGGGTTCGAACGCGTTTTGGCAAAACCTCACCGAATTTTTTTTGTCGGATTCGGGTGTGTTTTGGATTCGGGTGTTTTTTTCAAAAAACACTAAAAAACAGCTTAAATCATAGAATTTGGGGGTCATTTTGATCCCAAAGTATTATTAACCTCAAAAACCATAATTTACACTCATTTTCAGTCTATTCTGAATACCTCACACCTCACAATATTATTTTTAGTCCTAAAATTTGCACCGAGGTCGCTGTGTGAGTAAGATAAGCGACCCTAGTGGCCGACACAAACACCGGGCCCATCTAGGAGTGGCACTGCAGTGTCACGCAGGATGTCCCTTCCAAAAAACCCTCCCCAAACAGCACATGACGCAAAGAAAAAAAGAGGCGCAATGAGGTAGCTGTGTGAGTAAGATTAGCGACCCTAGTGGCCGACACAAACACCGGGCCCATCTAGGAGTGGCACTGCAGTGTCACGCAGGATGTCCCTTCCAAAAAACCCTCCCCAAACAGCACATGACGCAAAGAAAAAAAGAGGCGCAATGAGGTAGCTGACTGTGTGAGTAAGATTAGCGACCCTAGTGGCCGACACAAACACCGGGCCTATCTAGGAGTGGCACTGCAGTGTCACGCAGGATGTCCCTTCCAAAAAACCCTCCCCAATCAGCACATGATGCAAAGAAAAAGAAAAGAAAAAAGAGGTGCAAGATGGAATTGTCCTTGGGCCCTCCCACCCACCCTTATGTTGTATAAACAAAACAGGACATGCACACTTTAACCAACCCATCATTTCAGTGACAGGGTCTGCCACACGACTGTGACTGATATGACGGGTTGGTTTGGACCCCCCCAAAAAAGAAGCAATTAATCTCTCCTTGCACAAACTGGCTCTACAGAGGCAAGATGTCCACCTCATCTTCACCCTCCGATATATCACCGTGTACATCCCCCTCCTCACAGATTATCAATTCGTCCCCACTGGAATCCACCATCTCTGCTCCCTGTGTACTTTGTGGAGGCAATTGCTGCTGGTCAATGTCTCCGCGGAGGAATTGATTATAATTCATTTTAATGAACATCATCTTCTCCACATTTTCTGGATGTAACCTCGTACGCCGATTGCTGACAAGGTGAGCGGCGGCACTAAACACTCTTTCGGAGTACACACTTGTGGGAGGGCAACTTAGGTAGAATAAAGCCAGTTTGTGCAAGGGCCTCCAAATTGCCTCTTTTTCCTGCCAGTATAAGTACGGACTGTGTGACGTGCCTACTTGGATGCGGTCACTCATATAATCCTCCACCATTCTATCAATGTTGAGAGAATCATATGCAGTGACAGTAGACGACATGTCCGTAATCGTTGTCAGGTCCTTCAGTCCGGACCAGATGTCAGCATCAGCAGTCGCTCCAGACTGCCCTGCATCACCGCCAGCGGGTGGGCTCAGAATTCTGAGCCTTTTCCTCGCACCCCCAGTTGCGGGAGAATGTGAAGGAGGAGATGTTGACAGGTCGCGTTCCGCTTGACTTGACAATTTTGTCACCAGCAGGTCTTTCAACCCCAGCAGACCTGTGTCTGCCGGAAAGAGAGATCCAAGGTAGGCTTTAAATCTAGGATCGAGCACGGTGGCCAAAATGTAGTGCTCTGATTTCAACAGATTGACCACCCGTGAATCCTTGTTAAGCGAATTAAGGGCTGCATCCACAAGTCCCACATGCCTAGCGGAATCGCTCCCTTTTAGCTCCTTCTTCAATGCCTCCAGCTTCTTCTGCAAAAGCCTGATGAGGGGAATGACCTGACTCGGGCTGGCAGTGTCTGAACTGACTTCACGTGTGGCAAGTTCAAAGGGCATCAGAACCTTGCACAACGTTGAAATCATTCTCCACTGCACTTGAGACAGGTGCATTCCACCTACTATATCGTGCTCAATTGTATAGGCTTGAATGGCCTTTTGCTGCTCCTCCAACCTCTGAAGCATATAGAGGGTTGAATTCCACCTCGTTACCACTTCTTGCTTCAGATGATGGCAGGGCAGGTTCAGTAGTTTTTGGTGGTGCTCCAGTCTTCTGTACGTGGTGCCTGTACGCCGAAAGTGTCCCGCAATTTTTCTGGCCACCGACAGCATCTCTTGCACGCCCCTGTCGTTTTTTAAAAAATTCTGCACCACCAAATTCAAGGTATGTGCAAAACATGGGACGTGCTGGAATTTGCCCATATTTAATGCACACACAATATTGCTGGCGTTGTCCGATGCCACAAATCCACAGGAGAGTCCAATTGGGGTAAGCCATTCCGCGATGATCTTCCTCAGTTGCCGTAAGAGGTTTTCAGCTGTGTGCGTATTCTGGAAAGCGGTGATACAAAGCGTAGCCTGCCTAGGAAAGAGTTGGCGTTTGCGAGATGCTGCTACTGGTGCCGCCGCTGCTGTTCTTGCGGCGGGAGTCCATACATCTACCCAGTGGGCTGTCACAGTCATATAGTCCTGACCCTGCCCTGCTCCACTTGTCCACATGTCCGTGGTTAAGTGGACATTGGGTACAACTGCATTTTTTAGGACACTGGTGAGTCTTTTTCTGACGTCCGTGTACATTCTCGGTATCGCCTGCCTAGAGAAGTGGAACCTAGATGGTATTTGGTAACGGGGGCACACTGCCTCAATAAATTGTCTAGTTCCCTGTGAACTAACGGCGGATACCGGACGCACGTCTAACACCAACATAGTTGTCAAGGACTCAGTTATCCGCTTTGCAGTAGGATGACTGCTGTGATATTTCATCTTCCTCGCAAAGGACTGTTGAACAGTCAATTGCTTACTGGAAGTAGTACAAGTGGGCTTACGACTTCCCCTCTGGGATGACCATCGACTCCCAGCGGCAACAACAGCAGCGCCAGCAGCAGTAGGCATTACACGCAAGGATGCATCGGAGGAATCCCAGGCAGGAGAGGACTCGTCAGAATTGCCAGTGACATGGCCTGCAGGACTATTGGCATTCCTGGGGAAGGAGGAAATTGACACTGAGGGAGTTGGTGGGGTGGTTTGCGTGAGCTTGGTTACAAGAGGAAGGGATTTACTGGTCAGTGGACTGCTTCCGCTGTCACCCAAAGTTTTTGAACTTGTCACTGACTTATTATGAATGCGCTGCAGGTGACGTATAAGGGAGGATGTTCCGAGGTGGTTAACGTCCTTACCCCTACTTATTACAGCTTGACAAAGGGAACACACGGCTTGACACCTGTTGTCCGCATTTCTGGTGAAATACCTCCACACCGAAGAGCTGATTTTTTTGGTATTTTCACCTGGCATGTCAACGGCCATATTCCTCCCACGGACAACAGGTGTCTCCCCGGGTGCCTGACTTAAACAAACCACCTCACCATCAGAATCCTCCTGGTCAATTTCCTCCCCAGCGCCAGCAACACCCATATCCTCCTCATCCTGGTGTACTTCAACACTGACATCTTCAATCTGACTATCAGGAACTGGACTGCGGGTGCTCCTTCCAGCACTTGCAGGGGGCGTGCAAATGGTGGAAGGCGCATGCTCTTCACGTCCAGTGTTGGGAAGGTCAGGCATCGCAACCGACACAATTGGACTCTCCTTGTGGATTTGGGATTTCGAAGAATGCACAGTTCTTTGCTGTGCTGCTTTTGCCAGCTTGAGTCTTTTCATTTTTCTAGCGAGAGGCTGAGTGCTTCCATCCTCATGTGAAGCTGAACCACTAGCCATGAACATAGGCCAGGGCCTCAGCCGTTCCTTGCCACTCCGTGTGGTAAATGGCATATTGGCAAGTTTACGCTTCTCCTCCGACAATTTTATTTTAGGTTTTGGAGTCCTTTTTTTACTGATATTTGGTGTTTTGGATTTGACATGCTCTGTACTATGACATTGGGCATCGGCCTTGGCAGACGACGTTGCTGGCATTTCATCGTCTCGGCCATGACTAGTGGCAGCAGCTTCAGCACGAGGTGGAAGTGGATCTTGATCTTTCCCTAATTTTGGAACCTCAACATTTTTGTTCTCCATATTTTAATAGGCACAACTAAAAGGCACCTCAGGTAAACAATGGAGATGGATGGATTGGATACTAGTATACAATTATGGACGGGCTGCCGAGTGCCGACACAGAGGTAGCCACAGCCGTGAACTACCGCACTGTACTGTGTCTGCTGCTAATATATAGACTGGTTGATAAAGAGATAGTATACTCGTAACTAGTATGTATGTATAAAGAAAGAAAAAAAAACCACGGTTAGGTGGTATATACAATTATGGACGGGCTGCCGAGTGCCGACACAGAGGTAGCCACAGCCGTGAACTACCGCACTGTACTGTGTCTGCTGCTAATATATAGACTGGTTGATAAAGAGATAGTATACTCGTAACTAGTATGTATGTATAAAGAAAGAAAAAAAAAACACGGTTAGGTGGTATATACAATTATGGACGGGCTGCCGAGTGCCGACACAGAGGTAGCCACAGCCGTGAACTACCGCACTGTACTGTGTCTGCTGCTAATATATAGACTGGTTGATAAAGAGATAGTATACTCGTAACTAGTATGTATGTATAAAGAAAGAAAAAAAAACCACGGTTAGGTGGTATATACAATTATGGACGGGCTGCCGAGTGCCGACACAGAGGTAGCCACAGCCGTGAACTACCGCACTGTACTGTGTCTGCTGCTAATATAGACTGGTTGATAAAGAGATAGTATACTCGTAACTAGTATGTATGTATAAAGAAAGAAAAAAAAACCACGGTTAGGTGGTATATACAATTATGGACGGGCTGCCGAGTGCCGACACAGAGGTAGCCACAGCCGTGAACTACCGCACTGTACTGTGTCTGCTGCTAATATATAGACTGGTTGATAAAGAGATAGTATACTCGTAACTAGTATGTATGTATAAAGAAAGAAAAAAAAACCACGGTTAGGTGGTATATACAATTATGGACGGGCTGCCGAGTGCCGACACAGAGGTAGCCACAGCCGTGAACTACCGCACTGTACTGTGTCTGCTGCTAATATATAGACTGGTTGATAAAGAGATAGTATACTCGTAACTAGTATGTATGTATAAAGAAAGAAAAAAAAACCACGGTTAGGTGGTATATACAATTATGGACGGGCTGCCGAGTGCCGACACAGAGGTAGCCACAGCCGTGAACTACTGCACTGTACTGTGTCTGCTGCTAATATATAGACTGGTTGATAAAGAGATAGTATACTCGTAACTAGTATGTATGTATAAAGAAAGAAAAAAAAACCACGGTTAGGTGGTATATACAATTATGGACGGGCTGCCGAGTGCCGACACAGAGGTAGCCACAGCCGTGAACTACCGCACTGTACTGTGTCTGCTGCTAATATAGACTGGTTGATAAAGAGATAGTATACTCGTAACTAGTATGTATGTATAAAGAAAGAAAAAAAAACCACGGTTAGGTGGTATATACAATTATGGACGGGCTGCCGAGTGCCGACACAGAGGTAGCCACAGCCGTGAACTACCGCACTGTACTGTGTCTGCTGCTAATATAGACTGGTTGATAAAGAGATAGTATACTACTAATATTATATATACTGGTGGTCAGGTCACTGGTCACTAGTCACACTGGCAGTGGCACTCCTGCAGCAAAAGTGTGCACTGTTTAATTTTAATATAATATTATGTACTCCTGGCTCCTGCTATAACCTATAACTGGCACTGCAGTAGTGCTCCCCAGTCTCCCCCACAATTATAAGCTGTGTGAGCTGAGCAGTCAGACAGATATATAATATATATAGATGATGCAGCACACTGGCCTGAGCCTGAGCAGTGCACACAGATATGGTATGTGACTGACTGAGTCACTGTGTGTATCGCTTTTTTCAGGCAGAGAACGGATATATTAAATAAACTGCACTGTGTGTCTGGTGGTCACTCACTATATAATATATTATGTACTCCTGGCTCCTGCTATAACCTATAACTGGCACTGCAGTAGTGCTCCCCAGTCTCCCCCACAATTATAAGCTGTGTGAGCTGAGCAGTCAGACAGATATATATAATATTATATATAGATAATAGATGATGCAGCACACTGGCCTGAGCCTGAGCAGTGCACACAGATATGGTATGTGACTGAGTCACTGTGTGCTGTGTATCGCTTTTTTCAGGCAGAGAACGGATTATAAATAAAACTGGTGGTCACTATCAGCAAAACTCTGCACTGTACTGAGTACTCCTAATGCTCCCCAAAATTAGTAAATCAAGTGTCTCTCTAATCTATTCTAAACGGAGAGGACGCCAGCCACGTCCTCTCCCTATCAATCTCAATGCACGTGTGAAAATGGCGGCGACGCGCGGCTCCTTATATAGAATCCGAGTCTCGCGATAGAATCCGAGCCTCGCGAGAATCCGACAGCGTCATGATGACGTTCGGGCGCGCTCGGGTTAACCGAGCAAGGCGGGAAGATCCGAGTCGCTCGGACCCGTGAAAAAAAACATGAAGTTCTGGCGGGTTCGGATTCAGAGAAACCGAACCCGCTCATCTCTAAATAAAATGACTGAAAAGTTTTCAGAAAACGACCCTGTATCAGTGTGGAGAGGTGTGCAAGCTTATACCAATTATAGGAAGATGTCTACCCACTTTGTTTTGAGCCAGGATTTGGCTGATGAGCTAATTATTTTCTATTGTAGGTTTGAAAACTTTGATTCCACCATGGTTACCACCTTGAATAACACTGATCACTTAACGGATCCATCTGTTATCTCCCTCACCTTGTTTTATGGGTATTTCACCTGCATAAAGGGTGGGTGAGGAGGAAGTGGCTAAACTGTTCGGGGTGCTGAGCTCCAAGAAAGCACCTCGGGTATCACCATTATGCCTTAAGACCTGTGCTGAACAGCTGGCCCCTGTATTAGCGAAGATCTTTAATAGATCTTTGGAATTGTGCGTAGTCTTTCTAGCCTGAAGTGTTCTACGATTATCCCAGTGCTAAAGAAAATCCACTATTTTGGGTTTAAATGATTACAGACCAGTTGCGCTGACATCTATGATCATGAAAACATTTGAACCTTTGATGTTGACCTATCTGAAGGACACTGCAGGACCCCTCCTGGATCCCATGCAGTTTGCTTATCATGCTAATAGATCGGTGGACGATGCTGTTAATATGGGGCTGCATTACATTCTTCAACAACTAAATTTGCTAGTTACATATGCAAGGGTTCTGTTTGTGGACTTCAGCTTGGCATTGACACAATCCTTCCACGTTTGCTGTACTGTAAATTAGTAAGTTTAGTGGTTCCGGCAGCAACCTGCCACTGGATTGTAAATTTTCTGAAGGATAGGAGACAGCAGGTGAGATTGGAAGTTTACGTCTAGTGTTCGGACAATGAGTGTAGGGGGCTCCCCATTGATGTATACTTTCCCCTTTGCTTTTCTCTCTATACACAAACAATTGCACCTCTAGTGACTCATCTGAGAAGCTCCTGAAATTTGCGGATGATGGGCCTAATTCTGATTTGATCGCAGCAGGAAATTTGTTAGCAGTTGGGCAAAACCATGTGCACTGCAGGGGAGATGGATATAACATGTGCAGAGAGAGTTAGATTTGGGTGGGGTGTTTTCAAACTGAAATCTAAATTGCAGTGTAAAAATAAAGCAGCCAGTATTTAACCTGCACAGAAACAAAATAACCCACCCAAATCTAACTCTCTCTGCAAATGTTATATCTGCCCCCCCCCCCCCCCCCTGCAGTGCACATGGTTTTGCCCAATTGCTAACAAACTTGCTGCTGCGATCAACTCAGAATTACCCCCGATATCTTGGTCATTGGTCTCATCAGGCATGGTGGGGAGTCTGCATTCAGAATGGAGGTTGAACGGTTGGCTTTGTGGTATAGTCAGAATAAACTTGGAGTTAAATCCCCTAGAAATGGTGGAAATGGCAGTGGATTTTAGTAGGCATCCTCCTGTTGTGTCTCCGATCACTATCAATGATTGTGCTGTGTCTGTGGCAGACTCTTGCAGGTTTCTGGGGTCTGTGATCTCCAGCGACTTGAAGTGGGGTCCCAACACAGACACGATTGTTAAGAAAGCTCAGCAAAGGTTCTACTTCTTGCGTTAGCTCAGAAAGTTTAATTTGCTGAAGGAGTTATTGATTCTCTTCTACTCGGCATTTATTCAGTCAGTCCATTGTTCTTCGATCAGTGTGTGGTTTGGATAGATCACAAAACAGGCTAAGCATAGACTTCAAAGGATAATAAGGTCTGCGGAAAGAATTATAGGTGTTGCTTTTCCCTCTGTTCAGGAATTATGCTCGGCAAGAGCAGGAAGGCGGGCAAGCAATATTGTGGTGGATTCAGCGCATTTAGGTTATGTGCTATTTCAGTTACTTCCATCTGGTAGGCGCTATAGATCATGCCGAGTTAAAACTTCTAGGCATTCACTGTTTTGTTCCCACAAGCAGTTGCTTTGTTAAATAGTCCAATTGAGAATTAAGGATATTTCCTATAATTATTTATAACTCTGATTGGTGGGAGTATTGATTGTTTGTGGATTGTATGTTGTATTAATGGTTGTTTTCTGCAGCAGGGTACATAGGGTTTCACAGGGAAACATCGGGGTGTAGAGTGGATCTGGATCCAGAGGCACCAACAGGCAAAGCTTTAGCTGTCCCAGGATGCATAAGGGCCTCCTCTATAACCCCGCCTCCAGGCACTGTGAGCTCAGTTTTCAAGTTGGTGCCTGCAGCAGCAGGATCACTAAACAGGAGTGCTGCGCTGGCAGCCCTGAAAGCTTTTAATTTTTTACATAAATCTGACTTTTTTCCTCTGGCACTGCAAGTCAGATTGACTTCTGTATTGCAGCTCCATCACCTCCCAGTGGCGCCGCATACTCCCACTGGCCTGGTTCCTGGGTACTTGCGGCGGAGACGCCCGTGGATGAAGACACAGTCCTGGACCGTCCTCCAGTATCGCGTGGTTGCTACCGAGAGGAAGGTAAGAGGGTCTCCTTGCGGGACCCGCGTATAATTCACGTTCAGTCCGTGGCCTAGGGAGACAGGCCGCGGTGCTGGTGTGGACACTGTCATTGGGCAGGGACCCCACTAGACCACCAGGGCAATAGGAGCACAGGTCGGGTGTACTAACACTCCATTTAATAAGGCTCCATAGTACCTGGGTTGGAAGACCAGTATAGGGGAGGCGGCGCTTGACCTGTAGCCCCTCCCCTGGCCCTGAGCATATTTCCCGCCCTGGAGCTGCATCACTATCCCTCATTCTCTCACAGAGACGCTGGGTGCCATCTTACAAGCATAGCAGCAGGTCTCCGGGATTGCTGGGCAAGGTCTCCCATGTAAAGCCACCTGTACACAGCGCCGTGCATTTACATTACACTTAAGTATCCTGCCTGTCTGTGAGCCATGTCAGTTGAAAAATTGTGTACATATTGCAGATTATATTGTACGAGTAGTCTGCTAAATCCTCCGGTCCTTGGACCATGCGGTGATATACTAGTCCAGTGCAGCTTTATTGTGATATAAATTCTGCTTTGCATGTGACTGTGTGTGCCTGTACTGCTGTGTGGTTTCACTTTCAGTGTTTCCCAGCTATAACTATCACTATATTCTATACCCTGGGCTAGGTGCATCTGGGTGAAGTAATATAGTTGTACACAGTGTTTATCCATATATAAGTATATGGATTATAGTCACGCTATACCTTATCTGTTTATTCCATAGATCATTGTTATTTGTCTGGCAAGATATCATACTGTGTAAGTTCAATTGTTTACATTGTGCAATGTCTAACAAAAAGGGCAGCAAATCAGCGGAAGCTCCAGCAACATGCAGAGCATGCTCCGTGGATTTATCAGAGGAGGAATTATTACATGACGGTCTCTGTACTGCTTGTCATGTGCCTCCCAGTCAGTCCACAGCCCCTGCACCTAGTTAGGAGCCACCATGGGCAGCATTTACTGCCCGACTAGGCACTTTGGTGGAACGCCTTGCGGCCCCTATGGGGTCACCTGTAGCATTACCCCCACAAATTGTCCCCATGGTAAATTCGCCTTGGCCAGAAAATTTGTCTAACCAACTGCAACAACTAAATCAGTCTCTGGTTAGATAGAAAATTGCCTCGGGCCACACACATGTCCCTGGTTCATCTAAGCAGGCTGCTTCCTCCTCTTAGTCTACAACCCTCTCTGAGGTCTCCTCTGATGAGGAGGGGGAGCATTCGGTCCTGTCTGACACTGACTCCTGTGTTGCAGACAAGGACGCTCCCTTAATGGAAGATGTCCCTGCCCTGATAATTGCTATTAAGCATATTCTCAAAATCACTGATGAGGATTCCACTACAGCGACAAAGAAATCTGACAAGTTTAAACAGCAGAAAGCGGTTAAAACTGTTTTACCCCATTCTGATAATTTAGTGGACATCAGACAGGATCCCTGGTCTAACCCAGGGCAGAAATTCCCTGTCCCAAAAAGGGCTTTGGCTCGTTATCCTCTCCCTGCAGAGCTATGTACAGTACCAAATGGGAGACTCCACCGCCGGTAGACTCTCATGTCAACTGCCTCGTTGTGCCATCCACTCTGCCTGTAACCACTGTCACCTCACTGAAGGAACCGACAGATAAGCTCGTTACAGGAGCTGTTCATAGACCCACTAGAGCTGCCTCTTGGGCCGCAAAAGGTATTGAGGCGTGGGTTCAGGCACTAGAGGAGGAGCTACCTGAGGATATCTCTGACAATGCCAGACAATACCTGTCTTATATTACTACCGCTTCTTATTATATGCAAGAAGTGTCCTCTGAGGTGGGAGTGTTGGCGGCCAAGGTGTCGGCTACGTCTGTCATGGCACACCACATTCTGTGGTTGAGGTCGTGGAAAGTGGACCTGGACTCCAAGAAGACATTAGAAGTCTTCCCTTTCACTGGGAACATTTTGTTCGGGGAAGACCTAAATAAACTTGTGTCTGAATTGGCAGCTGCTAAGAAGGCTTTTTTCCCCACATCTAACCCTTCTCAGAAGGCGAAAAGCACCACTTGTCGTTCCTTTCAACCTCAAGATAAAACGAAAGGTCAATCATACCCTAGACAGTCTCGCGTTTCCAAACCATCCAAGCCCAAGGCGAAAACAGTCCTAAGCAGCCCATCAGCCAGCTGCAAAACAAGCCAACACTACTACATGATGGGGCGTGCTTCCCCCTGGGGGACCCCAGGGTGGGAGGCCGACTTCTACAGTTCACACAGGTCTGTCTCTCGACCACTTCAGACCCTTGGGCATTGGAAGTTGTCTCTCACGGGTATGCTATCTCATTCAAGAGATGGCCCCCTCACCAGTTCTGCTCAACAGCGCTCCCGTCAGACCCGTTGAAAGCGCAAGCTTTACAAACGGTTGTAAGCTTCCTCCTGAGTACTGGAGTGGATGTGCCGGTTCCTCAGCTCCAGAGGGGCAGAGGTTATTACTCTACCCTGTTTCTGGTCCCGAAACCCAATGGGTCCTATCTACCTATACTCAACCTCAAATCTTTTAACAAGTTTGTGAGAGTATCCAAGTTTGTTATGTAAGCACTGCGCTCAATACTTCCGGCTATGGAACCCAGAGACTATATGGTATCCCTGGATATACAGGATGCATATCTCTTCGGACTTTTCGGCTAAAGATCGTTCTTTAGATTTGGTTAGGGCTCTCCATGTCTATGTGGACAGGACTGCCTCTATTAGACAGTCTGATGCCCTCTTTGTCCTGTTTGGATTCCACAAATGTGGCTGGTCTGCAAATAAGCAAACTTTGGCCAGATGGATTAGAATGGTGATTGCAAATGCTTACGAGCATGCTGGCCTTCCAGCTCCAGCTTCTATTAAGGCCCATTCTACCCGGTCTGTTGGACCTTTTTGGGTGGCCCGCCGTGGCGCGTCCACAGAACAATTGTGCAAGGCGGCTATGTGGTCCTCAGTGAACATGTTTGTTAGGTTCTATGCCTTTGATACCTTCGCCTCCCAGGATGCTTCCTTCGGACGCCAGATTCTCACATCCGCTGAGGCGTGTCCCCTCCCTTGAGGAACTGCTTTAGGACATCCCGATGTTTCCCTGTGGAAACATGTGTACCCTGCTGCAGAAAAGGAGTGTTGTGATAGACTTACCATTGTTAACACTTTTTCTGCAAAGTACACAGGGTTCCACAGGGCGCCCACCCTGACGCACCTAGCTTCTATGGGTTTGTATGGCATTAATCGCTGGTCCTTTCTCCTATCGTGAGAATGTGTTCTTATGTAACTAACATCTGCCTTTTCTCTTGCCTGCTTCCTGCATTGGACTGGTTAACAAAACTTAGCTCACAGTGCCTGGAGGCGAGGTTATAGAGGAGGCCCCTATGCATCCTGGGACAGCTAAAGCTTTGCCTGTTGGTGCCTCTGGATCCAGATCTGCTCTACACCCCGATGTTTCCCTATGGAACCCTGTGTACTTCGCAGAAAGAGTGTTAACAATGGTAAGTCTACCATAACACTCCTTTTTTAAGGAGATGTGAGTAACCAGGAAAAATTGCTTGTATGTTTGTATACTTGGTCAATAAAACTGATTCTGATACTAATTAATCCACTTGTGCTCAATCATGGCTATCCTTAAAACCTGGACCATTGGGTGCGGTATAGAAGATCTACAGTATCAAGGTAGACAGTCATTTGGTCAACCCCACATAAGGGGTAATTCAGATCTAAATTTAGCACATCTATGATCATTTACTCAGACATGCGTGGGGACGTACAGCACAGGGCTAGTCTGCTTCGCATGTCAGGCCCTACCCCTTTAACCCCCCCTCCCCCGCAAGGGTGCAAAAGCATCGCTACTCGCCGCCTCACGTGTTCAGCGGCTGCTGGTGATGTCACGCAGCCACTGTGGCCCACCGCCGCAACGGTCCGGACACGCCTCCGTTGTCCGGACCGCGCCCCACCAACGGCGTTCTAACGCCATTGGCACGCCCCCTCCCACCCCGCGACCGCCTCTGCGTGTCAATCAGGCAGAGGCAATCGCAGCCCTGAGATGCCTTTAGCCACATAGAGATTCGGACTGCGACCGTTCCCGCTGCAGCAATCTAGTCAGAATTAGGCCCATAGTCAACATGCATTAGGTCAACAGGATCAAAAGGTCGACAGGTAAAAGGTAGACAGTGGGTATGGATGACAGGGTTAAAAGGCTGACATGACAACGGTCGACACAAATGGTCGACACAAAATGTTTAAAGATTTATTTTGTCATTTTGTATGCTTCATCATATGTGACCACAATCAGTGGAAATGTGTTCCTTCACAGGCTTGCTTCCCTCGTCACGTTTCAGGCTATTCCCAGTCATAGTCCACATGGATAGTAAATCAAGCAAAAGTCTGGAAAACATGCAGAAAGCCTATTGACTTTAATACATGTTGACCTTAATCTGTTAACCTTTTGTACCTGTCAACCTAACGCATGTAAACCATATGGATATTGGACCATTAGGGTGCCTTGGAGACTGAGGGGGACATTTATCAAGGCTTGGAGAAAGATAAAAGGGAGAGAGATTAAGGGGATCATTCTGACCAGATCGCACGCTGACGTTCATCGCAGCGCAGCGATCAGGTCAGAAGTGCGCATGCACCGGCTGTCATTGCCTAGCGATCGCCTGTGTCTGATTGATGACAGGCAGAGGCAGTCGCTGGGCGGGAGGGGGCGGCACGGCGGTGCTTGGCCAACGTTTTGTGGGCGCGCTCTGGCCAATGCAGTCGTGGCCAGACCGCGTGGGGAGCGGGCCGCAGCGGCTGCGTGACGTCACACGCAGCCTCTGCGACCCGGGCAGCGATGAGTAGCTCCCGGCTAGCATGCAAAAGCTGCGCTGGACAGGAGCTACTCCTGAAGTGCAAAAGCATCGCTGTGTGATGCTTTTAGATTTCTGCAAGGGGGAGGGGGCGAGCCTAACATGCGGGGCGGACTAGCCCTGTGCTAGGGGTCCCCCCGCATGTCGGTGTGCCTGATCGTAGCTGCAGGACTACGATCAGGTCTGAATTAGGTCCAAAGTACCAACCAATTAGCTACTGTTATATTTCATACTTGCCTGTACATTTACAGCTAGAAGCTGCATAGAACTAAAGAAGTGAATTAATCAATAGCATAGTGGGCCTGAATCAGAAGTGCAGACAATTCATGCACAGTTGTGATTACTCACACATTCGCAGGTGCAAAAATCTGCGACTGCCAGTTTATGCATTCCTCTTGTGTACTTCCCTGCTGTGGACTGAGCAAACCCTGTGACGCCCACTTTTCTTATCTGAGAAATGTTCTAGTACGCTGCTGGTACCATCGAGTCTGTGAGCAGCCCCTGTCTGGCGCAAAGTCTTTGTAACTTTAAGATATGGCCACTGTGGCTGCCGTACTGCAAACGTGATCGCAGCCACATGCCGAAACGCGCTGATGGTAGTCCCATAACATCTCCTCTCACCCTGAACCTCCCTTGGATCACAGAAGCCTTTTAAGTAATAGCAATGTTTTACATAAATGTGTATGTCATCACACTCTGGGCTTAATCCAGACCTGATCACAGCAGCAAAATTGTTCTCTAATGGGCAAAACCATGTGCACTGCAGGGGAGGCAGATATAACGAGTGTAGCATGAATGGCCTGCGCTTGGGATCCCGGTGGCAAGCATACCGGCACTGGGATCCTGACCGCCGGAATGCTGGCAGCGGTGCGAGCCCAAAAGAGATCCTTGCGGGCTCGCTGCGCTCACCACGCTGCGGGCACGGTGGTGCGCTATGCTATTTATTCTCCCTCCAGAGGTGACGTGGACACCCCAAGAGGGAGATTAGTTGTCAGTATACCAGCAGTCGGGATTACGGCGCCGGTATGCTGAGCGCCGGGATCCCGACAGGCAGTATATCAAGTGCCATAACGTGCAGAGAGAGTTAGATTTAGGTGGGTTATATTGTTTCTGTGCAGGGTAAATACTGGCTGCTTTATTTTTACACTGCAATTTAGATTTCAGTTTAAACACACCCCACCCAAATCTAACATGTTACAGCTGCTCCACCTGCAGTGCACATGGTTTTGCCCATTAAAGAATAATTTTGCTGTTACGATCAGGTCTGAATTAGGGGGCTAATTCAGTAAGGATAGCAAATTCTGCTAATCAGCAGAATTTGCTATCCTTTTGCTCGCATGCTGGGGGCCGCCCAGCATACTGACCGGCGCCCCCCCCCTCCCTTTGGAGTCCTGGCGCCATTTTACCTGGCGCAGTAGCTGCGTGTGACGTCACGCAGCCACCGCGACCATGCCCCCGACGTGCCTCCGCTCGTCCGCCTCTGTTCGGGTAGCCCCGCCCCCGCAACGCTCCGTCTCCTCCCTGGAAATGGAGCGTTGCCGCTCCCCCCGCCCCGCGACCGCCTCTGCCAGATTGCCAGACAGAGGCCCATCGCAAAAATTCGGGGGCCCACCGCAAAAATTCCGGTTGGATCGCGACCTGAATTAGTCCCTTGGTCCTCTGTTTTACACATGTGATTAGTAAGGATTTCTTCTAGGCTGCGCATGCACAGTATGACTGTTACTCTCAACGTCCGTTCTATCAGTGGTGTCCTCCTCTGAGTCAGGCCCAGTGTTAGTGGTAGTACTGTAGTCTTCTGTAGAAGTAGTGAGTTGTGAAAGATCATGAGTCATTATTATGAACAATTCAGTGTTTATTTTATGGCCACCCACTTTACTTTGCACCAAGAAACCTTGCAAGTCACGTGGTGAACATCTTAGTAATAAATACTATGTTTTGGTACACATATTGGCCTAATTATTAAAACAACTATGACGTGTTCCTTCAAGGTGCTACTCTACAAAAGCTTGCTGTGGTTTACCAATAAGGAACCACCTAATTCCACAAGCAAACAATAAAGAATAATAATAAGTCTGTAATACAAATCAGACACCAATGCATATCCAAAGACTTTCTTTAATTCCATAAATCTCTTTCACGCCAATGATCCAATAGAGCATACAAAATGAAAAGAAGCACATACTGTAATAGTGTATATTTTAGTGCTGTGTGCAAGAAACGGCGTTGGTGCCCCCCCTTATGTAAAACATGGGCAGTGCGTGCCATAGGCGCGCTTCAAAAATATGTGGTTTCATGGGGAAGGGGTGTTGAGACAAAATAATACCAATTCATATTACGGTGCACAGTAGTCTACATTATTCAAATTACGCCGAAAGTAGCGCCACTACACCAGGTAGAGCCCCTTTTACACATTACAGCAGGTAGAGTTCCCTTTTTAAACATTACGGCAGACAGAGTCTCCTTTTTACACATTACGGCAGACAGCGTCTACCTTTTACACAAAATGGCAGAGTCCCCCTTTTTACACATAATGGCAGACAGTCCCCCTTTTTAAACATTACGGCAGGCAGAATCCCCTTTTTACACAATATGGCAGACAGCATCCCCTTTTTACACATTACGGCAGACAGCGTCCCCTTTTTACACATTACAGCAGAGTCCCCCATTTTACACCTTACGGGAGACAGTCCCCTTTTTACACATTACGGCAGACAGAGTCCACCTTTTACACATTAAAACAGGCATATGCGTTGTCTGCCACCTAGTTTAGTTATGGCCCTGGATAAATAGACAGATAGGTAGATAGATAGATAGATAGATAGATAGATAGATAGATAGATAGATAGATAGATAGATAGATCGATCGATAGACGATAGATACTTACTCTCTCCCACTGGCTCAGGCAGTCAGGCTCCTCGGTGCAGCTGCTGGCAGATCCCGGGCAGGGAAGGAAGAGGAGGGAGGGGGTCTTGGTGGTGGTGCCGTTGCAGCTGTCCCTCTTCTTCCACATAGGCTGGCCGCCGCCGCTGTGAATGCTGGGATGAGGGAAGCGCATCCCAGCGTTCACAGCGGTGGCGGCCAGCCTATGTGGAAGGAGAGGGACAGCTGCAGCAGCGCTGTCACCAATTACAGTGCGCTGCTGCAGCTCCTGAGTCCCCCTCCCTCACTTCAATCCTTCTCCCCTGCCTCCGGAGCTGCTGCTCCTCTCCTCGCACACACAGGCGGCTTGTAATGAGTCAGTTTGACTCATAACAATCCTGCTGCAACGAGGATGCAGCCAGTTGCGCCCTCAGGGTGACTGCGCTGTGTGCCAGGCACACCTGGCACTGGCACACACATAGTTACAGCCCTGACATTCTGCACCAGAGTCTGCTTCAGATATGGCTGGAGGTGCGGCATATGCTGCAAAGTTTGATACAGATCGGCAGCAGACTATCAGTGATCGACAGTCTGCTGCTCTTTGGGGGTGGGGAGGGGGCAGCGATGGCCTCTGTTTCCCAAAATGGAGGCGTGTAACAGCCATTGTGGAGGAGTGCAGCGGACGGCTTGCACAACCACATGGATCATGCAGCTGGGCAATGGTGTGACAGATGATCCAATGCTGCGTCCTAGGACACAGCTCATATCACTAATGCAAGCAGGTGGCGTGACCCCTCCTGCTGTATTACCATATTAGTGCTTTCACTGCTGCTTCCGTGTAAGCAGCACTGATAGCAGCTACGGTACAAACAGGGTCCCTGTTCTCATTATTATTATTATTATTATTACATTTTATTTATAGGGCGCCACAAGTGTTTAGCAGCGCCGTACAAAGGACAGTACAGGGAGACAAAACTTAGCATAACAGTAAATAAATAACAAAAATGGAGTGCAGGTAACAAAGAGCAACACAATTCTCAAAACATAATATAGCTTAGATGTAAGTAGCGAAGGAGTAATCATTGTACTACTTGGGGCTGGCGGCCATAGATAGAGATGAGCCTTTACCAGCAGGAGAGAAAGCAGGTAAAGATGGTCGCTGAGTGAAATGTGTCAAGAAGAGGGTTTAGACAAGAGGAAAGAGGGCCCTGCTCTGAAGAGCTAACAATCTAGTGGGGAGGGGCAACAGACAGATGACATGAGGTGCAAAAAGGTAGAAGCCTGATGGTGGTATGCGAGCAAAGCAGAGATGTCCAAGGCATGGGGCAGGGGGATGGAGGAGCAGCCTAAGGACTAGGTTATGCATTGGAGGGGTACGCTTTGATGAATAGGTGGGTTTTCAATGCCCGTTTGAAGCTTTGCAAGGTCGGGGAGAGTCTAATGGAGCGGGGGAGCGCATTCCACTGAAGGGGTGCAGCACGGGCAAAATCCTGAACTCGTGCATGGGAAGCAGTGACCAAGGCAGAGGAGAGGCGACGGTCATCAGCCGACCGTAGTGGGCGGGAGGGAGTATGAAGGGAGAGGAGGTTGGAGATGTAGGGAGCAGTGGAATTAGAGATGGCCTTGTATGTGAGGGTGAGGAGTTTGAAGAGGATTCTGTAGGGTAATGGGAGCCAGTGTAGATTTTGTTGAAGGGGAGTGGCAGAAGTGGAGCGGCGGGAGAGGAAGATGAGCCTAGCTGCAGAGTTGAGGACAGATTGAGGGCATCAAGATAAAAGATGACCCATGCAAGTGTAAAAGGTGGTTCTTGCATTAATGGATCACACCTGACGGGCTTGTAGAAAGTTCCAGTGACCTGTCCATCTAGTATGTCTCTTTCTGTTTTCTATTGAAAAGAATAGCCCAGTGTTTACATGTATGACCTTTCAACATCTTCATCTCATTCATTATGAGAAAAAAATATTTTAACCAACTTATTATACAAACTTCCTTTGTCCATTGCAAACCTCCTACATGAACCACAATAGTCTTTGTTATAGAAGAGGGTTATACAGATGTTACATTACTCGGATAAGGTCTATCACAAAATAGGTCAAGTAAACAGAGACTGGGCCGGCTGTAATTATGGACGTCTTAAGTGTGAGAGGGTGCGCCTGCGGTGCGTGTGGTGCCTGCTGCCATGCAGGCGTAGACTCTGTACTCACCAGGTGCCGCTCTCTCTCACCTTCAGGTACCGGAACCTTCAACGGACCTGGAAATCTTCAGTCGGATCCGGACACGGCGATTCCCTCTCGGAGCTGACCGACGACCGAGCTGAGGAGAGAATAATATACCTTAAGGGGGGTATCGACCCTTCTTCCTCTGGAACAGGGGATACCCCAGGGGTGACCGCGACCTTCACTGGTTGGGTGAATGGTCATCACCGGCACAAAGCCTCAGCCACCCAGATTTCACACACTCGCGCTTTCGCACGTAGTGTGATGAAAAGGATTCTCACGTCCGTGAGCAATCCCGACTCCGGCGCTCGGGGACAGACAAGGGACAAACGTACACGGATGCTACTCACCGTCACAAGTCTTGCACTCCGATCTTCTCCACTTACAGGTCCCTGTAAGGAGGCAAAGAGAAACAGCCGTGCAGGGCCTAACTCTACCCTAGTGTCACACCCTATACTAAATACAACGGCAGAGCCCTCAAACTAGCTCTGTGGGTGTGGTGCAACAGAACTATGCAAACACAGACAATTTGCCCTGCACGGTAACAACATACATCACAATATCAGAATGCAAGATCACACGGTGTTGTCCCTTTAAATCCCTACCTGCCGCTGGAAGGGGGTGGGTGCCACACGGCCTGCCCACCTAAACACCTCCGGGTGGCCCGAGCCTAGTGCCCAGTGCCACCTTTATTCACCTTGGGGGGGGTACTTACTCGCTGGGCCTAGCGCCCCCTGACTGCGCTCAGGCCGGAGGCCTGACTTCGCCCACGGGCCTAGCGCCCGCCTAACTTGCTGCACGTTGGGTGACCTGGGCCTTGTGCCCAGGGTCACCTTGATACTCCCTAATTGGCCAAAATACACCAGGGCCTAATGCCCTCTATTGCCCACAGGCCTATTGCCTGATTTGCCCCTCCGGCCTAATGCCCGCCTAACTGGTGCCGCAGGGGTAGGGTGGCTTGGGCCTAATGCCCAAACCACCTAATCAAATATTGGGGCCCCAAACTCCTAGCTGCGCCACAGGCCTAGTGCCTGAATTGTGCCCTCGGGCCTAATGCCCGTCCCTGGTGGTCGAGGGAGGAAGAGGGGAGGGGATGAAGGTTGCCTCACCGAGGCCTCACCTGCTCCATGGATCTTAGGCCGCTGACCCGTCCTGGCCAGCGGCGCCGCCTCCGCTGCTCCGCGTCCAGCCGCCGCTGGACATCTTCTTGCAGGAGCCAGACGTCTTCTGGCCTCTTCAGCGGCCACCGTCTTCTTCTCCAGGACCCGGCTCCTTTCTTCTTCGCGCTCTTCCGCGCGCGCGCGGCGTCCCTCTGATCTTCGCCGCTCTTCGGCGCAGCCTCCTCCCCGAACGGCTCCCGCCCGGCGTCTGACGTCAAATGCCGGGGGCGGGGCCTATGACGCGGCGAGCGCCGATTGGCTCGCCGCGCCCCTCTCCGATCGGCTGCCGCTCCGGGAGCCGCGATTGGCTCCCGGAGGGCGCCAAGATTCAAACGCCTCCGCAGCCTCTGGTCCGGTGCAGGGAAAAGGGTAATCCCTGCACCGGACACCCGCCGCCACGCACCCAGCGCTGCCGATGCGCCCGCAGGGCACATCTCCACATTTCCCCCCCCTTTTTCCTTTGTAGTCCCTACAAAGGTCTCCACGACGTCCATTGTCCGCGGGTCAGGGAATTCCAAGGTCCTTCCGGCGAAGGTGCATTCGGGGGCCCAGCCTGGACCAGCTGTGACCCCACATCCTTCCTCCTCCAGCTCCGGGTTCCTCTTACGTCCTGACCTCCATCGGCGGATCCTCTGGGGGAGTGGCATCTCCTCACGGTCGCTCGACGTTGGCCACCAAGGGGAATCTTCCTCCACGGGGACAACAGTCACCCACTCTCGACCTCCTATATCGTCTGTGGCTTCGTCCCTGTCTTCTGGGTGTGGTATCGACCACCACCCAACAGCGGAATCCTCCGGGGCATCCGTTCCCTCCCGGGCAACAGCCACCATATGTCGCATTTCCTCGTGGGGCATCTCCAAAGGTCCTATGTCTTCCTCTGGAACGGGTCCTCCCACGGCATCACAATCCTCTCCCCGTACGTCCGTCCATTTCGGCACTTCCGGCAGGTCTTCTTGCCCCAGGACTATCTCCTCCTCTTCACGGAGGGCATTCAACTGGGGGCACGACTCCACCCGATCCTGCCAGTCACTCTCGTCGGCGCTTCCGATGCCAGAGTCGTCCTCCATCTGTTCTGGGAGGGATTCGTCGGCGGACAGCTCACCGTAGTCCGAGTCCTCCTCCGATATCTGGACTGGGGTATTATTTTCCTCCTCAGCGTACTTCTTCGCTTCCGCTGGCACCTCTGCTTCCTCAGCGTACTCCTTCGCTTCCGCTGGTATCATTACTTCCTCAGCGTACTCCTTTGCTTCCGCTGGCATCTCTTGGTACCCAGGACACTCCTGTCCCGCACGTCCTGGTCGTGGACGGTTCCATCGCGGGGAGCTTCCGGACGTCTCAGTCACTGGGTCTTCACGCTTTTCTTGGCAGCGTGGCCTCTTCACCTCCCAGTCGTCCACCTCCGCCTCATGCGGGAAAGGATCCTTCGTTACTGGGGTCACTTTCTTGGGACAGAGTAGGTCCGCAGCATCTTCCCAGGGGCACTCACTGGCCGCATGTCATGGTCGCCGACACTTCCAACAAGGGAGGGCCACTGCCACCTTCTCCAAGACGGGTTCCTGGTCCACCTCTTTCACTGGGGAATCTTCACCCGTTGGTTCCGGCTCAGAGGAAATGGGCACCTGCGAACTAACTTCAAGCAAGGCCTTCCGCTCCATTTCCCTGGTTTCCTCCTCCCATCTCTGGGCGCGACCATCCGCAATCATCCGGTCTTCATCCCACGGACAATCGGGAAGCGCATGTCCTCTCGCCTCGCAGAGCGCACACACAGGCTCTGCAGCCACCCGGTCCCAAAGCTGCTGACGAGACTCCGTCATCTGCTTCACCGTGGCCTCGTAGTCCGTCCTGTCTTCCGTCCATGGACATTCCAGGAGCCGATGTCGGGGATCCCCACAGCTTTCACACCGGGAATCAACCTCGTCTTCGCTCAACTCTTCGTCCCAAGGACAACTGTTGTGCTCATGCCCGTAGTTTCCGCAGAGCAAACACCAGGACTCCTTCTTCGCTTAGCCCTTCTGACGTCTTCGGCCCGCTTCCTGGACCACCTTCTTTGGGGACGTCTCTTGCCAAGTACACTCGCTGGCAAAGTGACCTGTTTGCCGACATTTCTTGCAGGGCGTCACAGCGGCTTTCTTGCGCACCTTCTCCCGGCGCTCTTCTTTTCCACACTGGACCGACCGCTGCACCATCTTCAGGATGTCTGCCCCAGACACCGTCACCCAGTCGCTCTGGTCCGCACACATCCGGGGGTGAGTCTTCTCCGGAGCCGTCCGCAGGGAGGTCTTCTTGGTGGCGTTCCACATCGTGTCCGTGATCCGGTCTCTTTTATCCTGCCGACTACGCCAAGTGTGAGAGGGTGCGCCTGCGGTGCGTGTGGTGCCTGCTGCCGTGCAGGCGTAGACTCTGTACTCACCAGGCGCCGCTCTCTCTCACCTTCAGGTACCGGAACCTTCAACGGACCTGGAAATCTTCAGTCGGATCCGGACACGGCGATTCCCTCTCGGAGCTGACCGACGACCGAGCTGAGGAGAGAATAATATACCTTAAGGGGGGTATCGACCCTTCTTCCTCTGGAACAGGGGATACCCCAGGGGTGGCCGCGACCTTCACCGGTTGGGTGAATGGTCATCACCGGCACAAAGCCTCAGCCACCCAGATTTCACACACTCGCGCTTTCGCACGTAGTGTGATGAAAAGGATTCTCACATCCGTGAGCAATCCCGACTCCGGCGCTCGGGGACAGACAAGGGACAAACGTACATGGATGCTACTCACCGTCACAAGTCTTGCACTCCGATCTTCTCCACTTACAGGTCCCTGTAAGGAGGCAAAGAGAAACAGCCGTGCAGGGCCTAACTCTACCCTAGTGTCACACCCTATACTAAATACAACGGCAGAGCCCTCAAACTAGCTCTGTGGGTGTGGTGCAACAGAACTATGCAAACACAGACAATTTGCCCTGCACGGTAACAACATACATCACAATATCAGAATGCAAGATCACACGGTGTTGTCCCTTTAAATCCCTACCTGCCGCTGGAAGGAGGTGGGTGCCACACGGCCTGCCCACCTAAACACCTCCGGGTGGCCCGAGCCTAGTGCCCAGTGCCACCTTTATTCACCTTGGGGGGGGTACTTACTCGCTGGGCCTAGCGCCCCCTGACTGCGCTCAGGCCGGAGGCCTGACTTCGCCCACGGGCCTAGCGCCCGCCTAACTTGCTGCACAATGGGTGACCTGGGCCTTGTGCCCAGGGTCACCTTGATACTCCCTAATTGGCCAAAATACACTAGGGCCTAATGCCCTCTATTGCCCACAGGCCTATTGCCTGATTTGCCCCTCGGGCCTAATGCCCGCCTAACTGGTGCCGCAGGGGTAGGGTGGCTTGGGCCTAATGCCCAAACCACCTAATCAAATATTGGGGCCCCAAACTCCTAGCTGCGCCACAGGCCTAGTGCCTGAATTGTGCCCTCGGGCCTAATGCCCGTCCCTGGTGGTCGAGGGAGGAAGAGGGGAGGGGGTGAAGGTTGCCTCACCGAGGCCTCACCTGCTCCATGGATCTTCGGCCGCTGACCCGTCCTGGCCAGCGGCGCCGCCTCCGCTGCTCCGCGTCCAGCCGCCGCTGGACATCTTCTTGCAGGAGCCAGACGTCTTCTGGCCTCTTCAGCGGCCGCCGTCTTCTTCTCCAGGACCCGGCTCCTTTCTTCTTCGCGCTCTTCCGCGCGCGCCCGGCGTCCCTCTGATCTTCGGCGCGGCCTCCTCCCCGAACGGCTCCCGCCCGGCGTCTGACGTCAGACGCCGTGGGCGGGGCCTATGACGCGGCGAGCGCCGATTGGCTCGCCGCGCCCCTCTCCGATTGGCTGCCGCTCCGGGAGCCGCGATTGGCTCCCGGAGGGCGCCAAGATTCAAACGCCTCCGCAGCCTCTGGTCCGGTGCAGGGAAAAGGGTAATCCCTGCACCAGACACCCGCCGCCACGCACCCAGCGCTGCCGATGCGCCCGCAGGGCACATCTCCACATAAGTAAAAATTGTGGCTGAGCCTCTTAGCATGAGAGAAATAAAAATGTGTCTTTTTTTTTCACTGGATGATTTCCAAAAGCCTAATTAGGACAATTAAATGCATGCTGTGTACATCTTTCAATACACTACTTTACGTATAGATAATAATAATTGATTAAAAGTAATTGCTGACACAATCATTAAAATTGGCTTTGAAAGAGGACATATTTTTTCAGCCCATCTGTACAATATATTTTTACAGATGATGCAAAAATTTGTATGAGGCCGGACGTGTGTAGACCTAGTAGACAAATCCAATCCACTCTAAGCGGGCATGTGTTATTTATAACGTGGGACAATGTGCAATATAGTAATGCTTTCCATCACCCCAACTTTGTCTCCAAACAATGACAAAGCGATGGGATGCAGTAATGCATATTTTGAGGTCAAACTTCTGAAAAATGCAGTTTTCTGAGGTTTAGCCTCTTACCACAAATGCACCAAGCTCCAGAATGGGAAACATTCCAGGGCTTGGCTGCGTCTATGGGGTGTTCATGAGGTATATTTACTAAGGTCCCGATTTTGTCCGAGTTTTTTTTTTTTCTAAGTGTCATCTCGGGAATTTACTAAACTGAAATTTCGGCAGTGTTGGGGCTATTCATGTTGTTTTTGTTTTTCCCGGCAGAGTTCACAAATACGAAGGAATAGACCATCGGTTACACATGGCTGTTTAGGTATACAACAAGGTAATCTACCAAGCTTTCGTATTTGTAATGTCGTCCGTGTAAGGGCAATTGCGGCCGTGAAAAAATGTGAATCGTTAAAAAAAAAAAACGCTGGAAAAAAATAGACCTGCTTTTGGCTGGCGTGTTTACATGTGTTTCTACTTCAACATTAATCACACCTTAATTTTAGAGCCTTTAAAAGGGGCCTAAGCACATTATTCACATCACTCACTCTGAAATGGCTGCTGGCCTGTGTTAGCAGTGAAGTATTGTGTGCTGTGGGATTCCTGAGACTGCTCCATCAGTCTGGAAGAAACCAGGGGCATGAACCTGAACATGGTCAGCAGGTTGTACAGGTGCCATGGAGGCTGCACAGGCCTAGTTTTTTTAGGGGGTGTTTAAACGTAAACGCATTGGCCGATGACCAGGTCATACAGATGTTCCTGCTAAATAGAAACAACATTTTCCGTCTATATGACCTTGTCAAACTGGACCTAGACCCTGAGACAGAACGCTCTCGCTCTGTCTCAGGCCTGCACAAACTCCTGGCTGTGCTGCACTTTCTGGCTACTGGCAGCTTTCAGGCTGTGTGTGGCAATGTCTTTGGGATCTCATAGCCCACCTTTTCTAAATACTTAAATCAGATGATGTATACCATACATGCTCATCTATGCCAAAGTAGTTTAAGCGGAATGTTTCATTACACAGTGTTGTTGTTAGTTGTACTCATCTCACTCTCCTCATTTGTTCCAATGTACACACAGGTGTTGGATGCATTGCAACCCCACATAGATGCCTCTATCTGCTTCCCTACCCAGGCATCTCAGTGGCATGCAGTCAGGGTAGCTTTCTATGGCCTTGCTGGCATGCCCAATGTGCTGGGTGCCATAGATTGCACACACGTTCAGCTGAGACCACCTAGGGGCAGGCAGTATATTTATACTAATTGTCATCTGGACCACTCTACTAATGTTTAGGTGGTTTGTGATGCAAAACTAAAAATAATGAGTGTTGTTGCTGGTTACCCTGGCGGCTGCCATGACTCCTTCATCCTCAGTCAGTCATCCCTCTTTGATAAATTTGAGGCCTGACAAATGCCCGATGGATGGCTGCTGGGTATGTTACTAGATATGTGTTTAAATGTATATGCTAAAAAAATGCCCAATATGTCAGCAATGTGTTGTTGAATACCTTCTTTAAGGCACCCATAATTTTACTGCGATTGACATAAACACTTCTTTAAGCTAGCCACTAAAATAACGACACGGACACGTTAGCTGTAGTTAAAAGGCCAGACGATATTTATTGATCGCTGACCAGTTCTTTAAACTATAATTGTAATTGAATTGATTTTATATTGGAGGATGGCAAAAGGACCAGTCGCTACCAGACACCAGCTCCAGTACGTTGGATGAAATCCAACCACTAAGGAGGGGAGTACCCAAACCCCGCCTCCTTCCTGCATAACCCACATTGTGCAGGCCTCACCACTCTTTTCTCTGGCAAACGTTCGGTTCCCGCAGGGGAACGTCTAAATGTCCAACCGCAAGAGAAGGACACACCTGCCGTCCTTCTAAAGAGTGTGCCCCACAATGACCACTTATGCCCATCTGACCGCTGGTTGGTAGCGACTTCCCGCCAATCTGGCTGTCAAGAGCCCACCGAGAAAGACAAGATGTAGGAAAATAAAAATAAACTTATGGTCAGGGTGGGCGGGAGGGCATTCCAACATGGCAAGAGGAAGCTGAGTCATATGATCATGGCTTATATATTCTTCCAAGACCAACCTCTAACCTTTGATGGACAGCCCTATGATCCTATAGGAAAATACCCAAGAACACACTGATCTGCCTAGCAACTGCTTAGTCATCAACAACCAATCACAAAAAATTGGACTCTTATATGGCTTCAGGCTTATGCAGCCTTCAGCTTCTTTAAACTCTATACTATATATGTCTTGCAGGTGATGGGGGATATGGCTGTTTCTCTTGGCTTCTGACTCCATTGTCCTGTCCTGATTCCCCTGCTGAACACAATTACAATCATGCACACTCGGAATGTGATAGAAAGATGTTTCGGGGTACAGAAATCTAGGTTTTGGTGTCTTGATAAGTCTGGTGGTCGTTGTATAGTCCCTTAAAGGTGACTCAGATTGTGTTCTGCTGCTGTTTTCTTCATAACATGTGTTTGCAACATCTGCCACATGTTGAGGAGGAGGAGGAGGATGAAGGAAACAGTCAGTAAGTAGAGGCATTAGAATCATCTGGCAACACTTGGAGTACAAGAAAAGAAGAAGAAAGAAGTCTCTTGGTTGGTGCACTCTTAGGAAAGAAGGACGTATGTCAGTGTATGAAGTGATAGAAACTTAAAATTTTACTTTTATTTAGAACAATAAAATATAGTCTCCTAACAAGTAGAAATTAAAAATTAGAAAGCACTGATGAATATCAGTATAATTATAAGCGGCAGTGGTGACGGGAATGAATAGCCCATGTGAACAATCCTAAATTGAATTGTTATGCGCAACCTGTGTCGGCTTGTGCTTGTGTGTGCTGTTGGTTATCCTATTGTCCACATTACAGGTATGGATCCAATTATATATTAAAAAAATCATTAGACTCTTATTCCTATCTATACGGTAATACAAAGTTAAAGGGCATGTGGGTTAGCCGCCAATGTTAAGTGTGAAAGATAGTAAAGCAACAGAGTGAATCTGCTGTCAATGTTAGACCAGAGTGTCCCCAATCTCCAGCCTACTACACCAAGTATTCCCAGGTGGTCTCCCGCCTGGTACTGACACGGCCCTATACTGTATAGCTTCCAAGATCGGACGAGATTGGGCACTTACAGTATGGTGTGATAGTAGATCAAGAAAGTGCTGATAGCATCCTCTCCAGAATCATTAATGAGAGTTCATGATAAAATGGAGATACTGAGAGGAATAGAGCGGGATCTGCTGTTGGCATTAGGCAGTAGGGTAGGCCTACCAGTTGGAAAACTGCTGTAGGTAGAATTAATGGATCACCAATGAGAGTCCCTGAAAAGGAATATAAGAGAGGTGTTCCCTGATGTACCTATTGGCGGTGAAGAAACACTCACATGGCCTGGCCTCAGGGCTGGGGTGGGATATTAAAGCTTAATAAAGCTGGTACCAGTAGGAAGAGATTGTTCATATAACAGTTATGTTAAGACACTAGAAAGTTATAACAACTTTGATGAATAGACACTGGGGAATATGGTCCAATTTGGACAGAATTAGACTAGTAATAATTCCCCCTGTAGGGAAGCACTTGTGATTGTGCCAATGATACAGTTATCAAACGTAAAGCAATAAATGATATCACCAGCACTAAATATGTAAAAACCCAAGGCTATGGGGTTACTTCAGTGCCCTCAGAATTGAGTCTTTGCCTGAAATCAGCATAAACAATGATTTGAAACAATATCTGTGTTTTGCCATAGAGAAACAGCACTAAATATATAAACACAAAGCATTATTGTCTCAGTGCACTTGAAATATGTCTGCATCTGGAGTTGAAAAAAGCCAACAGATTCAACAATATTTGTGTGTAGGCACAGAAAAAAAATATTTTTTTTATATCAGCACTTACATGTGGTTGTGGAGGTAGAATTACCATGGTGAGCTCAAATCGGTCATATAATCAAACCTCTTATTGAAAAGGCAGCTATGATACCTTTGTACTGTTTATGGGTATGCAGTGAGCTGAAAAAATGCCCTTTTCACAACTACAAATGCACATATGAAAATAAGGTCCACAGATAGTCATACAGTATAAAATTCAGGTGTCAAAAATGTAAATAAAGTTATGAGAGATTTGTATTGGCTAAAATGGCCAAATAGATCAATCTAACTTATATGGTATTACTGTAAACTGCCTCAGGTAGCTGGACGTTAGTAATCAGTGTGTCTGAATTGACACTTGGGACTAATCCTGCTGTGTGGGAGTGAAGGATCCAGGCAGCCTGCCTGTGTTTGATGTAAAGCGTGTCCTATGATATCCCCTGTGAGTGAAAAATAGGCCAGGGGAAGGATCTGATGGGATCCACTGTGGAGAAAATGTGTTGGGCTGGGTGACCTGCTGAGCTGCCTGGTGGTTATGAGGGGAAGAACCACCTGCCAGTGTGAAACTGTGGAGACCGCGTATTGACTCACCCATCCCTGCATGTGCCGATGTGCGGTGTGCGCTGTCTGTACCTTCGCTGTCTGTGTTGGAGAGGTCGGAGGAAGCCTGCTGGTGCTGCAGCTGTGGTGACCGCATGGTGACTCGCCCGCACTGGGACGTTGCTGCTGGGAGAGGTGCGCTATCTGGGGCCCGTCACCACTGCCGTCTGTAGCTCCCGGAAGACGCGTTTTGCCCGTAGAGGAACCGGGCTTGCTCCCTTCCTGTGTACACTTGGAGTACAGATGTAGGGAAGCAGGTAGGGCAAGAACTAATCCGCCATCATTTTTGGGGTAAGTATATGTTTTGTTTTTTTCCCTTTTTTATTTGATTTTGTGCTTTACCAAATATATATATATATATATATATATATATATTATTATTTTTTTCCATATATATGTGTATGTATATACATATATATACATATATATATATATATATATATATGTCCAAATCACGGCACTCCCGGTTCCCAAAACTGCTGGTAAACTCCAAGTAAATGACCGGTGCCCTCCCTGGTTACAGCCGAAGGCTGTGTCCAAATGTAGATGCAGAGTCTGGGCGGCACTCACGGCGCAGAAAAAACAGACAAGCAAGTCTGAGAGTTTGCGGTCAACGTTTCAATGTCTTTTATAACATTTTCGTCAGGATAACAATGCATAATTTTACTCACCCTTTTATCTCCGTCTGACTGTCCATGGCGCCTCCTGCACGACGCGTCGCGTTCTGTCCAACTGATGACGTCATCACGGGACGCCCGCCGCGGCGTCATGGAGAGTACGGACCGGAGCACAAAAATACCAAATACATACATGAAATCTAAATAAAGTGATACAGACAAAAACACACATTAAAACTCAGACAAGACAATATAGGGTGCAAAAAATGATACTTTGAAAAAAATATATAACAACGTTATAATATGGAACAGTATTCCAAGATATATAGCAACAGATTATTGCACCCCTACTGCTTGAGAGGGAGTGATGCACAGAACACAATCAGTGACACCTATCAGGAATCAATGACGTGAAAATGACATTTGCTAAAAAAATAAATAAATAATAACATAAGTAACAAAAGAAAAAAATTAAAAAATAGTAATTTTTAGAAAAAGTAATAATAGTAACAACGTAAATGATTACTGATACATGTATTATAAAAATGCTGATAACCCAGTTTGTTCGTTGAGCCCTTTAGGGGATAAAGTATCCAGTATAAATATCCACCTAGCCTCAGCTCTGAGTAGAATTTGAGCCCTATCTCCTCCTCGTTTTAATGGAGGAATATGATCAATGATCCTATGTCGCAAGGCTGCCACAGAATGTTTTGCCTGCAGAAAGTGTCTAGCGACAGGTTGGTCACTTCGACCAGACACTATAGCAGCCCTGATGGAGGCACGGTGTCCGGCCATTCGTTCCTTGAACATACACTCCGTTTTCCCCACATAGTGGAGACCGCACGGACAACTTAGTGTATATACTACAAACTTGGTAGTACAGGTGACACGGTGTTTAATTTTGAATTTCTTCCCCGTGAAGGGATGATGGAATGTATCACCTGTTAGCATGTGGCTGCAAGTGGTGCAGCCCAAACATTTAAAACAACCTGGACAAGAGGACTTAAGAAAAGTAGTTACAGGGATTTTTTTAGGTATGCTTTCTATGTTAGTCTTGACAACAAAGTCACGAATATTTTTGCCTCTGCGATAGGCTGGCATAATCCGTGTGTTAGGCTGGAGGCCAATTTGTTTATCAGTTTGTATGATGGGCCAGAATTTTTTTGTTATCCTATTAATATCTGAGCTTAAGGTGTTAAACTGATTAACCCAAATTAATCGGTTACTTTGATTAGTTTGCTTAACAGGGTTGAGAGTGGCTTGTCTCGGTATTTTGAGAACCTTTTCTTTAATTGCTAGTAACTCAAGACGATTATACCCTCTCTGTACAAATTTAGAGATCAAATTATCACATTCCACGATAAAGTGGAGGTCATCGCTGATGATACGTTTAAGGCGTAGCATCTGGGAATAGGGAAGACCCTTGCGTAATGCGATAGGATGGTGACTAGATGACAATAATAAATTGTTCCTATCGGTGTCTTTGGTGAATAAAGAGGTGGTGATAAGGCCATCACAAATTGAAATCTGTACATCCAAAAAATTGATGCTTTCATCATGTATGGTGTACGTAAATTTAACTGGGGAATCAGACAAATTATGAGAATCAAGCAATGACTCAAGTACATTACGTGGTCCGGTCCACAACATAAGCAGGTCGTCGATGTAACGCAGGTATAACAAAACAAAAGGTTTGATAGTATTATTAGACAAGAACAACTCGTCCTCAACCACCAACATGTAACTGTTGGCGAATGAGGGCGAGACGTTACTGCCCATGGAACAACCGGACAACTGCAAATAAAAATCATTATTAAATAAAAAATAATTACGTTGTAGAGTTAATTGTAATAAAGACATAAACAACTCAATATTTGGTCCTGAAAAAAAAGGGTTATTACGGATCAGGGTTTCAACAGCTTTGAGTCCTTCCATATGAGGGATGCAGGTGTACAGATTTTTAACGTCAATAGTAACCAATAAGCAACCGTGAGGAACAGACTGAATGATTGCTAATTTGTTAAGAAGAGAAGTGGTGTCCTTAAGGCAGTGATCGATAGATTGTATGCAAGGTTGCAGATGATGATCTAGAAAGATGGAAATTTTTTGAAATAGCGACCCTCTTGCCGATATTATCGGGCGTCCTGGAGGAGATTTACTGTCTTTGTGAATTTTCGGTATTGAGTACAGTATTGGTACTACTGGAAATTTGGTAACTAAAGCATCAAACTGTGCTGATGTTAGGAGGCCTTCATTGACTGCCTGGGACAGGACCTTGTCCAATTCATTTTTAAATGATATAGTAGGATCAGACGGTAACTTTCGGTAAGTGGTGTGATCTGCTAATTGGCGATCCAGCTCAGCTATGTAGTCATGTGTATTTTGTATTACAAGGGCACCCCCCTTGTCTGCCGGACGTATGACTATGTCATTGTATTTGCTCAGGTCATTAAGAGCTTGCCACTCACTCTTAGATAAATTAGGGTGCCTGCGCTTAGCACGTTTGAAGGTGTTTTGGACTTGGTGGTCTACCGTCCTAGAGAAAACTTTGATAGATTTATTCTGCGATACAGGATCGAATCTTGATTTCACCCGAAGGGCAGGAGGCATGGTTGTATGAATTGGAGGAGTCGGATGCTGTGAAAAATATTCTTTAAGGCGGAGTTGTCGCTCTAACTTAAATTGCTCAACTTTCAAATTGAAAGGATCAGGTTGAGTGGTAGGGACGAAATTAAGGCCTTTAGATAATACTTGTACTTCAATTGGAGAGAATTGTCGGTCAGAGAATTGTCGCTAGACACTTTCTGCAGGCAAAACATTCTGTGGCAGCCTTGCGACATAGGATCATTGATCATATTCCTCCATTAAAACGAGGAGGAGATAGGGCTCAAATTCTACTCAGAGCTGAGGCTAGGTGGATATTTATACTGGATACTTTATCCCCTAAAGGGCTCAACGAACAAACTGGGTTATCAGCATTTTTATAATACATGTATCAGTAATCATTTACGTTGTTACTATTATTACTTTTTCTAAAAATTACTATTTTTTTTTTTTTTTCTTTTGTTACTTATGTTATTATTTATTTATTTTTTTAGCAAATGTCATTTTCACGTCATTGATTCCTGATAGGTGTCACTGATTGTGTTCTGTGCATCACTCCCTCTCAAGCAGTAGGGGTGCAATAATCTGTTGCTATATATCTTGGAATACTGTTCCATATTATAACGTTGTTATATATTTTTTTCAAAGTATCATTTTTTGCACCCTATATTGTCTTGTCTGAGTTTTAATGTGTGTTTTTGTCTGTATCACTTTATTTAGATTTCATGTATGTATTTGGTATTTTTGTGCTCCGGTCCGTACTCTCCATGACGCCGCGGCGGGCGTCCCGTGATGACGTCATCAGTTGGACAGAACGCGACGCGTCGTGCAGGAGGCGCCATGGACAGTCAGACGGAGATAAAAGGGTGAGTAAAATTATGCATTGTTATCCTGACGAAAATGTTATAAAAGACATTGAAACGTTGACCGCAAACTCTCAGACTTGCTTGTCTGTTTTTTCTGCGCCGTGAGTGCCGCCCAGACTCTGCATCTACATTTGGACACAGCCTTCGGCTGTAACCAGGGAGGGCACCGGTCATTTACTTGGAGTTTACCAGCAGTTTTGGGAACCGGGAGTGCCGTGATTTGGACATATATTTGGACCATTATAACCGTGTAGGTTTATGGTCAGACTCAGGCACCCATCCCTGCTTATTTTTACGTCTGGACTTTTGGTGTGGAGCACAACAGCACGTGTCTCTTTGACACATCACCACTTTTATTTTTGCACCATTTCTTCTCAAGGTGAGCACTGCACAGACCCATGATGTCGGCACCTACTGATACAGAACTGGATGAGATGTTTTCTGCCATCGATCTGACACCAGGAGAAACGTTTAGTTATTCCGACATAGATGCCACCAGATTGCGTTTTAAAGAAGATCTTGCGGCAACGGGGGCCATTCCTGATAACATCCATCTTTTCCGCGAGTTGTTCAAGCTTAAACGCAGGGAAAAAGATTTCTATTACCATGGAGTCACCTTATCTGACTACCATCGCCAGGGTAAGATCCCAAGGGGTTTTCGTATTAAGAATATCCCTACTATCGGGAGATTTAATGCAGCCTTCTGCAAAAAATGGGTCGCGATACTGAACAAATGTTCTTATGACCTAATCCTCCTGGTCATTGAGGAAGTCACTCGGGAGCTCGCATCCATACGGGCTCAAATTGACATCTTTGAGATTGCACATAAACCAACCCTTGTTAGTGATACCTCCACGGATTGGTATGATAAATTAACCACTCAAATGGAGAAGTATCAGAAAGATCTGATCTCATACAAACGAAACAAGCTTGACATTGTAAACAACGATTATGCCAAGAGACAGGTATATCCGTGGATCTCTGGCACTCAGTCCACCAAGCGACCAGTGAGACGACGTCCCTACAATCGCTACAATGCACACCATCTGGACACTGATTCCTCCACGGAGGGCACTGCAACAGCTAGTGAAGCTGATGTTCCTTGCCCCAGCCAGGGTTTACCCCCTTTAGGGGTTCGCACTCCAGCAGCACCTACAAACCGAGGCGCAAATTCACGCGGAGAGGTGGTCAGTGCAACAGGTCGGCGTCAAAGGAAAACAACTTACGCAAAACGGAGATAATATTCAACCTTTCTGACCGACAATTCTCTCCAATTGAAGTACAAGTATTATCTAAAGGCCTTAATTTCGTCCCTACCACTCAACCTGATCCTTTCAATTTGAAAGTTGAGCAATTTAAGTTAGAGCGACAACTCCGCCTTAAAGAATATTTTTCACAGCATCCGACTCCTCCAATTCATACAACCATGCCTCCTGCCCTTCGGGTGAAATCAAGATTCGATCCTGTATCGCAGAATAAATCTATCAAAGTTTTCTCTAGGACGGTAGACCACCAAGTCCAAAACACCTTCAAACGTGCTAAGCGCAGGCACCCTAATTTATCTAAGAGTGAGTGGCAAGCTCTTAATGACCTGAGCAAATACAATGACATAGTCATACGTCCGGCAGACAAGGGGGGTGCCCTTGTAATACAAAATACACATGACTACATAGCTGAGCTGGATCGCCAATTAGCAGATCACACCACTTACCGAAAGTTACCGTCTGATCCTACTATATCATTTAAAAATGAATTGGACAAGGTCCTGTCCCAGGCAGTCAATGAAGGCCTCCTAACATCAGCACAGTTTGATGCTTTAGTTACCAAATTTCCAGTAGTACCAATACTGTACTCAATACCGAAAATTCACAAAGACAGTAAATCTCCTCCAGGACGCCCGATAATATCGGCAAGAGGGTCGCTATTTCAAAAAATTTCCATCTTTCTAGATCATCATCTGCAACCTTGCATACAATCTATCGATCACTGCCTTAAGGACACCACTTCTCTTCTTAACAAATTAGCAATCATTCAGTCTGTTCCTCACGGTTGCTTATTGGTTACTATTGACGTTAAAAATCTGTACACCTGCATCCCTCATATGGAAGGACTCAAAGCTGTTGAAACCCTGATCCGTAATAACCCTTTTTTTTCAGGACCAAATATTGAGTTGTTTATGTCTTTATTACAATTAACTCTACAACGTAATTATTTTTTATTTAATAATGATTTTTATTTGCAGTTGTCCGGTTGTTCCATGGGCAGTAACGTCTCGCCCTCATTCGCCAACAGTTACATGTTGGTGGTTGAGGACGAGTTGTTCTTGTCTAATAATACTATCAAACCTTTTGTTTTGTTATACCTGCGTTACATCGACGACCTGCTTATGTTGTGGACCGGACCACGTAATGTACTTGAGTCATTGCTTGATTCTCATAATTTGTCTGATTCCCCAGTTAAATTTACGTACACCATACATGATGAAAGCATCAATTTTTTGGATGTACAGATTTCAATTTGTGATGGCCTTATCACCACCTCTTTATTCACCAAAGACACCGATAGGAACAATTTATTATTGTCATCTAGTCACCATCCTATCGCATTACGCAAGGGTCTTCCCTATTCCCAGATGCTACGCCTTAAACGTATCATCAGCGATGACCTCCACTTTATCGTGGAATGTGATAATTTGATCTCTAAATTTGTACAGAGAGGGTATAATCGTCTTGAGTTACTAGCAATTAAAGAAAAGGTTCTCAAAATACCGAGACAAGCCACTCTCAACCCTGTTAAGCAAACTAATCAAAGTAACCGATTAATTTGGGTTAATCAGTTTAACACCTTAAGCTCAGATATTAATAGGATAACAAAAAAATTCTGGCCCATCATACAAACTGATAAACAAATTGGCCTCCAGCCTAACACACGGATTATGCCAGCCTATCGCAGAGGCAAAAATATTCGTGACTTTGTTGTCAAGACTAACATAGAAAGCATACCTAAAAAAATCCCTGTAACTACTTTTCTTAAGTCCTCTTGTCCAGGTTGTTTTAAATGTTTGGGCTGCACCACTTGCAGCCACATGCTAACAGGTGATACATTCCATCATCCCTTCACGGGGAAGAAATTCAAAATTAAACACCGTGTCACCTGTACTACCAAGTTTGTAGTATATACACTAAGTTGTCCGTGCGGTCTCCACTATGTGGGGAAAACGGAGTGTATGTTCAAGGAACGAATGGCCGGACACCGTGCCTCCATCAGGGCTGCTATAGTGTCTGGTCGAAGTGACCAACCTGTCGCTAGACACTTTCTGCAGGCAAAACATTCTGTGGCAGCCTTGCGACATAGGATCATTGATCATATTCCTCCATTAAAACGAGGAGGAGATAGGGCTCAAATTCTACTCAGAGCTGAGGCTAGGTGGATATTTATACTGGATACTTTATCCCCTAAAGGGCTCAACGAACAAACTGGGTTATCAGCATTTTTATAATACATGTATCAGTAATCATTTACGTTGTTACTATTATTACTTTTTCTAAAAATTACTATTTTTTTATTTTTTTCTTTTGTTACTTATGTTATTATTTATTTATTTTTTTAGCAAATGTCATTTTCACGTCATTGATTCCTGATAGGTGTCACTGATTGTGTTCTGTGCATCACTCCCTCTCAAGCAGTAGGGGTGCAATAATCTGTTGCTATATATCTTGGAATACTGTTCCATATTATAACGTTGTTATATATTTTTTTCAAAGTATCATTTTTTGCACCCTATATTGTCTTGTCTGAGTTTTAATGTGTGTTTTTGTCTGTATCACTTTATTTAGATTTCATGTATGTATTTGGTATTTTTGTGCTCCGGTCCGTACTCTCCATGACGCCGCGGCGGGCGTCCCGTGATGACGTCATCAGTTGGACAGAACGCGACGCGTCGTGCAGGAGGCGCCATGGACAGTCAGACGGAGATAAAAGGGTGAGTAAAATTATGCATTGTTATCCTGACGAAAATGTTATAAAAGACATTGAAACGTTGACCGCAAACTCTCAGACTTGCTTGTCTGTTTTTTCTGCGCCGTGAGTGCCGCCCAGACTCTGCATCTATATATATATATATATATATGAACAATGCATTACTGACATATCAAAGATGCATGTGTAATATATTTGTTGTATCTGTGTGTTCGTAATATTATGTGTGGTGCTCATAGGTTGTTCAGGAAGCAGGGCCGTAACTAGGTGTGTGCCAATGGTGCCTTGCCCACAGCGCAAGTGCAGTGAAGGCGCACCGTCTGGCAACACACCCCTACCTACGGCTGTTTTAGTCAGTGATAGAGTAGTGAAATTTCCGTTGTCCGCCGGTGCCTGCCTATGTAGGCGACGGGGAGCGCGCCATTTGGTGTTATCCGTCGTGCGGTAATTCTGGCTGTGAACTCCACCGCCACCTCTGAAGTGGATAGTGAGTGCTCCTTCAGCCGCCTGGTCCCGTATAGGAGCCGCCGCTGTCTCTACTGTGACACCTGCCGCAGCCTGAACACTGGAGAGGAGACTGTGAGTGCCAGTAAATGAGTGTCTGTGCCTGGTAGTCCTGAATGCCGCATCGCACTAACAGGTAACTTGAGACACACTCTCATTCACTCTCACTCTCTGTTGCTGTAATATGTAACAAAGGGTGACTCTGCTGCTGTAATGTGTAAAACGGGACTATGCTGCTGTAATGTGTAAAATGTTACTCTACTGTATGTGCCGTACTGTGTAAAATACCTGCCTAATGTGTAAAATGGGACTCTATCTGCTGTACTGTATAAAAGGAAGCTCTGCCTGCCTTACTGTGTAAAAGGTAGCTATGTGGACACGCCCCTACCGCAAAAAGCCACACTTCTAGATTTTGGCGCACGCCTACGGCGCACATTGGTCCAGTTTTATATTTGGGGGGAGGGGGCGCCGATGCTGTTATTTTGCACACAGCGCTAAAATGTCTAGTTACGGCACTGTCAGGAAGCCAAGCATGTGTTTAGTTGCTCAAAAAAAATTTGTGCTGTTTTCCTTGTTTAAGGTCACATGATTGTGCGGCCAAACCACAGAGTACCAATTCAAGGCATTAACTTAGACATTACTTGTTTTTTGAACGATGAAACTGCGTAATCCTTTTTGACAAATAAATGTTTACAATTAACATCTTCATAATGTGGATACATGCTATTGTAATTGTGTTTAAACATGGCGTACTCACACCTCAACCAAAATACAAAGTCTAAAATAGGACTAAAGGCTCATTTAACAGAATGACTCATGACATCGTCATAATGAAAATACATGACAACATAACAATGAGTTTGGTTTTGGTACGAATGAAAACACATAATGCTCAGGAATTACTGATTATGTTTGTTGAGTTAAACAATATGGATACTGACCAAGGAATAGTGATTGTAGATTATGACTGCAAAGAATATGGTTACGGACCAAGGAATAGTGATTGTTGATTATGACTGCACAATATATTGGTACTGACCAAGGAATAGTGATTGTTGATTATGACTGCACAATATATTGGTACTGACCAAGGAATAGTGATTGTTGATTATGACTGCCAAGAATCTGGATACTGGAAAAAGAATACTGATTTTTGATTATGACTGCAAAGAATATGGTTACTGACCAAGGACTCATTTCTCGTTATATTATTGGTAAGAAGTGTATTAACGGTCATGTAAGACTGACAGTGATTCTGTCTACCAAAACAGCACATAATGGGTGAGCTTAATAATGACAAATGTACAATTTCGGTGTCCTTCATACACTAAAACTGGCACAGTTTTCTCCTCCTAAACAGAATGAACACCAACACCTGATGGCTACTTTTTGGGTGGCACTTTCAATGCTGATGTGCCTTTCCCAGTGATGTTTGTCCATGTCCAGCTGGATCACCTTGGTGGGGAGGTAACTGGGGAAATGGTAGGAATGGTGGTTCCTGAGCTGGTGCTTGGTTGTATCGCTTGTTGGGAAGTGAGGTTTTGGCTCAGGTTAGTCAGAGTAGCATTGAGTTCTCTGGTAACTGCAGTGTGACTTTCCATAATTCGGCTGATACTTTCTATTAGCATTTGGTTGGTTTCCAAAATGTTGAGGTAGTTTTGGTGCTGTCTGTGTTGTTCGTCCATTATTCTCTGGAATGTGGTCATCATATGTGTTTTGTCGGCACGCAATAATTCCATTGTGTTTGCGATTCTAGTGACTTGCACATTTAGCCGACTACTATTCCAACTAAGGGGTTTATTTACTAAAGATTTTGTCCGATTTTGTTTTTTCTAAGTGGCAACACAGGAATTTACTAAGCACAAATCTTGGCAGTGTTGGGGCTATTCGTTATGGTTTTCATGGCAGAGATCAGAAATACGAATGAATAGACCTTCGGTCAAACACGGCTGTTTGGTCATACAACACAGGAATTTACAATTCATTCGTATTTGGGTGTTTGTCTCTGAATGCTCAATTGCGGGTGTATTTTTTTGGAGAACCACAAGTACCAGCATACGGGGGGGAAACAGGCCCACTGGTACCTGTAGTTCTACTACAAAAAATACCCCCCAAAAAACACTACACAGACACCGTGAAAGTACAACTTTAATGTAAATACATGCACACTTACATTCATACATACTTACCTATGTTGACATGAAGCCCCTCGGTCCTCTTCTCCAGTAGAATCAATGGGGTACCTGTAAATAAAATATATACTTACAAACAATCCTGTGTAGATCGGTCCTCTTCTTTCTCCTTGTAATCCACGTACTTGTTAAAATAATAAAACGAAATACCCGAACCACGAACTGAAAGGGGTCCCATGTTTACACATGGAACCCCTTTCCCCGACTGGCGGGACCCCCCGTGACTCCTGTCAAAGAAGGTCCCGCCAGCCAATCAGGGAGCGCCACGTCATGGCACTCTCCTGATTGACAGGGCAGGAGCGCACAGCCAATCAGGAGGAGCGCACTGGTTACAATGTAGCGTAGCGGCGCTCCATTGTAACCAATTATGGGAACTTTTCGGTCTGCGGTTAACCGCGAGTTAATTGGGGTCACCGAACCCGATGTGATGTATTTTAAAGATACAAATGCACTTAGAAACGCAAAAATATACTTTTAAAAATAACTCACCATCCTGCCTGGGCCGATCCGAATCCCGGACATAAGTTGCCCCGACCACTTCAGGAGGAATTAGGCTCCTCATGGGCTCCTCGTAATCTAGATATTCTGCAATAAAGGTATGTCCCCCACCTGTCTGTCGAGCAGACTTCGCCTCCTTGGCCATTTTCACCTTCACACGCCGCTTTATATAATAGAAACGTTTGCAGCACGTGTCCTCGGTACGCTTGACCACACCCTTGCTGTTGACTGCCGCAACCACTTTGCCCCACAAGACACTCTTCTTGCGTGATGTGACCTTTGTGGACTCATGCCCAAACAGCTGGCGATGATTTCTCATCAGCACGCACCAAAGCCACATTCTCTGTATAACTAAATTTCACATTGTGGCCAGTCTTAGTAGTGGTGCGTGGCTGCGGAGCTGCATCACTGTCACTAGAGGCTGCAGCAGCAACCTCACCCACCTCCTCCACCTCACTCACCCCTCCACCTCACTCACCCCCTCCACCTCACTCACCCCCTCCACCTCACTCACCTCCTCCACCTCACTCACCTCCTCCACCTCACCCACCTCTGACTCTGACATCCAAAAGACAAACAACAATTAACACTGAGAAAAATAAACACAAATAACACACTCCTCCACTACCACTACACCCGCCCCACACGTACACACACAAACACTGACAATAGACTTTAAACAAAAATGACAAGAACTAAAAATTAAACAAACTCAAAACAAACTACACAACAAGAATGACAAGACTACTTACAAACACAATACAGCACTCAAAACTCACAAAAAAACACCAAAACCACAAGCCAACTCTCCAACTCCACAAAACAACCTCTCACCTCTCCACTAACTAAACCCACAAGGTTCGGAAGGTTTAGGGCATATTTATACGGTGCTGCACAGACACTCCTACATGTGAAACACAACCAATCACGTTCGAGTGACAAAAACGAAAGTACAATTGGAAATGCGGCCGTAAAATACTAAAACACTGCCGCGAATGAAAACTACAAATCCGTTTAAAAAAAAAACATCTTCAGCCGAAAAACACTAATCCGGACAAAAATTGAGTGAAAAAAACACGAATAACATCGACATCGAAAAATACGAAAAACTTAAACTTGACAGCTTAGTAAATTCCAGAAAATTATTTCAAAAAGTTGCATAAAAATACGACCGATAAAATTCTAGTTCAAACTCCCACCAATTAGCCACAAACACGAATCTTAGTAAATAAACCCCCACATTTCCCCCCTGAGAGGGATCCAATTGAATCCCTCCCAGCACCCCTGCAGTTGTCTCTTGTCCACAGTTCCCGGTGATCTCCAATTTTGAGGATTTGTGCCACACTGCTGTCTCCCAGCATCTCCATTGGCGGATCCCGGGCAAGGCAGTGGATTCTGGTGACCGTGGGTGGTCTTGCTGACCCTTCCTGCTGCGCTGTCATCAGTGACCCCAGCAGCGCATGTCAGGCAGCTGTGTAGTCACCTCCAGGGGGAATTGCTTAATTGGCTGGGTGGTACACTGGTGACCTGTTCCTCTCCCGCAGCCCCTTTTGACACCTGATGACCGGCTCTCCACTTTGCGTCTCCACCACGGAAAGGATCCTGCCTCATCTTCCAGCTCCTGCCACCTGATATTTCCTGTATCGCCAGGGCTGCGCCTCTCAGTATAGGTTGCAGGCCAGTCTGCACTCTTCGGCAATCAGCGAATCGGGCTTCGGCCAGGTGTGCAGTTACGCCACTGGGTGACTGTCTCGGTGAACGCACAGAGGATGGGGGGCAGATCTGGGGCACCGGCCATGCAACCCATGCAAACTTTTTTATAACCCCCTAGATTAATATCAGGCACAGGTCAAAAGCAGAGCAAAGCTTATGAGGATTGGCAAATAGAAGCAGACAGAAAATCCCTTGCACATCAATGCAGCAACTGAATGGTCTGGTTGCAAGGTCAGCCAAGGGGCCAAGGCCCCAACAAAACTGGCATGAGAGCCCTCCACAGGCAATTCTTGGTCGTATGCGGTTCCCCGCAGCGGAGATACACATGCCGCTACTTTCAGTGGGAACTGGCAGTGTAGAAGTTATGGTTAAATGTAAAGCAATGACCCCTGCTGGGAAAGGAAGGATTGGCATATCGGGATGCCGAAAAAAAAGAAGCCTATTGCTCTCAACGTCCATTCTGTCAGTGGTGTCCACCTCTGAGTCAGGCCCAGTGCTAGTAGTAGTCATCTTCTGTAGTAGTGAGTTGTGAAGTATCATGTGTCATTATTGTGAACAATTCTATGTTTATTTGCATTTTATGGCCACCCACTTCACTTTGCTCCAAGAAACCTTGCAAGTCACGTGGTAGACATCTTAGTAAATACTACTTTATTTTGGTATAAGTTTTGTCCTAATTATTAAAACAAATATGACGTGTTCCTTCAAGGTGCTACTCTACAAAGGCTCGCTGTGGTTTACCAATAAGAACCACCTAATTCTACAAGCAAACAATAAAGAATAATAATAAGTCTGTAATACAAATCAGACACCAATGCAGTGGCTCATTCCTGTTTTGCGTTTTGGTTATGTATTTTATGTTATACTTCTGTTTCTGTGGGGTGTCCGGAGTTCACCCTTAAGGAGGGGGTGCTGTTATGGACCACAAGCAGTGGTTCATTCCTGTTTGCTTCCGTTTATGTATTTTGTACTATAGTTCTGTTCGCATGCCAGGATTTCCATTGCACTGGTTTAGAAGACTGTTGTTGGCCGCCGGTGGTGAGTCTGTGTAATTGCAGCCTGTTTCTATGTGTTAAGCCTCACTTGTCTGATATTTGATTATTATGTGGTGAGTCTCTGTACTGCAATCTGGCTCTTGTCTGTGTTACTCTCACCTGCAGGTATTTGGCCATTGCAGTGTGCCTGGCCTCCAGCCATCCTGATTGGGGCGTGTTCCCTTATTACCCAGCTAGCTCTGCAGTTCTGAGCTGGTGATAGACGTTTGTTGTCATACCTGTATGTTCCTGATTAGTGTCTTGTCCAGTATTGCATCTGTGTCCAGGCCCTGTCTGATACTGGAATCCTGTGTACTCAGTTCTGTCAATCCAGAGCTTCTTGTGAGCTGCTTCCTGCCCTGGAGCGTTCCTGTCCTGGAATCCTGAGTTTCTGTCTACCTTTGATCCTGTAATCCAGAGTCCTGGGGTCCAGTGGCCTGTTGTTGGAATCCTTCCAGCTTTCCATTCCTGTGAGCCTGTGCCTACGGCTCGTAGGCGTAGACTGAGCACGCGGGTGGAACAACGGAGTCAGGGGTTCTGTAGGGGTTGCTGCTGAACTCCGTTCCTACTGCAGCATTACGTTCCTGTACTCGGAGCTTGTCCACCCTGTTCCCTGAGTACCGAGTACAGTGAACATAACAAATGCATATCCAAAGACTTTCTTTAACTTAATAAATCTCTATTGGCAAATAGAAGCCAGCAGAAAATCTCTTGCACATCAATGCAGCAACTGAATGGTCTGGTTGCAAGGCCAGCCAAGGGGCCAACACCCCAACAAAACTGGTTTGAGAGCCCTCCACAGGCAGCAAGCCATTCTTGGTCAGATGCAGTTCCCTGCAGCGGAGATACACATATCTTTACTTTCAGTGGGAACTGGCAGTGTAAGAGTTATAGTTAAATGTGAATCAATGACCCCTGCTGGCAAATGAAGGACGGGCATATCGGGATGCCGAAAAAAAGAGTCCTCTGGAGGCCTCAGGGGCTTGGTAACCTCCATCCAAACCTCCACATCTTTACATCCCAGAGCCATTTAAAAGAAAACTATCCTGCTTACTCCTCAAGAGATCATGGTAGGCCAACCAGACAGCACCATGAGAGAACCGCAAGAGACTATGAATCAAGTGAAGGTGCCTGATGACATTATCACTCTTCTTCAGATGTTATTTGAGATAACATGCCATAAAGACAGGCATTACTACCCTCAAGCCAACTCTCCCATAATCTTGCGGGCAACCTATGCACTGACATCACCAATGGGAAACAATATGATCACCTCTGATGTGGACGCTGAGACAGGCAATGCTGATGGAGCATTGGGTGGACCTGCAGGAGCTACAACTGTGGAGACGGGAAGGGGGGACGGGGCGGAAGTTGTCAAGGTAGCAGGCAAAGCTTACACATGGGTGAGATCCCAAGTTTTTATTTAATAAATTATTTTTTCACAATGTCCATATCCTTGCGTTTTTCGAGTTGGGGCCGGGAGACAGACACTCGGGATCCCAGAGGTCAGCATACCGACCCCAGGATCCCGGCAACAGAATGCCATGGGGGGAGGGGGGGGAGTGCAACAAAGCCCCTTGCAAGCTTGCTGCGCTCATCACGAGTGGGAATACTCCCTGTGGGTCGGCATTCTGTCTGCAGGCATTTTAATTGATCGGTATCCCAGCGTCGGCACGGTGACCGCTGGGATTCCGAGCGTGGTCACATGACCGCATTCCATTTTTTTCAATGCAGGATCGCTGCCAGGTCATGCTGGAACTTGTGATTCACAAAAGTGCAAGCTTGCCATGACAGAAATTAAATTGGGTACGACATGGCTATATTTTCCTTTTTCAACAATATTTATTAACAACACAGCCACAATACAAGGGGTGTGGTGAATAGCCCTAATGTTATCAGCACACAGCTGGTTGTCCTTGGGTTGGTCCACACTGTTTTTTTTGTGGGCCTGACTTAAGTAGGGACTCCAGCACTGTGCTGACCAGCCTAGCACTTGTTGGCACTCTAGTGGGGACCCTCTCTATACTGCCACTAGGCATGGCTGGAAGTTAAATTTGTCTGCACAATTTTTCCACTACCAGACAAGGTTTAAAAGTCATGGGCTGGTTATCAATTTGCGGAGAAACCTAACACATATTTTGGGGGGGGGAATTTAAATTTTTTTAATTAAAAAAACATGGAAGCCTGCACAGCACTTTCCCAAAAAGTTTTCCAAAGGCAACTAATTTTTATGGGTATTTTGAACATGCCGCTTAGTAAATCTAGTACTTTGAATACTTTTAATGAGGGAATATCAAGGCTGCAATTTTTGTTCTACAGAGTGGCTTCTCTTCGTTTTGCAGTGTGTTGAGTTTAGAATAGATTCCCACCGGGAAAACTCTACAATCATGGCGAAGTAGCAGAAAAAAACACTTAGTAAATTACTTCCCATTCTCATTCCTAACAGTCTTTTCACGTCATTTGAATTGACAAGCACAAAATGTATGTGATTTGGTTGCGTACAGAAGCATACTGAAACATCAGAAAAAGTAGTTTATACTACTATCTGAAAGAGGAGAATACCTTCATTGTTAAAGAAAGATGCCTCCATACAATGAAACTGTCTCTTGGCAAAAGTCACTGCCTTTTATTAAATTGTACAATTAGGACAATAATATATAATTATAAATTATAATATAATATAATATATTATAAATAATAATATATAATTGTAAATTAGGACAATAATATATATACATGACATAATTCTAATTAATTTAGGAACATTTTATAACTGCTCTAGTTTCACTTTTATTTACTTTTTAGATGACACCTAGTGAGTTTTGGAGAAATGTGTTTTCCCTGTCTTGTATAAGAGATATTTTACTTGAATAAGAAGTCAATTGGGGTTCATTAAGCAGAGAGGCATGTGGGGATTTCCTCAGTTTCAGGTAAATAAACACTACCATATAACATATGGTTAGTGGATTCAGGCCAGTACCTCACTGGTTTCAGAATCGCATCTGTGCGTAAGCATTGTGGTTTGGAATTGTTAATTGTTAGTGGAAGTGGTAAGGCAGAACCTACTTTCTGTTTTTGAGAATACAAGTTTTAATTATTACAGTTCAGAGAAAGTTTGTGAACCCATCCTGTGACCTAAATGTGATTTGATTATAATCTAAAACCAAATAATACATTGGAAAATAGAACATGAACAATAAAAACAAATACTTTGTAATGTCTTTATTGAACTTACATTTTTTCTAGTATTGGATATCATGAAAAAATATATGCAAATCTTCAGTGTGCCGTCTGAAGAGTAGGACATGTCGTCTGAGGAGGAGGTGTTGTCGTCAGAGGATATGTCATTGGAGGACGTGTCGTCAGAGAACGTGTCATCGAGGAGGAGGACGTGTCATCGGAGGACGACGTGTCGTCGCAGGAGTACAACGTGTTGTCGGAGGAGGAGGACGTGCTGTTGGAGGAGGAGGATGACGTGTCGTCTGAAGAGGAGGACATGTCATCGAGGAGGACCTGTCATCGGATGACGTGTCGGAGGAGGAGGTGGTGTCGGAGTAGGAGGATGTGGGGACCACCAGAGGTCCCACTAATCCTCCAGCACAGAAAAAAATATATATACAAATATTTAGAATTAGTATGTTCTCTTTACCAGCTTTGATCACTAGCAAACATTTCTTGTACCTGCTGATCATGCCAACCCGCTTGTTTCAAGGTTTGATAGTCTTTTCATTTTTACAGAAATGATTGCATTTTGGTCTATCAGTGGGGACTGATAGACCGTGTGATGTGAAACACATTTTAGTGATATATTAATATTTCATATGTCTTCTATTTATGATTTAGCAGTAAGTGAGGTGAAACTTTATTATACGTATGTCTAGAAACCCATGTTATCTGTTTATGCCTTCATGGAGTATTGGTTAGTGAATATAGGCCCTCATTCCGAGTTGTTCGCTCGTTATTTTCCTTCGCATCGGTGCGATTTTCCGCTAGCTGCGCATGCGCAATGTTCGCACTAGAGATGTGCACTTGAAATTTTTCGGGTTTTGTGTTTTGGTTTTGGGTTCGGTTCCGCGGCCGTGTTTTGGGTTCGACCGCGTTTTGGCAAAACCTCACCGAATTTTTTTTGTCGGATTCGGGTGTGTTTTGGATTTGGGTGTTTTTTTTAAAAAACACTAAAAAACAGCTTAAATCATAGAATTTGGGGGTCATTTTGATCCCAAAGTATTATTAACCTCAAAAACCATAATTTCCACTCATTTTCAGTCTATTCTGAATACCTCACACCTCACAATATTATTTTTAGTCCTAAAATTTGCACCTAGGTCGCTGGATGACTAAGCTAAGCGACCCTAGTGGCCGACACAAACACCGTGCCCATCTAGGAGTGGCACTGCAGTGTCACGCAGGATGGCCCTTCCAAAAAACACTCCCCAAACAGCACATGACGCAAAGAAAAAAAGAGGCGCAATGAGGTAGCTGTGTGAGTAAGCTAAGCGACCCTAGTGGCCGACACAAACACCGTGCCCATCTAGGAGTGGCACTGCAGTGTCACGCAGGATGGCCCTTCCAAAAAACCCTCCCCAAACAGCACATGACGCAAAGAAAAAAAGAGGCGCAATGGGGTAGCTGTGTGAGTAAGATAAGCGACCCTAGTGGCCGACACAAACACCGGGCCCATCTAGGAGTGGCACTGCAGTGTCACGCAGGATGGCCCTTCCAAAAAACCCTATCCAAACAGCACATGACGCAAAGAAAAAAAGAGGCGCAATGAGGTAGCTGTGTGAGTAAGATAAGCGACCCTAGTGGCCGACACAAACACCGGGCCCATCTAGGAGTGGCACTGCAGTGTCACGCAGGATGGCCCTTCCAAAAAACCCTCCCCAAACAGCACATGACGCAAAGAAAAAAAGAGGCGCAATGAGGTAGCTGTGTGAGTAAGATAAGCGACCCTAGTGGCCGACACAAACACCGGGCCCATCTAGGAGTGGCACTGCAGTGTCACGCAGGATGGCCCTTCTAAAAAACCCTCCCCAAACAGCACATGACGCAAAGAAAAAAAGAGGCGCAATGAGGTAGCTGTGTGAGTAAGATAAGCGACCCTAGTGGCCGACACAAACACCGGGCCCATCTAGGAGTGGCACTGCAGTGTCACGCAGGATGGCCCTTCCAAAAAACCCTCCCCAAACAGCACATGACGCAAAGAAAAAAAGAGGCGCAATGAGGTAGCTGTGTGAGTAAGATAAGCGACCCTAGTGGCCGACACAAACACCGGGCCCATCTAGGAGTGGCACTGCAGTGTCACGCAGGATGGCCCTTCCAAAAAACCCTCCCCAAACAGCACATGATGCAAAGAAAAAAAGAGGCGCAATGAGGTAGCTGTGTGAGTAAGATAAGCGACCCTAGTGGCCGACACAAACACCGGGCCCATCTAGGAGTGGCACTGCAGTGTCACGCAGGATGGCCCTTCCAAAAAACCCTCCCCAAACAGCACATGACGCAAAGAAAAAAAGAGGCGCAATGAGGTAGCTGTGTGAGTAAGATAAGCGTCCCTAGTGGCCGACACAAACACCGGGCCCATCTAGGAGTGGCACTGCAGTGTCACGCAGGATGGCCCTTCCAAAAAACATTCCACAAACAGCACATGACGCAAAGAAAAATGAAAGAAAAAAGAGGTGCAAGATGGAATTGTCCTTGGGCCCTCCCACCCACCCTTATGTTGTATAAACAGGACATGCACACTTTAACCAACCCATCATTTCAGTGACAGGGTCTGCCACACGACTGTGACTGAAATGACGGGTTGGTTTGGACCCCCACCAAAAAAGAAGCAATTAATCTCTCCTTGCACAAACTGGCTCTACAGAGGCAAGATGTCCACCTCATCATCATCCTCCGATATATCACCGTGTACATCCCCCTCCTCACAGATTATCAATTCGTCCCCACTGGAATCCACCATCTCAGCTCCCTGTGTACTTTGTGGAGGCAATTGCTGCTGGTCAATGTCTCCGCGGAGGAATTGATTATAATTCATTTTAATGAACATCATCTTCTCCACATTTTCTGGATGTAACCTCGTACGCCGATTGCTGACAAGGTGAGCGGCGGCACTAAACACTCTTTCGGAGTACACACTTGTGGGAGGGCAACTTAGGTAGAATAAAGCCAGTTTGTGCAAGGGCCTCCAAATTGCCTCTTTTTCCTGCCAGTATAAGTACGGACTGTGTGACGTGCCTACTTGGATGCGGTCACTCATATAATCCTCCACCATTCTTTCAATGGTGAGAGAATCATATGCAGTGACAGTAGACGACATGTCCGTAATCGTTGTCAGGTCCTTCAGTCCGGACCAGATGTCAGCATCAGCAGTCGCTCCAGACTGCCCTGCATCACCGCCAGCGGGTGGGCTCGGAATTCTGAGCCTTTTCCTCGCACCCCCAGTTGCGGGAGAATGTGAAGGAGGAGATGTTGACAGGTCGCGTTCCGCTTGACTTGACAATTTTGTCACCAGCAGGTCTTTGAACCCCAGCAGACTTGTGTCTGCCGGAAAGAGAGATCCAAGGTAGGCTTTAAATCTAGGATCGAGCACGGTGGCCAAAATGTAGTGCTCTGATTTCAACAGATTGACCACCCGTGAATCCTTGTTAAGCGAATTAAGGGCTCCATCCACAAGTCCCACATGCCTAGCGGAATCGCTCCGTGTTAGCTCCTCCTTCAATGTCTCCAGCTTCTTCTGCAAAAGCCTGATGAGGGGAATGACCTGACTCAGGCTGGCAGTGTCTGAACTGACTTCACGTGTGGCAAGTTCAAAGGGAATCAGAACCTTGCACAATGTTGAAATCATTCTCCACTGCGCTTGAGACAGGTGCATTCCACCTCCTATATCGTGCTCAATTGTATAGGCTTGAATGGCCTTTTGCTGCTCCTCCAACCTCTGAAGCATATAGAGGGTTGAATTCCACCTCGTTACCACTTCTTGCTTCAGATGATGGCAGGGCAGGTTCAGTAGTTTTTGGTGGTGCTCCAGTCTTCTGTACGTGGTGCCTGTACGCCGAAAGTGTCCCGCAATTCTTCTGGCCACCGACAGCATCTCTTGCACGCCCCTGTCGTTTTTTAAAAAATTCTGCACCACCAAATTCAAGGTATGTGCAAAACATGGGACGTGCTGGAATTTGCCCATATTTAATGCACACACAATATTGCTGGCGTTGTCCGATGCCACAAATCCACAGGAGAGTCCAATTGGGGTAAGCCATTCCGCGATGATCTTCCTCAGTTGCCGTAAGAGGTTTTCAGCTGTGTGCGTATTCTGGAAAGCGGTGATACAAAGCGTAGCCTGCCTAGGAAAGAGTTGGCGTTTGCGAGATGCTGCTACTGGTGCCGCCGCTGCTGTTCTTGCGGCGGGAGTCCATACATCTACCCAATGGGCTGTCACAGTCATATAGTCCTGACCCTGCCCTGCTCCACTTGTCCACATGTCCGTGGTTAAGTGGACATTGGGTACAACTGCATTTTTTAGGACACTGGTGAGTCTTTTTCTGACGTCCGTGTACATTCTCGGTATCGCCTGCCTAGAGAAGTGGAACCTAGATGGTATTTGGTAACGGGGGCACACTGCCTCAATAAATTGTCTAGTTCCCTGTGAACTAACGGCGGATACCGGACGCACATCTAACACCAACATAGTTGTCAAGGCCTCAGTTATCCGCTTTGCAGCAGGATGACTGCTGTGATATTTCATCTTCCTCGCAAAGGACTGTTGGACAGTCAATTGCTTACTGGAAGTAGTACAAGTGGGCTTACGACTTCCCCTCTGGGATGACGATCGACTCCCAGCAGCAACAACAGCAGCGCCAGCAGCAGTAGGCATTACACTCAAGGATGCATCGGAGGAATCCCAGGCAGGAGAGGACTCGTCAGAATTGCCAGTGACATGGCCTGCAGGACTATTGGCATTCCTGGGTAAGGAGGAAATTGACACTGAGGGAGTTGGTGGGGTGGTTTGCGTGAGCTTGGTTACAAGAGGAAGGGATTTACTGGTCAGTGGACTGCTTCCGCTGTCACCCAAAGTTTTTGAACTTGTCACTGACTTATTATGAATGCGCTGCAGGTGACGTATAAGGGAGGATGTTCCGAGGTGGTTAACGTCCTTACCCCTACTTATTACAGCTTGACAAAGGCAACACACGGCTTGACAAATGTTGTCCGCATTTCTGGTGAAATACTTCCACACCGAAGAGCTGATTTTTTTGTATTTTGACCAGGCATGTCAATGGCCCTATTCCTCCCACGGACAACAGGTGTCTCCCCGGGTGCCTGACTTAAACAAACCACCTCACCATCAGAATCCTCCTGGTCAATTTCCTCCCCAGCGCCAGCAACACCCATATCCTCCTCATCCTGGTGTACTTCAACACTGACATCTTCAATCTGACTATCAGGAACTGGACTGCGGGTGCTCCTTCCAGCACTTGCAGGGGGCGTGCAAATGGTGGAAGGCGCATGCTCTTCACGTCCAGTGTTGGGAAGGTCAGGCATCGCAACCGACACAATTGGACTCTCCTTGTGGATTTGGGATTTCGAAGAACGCACAGTTCTTTGCGGTGCTTTTGCCAGCTTGAGTCTTTTCAGTTTTCTAGCGAGAGGCTGAGTGCTTCCATCCTCATGTGAAGCTGAACCACTAGCCATGAACATAGGCCAGGGCCTCAGCCGTTCCTTGCCACTCCGTGTGGTAAATGGCATATTGGCAAGTTTACGCTTCTCCTCCGACAATTTTATTTTAGGTTTTGGAGTCCTTTTTTTACTGATATTTGGTGTTTTGGATTTGACATGCTCTGTACTATGACATTGGGCATCGGCCTTGGCAGACGACGTTGCTGGCATTTCATCGTCTCGGCCATGACTAGTGGCAGCAGCTTCAGCGTGAGGTGGAAGTGGATCTTGATCTTTCCCTAATTTTGGAACCTCAACATTTTTGTTCTCCATATTTTAATAGGCACAACTAAAAGGCACCTCAGGTAAACAATGGAGATGGATGGATACTAGTATACTTATGGATGGACTGCCGAGTGCAGACACAGAGGTAGCTACAGCCGTGGACTACCGTACTGTGTCTGCTGCTAATATAGACTGGATGATAATGAGATGAAATCAATATATATATATGTATGTATATATAATATCACTAGTACTGCAGCCGGACAGGTAGATAATATATTTATTAGGTAATGATGACTGATGACGGACCTGCTGGACACTGTCAGCTCAGCAGCACCGCAGACTGCTACAGTAAGCTACTATACTATAGTAGTATGTACAAAGAAGAAAGAAAAAAAAAAAACACGGGTAGGTGGTATACAATTATGGATGGACTGCCGAGTGCCGACACAGAGGTAGCTACAGCCGTGGACTACCGTACTGTGTCTGCTGCTAATATAGACTGGATGATTGATAATGAGATGAAATCAATATATATATGTATGTATATATAATATCACTAGTACTGCAGCCGGACAGGTAGATAATATATTTATTAGGTAATGATGACTGATGACGGACCTGCTGGACACTGTCAGCTCAGCAGCACCGCAGACTGCTACAGTAAGCTACTATACTATAGTAGTATGTACAAAGAAGAAAGAAAAAAAAACCACGGGTAGGTGGTATACAATTATGGATGGACTGCCGAGTGCCGACACAGAGGTAGCTACAGCCGTGGACTAACGTACTGTGTCTGCTGCTAATATAGACTGGATGATTGATAATGAGATGAAATCAATATACATATATGTATGTATATATAATATCACTAGTACTGCAGCCGGACAGGTAGATAATATATTTATTAGGTAATGATTGATGACGGACCTGCTGGACACTGTCAGCTCAGCAGCACCGCAGACTGCTACAGTAAGCTACTATACTATAGAAGTATGTACAAAGAAGAAAGAAAAAAAAAACCACGGGTAGGTGGTATACAATTATGGATGGACTGCCGAGTGCCGACACAGAGGTAGCTACAGCCGTGGACTAACGTACTGTGTCTGCTGCTAATATAGACTGGATGATTGATAATGAGATGAAATCAATATATATATGTATGTATATATAATATCACTAGTACTGCAGCCGGACAGGTAGATAATATATTTATTAGGTAATGATGACTGATGACGGACCTGCTGGACACTGTCAGCTCAGCAGCACCGCAGACTGCTACAGTAAGCTACTATACTCTATAGTAGTATGTACAAAGAAGAAAGAAAAAAAAAAACCACGGGTAGGTGGTATACAATTATGGATGGACTGCCGAGTGCCGACACAGAGGTAGCTACAGCCGTGGACTAACGTACTGTGTCTGCTGCTAATATAGAGTCTAGACTGGATGATAAATTATTGATAATGAGATGAAATCAATATAATATCACTAGTACTGCAGCCGGACAGGTACTATATATATTTATTATGTAATGACTGATGACGGACCTGCTGGACACTGTCAGGTCAGCACAGCACCGCAGACTGCTACAGTAAGCTACTATAGTAGAATGTATAAAGAAGAATGAAAAAAAAAAAAACCACGGGTAGGTGGTATACAATATTATATATATATATATATATATTATATACAATTATATATATATATATATATATATATATATATATATATTAAACTGGTGGTGATTATTAAACTGGTGGTCACTTCAGGTCACGTTGCAACTTGCAACTAGTACTCCGAGGCCTAAGCAGACAATCACAAAATATATTATTATACTGGTGGTCAGTGTGGTCACAACAATGGCAGTGTGGCACTGACTCTGGCAGCAAAAGTGTGCACTGTACGTTATATGTACTCCTGAGTCCTGCTCTCAGACTCTAACTGCTCCCCACTGTCAGTGTCTCCCCCACAAGTCAGATAATACACTTACAGTCACACTATCTATTATCTAATCTATAAATATCACTTCAGCAAGTAGTATACAGTATAGTAGTACTCCTCCTAATAATGCTCCCCAAAATACTGTGTCTCTCTCTTCTCTAAACGGAGAGGACGCCAGCCACGTCCTCTCCCTATGACTCTCAATGCACGTGTGAAAATGGCGGCGACGCGCGGCTCCTTATATAGAATCCGAGTCTCGCGATAGAATCCGAGCCTCGCGAGAATCCGACAGCGTGATGATGACGTTCGGGCGCGCTCGGGTTAGCCGAGCAAGGCGGGAAGATCCGAGCCTGCTCGGACCCGTGTAAAAAACCTGAAGTTCGGGCGGGTTCGGATTCAGAGGAACCGAACCCGCTCATCTCTAGTTCGCACTGCGGCTGCGTCAAGTAAATTTGCTAAGAAGTTTGGTATTTTACTCACGGCATTACGAGGTTTTTTCTTCGTTCTGGTGATCGGAGTGTGATTGACAGGAAGTGGGTGTTTCTGGGCGGAAACTGGACGTTTTATGGGTGTGTGTGAAAAAAGGCTGCCGTTTCTGGGAAAAACGCGGGAGTGGCTGGAGAAACGGGGGAGTGCCTGTGCGAACGCTGGGTGTGTTTGTGACGTCAAACCAGGAATGAAACTGACTGAACTGATCGCAGTGGCAGAGTAAGTCTCGAGCTACTCAGAAACTGCTAAGAAATTTCTACTCGCAATTTTCCGAATCTTTCGTTCGCAATTCTGCTAAGCTAAGATTCACTCCCAGAGGGCGGCGGCTTAGCGTGTGCACTGCTGCGAAAAGCGGCTAGCGAGCGAACAACTCGGAATGAGGGCCATAGTGTATTGTGCAAACAACATACTATACAGTACACTGACATTAATTCACCTGAGTGTGGTGTAGGGTTACATACCTTCCAACTTTCTGCCTCTATAAAGAAAGTGCTTGCCCAACATTAGGGCACGTGGCCTTATGGCTATGGGGCATGGTCTCATGACAAATGCCGTGCGCACAAGCAAGCACCCATTTTTCGTCACTATGGGAGCATGCCCATTGCCCTGGGTGCTGCTGCACATGCCCCCTGTCTCTCTTTCCCATTAATAGATGGCATGTACATGAACACACATTATTCACAACTGCAGCGATCTCCACCATTCCCCTCTGCAGGTCTAACATAAACTCTTGTCATTTGGTAGACACTGCTCCACTGCCCCAACATTTGCTGTGGCGCCTTAACATATTTCGAACTGGTGGCTCTTGTGCTTGTGAGTTTGTATTACACACTGGGAGCATCCAGAATGCCCCGAGTGCTTCTGGTATGGAGGTCTTCTGGACATTTACTGTGATCTTTTTACTGCCCAGATTGACCATAATATACTTATTACCCCTCAGCAGACTATTATCTGTCTCTTTCAATGCTCTTTTTAAGCTAATTCATGTTATCTGTTAGCATAATAAATTTGGTGTTTACCATCATCTGCATTGACAATATTACACTAGGAGCCTAATTCAGACCTGATCGCGAGGCTGCGTTTTCGTATAGCCTGTAATGAGGTCTAAACTGCGCATGCGTATGCACCGCAATGTGCAGGCGCATCACACGGGTACAAAGCGGTTCGCCGCTCAGCGATTGGTTTGTGCGAAGAATCCATTTGCACAAAGAATCCATTTGCACGGGTGATTGCAAGGAGATTGACAGGAAGAAGGCGTTTGTGGGTGTCAACTGACCGTTTTCTGGGAGTGGTTGGAAAAACGCAGACGTGTCCAAGCATTTGCAGGGCGGGTGTCTGACGTCAATTCTGGTCCTGGACAGGCTCAAGTGTTCGCAGAGGCTGAGTAAGTCCTGGGCTACTCAGAGACTGAACAAAATCTGTTCGTACAGCTCTGCTACACATGCGTTCGCACACTTGCAAAGCGAAAATACACTCCCCTATGGGCGACGACTATGCGAACGCGGGACTGCAAAAAACCCTAGCGAGCGAACAGGTCTGAATTATGCCCTATGTGTGCTCTATCTTTCTCTCCCTCTGCACAAAAACCATTACATTGTGACAAGGTGCAGCAAGAAAGAAGTATATCATTTTAATTTTTTTCTATATATGGTTGTTGCCATTGGTTTTTCTACATACTATGGGGGTCATTCCGAGTTGTTCGCTCGTTGCCGATTTTCGCAACGGAGCGATTAAGGCAAAAATGCGCATGCGCATGGCACGCAGTGCGCATGCGCTAAGTATTTTAGCACAAAACTTAGTAGATTTACTCACGTCCGAACGAAGAATTTTCATCGTTGAAGTGATCGGAGTGTGATTGACAGGAAGTGGGTGTTTCTGTGCGGAAACTGCCCGTTTTCTGGGAGTGTGCGGAAAAACGCAGGCGTGCCAGGATAAAACGCGGGAGTGTCTGGAGAAACGGGGGAGTGGCTGGCCGAACGCAGGGCGTGTTTGTGACGTCAAACCAGGAACGAAACGGGCTGAGCTGATCGCAGTGTAGGAGTAAGTCTCGAGCTACTCAGAAACTGCTAAGAAATTTCTATTCGCAATTCTACTAATCTTTCGTTCGCAATTCTGCTAAGCTAAGATGCACTCCCAGAGGGCGGCGGCCTAGCGGTGGCAATGCTGCTAAAATCTGCTAGCGAGCGAACAACTCGGAATGACCCCCTATCTCTGCAATTTTAAAAGGGGGGGGGGGGGCACTAACCCCCTCCCCCTCTATCAGTTTGATACCATTACACCCCAAACAAAAAATTCTCCAATTCTTTCACTCCAGGGCTGTCATTCCTGATGTCAATGAACAGTGTTTGCATAATGTATAATTTGACCTCAAGTTTCCTGATTTTCAATTTAATAGCACTGATTTCACAACATTCCTTTAAAACATGACAAATCTCCTGGACTCTCTGTAAAATATGTTGGTGCTGGTTGTCTTTGAATTCCTTCTCGATGTTTTACAAGGATAAAAACTATTTTGGATTTATGCAGGAGAAGTACTTATCTGGACTCTCACAGTAAAATGTACACATGCTTTACTTTTCCAGTGCTTGAAATTAATTCACTCTGTTGCAGTTCTATAGAATCAGTGTTTCAATATGTCTGTGCATTGTGCAGCAATCATCTGTAAAACCTGTTTTTTTTACAGGTTACATACGCATACGCAGCCAGATCTGCGTTCATCTCTGCACATGCTGGGGGCCACCCAGCACAGGGCAAGGCCGTCCAGCATGTGTGAGGCTGCCTCCCAATACACCAGCAATTAGATTGCGGATGCATCAGAAACTAAGGTTGACCCCTGGCCTGTCAGGCGGTCGGCAGCCATTTTTTTTATAGGTGCAGCAGCGCATGATGTCACGCAGCCTCCCCGAAAACGGTTCCAGTCTGCCCCCATTCGCCATCGGCAAACTATGCTGTGGCCCGCATTAGGGGACGGGTCTGAATGACCCTCTTGGTACGAAATTCTCAATAAAGCAATTGACGTTAAAACAAATTTAGGGGGACATCCAAATTCCCGCGGTACATTACCACGGGTAATGATATCGCCTGGGGCTATCCAATTAACCCCAAAAAGACATCACGAGCTGCGGCTTATCAGAGTTTTTGTTAGTGTACTGCATTGGATGCTGGCTCCTGACAGTTACCAGCGCTGACCTCCCTGGTCACATGACCACTCCCCTGTCATGTGGCCACCGCCGGGGACAGGGGAAGAGGGGGGCTGCGAAAACATGTGTTTCTCACAAAAATACACAGGTTTCACTGAACCTGTGTGTTTTCAGAAGGCACAGATGGAGCCAAACTAGTCTTTGCCTGCCTAGACGCAGGCATGCACTCTCAGCGTGACTAGGCGATCCGTCTGCCTAGTCACGCCGGGAGTGCACAGAGCTGCTTCCCATTGTAAGCATCTCTGCCTGGGCATGTACGCCTGCCCAGATGGTGACGCTCTCCATTTAAGTGAATGGGGAGCGTCTCCGTCCGGGCGCGCGCGCCCGTCCAGACGGAGATGCTCACAGTGACTAGGTGCACCCAGGTGGGCGCGCCTAGTCACAGAATGTGCCACAACTAGCGTGGCTCCATATGTAAGCTGTGTTTTTTTTACCAGCAATCTTAATTGGATAGCCTGTAAAAAACCGTTGGTGAAGTATCGGAGAAAAGTACCTGATGTATTATCTCCTGTAATAGGATACCGCCATTAGTGTGTAAAATTAAATAGATGATTTCAATATTAAACCACTATACACAGTTTTATCATGACAAAACTGAACAGGATAGCGCAGACAGTGAAACTCCAATGACCTCACCTGCCAGCTTATCTCCCACCCCTTTCAGAACACATCCTCTCACAGCACTGTCTCATCCCACTACCTTCCTCACCAAACATCATTTTTTTTTTGCAGAGTTTGGCACAAAATATCTTCTTATGGTTATCTAGTAGGGATAGCCATCGCTACATTCACCATCAATGGCTAACATCAGTGGTGAAACAGTAAATGACCATTGTAAACTATGCAATGGAGGACCATCAATGGTTTCACCCACCAATGGTCATCACTGCTCTTTTACTGACTGGCCCATGTGCAAATCAGAACCTGTGGGAGGGGCTTTTTGGGTTCATTGGGGGCACTTGCTAGGGGGAGAAAAAAACATTAGGTGGCTCTGTACCATGAATGGTGGAAAACCATTGGTTCTCAGCCATTGATGGCAAAACTGACTAATACTGCCATTAAACCATCAATGGTTTGCAACAATCGATGGTCAATGCCCAACCCTATTATCTAGTGGACATCAGCAAGGAGGCTGCACTATTCATTATCCTGTATTGGTGCAAAATAGCACACAAACCATCATTCATCATTAGTGGCCTATATAAAACAGGGCGTTCCCATTGTTAGATTGCATTTTTTATAATATCAAGATCTTTACCTTTTTGAGCTACAGTAATATAGCCTACATCTGCTCTGGTGAGTGGCATAAGTGGCTGTTATATGCATTCATGGATATATGGGGTATAAATGGATGATGGTATGTAGTTATTCATGTTTGTTCTCAACCGCACTCCTAATGCTGTAAAGTTGTTTTGTGCCTATAACATATATAACAATTATACATTAACTCAAACATTACCCCTTTGAGAGAAAAAAACACTGTTCATTGGGGGCACTTGCTAGGGAGAGAAAAAAAACATACACTTCACAGTGAATGGGTTTGGCTAGATGTATAATTTCTATGGGTTGATATACATTCATTTTAATCAATGATAGCAACAATTTACCCATGTTCATCTCCATATAGTTTTCTTTTGTGAAGTTTTGTTTTTCATTTTCTTTCCCAATAGGCCTCCAAGTGCCGCAACGTAGCATTCAGCCTGGTAATGAAATACAATGGGCCTGATTCAGAGTTATGCCGATGGTCGCACAGTTGGCTGATATTTTAAATGCTGCACATGTATCTGAGTCTCACTGCACATGCATTCCAATTGTCACCGCAGTTACAGGCACAGCCCACAGCGCAGCTGCAGGTGGTGTATAATGAGTCAGTCTGACTCATTATCCTGTCGCAGGGCCAGCTGTGGCCCCCCTTGTTTGCGGCGATCCTCGGTGCAATGCACCGGCTGCACCGCTGATAGTTCCGCCACTGCTGATCACAAATATTTGTACAACTCTTTATTCCAGAAATAATTATGTAGTTCTTTGCACACAATGTGTGGGCAGTATGGCCGACTTGTGTTCAACACTGCATCAGACCATTTATTTTTGTCCTTAAAAGAAAAACAACTGGCAAAGAACTCCGGAGAGATATAAAATATACAGTCATACACCTGGGCACAATTTGGATCATTTTCTTTGGCCTGAAGGTTTTGCTGTTTCAGAGTTAGTTTTTTATTTTATGAGCCAGATTGCCTTATGGTTTCAGTATGAGTCATGCGTACATTCCGTTAGCAATGGTCAACATTTCTTCCTATACAATGTTTATTTTGGTATAGAGATAAAGCGGTTGAGTATTACCTTGTGAGAGACACCCATAAATGTGAAAAGGAAATAAGTGCATGCTTGTGGTAGTGTGGGCTATTGCATCCCTTTGTGGGAGTTTCTCCATCAATTAATTCAGGAAGTTACCAGTAGATACAACCAAGAATGACGCTCAGGAGAATATTGCTTTGAGTCACTTGTCGGTAAATATCAAATTAAACTCATTATACGTCAGATATTTCTGATATTAAGAAATTCTCAGTAATGTTGCTAAATAGGCACATACAGTAATGTTTTAAACTATCTTAGGGGAATTCAATCAGGTGTGAGCAGAAATTATCTTATGGAGCTAAGTGGCTATCTAAATTCCCCCCTGAGGGGGAGATGTATAAATTTTTGGAGAGAGATAAAGTGGTGAAGTTGCCTAAAACAAGCAATCAGCTCCTGTAATTTATTTAGCAGTCTATGAAATAGCAGATGCCATCAAATCTTCTAATACAGTATATGCAATGAAAGCAAATAGCTGATGGTCATAAATGTTGTGTACTATGCGTAAGATTGTAAGAAGATTCTTGATATGTTGTAACAAAATGTATTTACTTATCTATTTATACTCAGAACCTGATACGTTAGGGTCTGAGTTGCATGTAAACTGGTCACAATTCCAGCTGTTCCTAGTAATTGGAAGTCAATGTAAACTTCGGCCTGTATATTGCATTGTACGCATCTATGCAACCCACCGCCTATACTCTGCTTCTGAAAGGGCCTGCCATCACTATGACCAGCCCCTTCCGTAGTGCAGGAGATGCGTATGACTCTGACCGCAACGCATGCACAGTTTGCTGTAAATCATGAGCTACAGTATAGCTGTATTCAGAGTTGCTTAGAGCTTTGAATCGGGTTTTAACCTATGCAAAAAAGAAATCAGAGCGTCTAAAATAGAAACGGAAAAGCTAATATCAAAGGAAAGTAAATTAAACCCTAATTTTAAAAAAAAAAACATCAACAGCAAAAGATAAAAGAGAGTATAGGCCCCTTAAAAGGCAAATTGTGCGTCCTAATCAAAGGCGACATTGACGTAGCGGAACAATTAAACAAGTTTTTCTCAGTATTCACAAGAGAGGACCAGATGGCGAGATTGACGTATAACCTCAGCAATGAGAATGTCCCACTGCAAAATGCTTATTTAAATGAGAAAGTCTGTGACAGATTAAAAAAAAATTAAGATTAATAAATCACTTTGTACAGACAAGTGAGGTCCTTGTTAACAACAGCAGCATGGCTGTCAGTTCCTCTGCCGCCCCCCCCTGCCATCGCTGCCAGTCCCGGCCACAACAGCAAGTGTGTATACACTTGCTGTTGCCGCCCCCACCTACACCTCCCGCCAGGTCCCCATTGCCGCCAATATCAGCGCCAGCGGGGATTGGGTAATGTGTATGGAGCTTAATACTCCCATTATATAGATCACTAGTGAGGCCACATCTTGAATACTGTGCACAATTATGGGCACCATACTACAAAAAGGATATCCTAGAACTAGAAAAGGTTCAAAGACAGGCGACCAAATTGATAAAGGGGATGGAGACTCTAGAATATGAGAAAAGATTTGCTAGGCTAGGCATGTTTACACTGGAAAAAAGGAAATTAAGAGGGGACATTCTCAATATTTACAAATATATAAGGGGTGAATACTCAGAGCTAGTGGGGATCTGTTTTTGGTAAGATCATCAAATAGGACACATGGGGGTATATGCAATTGCGGTCGAATTGCCGCGAAAGTCGAAAAACGGGGCATTTTCGACAAAAAAAAAAACATGTCGAATTGGATTCGACAATGCAATACAGTACTTTTCGCCAAAAAAAACGGATGTTTCAGATTCGACATTTTTAAAATTCGACATGTCTACAGTGGTAAAAATGCGGCTTTTCGACAAAAGTATATTCAATTGAAGAATGTCGATTCGACAACAGTGCTTTTCGACAGTAATTTCGTCAATTTCATTCCGCCTCGCTTTGCTGGCGGAATCTAATAAAAAATTTTAAAAACATGGGTTTTTTGTGTTTTTTTATTGCTAATAGCATATCTATTTATATTAGAAAGGATTATGTACTTGGTTTGTCTATTAGGAGACACAAGTATTATTTATATATTTTTTAAAAGATTTTTTTTTTTTTAACTGACTAGCATGGTTTTCAGTGGGAAGGGGTGGGAAATGGGAATGGGTTAAAATCCTGAAAAAAAAATGCGTGGGATCCCCCCTCCTAAGCATAACCAGCCTCGGGCTCTTTGAGCCGGTCCTGGTTGTAAAAATATGGGGGGGAAATTGACAGGGGATCCCCCGTATTTTTAGAACCAGCGCCGGGCTCTGCGTCCGGTCCTGGTGCAAAAAATACGGGGGACAAAAGACGTAGGGGTCCCCCGTATTTTTAACACCAGCACCGGGCTCCACTAGCTTGAGAGATAATGCCACAGCCGGGGGACACTTTTATATCGGTCCCCAACTAGTCACCCCTGGCCGGGGTACCCTGGAGTGGGGACCCCTTAAATCAAGGGGTCCCCCCCTCCAGCCACCCAAGGGCCAGGGGTGAAGCCCGAGGCTGTCCCCCCATGCAAGGGCTGCGGATGGGGGGCTGATAGCCTTGCGTCAAATAAAAGAATATTGTTTTTTGCAGAAGAACTACAAGTCCCAGAAAGCCTCCCCCGCAAGCTGGTACTTGGAGAACCACAAGTACCAGCATGCGGGGGGGAAACGGGCCTGCTGGTACCTGTAGTTCTACTGCTAAAAAAATACCCAAATAAAACAGGACACGCACACCGTGAAAGTAAAACTTTATTACATACATGCCGACACACACATACTTACCTATGTTGACACGAGGTTCGGTCCACTTCTCCAAGTAGAATCCATAGGGTACCTGAAAATAAAATTATACTCACCAAAATCCAGTGTAGATCTGTCCTCTTCTTTTTTGTAATCCACGTACTTGGCAAAAAAACAAACCGCATACCCGATCCACGCACTGAAAGGGGTCCCATGTTTACACATGGGACCCCTTTCCCCGAATGCTGAGACCCCCCGTGACTCCTGTCACAGAGGGTCCCTTCAGCCAATCAGGGAGCGCCACGCCGTGGCACTCTCCTGATTGCCTATGCGCGTCTGAGCTGTCAGACAGCGCATCGCACAGCCTCTCCATTATCTTCAATGGTGGGTACTTTGCGGTCAGCGGTGAGGTTACCCGTGGTCAGCCGCAGGTACCCCGGATTCTACTTGGAGAAGTGGACAGAGGTCGGCATGTGAACATAGGTAAGTATGTGTGTGTAATAAAGTTTTACTTTCACGGTGTGCGTGTCCTGTTTTTATTTGGGTATTTTTTTGCAGAAGAACTACAGGTACCAGCGGGCCCAATTTACCCCCGCATGCTGGTACTTGTGGTTCTCCAAGTACCAGCTTGTGGGGGAGGATTGCTGGGACTTGTAGTTCTTCTGCAAAAAAAAAAAAATATTCTTTTATTTTACACAAGGCTATCAGCCCCCCATCCGCAGCCCTTGGATGGGGGGGACAGCCTTGGGCTTCACCCCTGGCCCCAGGGTGGCTGGAGGGGGGGACCCCTTGATTTAAGGGGTCCCCACTCCTCCAGGGTACCCCGGCCAGGGGTGACTAGTTGGGGATTTAATGCCACGGCCGCAGGGACCGGTATAAAAGTGTCCCCCGGCTGTGGCATTATCTCTACAGCTAGTGGAGACCGGTGCTGGTTTTAAAAATACGGGGGACCCCTACGCTTTTTGTCCCCCGTATTATCTGCACCAGGACCGGACGCAGAGCCCGGTGCTGGTTCTAAAAATAAGGGGGATCCCCTGTCAATTTCCCCCCCGTATTTTTACAACCAGGACCGGCTCAAAGAGCCTGAGGCTGGTTATGCTTAGGAGGGGGGACCCCACGCAATTTTTTTTAGGGTTTTTTAAACATTTTTGTGCCGTCTGAAAAGTCGAATCCAGGACGCACTTATCCGTCAATTGGTCCGTTTTTCGACAGCGGGACTGTCGAATTCGTTTTTTATTGAATATGTCGAATTCGGGTCCCGGCGGGAGGGTATGTGACTGTCGAATTGTGTCGAATTTAAAAACGGTCGAATTCCAGCCGGAATTCGACCGCAATTGCATATACCCCATGGACTCTCGCTTAGGTTAGAGGAGATATCACACACAGAAACTGAAAGGTTTCTTCACAGTACGGACAATACGTATTTGGAATTCCCTGCCTGAGAGAGTAGTAATGGCGGACTCAGTCATTACTTTTAAGAATGGGCATGATAAATTCCTAATAGATAAGGATATACAGGGTTATGGTGGGTAAATCATGTACTATAGTAATATTTTAGTTTACTGCTAAACATTCACCACAGTTTAAATTAGACTTTATAATATTTCAGTGTAGGAGACCACTAACATGTTGAACTCGATGGACAAATTGTCTTTTTTCAACCTCAGAAACTATGTTACTATGTTAACGTCCCATATAATAATGACTGATTAGCTATTTATCACTTATTTGTAATGCAGAAAGATGTTTAGGCACTTTTCTGGTAACTATCAAGACGGATACCACCATTTGTGATATCTGCCATCACCTGCCCATAGGAACAATATGGGCTTTGTACATAGCAATGAACAGTGTCTGTGACTTACAGCGCGTTGTGATTGGCTAAACTCGCCAGGTATCCTGCAATGCAGTAGTGCAGCTCTGTGGTGTTCTGCAGTCCGGGCTCTGAGGAGAAGCTGTCTTCAGACATATATATTGGTAGATGCTCAATTAGTTTAGTGATATCATTCAGGTGCTCGAAAGGGAGGGGTATTTCTGAGCAAGAAAAAAGGCATTTGGTTTCCCCCAGCACCCTGAATGATAACAGTAACCAGATATAAATCCCACATAATAATAGAATTCAGAGATCTTCGTTACACATATTTGCGCAAATGTGTGGTTAAGCCCCAAAGCCGCATCAAGGCGTCTCTGTATATTTGGGGTCCCTAGCGCTATATCTAGGTGCAGGGTGTGGCACCCCAAAACACCAGCATAAGCCGGAAAGCCCAGCGTAGCATACCAGTGAAAAAACTATAGTGTTAATAAATTAGTATTTAGGAAGCCGAAGCTATAGAGAAAGTGATACAAAAATGAAATGTAATTAAAATAGAGAAATAGTTTTAAAAAATTAATAAGTGAAAAGTGTTAATAGAATGTAAAGGTATGCCACACTAAAGCCATCCAGCTCAGCCAGTCCAGAGGCACCACACCTCACACCTCCTTTTTTCTTGCTCAGAAATACCCCTCCCTTTCGAGCACCTGAATGATATCACTAAGCTAATTGAGCATCTACCAATATATATGTCTGTTGTGAGAAGCAGAGAGGTTCCTGCATTAGGAGGAGGTGCAGGCCCTGACATGCCACATGGAGCATTATGGGGTTGCTCCAAGGTAGGTAGCTCTTAGCTTAGACATATTGTAGTAAGGAGCCATTATCATGTGGCTCCTTGCTGGTTAATATTAGACCCAGATTGGGGTAATGGAGGTGTGAGGTGTGTGTGTGTGTGTGTGTGTGTGTGTGTGTGTGTGTGTGTGTGTGTGTGTGTATGTATATATATATATATATATATTTATATATAAAATCTGAGCGGCCCCCAGAGATATCACTGTACCGGGCCCCAAGATTTCTGTTGCCACCCTGACCACTAGCTGCACTGTAAGGTAAATACCAGCAGCAGTCAGCTAAATACCACTGTGAGCGGGACTGAGATCGATGCTATGTTACACCTTAGGCGCCCATTTATCATTGTTGTGTATGATAAATGGTTCCTCAGCCATTCAGCACCCAAATGTCATTTTACAAACACGTGACTGTTAGGAGCTGATTGGCTGGGGCACCTTTTATCATAGGCAACAAGTTTTGAATAGCTAAAACTCTGATAAATGGGCTTCTTAGTGTTTTGTATATCATAAATCCATTAAACCATAATTCCCAACTGTCCCAACTCACAAGCTACAAAAGGGGAGAAGCTTCATCGAACATTAGGTGGTTCTAGGCGTGTTGGGCTGAGTTGGATGATGGATCACCCTGATTTTGTCCTGATTTTGCATATGTAAATGGGGGAAACTAAAGTTATCATACGTAATCCAGACCATTTCTAGCCAAGACATCAGATTTATTCACCACTGTACATCTCTATACCAATAGCTAATGCCTACCTAAATATGAGCTACACCTTTAGCTGCCACTATACATTAGTTGCCACATTACCAAACTATATTGTACAAACGTGGTTACCGGGGCTAATTGTCCTGCCGGGGGCTAACTAATTAGCCCCGATAAGCAGCGGCACGCACCGGCTTATCTGGGATTTTGTTTCACCTGCCTCTGGCAGGCAAAGCAGAATCCCCGGAAACAGCCCGTATTTGTCCACACGAAAAACACACAGGTTTCACTGAACCTGTGTGTTTTCGGCAGAAGGTTTTTTTTTTGGGTTTTTTTGCAGGCAATCCATCTGGATAGCCTGTAAAAAAAAAAAAATCAGTGAAACATCGGAAAAAAGTCAGAAAAACTGTCATTTTTCGGACCCGATGTTTTACCGGGGACAATTGGATATCTCTCAAAATTGCAGATGGTTCATGCTATATTCTAATTTCTCCTTAGTTATTATGAAGATGAAGAATATATTTATTTATGTAGCGCTTTCTCCAAAACAACTCAAAGGGAGAATTCAATTGTTTTTCCCCTAGGTTGCCACAATTGTTGCTCTGTTCAGACACATTTTGCTGCTGTTTGAATGCCCAAACAGTACTTTTCATGTCGCACCCATTACTTTAGATGGGTTTAGCTGCTTAAGGCCCTCTCCCGATCTCTTGTCACTATGGGAGATCAAGCGAACATACACAACTGAATTGCCCCCAAAGAGCCATACATTTGCGGGAAAGAAACTGTGTACAAGGGAACCAGCATAAACCTTCAAGAAATACAAAATATACTTAAGAAACAAAATACCTCATATTTGCTGACTTTCAGGCTGCCCTCTGCAGGAAGGGGCAGCCAGGTGGGATGTGTAGGGCGTGTGACACAGCTAGGATGGAGGTACTGGGGGAATGGCAACGCAATTGCACCATCATGCCCCATGCCCTCCTCATCCACTGTACAAAGCAGTGAATCCTGGTATTGCAAACCGAGGGACAGGGTTATATAATGCCTCATTTCACCGTGAATAATAAAGCAGCCTGGGCCACCCAATTCACTCGGGAACACGGTGAAGCAGCAATCTTTGGTGCGCACAGTAAATAATACATTGGACAAATGATACACACGATACACAGCTGCTGAGGAAGCCATATTCTATAATAGTTTAATAGTCTTGACAGACTCAGGAGAGATGGGCCCTTTTCCCACCTCCTACCTGCTTCCTATCAACTCAAAGAGGCAGGAACTTGGAAGCTCTGCAATACAAGGAGGAGTATAGTCAGTTAGTGCCATGAGAGGGGCACCCTTCCCGTGCTCTGTTCTGCCCCTGTACCACTTCAATAGTTACTAGACTACTTAATCTACAGTGGGAATACTGTGGGGCGCAAATCCAATTCCTAGGCCCGCACCCTATTGAAAGTTTAAAATCATCTCTGTTAGGGGGGAGGACTAGAGGGCTTGTAGTGTTGGTTGTCTGCCGACAATAGGGTGTGCCCGGGCTCACCTTGTACACATGCCTACGTACCCTAAAATGCTATCTTTAGAATATAAAACAATAATGAAGACAGTGCAATAAAACAGTAAAAAGGGTTTCTCTAAAATACACAACCTAAAGCTGCCTATGGAGGAAGCTACCCATGAGGCAATCCACAAACCTCTCAATAAATACGTGTCAGACAAAATTGGGTATCTCCTCTACAGGCGCTTTAAAGTATAACCATAGATGAAACAGTATGCAAATGTACAATAAATGTAAAAACAATACGTCCCTTATACCCTTTTCAGACAGAAATCCCGGCAATTACTTGGCATTTCAGTGCCAGGTTGTTTTGCTGGTCTCTGCCTGACCTCCTCTTTCACACAGATAAGCAAATTACCGGGTCAGGAATTTCTACATGGCAATTTGCGGATCAAAACGGGGTCAATCCGGGTTAAAATTCCCAGGTCTCCAACCCTGGTAAATTCCTGGGTCGAAGTCCCAGGAATTTCAACCCTGGTTGACCCTTTCACACAGAAAAAGGACCAATGTTTTTCGGTAAATTACCCGGTAGAACTGCTTCACCCGGTAATTTAATTTTCTGTGTGAAAGGGGTATTATTGAGTCGTTGTTTCTACCCACCTGGATTCCAAACATTCAGTATGGCAAAAAAAGACCTTTCAGTGGTTTTCAATCTCCATACCATTTGCATGAAGCACAATGAAAGAAAAAAAAAGTGCATAGCAAAATACGTTTAATAGAACAAAGGTAAAAACAATTATCCATAGGAGAACTGTGTCCCCAACTGTAAATCCAGAGCACTTAAATAGACCAATGATGTAGTTACTGGCTATTAAAGAACTGACAACAGACAGGTCTCGAAAGAGCATGTTGGTGTGTTTCACCAGAAGGCATCCCGGGTAGGCTCTCTGGTTCCTCGCTCAGCACTTTTAACACCACTGTTGTCAGTCCATTCCAACGCCTTTCAACCTGCTTCGGGGTCTTTATCAATGCAAAGAATAGGCACCATTGATTTCACACAGGATAACAATATGCTTGAACATCCCACATACTAATAATGCACACAGGGACAAATGCAGGAGATATAAATATAAAATAAAAGGGTAAAAGGTTAATGCTACTCCTTACCTCTATGGGGGGGAATTCTAGTGTTTTGCGTGCCGTTGGCCGCTTGATGTCACGTGACGGATCAATTGAAGTGTCGCTGACATTACTGTTATGACGTTCTGTCATTTTGATGGGCTGGTAACTAATAGTTTATAAAACAGACATATACAGTATATGTTAAATATAACATATACTTTTATAATATATAATAGCTATACCAGGAAGCATAGTAGGGTAACCCAATTTAACAAACTACTATTATACTGTAGACAAAATATTTACAGAAGACTCTTGTGTATACAGTATAAACATAAAATGCCTGCTGTAATCTGTAGCATTTTGTTGTTATTGGGCTGGGGCATACAGTATACAACGATTCATGCCTTTCTTTTCCTTGACCTCATTGAAATAATATACAGTATAATTCAAATGAATCATTTAATTGCTTTTATTTTGCATACATCTGCTACCACAGTGCAATTATCTGATAGGGGAAATGCTTACACTCATCTCAAGGAAAAGTTTAAATATCTGCAGAATATTTTCCATTATGGCTATTTTAGATAACTTATATAATAAACACTGTATTATAGAATGCAGCAAGAACAACAATAAAACCTCACTGAAAGGGGGGAATTTGAACTTTTTAGCATTCCTATTAAATTTCATCATCATCATCATTTATTTGTAAGGCGCCTCATATTCAGTAATGCCAGACATTCAGCATACAAGTTACATAAATGCTAATTACACAATATAGGAAAATAGTGAGAGCAAACACACATCAAAATCATAGAAAATCCAAGAAGAGCACTTGGTCTAACCCTCATCCAGCATACAAAGATGAAGTCACACAGTGAAATATTTTATAAGCAAATTGTAACTGTATTCCACTAAAAACTTAGCTGGGTACACACTAGATCGATGTGTACCCAGCCGATATGTCGGTCTGACGGGCCGACATATTGGAACCTGGGTACAGATTGAGCGATGTTGATGGAGGACAGAATGATCACTGTTCCATCCTTCATTAGCATACATGCTGTCACTAGCAATATCACCAGGACTGATGTGCAGCATATCAAATCTGACGATGTCGCTAGTGACAGCGGGCCCCCACATTTCGGGCATACACAGTGCCCGATATGCGCCGGATTGGACAACATCACTCAGTGTGTACTCAGCTTAATTTAAATGTCTGTTCACCTGAGCTGTGAATGTGCAGCAGTAATACTGTGCTGACTATACGCATAGCACTTTGCACCTGGTCATTGGATCATTGATCCTTATGTTACTGTACTAAACTTATCTACTCATCCAATACATTTCATTATAGCTCATGTAACCCCTGATACAAAGGAATTCAAAGACAAATTACAGTTACAAAAATAATAATAATAATAATAATAATAATAATCAACATTTTTATTTGTGTAACGGTGTAAGTTGTAACCATCAGAGATTTTACATAAAAGGATCTTGTGGCATCTGCTCCTGGCTATGTACACTTCCTAGTGACATATCAGTGCTTTATGTCACTTAAATACTAGAGACAATGCCTATGCAATAGTAGTGCTAGCATGCCAGTAACTTGGCATTGGCTGTGCCAGCTGTATGCAGGAAAGGAAGAAGTATTTAGCTCATAGACGCACGTGAATCACTGGCTTATGGGCCCTACACATTGAGCGATCTGACGCCGAGCTGCCCGACGGCGGATACGGCCAACGGGAGACTCGGCGGCAGGGGGGTGACGGGGGGAGTGAAGTTTCTTCACTTCCCCTGTCACCCGGCTCCATAGAAGTGCAGGCAAATATGGACGAGATCGCCCATATTGGCCTGCATGCACAGCCGACGGGGCACCAGCGATGAATGAGCGCGGGTCCGCGCATCGTTCATCGCTGGTAACTCCATACTGAAAGATATGAACGGTATCCACTTTGTTCAGTTCATATATTTCACTAATATCGCGCAGTGTGTAGGGCCCAGAGTGCGTCTGATAGCTACATTCTCATGATCTTGAACTATCTATGGGGATAAGAGAATCTGCGTTATAATCCCAGCTGCATAATATCTTGTAAACTCATTGTTACTGGTTATTTGAAAACCCCGGAAATGTGTAGAGATGTACAGTATGCGACTGGGGCAGGACATGGAAATGGAGCAGATGGGATTCATACTTGCCAACTCTCCCTGAGTGTAAAGGGGGTTACACACGGAGAGATCTGTTCTTAAAATCTAAGCAATCTGACTAGACTGACTGACTAGACTGCTTAGATTTTAAGCATGGATCTCTGGTGGGTTTGCCCCACAGCGATAGCGATGCGTGGCCCCGCGTGGCGCTATCGCCGGTGCTAGATTGGCCTGCATGCAGGCACAATCTAGCACATCGTTCATTTCTCCCGCAGGGTGAAATGAGCAGCCTCCCGTCCCGTCCCTCCCCCTCGCTCAGCACACATCGCGCTGTGCTGTGCGCGGGGAGAGATGTGTGCTGAGCAGTCTGTGACAGATCGCTCAGCACACATCTCTGGGGAATTAAGAAAGTGTGTACTGGCCTTTAGGGAGACTCCCTGATTACAACTTACCCACATCATGTAGCAGTTATGTACCATCAAATGGGATGATCAGTGTAATTTCCTTGCTTTGCTTATAAGGCACAATGATCCCTATGGCTACATGCATTTTTAAATAAGCCCTGAACAATCTCTGAAATGTATCAGTGCCTTTTTATCAACAAGTAGTTCTCACGGGGCAGCAATGCTTAGATGGAGCAGTACACGTCCACCTTAACACTGTACACATACAGTAGGTGTTGCTTTCACAATCTCCCTTAAATGCTTTTTCAAAAGTAAGAAAGTATGAAGAGATTCCTTAAGTATCAATGCTGCACCTGCGTCATGAGCCATGTACATTTACAGTGCTTAGGAACAGAAAGGCTTGTGGGCAGGGATTGGTAGGGGCAGGCGTGCAGCTTGCTGGCCATGGCCTGTGGGTGTAGGAAGTGGCGCAGTTCAGCTCAGTTGTAAGAATCAGCAGCAGGGCTGTCACCTCATCGGGAGCTAGCCTGTTAGGCTGCGACACTGTGAGCTAAAAACTGTGACTGTGAGTGACAAACATGGCACTGTGTCTTATAAATTCTATATATAAATTCTATAATACATGCATCCATACATTATCATTAGTGTTAGTATTTTTTTTATATATATATATATATATATATATGTGTGTATATATATATATACACAAATTTCTATATAGATATATGGATGTACATATATTTCTATACAGATATATGGATCTATATATCAATATATCGCTACTTGCTTAGTCTTGTATATCTATAACCCTTTTTCATCATGCGTTGTGCCACAGTTATGCATTTTAAGTAACGTCACATTATTTTGTATTTGTTTGCATCCCGCCGCTGGAGGCCGAGGCTGTTTAGCCGCGTTACCTTGGTAACCAGCTCTCGGCAACGACATCATCAACGTGCGTCTAACCCAGACCTAGCTTGCAGCATCCTCCGGCCTCCGGCGCGGGTTTCAACACTGTCTGCAGCACTGCTATTTAAGGTAATCTGATATATGTCTTTGTTTGTTTTGTACATTGCACTTTTTTTGTCCTGAGGAAGGAGCTTTGCATAGCTCAGAAATGCTGCTTTGACCTATATTGTGCAATGCATTTTGCTGCTTATATGCTAGATATGCCTTTTTTCACATAAATTTACTTTTTTCCTAAATCCTGCCATGCATGGTTGATTTTATATCTACCACACTGGATGTCTTTCTATTATAGCAGGGGCATGCAGGTACCTTCTATTCTCATACAGAGTGCCAGCTGATTTTGGAGTGCATACTTTTTTGGGGGTTCCTGGTTTCCCCCTTAGTAGCGTGGCACCAAGTCGTTTTCAATATAATTTTTTTTCTCGACACGTTATTTACAGTTGCCCTCCACCTGAAAAAGTGATGATTTAGGACCGTGTTTTAAAGACACTGTTTTCGTTTTTTACTATGGATTATGCAGATCAAGCATTAGACAACATGTCTGCATCCGCCGATCTGAGCCTACAACTGGGCAATACTTTGAGTTTCAGCAAGTAACACGCAGACCATATTTTATCTGCTGAGAATCTGGTACCAGAAGCCACGGAAAATACCATTGAAGAATTATATCAACGATTATCAAGATTGCACAAAAAAGAGACTGACTATCTGTTACATGGCTCTATGCTATCAGATTACTTTCATCAGAAACAAATACCGCTGGGTTTCCGTGTGTGGAATTCACCGACCATTGGCCGCACGAATTCTGATTTCTGTAAACGCTGGGTGGCAACTCTGAATAAATGCAGCTTTGACCTAATGCTCCTCGTTATAGAGGAATCAGGTCGTGAGCTGCAAAATGTGAGAACAAAAATTGATTCCTTTCGCACTACCAACATATCTGCTTTAGAAAACCCGAACCATGCCGCTTGGTGGTTAAAATTCTAAAAAGTCTAAGCTGCAAATAGTCCAAAACAGTTGAGGAACATCAAGTTTATCGTTGGCTTACAGGCACCAGTATGTCTAAGTTTAAGTTCCGTGCATCTACCCGTGTGAATCGGAGAACACGGAGGGAACACCATGATAAGGAACAATACACTGCAAATAATGACAGCGACTTCAACATTGTGGACTATGATGATCTAATTACAACACAGCGTTCCCCTTTAGGGGCTACCACCAGGACCAGGGCAGAGGCTGGCCCAAACCAACCAGATGGGCAGGACAAAACGAAAGGCTCTTTAAGAGCTGCGGCAATAAAGAAAATAAAAAATTAATATTGAAATTATCTTCTAAGGTGTTGACTCCAATAGAGGAATCAGTTCTCAACAAAGGCCTATCTTTTGTGCCTACCAATAGGCACAATGACTTTGAATGGAATTCGGATTTACACCACCATGGTCGCAAATTAAGGCTGAAAGAACATTATCAACAACAAGCGCCAATTGAACAACAGAATTCACTCGATGGAGTATTACATAAGTATAACAAATCCTCTTTTGACCCAATCTCATACAATGCATCTTTAAAAACCTTTGGTTGCCTGGTGAATGACTCAGTAACTTGCTACATTATACCAAACCCATTTATTCTAACCTTACTACTCTACAGAAACAAGCTATAAAAAACTTAAGTCAAGATTCCAGTATTGTTATCCGCCCTGCAGATAAAGGCGGGGGCGTAGTATTACAAGATCTTGCTCAATATAAAGCCGAAATCATGCGGCAACTATCATGTTCTGATACATACTTGAAGTTGGACGGTGACCCCACATCTCACTACAAATGTGAATTGGAAAGTGTTCTTACTCAAGCTGTTTCAGATCATCTTATTTCTGACAAGTTGTTCAAGGCACTCAATTCTAAATTTCCAATTACTCCGTGTTTGTATACGGTACCAAAAATCCATAAATCTTTGTCTAATCCCCAGGTAGGCCAATAGTCTCAGCGAGGGGATCTTTACACCAACCGGTGGCCGAGTTGCTAGATAATCTTTTGCAGCCACATGTGACACAATGTGCAACATATTTGAAGGACACCACTACGTTTTTACAAAAAATTGAACAGTTCAATAGTCTGGATGAGTCAACGTTGCTATGTACCATTGACGTTACGTCGTTCTATACATCAATTCCTCATGAAGATGGACTGTATGCAATGGAGACGTTCATCAATAATCTTGGAGATAATTTTCATTTTGAGAAAACTCTATTCATTCCAGTTACTCCGCCTGGTATTAACAAGGAACTATTTTTTAACAATAAAAGTGATGCGGAGATACCGTATTAGCGCAAGGATAAAGCAGCGGCTGTCTTCTGTCTTGGTTATACCCAATAACCAAAGGTAAATATGAGAAAAAGAAGGTTGTAAATGACAGAAAACCTGTGCGCTAAACGTTTGAAATCACCCAAAAGTGTGACAGTATAAATAAACAATTTCCTACTTATCTCAAAGTGATTCTGATCAGCTTAATGAGCTTCATTCCCATTAATCGGACATGGGCATATAAGGATATGAAAGAAAGAAAGAAGAAATGCTCCACATAGTGAAATATCATCAGATATTTGATATAGATACGCAGGTTTTCTGTCATTTACAACCTTCTTTTTCTCAAGGAACTATTTTTTGTTTGATGGGTCCTATTATCTCCACATAACCGCCTGCGCCATGGGCAGTAACGTGGCGCTATCTTACGCTAATGTCTACATGCTGGAACAAGAAGACATGTTCTTCTTCAATGAGCCTATGTATAAACAACACATAATTTGGCTAACAAGATATATAGATTACCTTTTTCTATTATGGCAAGGAGGAGCTGAGGCATTCCAAACTATGATGAACTCTATTAACGCACTACCTTCTCCAAGTAAATTCACCTACGCCTGTAACCATCAGAAAATTAAGATTTTAGATGTTATGGTACATAAAAGTGAAGGGCGCCTCATGACATCAGTCTTCAACAAACCAACGGTTCGCAACACACTCCTTGAAGCCAGCAGCCATCATCCAGTGTCTCTGAAAAAAGGTCTCCCATACTATTAGATGTTGCGGATCGCATGAATCACCAGCAACCACCCCGAGTTGTCAACAGCCTTAGACGTTGTGGTAGACACATTCAAATGCAGAGGATACAATTGGAAGAATCTTGCAAAAATGAAAGCTAAAGTCATGGCAATTGACAGAATTTCACTTTTACAGAGTAACACTCTGTTATTGTTCATATCTAAAGATATGAACAATACATTTTTTTTGCTCTACTAAGTCTTCAACATCTAGTCCCATCATCCCGAGAGCAATTAAAGCTTTGTGGCCTATAGTAAAAACAGATGCTTTCTTACCTGGGTTCCATCAGACTGAAATTTTGACATGTTACAAAAGAGGCCGAAATTTACGTGATCAATTAGTGAAAGCTGACATCATGGATTATTCATCAAAACCTGGACTGTTTGGCCATACTAAAAAACCAGGATGCTACCGCTGTCATTCCTGTACTACGTGTAATTACCTTATTACCAAGTTGGCATTTATACATCCGTTGACATGTAAAAAGTATGAGATCAGACATGTTCTTACTTGTACCACTCGATACGTAATTTACTGCATAACCTGCCCGTGTAACTTGTTATATGTCGACCTCACCAGTCGTACTTTCCGGGAACGCATGCGCCTCCATCGATCTGCAATCAATGCAGCTATTATGGGAAAATATATAAATCAACCAGTTGCGAGACACTATAAAACACAAGGACACCAATTGTCAGATCTGAAATACCAAATTATCGATCACGTTCCTCCTTTGCATCGGGTAGGTGACCGTCTGACTGCTTTACATCGCCTAGAATCCCGATGGATCTTCAGACTTAAATCTTTACATTCGCACAGTTTAAATGAGAAAATTAACTGGAACTTATTTTGAGCTTACAGGGAGTCTTGATAACCTTAATTACCATTGTTTATTTCATTTGGTATTATGGTTCTTTTTTCTCATTGCCTTAGTTATAGTTTATTTTGGGTTAAGTGGATTATGTTTTGGTTATCTTTAGTTCATTTTTTTTCCCCCATCCCATATATATTAGATCAAGACTATGGGGTATATTAAATAGGAGTCGGATCCATTCCAACATTCAGTTGTCGGAATGGATCCGACAACCCCTATTCAATGGACGGCCAAATCCGACTGTCGGATTTGGCCATCCTGTCAGGCCGCTGCTGTCAGCGGCTGCGCTGACAACAGCGGCCAGGGGAGCAGAGAGCAGCGGCTGTGAGCGGGAGGGGCTGACGGCTGGCTGCGGGGGACGTGTGGAGCCGCAGGCAGCATGAGGAGAGGTGCTGCGGGGGGAGCAGAGATCGGCGGCCGGCGGGAGGTGCTGGCTGCGGGGGGACATGTCTGCGGCGGCGGGGGAAGGCACTGCAGGGAGAGAGGTGCCAGGGTTTCTAGTTCTTACCCTCTATAAAAGGTAAAACTGAATATTATTGGTGGGGTGCTGAGGGTACAATTTGAAGTGTCTATGTACCAAAAATCAGCATATTTATAAAAAAAAGATAACTATAATAGGTACAGTATATGTGTAACCTTGCATATCAAATATAGAAAAAAATTATTATCAAATTACTGCCACCTTGTGGGCAAATCTATAGATGCTGTATAAGAAAAGCCAACATGCTTATTGGCTGCAGTTCTCGTCTCTATAATAGACTGATGTTGAAATACTATATAATAAAAGGCTAACGCTGCTCCTCACCTCTCTGGGGTGGAATTCAAGTGTTTTGTGTGCCAGTGGCCACTAGATGGCGGCCGGCTGAGCAATTAAAGCGTTCGGCCGGCGCTGACATTACTGTTATGTTGCTCTGTCATTTTGAGCGTCTTGTAACTAGTTTTATATAAAAAAAAAAGTACTATTGGGAGCTGTAGGTGAGGTAAACATCAATTTCTGCATGATGGAAAAATTAGATCTTTGATAATATTTCAGGTTTTCAGGTGTCATGTAATACACCTGATGGTGCAGAGCCCTTGCCTAATATGTATTTTTGTTGTGAGTTTGTGTCTTCTTGTATTTTCGTAGTATTTCTCACAACAGCCTCAATATTCATAGGACAGTCCCAATCTTCGGTCTACTGGAAAAGGGTAATACTGTGACTTGTACACTGCACGCCCCAACTGTCCTCATTCTTATATAGAGGCAATAATATATTCTCGGCAGTTGGTGGATGTATCCCAGGTCCCAGCAAGTTGGGAGTCATCTATCACTGACTACTTTGAGAAGCTGTGACATGGGGTGAGATACTGTATATCAAACTTTCTAAAGAGAACAAGTGAAGGAGTTGCCCATAGGAACGAATTAGCTTCTAGGCGTCATATGTCAAGTACATTCTTCAAATGATAGTTAGAAGCTGATTGGTTTCTATGGACAAATTTGACACCAGAACATCTGCCGTTGTTTGTGCTTTATGTGTTGAGTGAGTGATCTAGTCCGGCATGGTACATATGAGGTTAATATTCTCCAAAAGCTGTGGTCAGTAGTTATGGACAGACTTCCATTCATTAGGGAATGGGGACTGTATACAACACAAGCCCATACAGCCTTAGTATAACAACAAATTTCCTTGTGACAACAACGGTCTCTACATCATCACAATACCATGCCGGATGAGGAGACATACATCGTTTTGAAAGTTTGTGATTTAAATATATTAATTTAGCCAACGCAGGTTATTACTTGAGCTCCAAGTACTCCTGCTTTTATCATGGCTAACATGGTACAACATTTATTAATAAAATATAAATAATATGGTTCTTAGTACAATTTTTGGCCAAAAATTGTGCTAAGAACCTCAGTTACACTCCATGTTAAAATGCAGTTTATTATAATTGTTCTGATTACCAATGTTCTTAGTGTGTGCTTAGAATGTGCACCTGCATTTTTTTTTCTGTGTGGCACTACAAGTCTCAGCAAGGTAGCACCTCTTATATTTAAAATTAGTGTGTGCAATTAAGCTCCCCCATTTTACTCTGCAATTGTGTGTGTGTGTGTGTGTGTGTGTGTGTGTGTGTGTGTGTGTGTGTGTGTGTATACACACCTAGAAGGTTGAGACACCTTCTGTCTAGACTAGCACTTCACCCACTTGCCCTTAGGTGCTTTTAATTAGTATGGGTCCATTCATTAGCTGTCCACATATTAGAAGGGGCTATATGATAGGTTAGATCTTTACACATTTATATAATTTGTCAGTATTAGGGATGATAGGGACCCACCTGATTAGTTCACCTGGCAGTGGTAGGTGGGCCACATTTTTGGTCAAAAATTGTGCTAAGAACCACAATTTCACACCATGTGAAATTTTAGTTTATTATAATTGTTCTGATTACCAGTATTCTTAGTGCTTAGAGCGTGCACCTGGATTTTCTTTTTTTCTGTATGGCACTACAAATCTCAGCAAGGTACCACGTCTGATGTTTAAAATTAGGGTGTGCAGTCCAGCTATCTTCTTTGGCAACACAATGTCAACAGTTATTATGTTTACATTTTTATTATGTCTATATTCAACATGTTGATATTCTCAGACTGTTGACAGGTGAGATGATAACATTGTCAGAATGGTGACATTAAGGTTAGGTTTTGGGGGGAGGTTAAGGTTAGACTGCATGGGAGGGTAGGGTTAGGCTGCGGGTGGGAGGGTCAGTGTTAGGCTGTAGGGAGGTTAGGCTGTGGGTGGGAGGGTCAGGGTTAGGCTGTGGGGGGAGGTTAGCATGCAGGTGAGAGGATCAGAGTTAGGCTGTGGGGGTGGTTCAGGTAAAGCTTAGCGAGGTAGTTAGGGTTAGACATTAGAGGGGGGTTAGAGGTAGGGAGTAGGGATAATGAATAAATTACCACAGGAACACAGAAGACACAGCTGGAGTCCCTGCAGCCAGGGAAGTAGAGAGCCTGGCTCGGCCCAGGTACTTTTTCAGAGGGCATGGCCTAATCACAGGAGGCGTGGTATTGCGCCCTTAGAAAATATACAGAAAGAATTGTATTTTAAGCACCTCTCTGGCCACACTGCAGCCCAGCACACTGCTGGGCTGAGGAGAAAAGCTGCAGCTTCAAGGTAAAGGGGACATACCTGGGCCCCTTCATCAGACCCAGCGCTGACTGCTCAGCAAAGGGATGCAGAGCAGGTAGGTGCCAGGCTGGAGAGGCGCTCTCCCTGCTTTGCATCCCTGTGCTGAGTTCCCCTGCTGCTGCTGCCGCTGCTCTTGTCACACTACAGACACAGGCAACAGCAGACTTCGGAGTGGAATGAGAGAAAGTGTGTGTTGGGGGGGGTATTATGTGTATAAGTGCCACTACTATTGGGGGTATTGCTACTACTGGGGGCACTGTGTATAAGTGGCACTACTCCTGGGGGCACTATGCATGTAAGCGGCGCTACTACTGGAGGCACTACTACTGGGGGTGCTATGTGTGTAAGCGGTGCTACTACTGGGGGCACTATGCATGTAATCCGCACTCCTACTGGGGGCACTATGCATGTCAGCGGCGCTACTACTGGAGGCACTATGTGTGTAATCGGTGCTACTACTGGGGGCTCTATGCGTGTAAACGGCGCTACTACTGGAGGCACTATGTGTGTAATCGGTGCTACTACTGGGGGCTCTATGGGCTCTATGCGTGTAAACGGCGCTACTGGGGGCACTATGTGTGTAATTGGCGCTACTACTGGGGGCACTATGTGTGTAATCGGCGCTACTACTGGGGGCACTATGCGTGTAATCGGTGCTACTACTGGGGGCACTATGCGTGTAATCGGTGCTACTACTGGGGGCACTATGTGTGTAATCGGCGCTACTACTAGGGGCACTATGCGTGTAAATGGTGCTACTACTGGGGGCACTATGCGTGTAATCAGCGCTCCTACTGGGGGCACTATGCATGACAGCGGCACTACTACTGGGGGCACTATGCGTGACAGCAGCGCTACTACTGGGGGCACTATGCGTGACAGCAGCGCTACTACTGGAAGCACTATGCGTGACAGCGGCGCTGCTACTGGGGACACTGTGCATATAAGCGGCGCTACTACTGGGGGCACTGTAAGTATAAGCGGCGCTACTACTGGGCACACTATGCGTGTAAACGGCGCTACTACTGGAGGCACTATGTGTGTAATCGGTGATACTACTGGGGGCTCTATGCGTGTAAACGGCGCTACTGGGGGCACTATGTGTGTAATCGGCGCTACTACTGGGGGCACTATGTGTGTAATCGGCGCTACTACTGGAGGCACTGTGCGTGTAATCGGCGCTACTACTAGGGGCACTGTGTGTAATCGGCGCTACTACTGGGGGCACTATGTGTGTAATCGGCACTACTACTAGGGGCACTATGCATGTAATCAGCGCTACTACTGGGGGCACTGTGTGTGTAATCGGCGCTACTACTAGGGGCACTATGCCTGTAAATGGTGAAACTACTGGGGGCACTATGCGTGTAATCAGCGCTCCTATTGGGGGCACTATGCATGACAGCGGCACTACTACTGGGGGCACTATGCGTGTAATCAGCGCTCCTACTGGGGGCACTATGCATGACAGCGGCACTACTACTGGGGGCACTATGCGTGACAGCAGCGCTACTACTGGGGGCACTATGCGTGACAGCGGCACTCCTCCTGGGGACACTGTGCATATAAGCGGCGCTACTACTGGGGGCACTAAGTATAAGCGGCGCTACTACTGGGCGCACTATGCGTGTAATCGTCGCTACTACTGGGGGCCCTATGCATGTAAGCAACGGTACTACTGGGGGCACTATGCGTGCAATCGGCGCTACTACTGGGAGCACTATGCGTATAAGCGGCACTACTGCGTGCGGTGTAATGTGAATAATATCGTCCTACTGTGTGGAGTAATTTGAAATGGGGGTACTATTGTGTGTTCACGCCCCTTCCTTGTGAGACCACACACCCTTTTTTGTTGCGTGCCGTCCCTCTGTAAAGTATGGGAGGGAGCAAATTTATAGTTTGCAGGGGGGCGCTGAACACCCTAGCACCGGCCCTGATCAGACCTATGCCCGGGTAATTAGTACCCTCTCCCCCCTTTCTCTGAGCCACTGCTTGCAGCCACAAGGAGCAGGTAAGTCACCACTGGGCCATCAGGGACAATCGGTGGGATGTAATGGCGTCTGAGTTTGCCGGAGGTGTGGGATGCCGGCTGAACACTAACTTTGTTTTTTAAAAGTGACAGTTTTAAAAGGAAAAACCAAATACTGTCACTTTAAAAGAACGTCTGAGTTCGGCCAGCATCCCTCACCTCCGGCAAACTCTGATGCCATTACATCTCACCGAATATGTCAGCATTCTATCATGTTGACAGTTCATCACTGTCTACATGATGAAAGCTGACATGGCCAATTTTGACATTATGACCACGTTGACATATTGTGTGACTTTTTTTTTACATTCTAAAGGCATGCGTATACAGTCACCTTATTAGAATAAGCTGTAAAACCTGCTGACATCAGGAAACTAATGGCCATATGTGACACATGAGAAGTCATTGTTCTCTAAAGTCATTAGTCATTATATAAAATTCAAATGGCGTGTAATGTTTTATCACCCGTATATTTTAACTTCTTGCTCTTTTTATACTTTTCCTTCAGTGTGTGATAAATTAGAAGAAAAATAAATAAAAACCCTCTCTGCCCACAATGATTAGAGAATAGAAGACGTACACTGAATTCTAGGGTCTCTACTCTTACTTGTATAACATGGGATCCAGTCTCTAGGTCGACAGTAACTAGGTCGACCAATATTGGTCGACAGTAACTAGGTCGACAGGGTCTCTAGGTCGACAGGGTCTCTAGGTCAACATGTTCTAGGTTGATAGGTCAAAAGGTCGACATGAGTTTTTCACGATTTTTTTCTTTTTTTGAACCTTGTCATACTTAACGATCCACGCGGACTACAATTGGGAACGGTAACCTGTGCTGAGTGCAGCGGTAGCGGAGCGAGGCACCTTGCCTGAAGCGTGGTGAGCGAAGCGAGCCATGCGAGGGGACACGGTGCACTAATTGGGGTTCCCGGTCACTCTACAAAGAAAAACGAGTTTTATGGTAAGAACTTACCTTTGTTAAAACTCTTTCTGCGAGGTACACTGGGCTCCACAAGTCTGGACAATGGGGTGTAGAGTAGGATCTTGATCCGAGGCACCAACAGACTCAAAGCTTTGACTGTTCCCAGAATGCACAGCGCCGCCTCCTATATCACCCCGCCTCCCAGCACAGGAGCTCAGTTTTAGTTAACCAGCCCAATGCAGTAGCAGGAAAAGAGACGACAACGGTTAGTAGCCACATACACCACACTCTCACGACAAGAGAAGTGTCAGCGGCTAATGCCATATCAACCCAAAGAAGCCAAGTGTGTCAGGGTGGGCGCCTTGTGGAGCCCAGTGTACCTCGCAGAAAGAGTTTTAACAAAGGTAAGTTCTTACCATAAAACTTGTTTTCTGCTGCGGGGTACACTGGGCTCCACAAGTCTGGACAATGGGGATGTCCTAAAGCAGTTCCTTATGGGAGGGGACGCACTGTAGCGGGCACAAGAACCCGGCGCCCAAAGGAAGCATCCTGGGAAGCGGCAGTATCGAAGGCATAGAACCTTATGAACGTGTTCCCGGAGGACCACGTAGCCGCCTTGCACAATTGATCAAGGGTCGCACCACGGTGGGCCGCCCAAGAAGGTCCAACAGACCGAGTAGAATGGGCCGTAATGTGAGGATGAGCTGACAGACCAGCCTTCACATAAGCATGTGCAATCACCAATCTAATCCATCTGGCCAGGGTCTGCTTGTGAGCAGGCCAGCCACGTTTGTGAAATCCAAACAAAACAAAGAGAGAATCAGATTTTCTAATTGAAGCAGTTCTTTTCACATAGATACGGAGAGCCCGTACCACATCCAAAGACCGCTCTTTGGGAGACAAATCAGGAGAGACAAAGGCTGGAACCACAATCTCCTGATTAAGGTGGAACGAAGAAACCACCTTAGGTAAATATCTGGGACGAGTCCTAAGAACCGCCCGGTCACGGTGAAAAATCAGATATGGGGAACTACAAGACAAGGCACCCAGATCCGACACTCTTCTAGCAGAGGCAATAGCCAGCAAGAACACCACCTTAAGGGAAAGCCACTTAAGGTCAGCTGAACCAAGAGGTTCGAATGGAGGCTCCTGCAACACCTCCAAAACCACCGACAAGTACCAAGGAGACACCGGCGGGACATAGGGAGGTTGGATACGCAACACACCCTGAGTAAAGGTATGCACATCAGGTAAGGTCGCAATTTTTCTCTGAAACCACACCGACAAGGCAGAAATATGAACCTTGAGGGAGGCCAGACGCAGGCCTAAATCTAGGCCCTGCTGCAGAAAAGCCAAAAGTTTGGCTGTACTACACTTGGAAGCGTCATAATTGTTAGATGCGCACCAAACAAAGTATGAATGCCAGACCCTATGGTAAATCCGAGCAGAAGCCGGTTTCCGGGCCCGCAACATAGTTTTAATGACCTCTTCAGAAAAACCCTTAGCCCTCAAGACGGAAGCTTCAAGAGCCACGCCGTCAAAGATAGCCGGGCTAGGTCCTGGTAGACACAAGGGCCCTGAACGAGGAGGTCTGGGCATTGTGGAAGTAGAAGTGGACGCTCTGACGACAGGCCTTGCAGGTCTGAGAACCAGTGCCGTCTGGGCCACGCCGAAGCTATGAGAAGCAGATTTCCTTTTTCTTGCTTGAACTTCCGAACTACCCTGGGCAGGAGTGACACCGGAGGGAACACGTACGGCAGCCGAAACCTCCACGGCACCGCCAGCGCATCCACGAATGCTGCTTGAGGAGCCCTTGTCCTTGCTCCGAAGACCGGAACCTTGTGATTGTGTCGAGACGCCATCAGATCCACATCTGGAAGACCCCACCTTTCCACGAGGAGTTGAAACACATCTGGATGGAGGCCCCACTCGCCGGCATGCACGTCCTGACGACTGACAAAGTCTGCTTCCCAATTCAGGACTCCCGGAATGAATATTGCCGATATTGCCGGTAGATGGCGTTCTGCCCACTGTAGAATACGTAAGGCTTCCTTCATTGCCAAACAGCCTCGAGTGCCGCCTTGATGATTTACGTAAGCCACTGTGGTGGCATTGTCCGACTGTACTTGAACAGGACGGTTCTGAATTAAATGCTGGACCAGGTTCAACGCATTGAAGACCGCCCGCAACTCCAGAATGTTGATCGAGAGGAGAGATTCCTCCTTGGTCCACCGACCCTGTAAGGAGTGCTGCTCCATCCTCGCGCCCCAACCTCTTAAACTGGCATCTGTCGTCAACAGGACCCAGTTGGCTATCCAGAAGGGACGGCCCCTGCACTATTGTTGGTCCTGGAGCCACCAGAGCAGCCACAAACGGACCTCCGGAGTCAATGAGATCATTTGAGACCTGATCCGGTGAGGCAGGCCGTCCCACTTGGCTAGAATCAACTTCTGGAGGGGGCGAGAATGGAATTGAGCATACTCCACCATGTCGAATGCTGACACCATGAGGCCCAGCACCTGCATTGCCGAATGTATTGACACTTGCGGACGAGAAAGAAAGCAACGAATCCTGTCCTGAAGCTTCAGGACTTTCTCCTGATACAAGAACAACCTCTGGTTGTGAGTGTCCAACAGTGCTCCCAGGTGCACCATGCTCTGAGCAGGGACCAGGGAGGATTTCTTCCAGTTGATGAGCCACCCTTGGGCTTGTAGAAACTGGACCGTCATATCCAGATGACACAGGAGAAGATCTGGGGAATTTACCAGGATTAACAAGTTGTCCATATACGGCAGTATCGTGACCCCTTGACGGCAGAGTACCACCATCATCACCGCCATAACTTTGGTAAAGACTCGCGGAGCCGTTGTTAAACCAAAAGGCAACGCCCGAAACTGGTAATGGATGTTGCCAATAGCAAACCTCAGGTATTGCTGATGTGACACTGCTATAGGAATATGCAGGTAAGCATCCTGTAAGTCCAGGGAGACCATGTCGTCCCCAGGTTCCAAGGCCAGAACTATAGAGAGAAGGGTTTCCATATGGAACTTGGAAATCTTCACAAACCTGTTCAATGCCTTGAGGTTGAGAATGGACCGGGAGGACCCATTCGGTTTCGGGACTAGAAACAGCGGAGAATAGTACCCCTGGCCCCTCTGAGCAAGAAGCACCTGTACTACGACTCCTGTATCCAGGAGGGTCTGTATCACCGAGTGTAGAGTTTTTGCCTTTGTCCGGTCCAAAGGGACGTCTGTCTGGCAAAATCGATGAGGGGGTCGGTTTTTGAAGGCAATGGCGTAACTTTGAGTGACTACTTCCCGTACCCAAGCATCTGAAGTGGTCTTCAACCTTTCCTGGGTATACCCTAGAAGCCGGCCCCCCACCCTGGGATCCCCCAGGGGGAGGCCCGCCCAGTCATGCGGCAGGCTTATCGGTCTTGGCAGCTGGCTGACGGGCAGCCCAGGCTCTTTTGGGCTTCGGCTTACCAGGTATGGAAGTGCGGGCCTGCTTAAGGTACGCCTGATCTTTTGCTTTACCTGAAGGACGAAAGGGGCAAAAGGACTTACCTTTAGCCTTCGACACAGAAGGAGCGGTTTTAGATAGACAGGAAGTTTTGGCAGTAGCCAAGTCAGCCACTATCTTATTTAAGTCCTCCCCATACAGAATATCTCCCTTGAAAGGGAGTACCTCCAGGGTTTTTCTAGAGTCCAGATCCACAGACCAGTATCTCAGCCACAATATCCGGCGAGCCAGGACTGACATAGTAGAGTCCTTGGCTGCCAGGATACCGGCATCAGAAGCCGCCTCTTTAATATATCGAGAAGCTGTGACAATATATGACAAGCATTGTCTAGCATGGTCAGAGGAGATTTCAGCTTCTAACTCCAAGGCCCATGCTTCAATAGCCTCAGCAGCCCATGAAGCTGCAATAGCAGGCCTTTGTGCAGCACCCGTGAGGGTGTAAATCGCTTTTAGACAAACCTCCACACATTTATCCGTAGGCTCTTTCAGAGATGTGATGGTAGTGACAGGTAGAGCTGAGGAAACCACCATCCTAGCCACATGTGAGTCCACTGGAGGTGTTTCCCAATTCTTAGACAGCTCTGGCGCGAGGGGATAGCGAGCCAGCATCTTCTTTTGAGGCACAAACTTCGTACCCGGATTTTCCCAGGGTTCCTGACATATATCCACTAGGTGATCAGAGTGAGGTAAAACCTGTTTAACCACCTTCTGATGCTTGAACCTATCTGGTTTTTAGGAGGCACGGATGGCTCGGGATCATCCGTAATCTGCAGAATTAACTTAATAGCCTCCACAATGTCAGGAACATCCACATGTGAACTACCCTCCCCATCAGCCGTATCTGAGTCAGAACCTGTGGGGTCAGTGTAAGTGCTGTCCTCATTAGACGAGGTGTCAGTGACAGCAGTGGATTGTGAGGAGACGAGCGCTCGCTTAGAGGACCTCTTGGACTTAGGCGAGCGTTGGTCAGACTTTTTAGTAGTCAAGGACTGGTTCAACTTCTTCAATTGAGCAGATAAATCATTCGCCCACGGCGGGTTAGCTGCAGGGACCACATACGGTTGTACCGGCATTGGGGGTCCCATAGGGGGTGTTAGTTTATGAACTAGCGTATGCAGAAGCGTGGAAAAAGCGGCCCACGGTGGGTCAGTATGTGCCCCCGTTGCCACAGTCCCACTGGGGGGCAAGGAGCCACCAGAACCAGAGTCCACAGCTGCTATAATCTCCTCATATGTGCCTGTGGCTTCAGCAACACCAGCAGTGTGTTCCGCCCCAGAACCGTTACCCTCAGAAGCAGACATGATATAACTTGCAGTATGAGGTAACACAGTATAATTAACAGCAGCACGATATCCCAAACCCAAACCCCTGCGTAGTGTAGTCAGCACTAGCAGAGATAAAGGAGAGATATGGTGACTAAATCACAGAGAAAAATACGTAATACAGTATATCTTTGTGAAAATCCTATATTAGATAACACCTGACGCACCAAGCCCCCTCAGGTTATAGAATATAGGGATAGCAAGTTGAGTGAAAGACACGAGATGGACAACACTCAGCTATCAAATGCACACACAGAAGGTCACAGTTTGTACAATGCAGAGGTTATTTTACTGACAATAATACTGCACTGGACTAGCTTACACAGCTATATAACAGTAGAGATAACAGTACACAGTAAGAACTGGATGTATATCACAGGGTAATTGTACTATAAAACCCTGACTAAATGCACTCTTTCTTAACTATCACTGAGTAAAAAGGCAGGTAGAATACTTAAGTGTTATGTAAAGGCACAGCGCTGACAACCAGGCGGCTTCACATATGAGGGTTTGCCCAAGCAGTCCCAGAAACAGTGAACTGAGGAATAATGGCGCAGCAGACACTGACTGGGAGTGAGGAAAAGACAGATATGCAGCTCCAGAGCGGGAACATTTGCGGGAAATGGCGCCCTGGGGCTGGGGGAGGGGCTTCAGGACTAAGACTTATCCCCCTTGCTGGCAAAACCACCGGGTACTGTGGGCGATATAAGAAGTGGTTTAGAGAGATAACCCGACCTGCGCCCATGCCCTGGTGATCTAGTGGGATCGCCGTATCCACAGTGTCCACCGCCAGCGCGCGCGGCCCTTCTCCCACTGACCGCGCCGGATCGCGATAAAGACCGGGTCCCGCGAGCGGGACCCACTTACCACCTCCCGAAGCGCGGCCACGCGATCCTGGAGAGCCACAGCCATGTGTGCCTAACATGAAGAAAACCGGAGCCTCCGCTGTAGGTACCCGGCAACCAGGGCTCAGGAGTGTACAGCGCCGCTGGGGAGAGCTGGAGCTGCAGCAGAGAAAGTCAGAAGACATTTACCACCGCTGCTGCCCATAAAGTCTTCACTTTTTACCTCATAAAAAGCTTTTCTCAGGGCTGCTTGGAGCAGCCCCTCTGTTAAGTGCCTGCTTACTGCAGCACCAACTTACAAACTGAGCTCCTGTGCTGGGAGGCGGGGTGATATAGGAGGCGGCGCTGTGCATTCTGGGAACAGTCAAAGCTTTGAGTCTGTTGGTGCCTCGGATCAAGATCCTACTCTACACCCCATTGTCCAGACTTGTGGAGCCCAGTGTACCCCGCAGCAGAAATGACACAAAAACCCCATTAAAAACTCATGTCAACCTTTTGACCTGTCGACCTAGATCATGTCGACCTAGAGACCCTGTCGACCTAGTTACTATCTACCTTCCATACCACACCCGTATAGCATTGCATGTGGCTGTTAGGAAAGTTCCACTCTGGGTCTTCTCATCAGCCTCCCGGTAATACAGCTCTTTTTATGTGGTATGAATGATAGGAAACAGCAAGAGACTGTCACTGGCTCACGCTACCAGATTATTTGTTCTTTTATTTTAGTTTTTTTTTTACTTTTCCATTGTAGCCCACTGTAACTTACATTACTACTGTATATGGTAATACTTGGGTGGACATCTATAGTCACTGTGGTCAGACCTGGAAGGCATGACATGAAGGTGGGCAAACAGGTAGGACTCATGCCATTAAGGATGCTGCAGCCATGAGTATCACACTTACTGTACACAGATAATAATTGATACTCGTGATATAATTACACTGTACATTTAAAAAAAATGCCATTGTGTCTGACATACTGTAGAAACGTTCTGTTCCGTTTAACATTTAAGAATCATTTCACATTATCTAGCACTTTTTGAATGACATTTGCAATCAACAGATTTTTAGCAGAACACAGAGAGCCAGCTCAACCACAAATTCTAGCTTGTCATGGAGTAATTGGATTCTGGTACAGCTGCCTGCTACATAGAGGCTAGCACGGAAAACCACACATGACGGCTGAAGCTTGTGTAATCTGGCAAAGATATATCATTAATGTGCAGAGAGGAAACATTTATTTCTGTTACAATAAAACCATGTATTGTTCAAATGAGTTACTATATTTTATACATAGGAACATTACCATTAACACCCCACAGGTGCTGCAAAACTGCAAGTCCCACAATCTGCTCAAAACTTTGGAATCCCAAACATTATGGTGTATATGTATTAAGCAGCGCTATGGGGTTTAGCAGAATCGCGCACGTTATGTGCTGCAGATAACGCTTCTACCCATGTACTAATGTGGAGGAGTGTGTAACGCAGGTAAATGTATGAACACAGGGGATAATTCCAAGTTGATCGCAGCAGGAATTTTGTTAGCAGTTGGGCAAAACCATGGTGGTCATTCCGAGTTGTTCGCTCGTTGCCGATTTTCGCTATATTGCGATTAGTCGCTTACTGCGCATGCGCAAGGTTCGCAGAGCGCATGCGGTTAGTTATTTTACACAAAAGTTAGGTATTTTACTCACGGCATAACGAGGATTTTTCATCGTTCTGGTGATCGGAGTGTGATTGACAGGAAGTGGGTGTTTCTGGGCGGAAACTGGCCGATTTCTGGGCGTGTGTTAAAAAACGCTGGCGTTTCTGGGAAAAAGGCAGGAGTGTCTGAAGAAACGGGGTAGTGTGTCTGGGCGAACGCTGGGTGTGTTTGTGACGTCAAACCAGGAACAAAACGGACTGAACTGATCGCAATGGCTGAGTAAGTCTGGAGCTACTCAGAAACTGCTAAGTAATTTCTATTCGCAATTCTGCGAATCTTTCGTTCGCAATTCTGCTAAGCTAAGATACACTCCCAGAGGGCGGCGGCTTAGCGTGTGCAATGCTGCTAAAAGCAGCTAGCGAGCGAACAACTCGGAATGAGGGCCCATGTGCACTGCAGGGGAGGCAGATATAACATGTGCAGAGAGAGTTAGATTTGGGTGTGGTGTGTTCAATCTGCAATCTAAATTGCAGTGTAAAATAAAGCAGCCAGTATTTACCCTGCACATAAACAAAATAACCCACCCAAATCTAACTCTTTCTGCACGTTATATCTGCCTCCCCTGCAGTGCACATGGTTTTGCCCAACTGCTAACAAAATTCCTGCTGCGATCAACTTGGAATTACCCCCACTGACCGCCCCAACAACTGCAGCTATCAATTTCAACTGTCTTTTCCACACCACACAGCACTGTCACTGGCTGTCAGTTCTGACAGCCTGGGATTGTGCAGACAAAAACAGTAAAGTTTTGGGTGTTTTTTCAATAAGGGGCTGGTGCCGCTGGGGGATTTCTGCTGGCGCATGCGCAGACTCTTTGCAAGCGCCAGTCACACCAGCCGCAGGAGGGAGAGTGGACTTTGGCAGAAAGGTCAGTTAATAGCAGTGACCTGCTTTGCTATGCTAAAAAGGGCAGGGCAGGTCCATACAAATACTGGGTACAGCACCACTAATCTAATCACACATCTGCCCCTATATTACTATATTTCCATATGGTCATATTTGTTTGAAAACATGTAAAAATGTTTTTCATTAATTTCTATGGCAAACCATTAGTTTTATTCTCCACTGACTAATGCCTAAACAAATCTGTTTGCTTTAGTCCCCAGGCAGTAACCTATTGATGTAATAGCTGTGCTTCATGTGGTAACAATTTACACCACAGCTCTCAGCCATGCCATGATTCACTTATTACATGTTCCACTTACTCCATCAAGTTGACCAACACTGATTAATCCATTTGACGTATTTCTAGCTGTTTTCTCAGTGACTTTGTAAAAAGATGTTTGAGTATTGCACCAAGGACAGGTATCATAGGTTACTTACCCCAAAGATAACATGATTCCCATTGTTTCCAAGCAATATCACTCGTGTCTGTAATTTACTGACATACCATAATGTATAAAGTGTTCATACTGTATATACTGTATGCGTAATAAGGGTATTACAAGCCATCACTTCCACTGGGGCAGCGTAGTACAAAACATGATTCATATACACAGTGGCGGAACTAGCGAGCGGTGGGCCCAGGTGCGACAAAATGCTTTGCCCCCTGCCCCCCCCTCATCCCATCCAAGTCCACTCTCTCACCCCTGGAGAGGATCTGGTGAGGGGGACCTGCTCAGGGCCAGAGAAATGGATACCTAGCAACAGTGCCGTAACTAGACATTTTAGCGCTGTGTGCAAGAAACTGCATCGGAGCCCCACCCCTGCATGCAAAACAGGGGCAGTGCGTGCCACAGGCGCGCACAAAAATACATAGGGGCGTGGCTTCATGGGGAAGGGGTGGGCCACAAAATAATACCAATTCATATAACGGTGCACAGTAGTCTCCATTATTCAAACTACGCAGCACAGTAGCACCACTACACCAGGTAGAGACCCTTTTACACCTTACGGCGGACAGATTCCCCTTTTTACACCTTACGGCAGACAGCGTCCCCTTTTTACACATTACGGCAGACAGCGTCCCCTTTTTACACATTACGGCAGACAGCGTCCCCTTTTTACACATTAAGGCAGACAACGTCCCCTTTTTACACATTAAGGCAGACAGCGTCCCCTTTTTACACATTAAGGCAGACAGCGACCTCTTTTTTACACATAACGGCAGACAGCATCCCCCTTTTTACACATTACGGCAGACAGTATCCCCCTTTTTACACATTACGGCAGACAGCGTGCCCTTTTTACACATTACGGTAGACAGCGTCCTCCTTTTTACATATTACAGCAGACAGCATCCCCTTTTTACACATTAAGGCAGACAGCGCCCCCTTTTTACACATTAAGGCAGACAGCGTCCCCCTTTTTACACATAATGGCAGACAGCAGCCTCCTTTTTACACATTACGGCAGACAGCATCCCCCTTTTTACACATTACGGCAGACAGCGTGCCCTTTTTACACATTACGGCAGACAGCGTGCCCTTTTTACACATTATGGCAGACAGCGTCCCCCTTTTTATGCATTACAGCAGACAGCGTCCCCTTTTTACACATTAAGGCAGACAGCGTCCCATTTTTACACATTAAGGCAGACAGCATCCACCTTTTTACACATTATGGCAGACAGCATCCCACTTTACACATAACGGCAGACAGCGTGCCCCTTCTTACACATAACGGCAGACAGCGTGCCCTTTTTACACTTTATGGCAGACATCGTCCCCCTTTTTACACATTACGACAGACAGCACACAGCGGCATGTAATGAGTCAGTTTGACTCATTACATGCTTTGGGCCCCTGGACAGTGCCGGGCCCCAGTGCAATGCACTGGCAGTAGTTTCGCCTCTGCATATACAGAGGGTGCAGGAATAAAATACTACAGATAGGGGGGGAAAAGTGTAATTCTTACATATTGCAAAATTATAAACACGCAATAAAGGTACATTTGCTTTAAAGCAAAAGGTAATCAGTAAGATCAGTGTAAAAATAGGGTAGCCACTAGCCAGTCATTTAAAGTGAAACCAAATGCAAAAACATACATGGTTAACTATTGAAGTAAATTCAATATGGTGCAGTGAGGTCCATGCTAAAGGTGGGTACACACTTGACGATATGCTCCATGAGCAATATCTCCTAGTGCATAGGTCTGCAAACTCGGTCCTCATTACCCCATACAGTGTATGTTTCTGCAGTGGGGTACACTAGGCTCCACAGGGAAAAATCGGGGGTGTAGAGTTGGATCTTGATCTGAGGCACCAACAGGCTAAAAGCTTTGACTGTTCCCAAGATGCTCAGCACCGCCTCCTCTATAACCCCGCCTTCGTGCACAGGAGCTCCGTTTGTAAGTTGGTGCCCTGCAGGCAGGACACAATCAAGCAGGACTGCTCCAGCAGCCCTGAAAAGAGCTTTTCAAGAAAATAGAAGACTTCAAGGGCTGCAACATAGGCACTCTTAGTGCTAGATGTCATTTTGACAGCTCATGCTGTAGCTCCATCACCTCCCCCGGTGGCGCTGTATACTCCCGCGCCATGGTTGTCGGGTACTTACAGCGGAGGGCTCCGGTTTTTCTCATCAGGCACACACACTCGCCGCAGCTCTCCGGGATCACGGGGCCGCATCAAGGGGGGAGGTAAGAGGGTCCCCCAAGCAGGACCCGCTGCAAATCGTGATCCGGCGCTGCCTTTAGGAGACGTGCTGCACGCGGTGGCGTGGACACTGTGTTGGTACAGGGACCCCACTAGACCACCAGGGCAGGGACACAGGTCGGATTCTCCTATAAACCGTTTTATTGAGGCCCGCAGTACCCAGTGATGAAGTCCAGCAAGCGGATAAGGCTCTGACATGTAGCACCTCCCCCAGCCCCAGGGCACCATTTACAGTAAATGTTCCCGCACTGGAGCTGCATCTCTCTCTCCCCCTCACTCCCTGTCAGCATTTGGGCACCATTACACAGAGCTGCGCTGATTCTGGGACTGCATGGGCAAAGTCTCCTCTGTAAAGCCACCTGCATCATCAGCGCTGTGCATTTTACAGGACACTTAAGTATTCTACATGTCTTTTGACAGTGTTAGTCAAGAAATAGTGCATTACTACAAGGTTATTTAGTACAAGTACCCTGTGATATACATCCAGTCTTTACTGTGCATTGATATATCTATAAAGCCTATATACTGTAGCTTTGCTTAGCACTACTTAGTATTGCTGGTCCAGTGCAGTTTTATGGTTTATCATAATTTCTGCATTGTACATGTGACTGTGTGTGTGCATATACAGTAGCTGCTGTGTGATATCTACTTTGTGTATCTCAGTTATACTGCTATCCCTATATTCTGTACCCTGAAGGGGGCTAAGTGCATCAGGGTTATTATTTGATAAAGGTGTTTCACAGGATAAAATTATTTTGAATTTTTCTCTGTGATTCTCAGTCACCATATACCTCTTGAATCCTCTATTTGTGCTGTCACGCTGCACAGGGGTTCTTGGTTGGGTATTACTGTATATCTGCTGATATTGTACTGTGTCGCCCGTGGTTTACGCTTTCATATCATGTCAGCTAAAGGGGGCGATGGTTCTGTGGCTGATCCCGCAATACGCAATGGTGATGCCGCAGATGCATTAGAGGAAAACATAGCAGCGGAGGGTTAAGGTTCTGGGGGTTCCCTACCCCCCAGTCAGTTTGTAGCAGCGGGGCACATCAAGACCCGCCTAGGGCTACTTTCTCTAATTTACTGACTACGCTGGTAACTAGACTTATGCCCCCAATGGGACCTCACGTGCCTTTACAGCCACATATCATCCCTGCGGTTAATCCGCCATGGGCAGATCTCCTGTCCACTCAGTTACAGCAATTGAATCACTCATTGACTAAACAGAAACCAAACCCTTGCCCGCCTAAGACCAAGGGTTCCTCTAAGCAGGCCATTACTTCCTCACAATCCACACGTTTCAGATACTTCGTACGATGAGGATGACGTGTATACTGACCCCTCAGACACTGATCCAGATGCTTCTGATGGGCAGTCTGTTTCACAGGTGGATGTTCCTGACCTATTGGAGGCTATCAGGCTGATTCTTCAAATTGATGATGACCAGGAACCTGTTGTTGCCTCTAAGAAACCTGATAGATTCAAACATCAGAAGGTTACCAAATTAACTTTGCCTCATTCTGACCACTTGGTTGATATATGTCAGGAATCCTGGGAGAATCCAGGAAAGAAATTCATTCCTCACAAGAAGATGCTAGCTCGCTATCCCCTCGCTGCGAAGTTAAGTAAAAATTGGGAAACGGCACCGCCGGTGGACTCGCAAGTCGCCCAGCTGGTGGTGTCCTCTGCTCTGCCTGTCACTACCGTCACCTCTCTGAAGGAACCAACGGATAAGCGTGTGGAGGGTTGCTAAAGTCTATTTATACCCTTGCGGGAGCTGTGCATCAGCCCACTATTGCGGCTACTTCGGCTGCAGAAGCTATTGAAGCGTGGGCTCAGGAGGTGGAAGCAGAACTGCCGTCCAAATTTTCTGAAAATGCTAGACAATGTCTTTCGTATATTGTCACAACCTCTCATTACATTAAGGAGGCGGCTTCTGATGCCAGTGCTATGGCGGCCAAGGCCTCTACTTCATCCATTCTGGCTCGACAGATTCTCTGGCTGTGGTCCTGGTCTGTGGATCTGGACTCTAAGAAAACCCTGGAGGTGCTCCCCTTTAAGGGGAACATCCTTTTTGGGGAGGATCTCAACAAGATTGTTGCTGACCTAGCTTCCGCTAAGACGGCATGTCTACCTAGTACTGCTCCTTTTGCTCCGAAGGTTAAGAGTACTTCCTTTCATTCCTTTTGACCTCCAGGTAAAGCAAAGGGTCAGGCGTACCTGAAACAGGCTCGCACGTCCAAAACTACTAAGCCCAAACCTAAACGTGCCTGGGCTGCCCATGAGCCTGCTTCCAAATCAGACAAACCTACTGCATGACGGGATGGGCCTCCCCCTGGGTGATCCCAGGGTGGGAGGCCGACTTCTACGGTTTACCTAAGTATGGGTGATACGCCATGTCCTTCAAGAAACGTCCCCCTCATCAATTTTGCCTGACAAACATCCCTTCGGATCTGGTGAAGGCAAAAACTCTTCACTTGGTGGTACAGTCCCTCCTGGACACAGGAGTGGTAGTGCCGGTGCCTCTGGCTCAGAGAGGCAAGGGGTACTATTCACCGCTGTTCCTAGTTCCGAAACTGAATGGTTCCTCCCAGCCCATTCTCAATCTCAAGCCTTTGAACAAATTTGTGAGGGTCTCCAAGTTTCATATGGAAACTCTTCGCTCTATATATCGGACTATATGGTTTCCCTGGACATACAGGATGCTTATCTCCATATTCCTATTGCCATGTCGCATCAGCAATACCTGCGGTTTGCTATTGGCAACCTCCATTATTAATTCCGTGTCTTACCTTTTGGATTGACCACGGCTCCCCGAGTCTTCACCAAGGTCATGGCGGTGATGACGGCCCTGCTCCGCCGTCAGGGTGTCGGGATCCTACCGTATCTGGACGACTTGCTGATCCTGGCGAATTCCCCAGAAGTTCTCCTTCGTCATTTGGATCTGACGGTCCAGTTTCTGCAAGCCCACGGGTGACTCATGAACTGGAAGAAATCTTCCCTGGTCCCTGCTCAGAGCATGGTGCACCTGGGGGCATTGGTGGACACTCGCAACCAGCAGTTGTTCTAGTCACAGGAGAAGGTCCTGAACCTTCCGGACAGGATTCGATACTTCCTCTCTCGCCCGTGAGTGTGGATACACTCGGCGATGCAAGTACTAGGCCTCATGGTGTCGGCTTTCGACATGGTAGAGTACGCTCAATTTCATTCCCGCCCTTTGTAGAAGCTGATTCTTGCCAAGTGGGACGGCCTGCCTCACCGGATCAGGTCTCACATGATCTCCTTGTCTCCGGAGGTTCGTCTGTCACTGAACTGGTGGCTGCAAGACCAACGATTGAACAGGGGTTGTCCCTTCTGGATCTCCAACTGGGTCCTCCTGACAACAGATGCTAGTCTGAGGGGTTTGGGCGTGGTGTTGGAGCAATACTCTCTTCAGGGTCGGTGGACCAGGGAGGAGTCTCTCCTCCCGATAAACATTCTGGAATTGCGGGTGGTGTTCAATGCTCTAAACCTGGCCCAGCATCTGATACAGAACAGGCCTGTTCAAGTACAGTCGGACAACGCCACCACGGTGGTGTACATAAATCATCAAGGTGGCACTCGAAGCCACATGGGAATGCTGGAAGTGTCAAGGATTCTTCAGTGGGCGGAACGCCGTCTGCCAGCCATATCGGCAGTGTTCATTCCGGGGGTCCTCAACTGGGAAGCGGACTTCCTCAGTCGTCAGGACGTACACGCCGGAGAGTGGAGCCTCCATCCAGAAGTATTTCAACTCCTAGTGGACAAGTGGGGCCTACCAGATGTGGGGCCTAATTCTGAGTTGATCGCAGCATCAAATTTGTTAGCAGTTGGGCAAAACCATGTGCACTGCAGGGGGGACAGATATAACATGTGCAGAGAGTTAGATTTGGGTGGGGTGTGTTCAAACTGAAATCTAAATTGCTGTGTAAAAGTAAAGCAGCCATTATTTACCCTGCACAGAAACACTATATAACCCACCCAAATCTAACTCTCTCTGCAAATGTTATATCTGCCCCCCTGCAGTACACATGGGCCCTCATTCCGAGTTGTTCGCTCAGTAAAAATCTTCGCATCGCAGCGATTTTCCGCTTAATGCGCATGCGCAATGTCCGCACTGCGACTGCGCCAAGTAAATTTGCTATGCACTTAGTAATTTTACTCACGGCTTTTTCATCGGTCTGGCGATCGTAATGTGATTGACAGGAAATGGGTGTTACTGGGCGGAAACAGGCCGTTTTATGGGCGTGTGGGAAAAAACGCTACCGTTTCCGGAAAAAACGCAGGAGTGGCCGGAGAAACGGAGGAGTGTCTGGGCGAACGCTGGGAGTGTTTGTGACGTCAAACCAGGAACGACAAGCACTGAACTGATCGCAGATGCCGAGTAAGTCTGAAGCTACTCAGAAACTGATACGAGGTGTGTAATCGCAATATTGCGAATACATCGTTCGCAATTTTAAGATGCTAAGATTCACTCCCAGTAGGCGGCGGCTTAGCGTGAGCAACTCTGCTAAAATCGCCTTGCGAGCGAACAACTCGAAATGACCTCCATGGTTTTGCCCAATTGCTAACAAACTTGCTGATGCGATCAACTCAGAATTACCCCCGTAGACCTGATGGCGTCTCGTAACAATCACAAGGTTCTGGTCTTTGGAGCAAGGACAAGGGATCCTCAAGCGGCGTTTGTGGACGCACTGGCAATTCCGTGGAACTTTCGGATGCCGTACGTGTTCCCTTTGGTGTCACTCCTGACCAGAGTAATAAGGAAGTTCAAGCAAGAAGGAGGAATCTTACTACTAATCGCTCAAGCGTGGCCCAGACGGCATTGGTTCTCAGACCTACAGGGTCTCTCATGAGAGCGTCCTCTTCTGCTTCCGCAACGCCCAGACCTCCTCATTCAGGGCCCTTGTGTATACCAGGATTTGGACTGGCTGGCTTTGACGTGTGGCTCTTGAAACTTCAGTTCTGAGGGCCAAAGGATTTTCTGAGGCGGTTATTCAAAACAAGTTGAAGGCCCGTACGCCGGCTTCGGCTCGGATTTATCATAGGGTCTGGAATTCTTACTTTGCTTGGTGCACATCTAACAATCATGATGCTTACAAGTTTAGTACGGCCAACCTTTTGGCTCTCCTGCAGCAGGGCCTAGACTTAGGCCTTCGTCTGGCCTCCCTCAAGGTTCATATTTCTGCCTTGTCGGTATGGTTTCAGAAAAACATTGCGACCCTGCCTGATGTTCATACGTTCACTCAGGGCATTTTATGGATTAAACCTCCCTATGTCCCGCCTGTGGCTCCTTGGAATTTGTTGGTGGTTCTGGAGGCCTTGCAAGAGTCTCCGTTTGAACCCCTTGAATCTGTGGACCTTAAGTGGCTTACTCTTAAGGCTTTCTTTCTGCTGGCTATTGCCTCTGCTAGACAGGTTTCAGACTTGGGTGCCTTATCCTGTCGGTCACCTTTTCTGATTTTTCACCATGACCAGGCGGTTCTTCGGACACGCACTGGTTATCTACCTAAGGCGGTGTCATCTTTCCACCTTAATCAAGAGATTGTGGTTCCAGCCTTTATCTCTCCTGAATTGTCCTCGAAAGAGCGGTCTTTGGATGTGGTACGGGCTCTTCGTATCTATGTGAAGAGGACAGCCTCCTTTAGGAAGTCTGATTCTCTTTTCGCACTTTTTGGTTTTCACAAATGTGGCTGGCCTGCGAATAAGCAGACCTTGGCCAGATGGATTAGAATGGTGATTGCACAAGCTTATGTACAGGCTGGTCTTCCAGCTCCTGCTACCATCAAAGCCCATTCTACTCGGTCGGTTGGACCTTCTTGGGCGGCCCGCCGTGGTGCGACCCATGAACAATTGTGCAAGGTGGCTACGTGGTCCTCAGTGAAAATGTTCATAAGGTTCTATGCCTTCGATACTTCCGCCTCCCAGGATGCCTCCTTTGGATGCTGGGTTCTTGTACCCACTACAGTGCCTCCCCTCCCATGAGGAACTGCTTCAGGACATCCCCGATGTTATCCCTGTGGAACCCAGTGTACCCACTGCAGAAAAGGAGATTTATGGTAAGAACTTAACTTTGTTAAATCTCTTTCTGCGAGGTACACTGGGTTCCACAGGGTGCCCACCATGACGCACTTAGCTTCTTTGGGTTTGTATGGCATTAGCCACTGATACCTTCTCCTGTTGTTAGAATATGGGCCCTCATTCCGAGTCGTTCGCTCGTTCTTTTTTTCCGCATCGCAGTGAAAATCAGCTTAGAGCGCATGCGCAATGTTCGCACTGCGACTGCGCTAAGTAATTCTGCTATGAAGAAAGGATTTTTACTCACGGCTTTTTGTTCGCACCGGCGAACGTAGTGTGATTGACAGGAAATGGGTGTTACTGGGCGGAAACACGGCGTTTTATGGGCGTGTGGCTGAAAACGCTACCGTTTCCGGAAAAAACGCAGGAGTGGCCGGAGAAACGGGGGAGTGTCTGGGCGAACGCTGGGAGTGTTTGTGACGTCAAACCAGGAACGACAAGCACTGAACTGATCGCACAGGCAGAGTAAGTCTGGAGCTACTCTAAAACTGCTAAGTTTTTTTTGTTCGCAATATTGCGTAAACTTCGTTCGCACTTTTAAGATGCTAAGATACACTCCCAGTAGGCGTAGACTAAGCGTGTGTAACTCTGCTAAATTCGCCTTGCGACCGATCAACTCGGAATGAGGGCCATGGTGTATGTGGCTACTAATGGTTGTCATCTCTATTACCTACTACTGCATTGGACTTGTTAACAAAACTGAGCTCCTGTGCACGGAGGCGGGGTTATAGAGGAGGCGGCGCTGAGCATTTTGGGAACAGTCAAAGCTTTTAGCCTGTTGGTGCCTTGGATCAAGATCCAACTCTGCACACCCGATGTTATCCCTGTGGAACCCAGTGTACCTCGCAGAAAGAGATTTAACAAAGGTAAGTTCTTACCATAAATCTCCTTTTTGCAGGTAACTCAGCAGGTGCACAGGTGTATTAATTACTCACTGACACATTTTAAAAGGTCCGCAGGTGAAGTTAATTATTTCCCTTGTGATTCTGTGAGGAGACCTGCAAAACATGCACTGTGTGGGGTAATGAGGACCGAGTTTGCAGACCTATGTCCTAGTGTTTCCCCTAACCTCCTGGGTGTCCATTTATAGTGTGTACACACTGAACGATATCGCTACCGATTTTGTTCATTGACGTCACGCCACAGTCACTCCAAACATGCAATTTTGGACAATAAGTCCAAATTGACCTGCATGCACAGGTGATAGAGGGGGGCTGAGGGCCTAATTCAGACCTGATCGGTGCTGTGCGACAACGTACAGCACCGATCAGGTCTGAACTGCGCCAGCGCATGCCAGACAGCCGACTCAGCCCTGCGATCGCCTCCCACCTGATTGACAGGCAGAGGCATTCGCTGGGCAGGCTGACGGCGTTTGGCCGTCATTTTAGGGGCGCAGTCCGGGCAACGCATGCGTGCTCGGACCATGCGGGGGCGGGCCGCGGCCTCTGCATGACATCACACGCGGCCGCTGCGACCCTCACAGCTGCCAGCGCGCAGGAACTGCACTGGCTGGGAGCTACTCTTCAAGTACAAAAGCATTGCAGCTGTGCGATGCTTTTTCACTTGTGCGGGTGATGGTGGGGCCTGACATGCAGGGTGGACTAGCCCTGTGCTGGGCATCTGCCCCGCATGTCTGTGTGACTGATCGTAGATGTGCTAAATTTAGCACATCAATGATCAGGTCTGAATTAGGCCCCTAGAACGATGCAATGCATCATTTATTATTCGTAGTGTATGTTCAGAAGGGTGAAAATGAGCGATATCGTCTAAAATATTGCCTAGTGTGTATTACTCTTAAGATCCACCTTGCCACGCGGAAATGTGGCACTAATTGAATAGTTCAGGACAGAGCTGTAGCCGCAGGGTAATCCCTGTGGCTAATTGAATTCTGCCTTATTTATAATACTATTAACAAATCCCAATAGTAGTCCAGTAGACAAAGTACCGACTGCGGCATCCTAGCACTAGGAATCCCAACACTTAAACAGTGAGGTACCTAATCCTAATTCCTAACCTCCATAACCCTAACCCTTCCTCGCCGCAGCCTAAACCTACCCCTCCCTGGTGAAGCCTAACTCTAACCTTCCCTTCCCGCAGCCTAAAGCTAACCCTCCCCAGGGGTGCCTATCCCTAACTCCCACTCCCAGCAGCCTAACCCTAACCCTCCCACCCCTGCAGCCCAATCCTCCCCCTGCAGCCTAACCCCCGCCACCCCCACCCCCCGTGCGGCTTGCCTCTCCTGAGTGGTGGCAGCTCCTCATTCAGGAACCAGGCGTTCGGGATACCGGCACCGGCATTGTAATCCATGCAGTGTTGGGATTCCGGCATCGATATTCCAAACGCTGGTATTCTGAACACCGGGATCCTGACCGCATCCCATCCACACCCTCCATGTCTCAAAATACAGATAGTCACCAAACACTCCCCCTTGGAAAAGTTCTTACTACAAATCCAAAAATACGAGACCCTTAATTACACAAGGTGAATTTGTCACTCCATAATCTTACTGGACATCACAGAGGTTATAATAAAATTACCCCTTCTCAGACTTATCCTCATGGTATTGTCCATATGTGGGAAATATAATTAGGTAAAGGGATCTAGTGCAACATTGTTTGAGTCAATACAAATTGTATTTAAAAAAAAAAAGGTGCTCCCTCATTAGACATAAAATATGTACAGCACATAAAAGGCAGATGTAATGGAAGAAAAGGGACATCAGTATAGCCAAGTCCCAGAAACTTGGTCACACAAGATGCCATCGTCAGAAATGTACTAAGCCTTGGAGAGTCATAAAGTGGAGAGAGATAAAATGCCAGCCAATCAGCTCCTAACTGCTGTGTTATAGGCTGTGTTTGAAAAATGATAAGAGTTGATTGGTACTTTATCTCTCTCCATTTTATCACTCTCCAAGGCTTAGTACACCCCAGAATGATGGTGATCTGAGGCAGATAGGGAGTCCTGGTTACTGCTTATCGTTAGCTTTATCACAAGTGGATATATACTGTACTTATTTTTGCTACTTTCATAAACCAGAAGGTATTATATTGGCTGCATTATAGAGGGTGTTTTATTTAATCCAGTTGCCACTGAGATTTATCTCACTCTTGAACCTATTTGGCACTTCTTGGGCTGGTCATATTCCAACATCAATATCAGTAATATTTGTATGCAACAAGACTTTCATTCCCCCCCTTGGTGAAAGGAAGGGAAGAACTGGTTATTATGGTTACTCATGAAAATGTTAATTTAATGTCAAAATTAAGGAAAATAGGAAGAAACTGCTGCGCAATGTGTTAGGGCAATAAAAAATAAGAATTTACTCACCGGTAATTCTATTTCTCGTAGTCCGTAGTGGATGCTGGGGACTCCGTAAGGACCATGGGGAATAGACGGGCTCCACAGGAGACTGGGCACTCTAAAAGAAAGATTAGGTACTATCTGGTGTGCACTGGCTCCTCCCTCTATGCCCCTCCTCCAGACCTCAGTTAGGGAAACTGTGCCCGGAAGAGCTGACACTACAAGGAGAGGATTTGGAATCCAGGGTAAGACTCATACCAGCCACACCAATCACACCGTATAACTTGTGATAACCATACCCAGTTAACAGTATGAACAACAACTGAGCCTCAATCAACGGATGGCTCATAACAATAACCCTTTAGTAAGCAATAACTATATACATGTATTGCAGAGAGTCCGCACTTGGGACGGGCGCCCAGCATCCACTACGGACTACGAGAAATAGAATTACCGGTGAGTAAATTCTTATTTTCTCTGACGTCCTAGTGGATGCTGGGGACTCCGTAAGGACCATGGGGATTATACCAAAGCTCCCAAACGGGCGGGAGAGTGCGGACGACTCTGCAGCACTGAATGAGCAAACTCAAGGTCTTCCTCAGCCAGGGTATCAAACTTGTAGAACTTAGCAAATGTGTTTGAACCCGACCAAGTAGCAGCTCGGCAAAGCTGTAAAGCCGAGACCCCTCGGGCAGCCGCCCAAGAAGAGCCCACCTTCCTTGTGGAATGGGCTTTTACTGATTTTGGATGCGGCAATCCAGCCGCAGAGTGAGCCAGCTGAATCGTGCTACAGATCCAGCGAGCAATAGTCTGCTTCGAAGCAGGAGCGCCAACCTTGTTGGCTGCATACAGAATAAACAGCGAGTCAGACTTTCTGACTCCCGCCGTTCTGGAAACATAAATTTTCACAGCCCGGACTACGTCCAGCAACTTGGAATCCTCCAAGTCCCTAGTAGCCGCAGGCACCACAATAGGTTGGTTCAAATTAAACGATGATACCACCTTAGGGAGAAATTGGGGACGAGTCCTCAATTCTGCCCTGTCCATATGGAAGATCAGATAGGGGCTTTTACATGACAAAGCCGCCAATTCTGACACACGCCTAGCCGAAGCTAAGGCCAATAGCATGACCACTTTCCACGTGAGATATTTTAGCTCCACGGTCTTAAGTGGCTCAAACCAGTGGGATTTCAGGAAATCCAACACAACGTTAAGATCCCAAGGTGCCACTGGTGGCACAAAAGGAGGCTGAATATGCAGCACTCCCTTTACAAACGTCTGAACCTCAGGCAGTGAAGCCGGTTCTTTTTGAAAGAAAATGGATAGGGCCGAGATCTGAACCTTTATGGACCCTAATTTGAGGCCCATAGACTGTAGGAAATGCAGAAAACGACTCAACTGGAAGTCCTCTGTAGGGGCCTTCCTGGCCTCACACCAAGCAACATATTTCCACCATATGCGGTGATAATGCTTTGCTGTCACATCCTTCCTAGCTTTTATCAGCGTAGGAATTACTTCATCCGGTATACCCTTTTCCGCTAGGAACCGACGTTCAACCGCCAAGCCGTCAAACGCAGCCGCGGTAAGTCTTGGAACAGACAGGGCCCCTGCTGCAACAGGTCCTGTCTGAGAGGCAGAGGCCATGGGTCCTCTGTGACCATCTCTTGAAGTTCTGGGTACCAAGTCCTTCTTGGCCAATCCGGAACAATGAGTATTGTTCTCACTCCTCTTTTTCTTACTATTCTCAGTACCTTGTGTATGAGAGGAAGAGGAGGAAACACATATACCGACTGGAACACCCACGGAGTTACCAGCGCGTCCACAGCTATCGCTTGAGGGTCCCTTGACCTGGCGCAATATTTTTTTTTAGCTTTTTGTTTAGGCGGGATGCCATCATGTCCACCTGTGGCCGTTCCCACCGATTTGCAATCTGCTCGAAGATTTCTTGATGAAGTCCCCACTCTCCCGGGTGGAGGTCGTGCCTGCTGAGGAAGTCTGCTTCCCAGTTGTCCACTCCCGGAATGAACACTGCTGACAGTGCTTGTACGTGATTCTCCGCCCAACGAAGAATCCTTGTGGCTTCCGCCATCGCCACCCTGCTTCTTGTGCCGCCCTGTCGGTTTACATGGGCGACTGCCGTGATGTTGTCTGACTGAATCAGCACTGGTTGGTCTCGAAGCAGGGGCACCGCTTGACTCAGGGCGTTGTATATGGCCCTTAATTCCAGTATGTTTATGTGCAGACGAGTCTCCTGACTTGACCACAGCCCCTGGAAGTTTCTTCCCTGAGTGACTACCCCCCATCCGCGGAGGCTTGCATCCGTGGTCACCAGGACCCAGTCCTGTATGCCGAACCTGCGGCCCTCGAGAAGATGAGCACTCTGCAGCCACCACAGAAGAGACACCCTGGCCCTCGGGGACAGGGCGATCAGCCGATGCATCTGAAGATGCGATCCGGTCCACTTGTCCAACAGATCCCACTGAAAGATCCTGGCATGGAACCTGCCGAAAGGAATGGCTTCGTATGACGCTACCATCTTTCCCAGGACTCGCGTGCAGTGATGCACCGACACCTGCTTTGGTTTCAGGAGATCCCTGACCATGGTCACTAACTCCTGAGCCTTCTCCTCCGGGAGAAATACCTTCTTCTGTTCTGTGTCCAGAATCATACCCAGGAAGGGCAGACGCGTCGTAGGAATCAGCTGCGACTTTGGAATATTCAGAATCCAGCCGTGCCGTAGCAACACTTCCTGAGAGTGCGCTACGCTGACCAACAACTGCTCTCTGGACTTCGCCTTTATGAGGAGATCGTCCAAGTACGGGATAACTGTAACTCCTTGCTTCCGGAGAAGTACCATCATCTCCGCCATTACCTTGGTAAAGACTCTCGGTGCCGTGGATAGACCAAACGGCAACGTCTGGAATTGGTAATGACAGTCCTGTACCACAAACCTGAGGTACTCCTGGTGAGGCGGATAAATGGGGACATGCAAGTACGCATCCTTGATGTCCAGAGATACCATAAAATCCCCCTCTTCCAGGCTGGCAATGACCGCTCTGAGCGATTCCATTTTGAACCTGAACTTTTTCATGTAAATGTTCAAGGATTTTAAATTTAGAATGGGTCTTACCGAACCGTCCGGTTTCGGTACCACAAACAGTGTGGAATAGTAACCCCTTCCCTGCTGAAGGGGGGGTACCATTATTATCACTTGCTGGAGGTACAGCTTGTGAATAGCCGTCAGGACTATCTCCCTCCCCGTGGGAGAAGCTGGCAAGGCGGATTCTTCGAATTCCAGCTTGTATCCCTGAGATACAATTTGTATAGCTCAAGGATCCACTTGTGAGCGAACCCACTGGTTGCAGAAATTTCGGAGACGCGCCCCCACCGCTCCTGGCTCTGCCTGTGGAGCCCCAACGTCATGCGGTGGACTTAGTGGAAGCAGGGGAGGACTTTTGTTCCTGAGAACTGGCTGCATGGTGCAGCTTCTTTCCTCTACCCCTGCCTCTGGCAAGAAAGGATGCACCTCTGACTCTCTTGCTTTTTTGAGAACGAAAGGACTGCATTTGGTAATACGGTGCTTTCTTAGGCTGTGAGGAAACCTGTGGCAAGAAAGACGACTTTCCAGCTGTCGCTGTGTATACGAGGTCCGAGAGACCGTTCCCAAACAATTCCTCACCCTTATAAGGCAAAACCTCCATGTGTTTTTTAGAGTCGGCATCCCCTGTCCATTGCTGAGTCCATAAGACCCTCCTGGCAGAAATGGACATTGCATTTATTCGAGAGCCCAGCAGGCAAATGTCCCTCTGGGCATCCCGCATATATAAGACGACGTCTTTAATATGGCTAAGTGTTAGCAATACGGTATCCCTGTCCAGGGTATCCAAACCCTCTGACAGAGTATCTGTCCATGCTGCAACAGCACTGCACATCCAAGCTGAAGCAATAGCCGGTCTCAGTAGAGTACCAGAGAGTGTATACACAGACTTCAAGATACCTTCCTGCTTCCTATCCGCAGGTTCCTTTAGGGCGGCCGTATCCTGAGACGGCAGGGCCACTCTTTTAGATAAGCGCGTCAGGGCCTTGTCAACCCTAGGGGAGGATTCCCAGCGTAACCTATCCGTTGGCGGGAAAGGGTACGCCATTAGTATTCTCTTGGGAATCACCACTTTCTTATCAGGGGAAGACCACGCTTCTTCACATAACTCATTTAATTCATGTGACGGGGTAAAAGTCACTGGCTGCTTTTTCTCCCCAAACATATTTACCCTCTTGTCAGGGACAGGGTCAGCCTCTGAAATGTGTAATACATTTTTCATTGCAATAATCATGTATCGGATGGCCTTAGTCATTTTGGGCTGTAATAGTGCCTCATCCTCGTCGACGCTGGAGTCGGACTCCGTGTCGACATCTGTGTCAACCAACTGAGATAGTGGGCGTTTTTGAGACGCTGACGGCCTCTGAGGCGTCTGGGCAGGCCCGGGTTGAGAGCCCGGCTGTCCCCCGGCAGCAACATAATCAAATATCTTATGTAATGAGTTTACATTGTCATTTAAGACCTTCCACATATCCATCCAATCAGGTGTCGGCACCGATGGGGGCGACACCACATTTATCTGCACTTGCTCCGCCTCCACGTAACCCTCATCAAACATGTCGACACAGCCGTACCGACACACAGCACACACACAGGGAATGCTCTGACTGAGGACAGGACCCCACAAGGTCTATGGGGAGACAGAGAAAGAGCATGCCAGCACACACCACAGCGCTATATTCACAGGGATACACACTACCAGAAGTGAATTTTTCCCAATAGCTGCTGTATCAATACACCTTTTGCCTAAATTTATGTGCCCCCCCCTCTCTTTTTACCCTCTTAGTGCCAGGAGACTGCAGGGGAGAGCCTGGGGAGCGTCCTTCCAGCGGAGCTGTGAAGAGAAATGGCGCTGGTGTGCTGAGGAAGAAGGCCCCGCCCCCTCAGCGGCGGGCTTCTGTCCCGCTGTTTCTGACTAAAAAATGGCGGGGGGTTTTACACATATACAGTCACAGACTGTATTATGTGTCTTTTTTATGCCAAAGGTATTCTTATTGCTGCCCAGGGCGCCCCCCCCCCCCCAGCGCCCTGCACCCTACAGTGACCGGAGTGTGTGGTGTGCAGTGGGAGCAATGGCGCACAGCTGCGGTGCTGTGCGCTACCTTAATGAAGACAGGAGTATTCAGCCGCCGATTTCATCACCAACTTCTGATCTTCTGGCTCTGCGAGGGGGACGGCAGCGCGGCTCCGGGAACGGACGACCGAGGACCTTTGCCTGTGTTCGAACCCTCTGAAGCTAATGGTGTCCAGTAGCCTAAGAAGCGCAACCTAGCTGTGAACAGGTACGTTTGCTTCTCGCCCCTCGGTCCCACGTAGCAGTGAGTCTGTTGCCAGCAGATCTCACTGAAAATAAAAAACCTAACATTACTTTCTTTACTAGCAGGCTCAGGAGAGCCCACTAGGTGCATCCAGCTCTGGCCGGGCACAGATTCTAACTGAGGTCTGGAGGAGGGGCATAGAGGGAGGAGCCAGTGCACACCAGATAGTGCCTAATCTTTCTTTTAGAGTGCCCAGTCTCCTGCGGAGCCCGTCTATTCCCCATGGTCCTTACGGAGTCCCCAGCATCCACTAGGACGTCAGAGAAATAAGAGCTGACGTGTAAATAATAAAAAGTAATTTATTTATACTAATAACATCAGATAAGAATTATACCAAATTGGATATTGAGCACCTTGATTTTTATAGGGATATAAGCTGCAGGTAAACACCTGCAATAATGATGTGACAATGTGTCCAGTATCAATCTCCAGAAATAATGTGCACAATAGAATGAACGGCCAATCAATTGGTGATGAGTGTAAAGGTGCCGGAATAAACAGTCTCAATGTGGCAAATATAAACCTGTTGCCGGACGAATAAATGGATACCTCTCCGTGGGCTGGTACAGACCGAGCGTCCTCGGCTGTATGGTCCTGCAGTGCCCACTATTTGCTGTGCAGCGGGGAGGTAGTTGTGCTGTCGTCGGGCAGGTGTAACAGGTTGTCAGCGGCGTGCTGATAAGAGCAGCGGGCGGCAATGGCGTTACGCCGGGATGTGGAGCAGAAGCAGAGATAGCTCAATCAGCAGCTTGCTACCTTAGCAGATTCCAGGATCAAGGTGTCAAAATTAAACCCTACACATTATATGAAACACTAAACATAAAATAAAAAACTGAGTTGTAAGATTTGCGTATATCTATGTACAGTTGGAGCCTCCCTCATCTAGGCTTCTCTACTGCGCCTAGGTGCACCAAAGTTTATTAGCATAAGGCTTTCATCTATTGTTCTCAGCTGCAATACAATACAGAGAGAACAATACAGCAGGGGATTAAGTTCGACAGCACTGGCTCAGTTAATCCTATTAAAGGGATAGATGAGCAGGGCTCCATCTGTAACATTGTCCACCCTGTATTGTGAAATAAGTTCTCAGTGAGCGGAAAGCACACAGTGAAATGACTGTCTACTTTAATATCTCATCTGAATTGCTTTACTGTGTTACATTATTAATCTTTCAGTTATAAAACGCTAAACAAAATGCAGGAATTTACACCTGCTAATGGCTCTGTGCACTTAGGCACATTATCCCTGCAGAGGACCTAACCTAAAGATATACAGGCATAGTTTCCTGTTGTCTGGATTACTGTATTAACCCATAACACTGTTTGGTTTATCAAATAAGTACTACAGTGGCTGGCTGATGCAGAATGCTATATAATTAGTTTTACCTACTAAATATTATACATATACTTTCGTCCTTATACTGGCTTCTATTACACTGGAGGTCTTATTACAGATTGATTTTCAAAGATCTACATTAATAGGACCCTTTCTATCAGAGAAGCCATGCAGCTTTTTGTAACATAATAAAAGGTGGGAAAAAACTAAGATATAATGACAGTCATACTTTAGATTAGGCACGCATGTTTTCATCATTACATCCGTAAACTGATAATGGGGTAGCAACTTTTCAGTGTGCAGCTAGCTGCCATCATGTCATTGTAGGATTCCATCTGCCAAATATGGGCTCCATCACTATGGAATAACAATGTTACCCCAACATGGACCCATTTATTCACTTCACCCTATACCAAAATTGAGAATGTGTGAGGCTGTAGCCAGTGCCGGACTGGGAGAATGAAGTGGTAGGGACCCATGTTTAGGGGTGTGGGCAGTCTGCAGAGGGGGTGTGGAAATAAATATATATATATATATGTATATATATATATATATAGTATATACTGCTAGTGCATGCATGATAATGTACCAGGTTAATAACAGCAATGCACTGTACAAAATAAACCATACTTATCTGCAGTATTAGGTGACATATGTATAATGTATAATTCAAGTACACAATTTGGAACCTGATTCTTAGAGGAAGAGGAGGGGTCCCAGGCAGTGGGGTCCACCAGGAGTATCCCCTGAACCCCTATGGGCCAGTCCAACCCTGGCTGTAGCAGTAAAGCTCAAATGAGTAACACACTGATCCTCAGTAGAGCAAAGCTGAGTTGGAAGAACCGGTATCATTGGGTCTCCTACACCGCTATTCCCCATAGCAACCAGTCAATCTGCTCCAGTGGTAGTTCCAACACTGGCTTGGGGTGTAAGGAACAGGTGAGTTATGACACAGATACTGAGATAAAAAAATACTAATTTGTACAGTAGTTTAGTGTTTCCAACTCTACACACATATCGAGCTATTTGCAATGTTGCCACCCTTTGAATTTGACAATTTTTTTTAAAGTTTACTGACAATTAGTATTATTTATATATGGATTTCTAAAAGTGACCCAAAACCATTAGTGATGAATGCAACGTTTTCCTTAGCAGTATTAGCAGTGTCATATTTTTACTCATGTATTTTACTCATATTTCTAGCAGACAGGCTAACATTTCACTGTATTTTTATGTTTTTATAACTTTTTAAATATTATGTATCTTTGTGGTATAAACATTAAAATAAATTTTACAAACTAGAGCAAAACAAAACAAAAATAGTTACCACCTTCAAACTGTTAATTTAGGATTGCTATTCAGTTCCTAAATACGCAGACATGCAGAAATGAGACATGCCAACATGTATTATCAATTACAGCCGGGGGGTGGTGATGTGAGAAAGTGATGGGAAATGTTCAATAATGGACGACAATTGTGCATGACGAGGATCAACTGGGGCACCTACCGCTGTCACAGTTTAGGGTGCCAGGGTTTTAATCATCCACCCTATAGTCTGGCCCTTGACCCAAACGATTTTCACCTTTTCACTAAGGTCAAAGAGTTCCTAGGAGGAAATAGTTATGGAAGTGACAATGAGTTGAAACTTGCAGTCAACTAGTTCTATGCACTGTACGCAGCTGGGTACAAGAGGGGGATTCTCATGAACAGATATGATAAATGCTTAAATGAAGGAGGTGATTATGTGGAGAGATAGACTAAGTTGCCCTGTGTTTAAATAAATAAATAAAAACTTGTTGCCAGACCGCCTTCATTTTTTGTAATACATATATATATATTGTCAAAGTCGAAAAATATTCCAGAACACACAGCACGTATAAAATAGACACACATGCCCACTGCGCGTGCACTTGTTCCGCCGTGCGTGCACATATCCGCAATTTGCGTATGGTCGCTCCCGCGGTCCTGCGCGTGTTATGGGTATTTACGGCGGAGTTTGTGAACGCATGGAGGGCTATCAAAACATTACATATTTAATCCAAATAGTGCACATTGTACACATAGTCCCCATGCACCACATCAGCAAGTATCAACAGTTTAAATGATTTCAGAACAAAGGGATTCACCTTTGCATGATAGGAGGGGACAGACTAAGGCAATAAGGTGGTGTCTGGTATCCAGCTGTAGGGTATTTTAAGGGTAACATTCCGGTGTAGGTTTGCGGAAGATCGCATGTTCCTATGGATAGTTATGTGCAGAAGCAGAATATAGATATAAACTGTATTTACTGTATGTTATGTATGCAGCGGGAATCCAGAGAAGACCACCCACAACAGCAGTTGAGAAAGACATCGCCCACCTTTTCAAATCAACCTATGACCTCTCCTGTACTGTAAAGATGCATCCCTGTGTCCAATGGACAAAGGGATTACAGTATCCATTGTATTGCTTTTGGAAGTAGTGTATAAAAAGCCTGTTGCTGCTTGGCTGGACAGAAGACTCTTAACGCTATCTACCTGATTAGCGGAGGACTGGACCAGGAAGCGCATGCGAATATTCTCACGTATGTACATTGACTGTAGCCATTTACTCTGTTGTATTGTAGTGTATAAATTGTATTGTTAACCCCCTTTCAGATATATTACTCTGTGGTGTCGGAACCCAGTGATTAACTACAAATCGGTGTTGTGTCCTCTTTTCCCTGCTAGGGTTTAAAGTGTATTACATTACCTAACTGTATAAGGTTCAAAAGTGTATTAATAAGGTGTGTATGCGCTGCATAAGGTGTAAAGTATAATATCATTGCATTGCATTACTACAAAGGTTTAAGGTGTATCAATTGAGTGTGTACGCGCTGCGTGTACTTTGTACCCTCAGCGTGGCGTTTGTATGCAGAGTCCGTACACGGTATGGGACTCATTACGCAAATAGCGTAAAAGGTATATAGAGTGAATATTAAGTTTAGCGGCCGTAGCGGCTCCATGGTAAAAGAGTGTTTAAAGGTATACCTTTATGGTTTAAGATAATATCGACATTATCAATATATATATATATATATATATATATATATATATACACACACAATATAGTAATATATATATATATATATATATACACAGTATACACATATACAGTGGGGCAAAAAAGTATTTGAACAGCCACCGATTGTGCAAGTTGACCCACTTAAAAAGATGAGAGGTCTGTAATTTCCATATCATACAGTAGGTACACTTCAACTGTGAGAGACAGAATCTGAAGGAAAAAAAAACAGGAAATCACATTGTATGATTTTTAAACAATTTATTTGTATATTCTTGCGGAAAATAAATATTTGGACAATCAAAAAGTTTAACTCAATACTTTGTAATATAACCTCAGTTGACAATTACAGAGGTCAAACGTTTCCTGTAGTTCTTGACCAGGTTTGTACACACTGTAGCAGGTATTTTGGCCCACTCGTCCATGCAGATCTTCTCTAGATCTGTCATGTTTTGGGGCTGAAGCTGGGCAACACGGACTTTCACTCCCTCCACAGATTTTCTATTGGGTTGTGGTCTGGAGACTGGCTAGGCCACACCAGGACCTTGAAATGCTACTTACGGAGCCATTCCCTAGTTGCCCGGACAGTGTGTTTTGGGTCATTGTCATGCTGGAAGACCCAGCCACGTTCCATCTTCAATGCTCTTACTGAGGGAAGGAGGTTTTTGCCCAAAATCTCACGATACATGGCCCCAGTCATCCTCTCCTTAATATGGATAAGTCGTCCTGTCCCCTTTGCAGAAAAGCAGCCCCAAAGCATGATGTTTCCACCCCCATGCTTCACAGTGGGTATGGTGTTCTTGGGATGCCATTCATCATTCTTTTCCCTCCAAACACGGCGAGTGGATTTTATACCAAAAAAGTTCGATTTTGCTCTCACCTGACCACATTACATTCTCCTAATCCTCCTCTAGATCATCCAGATGGTCACTGGCAAACTTTAGACGGGCCTGGATATGTGCTGGCTTAAGCAGGGGGACCTTTCGGGCGCTGCAGGATTTCAATCCATGACAAAGTAGTGTGTTACTAATGGTAACCTTTGTGAATGTGGTCCCAGCTCTCTGAGGTCATTGACCAGGTCCCCCCGTGTAGTTCTGGGTTGATTCCTCACCGTTCTTAAGATCATTGATACCCCCACGAGGTGAGATCTTGCATGGAGCCCCAGGTCGAGGGAGATTGTCAGTGATTTTGTATTTCTTCAATTTTTTAATAATTGCGCCAACAGTTGATCTCTTCTCACCAAGCTGCTTGCCTATTGTCGAGTAGCTCATCCCAGCCTTGTGCAGCTCTACAATTTTGTCCCCCTGGTGTCCTTAGACAGCTCTCTGGTCTTGGCCATGGCGGAGCGGTAGCAGTCTGACTGTTTGAGGGTGTGGACAGGTGTCTTTTATACAGATAACCAGTTCAAACAGGTGCCATTAATACAGGTAACGAGTAGAGGATAGAAGAGCTTCTTAAAGAAGAAGTAACAGGTCTGTGAGAGCCAGAAACCTTGCTGCTTGGTAGGTGTCCAAATATTTATTTTACACAAGAATATACAAGTAAATTGTTTAAAAATCATAAAATGTGATTTCCTGGGATTTTTTTTCAGATTCTGTCTCTCACAGTTGAAGTGTACCTATGATGGAAATTACAGACCTCTCTCACCTTTTTAAGTGGGTCAACTTGCACAATCGGTAGCTGTCCAAATACTTTTTTGCCCCACTATATATATATATATCAGAGCGCAAATGTATGCGGCACTCACAGCTTGATTTAAATAAAGGCAAAGACGCTCAAACTGGTCTCAACGTTTCAATTCACAGTTGAATTTTCGTCAAGTATGTGAATTGAAACGTTGAGACGAGTTTGAGCGCCTTTGCCTTTATTTATATCAAGCTGTGAGTGCTGCATACATTGCGTTCTGCTATATGCCTCTTCAACATTAAGGGCACCCGGCATTCGTGGATTCGCATGAGGGGTGAGTGCCGATTCTGAAAGTAGTTGTGTGTGTGGCTGTGTATATACATATATATATATATATATATATATATATATATGTATTAGTGATGAGCGGGTTCGGTTCCTCGGAATCCGAACCCCCCCGAACTTCACCCATTTTACACGGTTCCGAGGCAGACTCGGATCCTCCCGCCTTGCTCGGTTAACCCGAGCGTGCCCGAACGTCATCATCCCGCTGTCGGATTCTCGCAAGATTCATATTCTATATAAGGAGCCGCGCGTTGCCACCATTTTCACTCGTGCATTGGAGATGATAGGGAGAGGACGTGTGCAGCGTTCTCTCAGTTGTGTTCAGTGTGTTGCAAATATCTGTGCTTAGTGTGCTGCAAATATCTGTGCTCAGTGTGCTGAAAATATCTACGTTCTCTGCCTGAAAAACGCTCCATATCTGTGCTGCATTGTAGTATATAGTAGGAGGACAGTGCAGAATTTTGCTGACCAGTGACCACCAGTATTATATCAGTACGGTACAGCAGTCCACTGCTCTACCTACCTCTGTGTCGTCAAGTATACTATCCATCCATACCTGTGGTGCATTTAAGTTTTGCGCAGTATATATTAGAGATGAGCGGGTTCGGTTTCTCTGAATCCGAACCCGCCCGAACTTCATGGTTTTTTTCACGGGTCCGAGCAGACTCGGATCCTCCCGCCTTGCTCGGTTAACCCGAGCGCGCCCGAACGTCATCATGACGCTGTCGGATTCTCGCGAGACTCGGATTCTATATAAGGAGCCGCGCGTCGCCGCCATTTTCACACGTGCATTGAGATTGATAGGGAGAGGACGTGGCTGGCGTCCTCTCCATTTAGATTATAAGAGAGAGAGATTTACTGGAGCTTAGGACTAGGAGGAGTACTGTAGAAGTGTAGAGAGTGCAGAGAGTTTACTAGTGAGTGACCACCAGACAGTGCAGTTTATTTAATATATCCGTTCTCTGCCTGAAAAAAGCGATACACACAGTGACTCAGTCACATACCATATCTGTGTGCACTGCTCAGGCTCAGCCCAGTGTGCTGCATCATCTATATATATTATATATCTGTCTGACTGCTCAGCTCACACAGCTTATAATTGTGGGGGAGACTGGGGAGCACTGCAGTGCCAGTTATAGGTTATAGCAGGAGCCAGGAGTACATAATATTATATAGTGAGTGACCACCAGACAGTGCAGTTTATTTAATATATCCGTTCTCTGCCTGAAAAAAGCGATACACACAGTGACTCAGTCACATACCATATCTGTGTGCACTGCTCAGGCTCAGCCCAGTGTGCTGCATCATCTATATATATTATATATCTGTCTGACTGCTCAGCTCACACAGCTTATAATTGTGGGGGAGACTGGGGAGCACTGCAGTGCCAGTTATAGGTTATAGCAGGAGCCAGGAGTACATAATATTATATTAAAATTAAACAGTGCACACTTTTGCTGCAGGAGTGCCACTGCCAGTGTGACTGACCAGTGACCTGACCACACTGACCACCAGTATAGTTAGTAGTATACTTATATTGTGATTGCCTGAAAAAGTTAAACACTCGTCGTGTGACTTCACTTGTGTGTTGTTGTTTTTTTTATTCTATAAAAATAAAACTCATTCTGCTGACAGACAGTGTCCAGCAGGTCCGTCATTATATAATATATAATATATACCTGTCCGGCTGCAGTAGTGATATATATATATATTTTATATCATTTATCATCCAGTCGCAGCAGACACAGTACGGTAGTTCACGGCTGTGGCTACCTCTGTGTCTGCACTCGGCAGGCAGTCCGTCCATAATTGTATACCACCTAACCGTGGTTTTTTTTTCTTCTTTATACATACATACTACTACGACATCTCTTTATCAACCAGTCTATATTAGCAGCAGACACAGTACAGTACGGTAGTTCACGGCTGTGGCTACCTCTGTGTCTGCACTCGGCAGGCAGTCCGTCCATAATTGTATACCACCTAACCGTGGTTTTTTTTTCTTTCTTCTTTATACATACATAGTTACATAGACATCTCTTTATCAACCAGTCTATATTAGCAGCAGACACAGTACAGTACGGTAGTTCACGGCTGTGGCTACCTCTGTGTCTGCACTCGGCAGGCAGTCCGTCCATAATTGTATACCACCTAACCGTGGTTTTTTTTTCTTTCTTCTTTATACATACATAGTTACATAGACATCTCTTTATCAACCAGTCTATATTAGCAGCAGACACAGTACAGTACGGTAGTTCACGGCTGTGGCTACCTCTGTGTCTGCACTCGGCAGGCAGTCCGTCCATAATTGTATACCACCTAACCGTGGTTTTTTTTTCTTTCTTCTTTATACATACATAGTTACATAGACATCTCTTTATCAACCAGTCTATATTAGCAGCAGACACAGTACAGTACGGTAGTTCACGGCTGTGGCTACCTCTGTGTCTGCACTCGGCAGGCAGTCCATAATTGTATACTAGTATCCATCTCCATTGTTTACCTGAGGTGCCTTTTAGTTGTGCCTATTAAAATATGGAGAACAAAAATGTTGAGTTTCCAAAATTAGGGAAAGATCAAGATCCACTTCCACCTCGTGCTGAAGCTGCTGCCACTAGTCATGGCCGAGACGATGAAATGCCAGCAACGTCGTCTGCCAAGGCCGATGCCCAATGTCATAGTACAGAGCATGTCAAATCCAAAACACCAAATATCAGTAAAAAAAAGGACTCCAAAACCTAAAATAAAATTGTCGGAGGAGAAGCGTAAACTTGCCAATATGCCATTTACCACACGGAGTGGCAAGGAACGGCTGAGGCCCTGGCCTATGTTCATGGCTAGTGGTTCAGCTTCACATGAGGATGGAAGCACTCAGCCTCTCGCTAGAAAACTGAAAAGACTCAAGCTGGCAAAAGCACCGCAAAGAACTGTGCGTTCTTCGAAATCCCAAATCCACAAGGAGAGTCCAATTGTGTCGGTTGCGATGCCTGACCTTCCCAACACTGGACGTGAAGAGCATGCGCCTTCCACCATTTGCACGCCCCCTGCAAGTGCTGGAAGGAGCACCCGCAGTCCAGTTCCTGATAGTCAGATTGAAGATGAAGATGTTGAAGTACACCAGGATGAGGAGGATATGGGTGTTGCTGGCGCTGGGGAGGAAATTGACCAGGAGGATTCTGATGGTGAGGTGGTTTGTTTAAGTCAGGCACCCGGGGAGACACCTGTTGTCCGTGGGAGGAATATGGCCGTTGACATGCCTGGTGAAAATACCAAAAAAATCAGCTCTTCAGTGTGGAGGTATTTCAACAGAAAAGCGGACAACAGGTGTCAAGCCGTGTGTTGCCTTTGTCAAGCTGTAATAAGTAGGGGTAAGGACGTTAACCACCTCGGAACATCCTCCCTTATACGTCACCTGCAGCGCATTCATAATAAGTCAGTGACAAGTTCAAAAACTTTGGGCGACAGCGGAAGCAGTCCACTGACCAGTAAATCCCTTCCTCTTGTAACCAAGCTCACGCAAACCACCCCACCAACTCCCTCAGTGTCAATTTCCTCCTTCCCCAGGAATGCCAATAGTCCTGCAGGCCATGTCACTGGCAATTCTGACGAGTCCTCTCCTGCCTGGGATTCCTCCGATGCATCCTTGCGTGTAACGCCTACTGCTGCTGGCGCTGCTGTTGTTGCTGCTGGGAGTCGATGGTCATCCCAGAGGGGAAGTCGTAAGCCCACTTGTACTACTTCCAGTAAGCAATTGACTGTCCAACAGTCCTTTGCGAGGAAGATGAAATATCACAGCAGTCATCCTGCTGCAAAGCGGATAACTGAGGCCTTGACAACTATGTTGGTGTTAGACGTGCGTCCGGTATCCGCCGTTAGTTCACAGGGAACTAGACAATTTATTGAGGCAGTGTGCCCCCGTTACCAAATACCATCTAGGTTCCACTTCTCTAGGCAGGCGATACCGAGAATGTACACGGACGTCAGAAAAAGACTCACCAGTGTCCTAAAAAATGCAGTTGTACCCAATGTCCACTTAACCACGGACATGTGGACAAGTGGAGCAGGGCAGGGTCAGGACTATATGACTGTGACAGCCCACTGGGTAGATGTATGGACTCCCGCCGCAAGAACAGCAGCGGCGGCACCAGTAGCAGCATCTCGCAAACGCCAACTCTTTCCTAGGCAGGCTACGCTTTGTATCACCGCTTTCCAGAATACGCACACAGCTGAAAACCTCTTACGGCAACTGAGGAAGATCATCGCGGAATGGCTTACCCCAATTGGACTCTCCTGTGGATTTGTGGCATCGGACAACGCCAGCAATATTGTGTGTGCATTAAATATGGGCAAATTCCAGCACGTCCCATGTTTTGCACATACCTTGAATTTGGTGGTGCAGAATTTTTTAAAAAACGACAGGGGCGTGCAAGAGATGCTGTCGGTGGCCAGAAGAATTGCGGGACACTTTCGGCGTACAGGCACCACGTACAGAAGACTGGAGCACCACCAAAAACTACTGAACCTGCCCTGCCATCATCTGAAGCAAGAAGTGGTAACGAGGTGGAATTCAACCCTCTATATGCTTCAGAGGTTGGAGGAGCAGCAAAAGGCCATTCAAGCCTATACAATTGAGCACGATATAGTAGGTGGAATGCACCTGTCTCAAGCGCAGTGGAGAATGATTTCAACGTTGTGCAAGGTTCTGATGCCCTTTGAACTTGCCACACGTGAAGTCAGTTCAGACACTGCCAGCCTGAGTCAGGTCATTCCCCTCATCAGGCTTTTGCAGAAGAAGCTGGAGACATTGAAGGAGGAGCTAACACGGAGCGATTCCGCTAGGCATGTGGGACTTGTGGATGGAGCCCTTAATTCGCTTAACAAGGATTCACGGGTGGTCAATCTGTTGAAATCAGAGCACTACATTTTGGCCACCGTGCTCGATCCTAGATTTAAAGCCTACCTTGGATCTCTCTTTCCGGCAGACACAAGTCTGCTGGGGTTGAAAGACCTGCTGGTGACAAAATTGTCAAGTCAAGCGGAACGCGACCTGTCAACATCTCCTCCTTCACATTCTCCCGCAACTGGGGGTGCGAGGAAAAGGCTCAGAATTCCGAGCCCACCCGCTGGCGGTGATGCAGGGCAGTCTGGAGCGACTGCTGATGCGGACATCTGGTCCGGACTGAAGGACCTGACAACGATTACGGACATGTCGTCTACTGTCACTGCATATGATTCTCTCAACATTGATAGAATGGTGGAGGATTATATGAGTGACCGCATCCAAGTAGGCACGTCACACAGTCCGTACTTATACTGGCAGGAAAAAGAGGCAATTTGGAGGCCCTTGCACAAACTGGCTTTATTCTACCTAAGTTGCCCTCCCACAAGTGTGTACTCCGAAAGAGTGTTTAGTGCCGCCGCTCACCTTGTCAGCAATCGGCGTACGAGGTTACATCCAGAAAATGTGGAGAAGATGATGTTCATTAAAATGAATTATAATCAATTCCTCCGCGGAGACATTGACCAGCAGCAATTGCCTCCACAAAGTACACAGGGAGCTGAGATGGTGGATTCCAGTGGGGACGAATTGATAATCTGTGAGGAGGGGGATGTACACGGTGATATATCGGAGGGTGATGATGAGGTGGACATCTTGCCTCTGTAGAGCCAGTTTGTGCAAGGAGAGATTAATTGCTTCTTTTTTGGGGGGGGTCCAAACCAACCCGTCATATCAGTCACAGTCGTGTGGCAGACCCTGTCACTGAAATGATGGGTTGGTTAAAGTGTGCATGTCCTGTTTTGTTTATACAACATAAGGGTGGGTGGGAGGGCCCAAGGACAATTCCATCTTGCACCTCTTTTTTCTTTTCTTTTTCTTTGCATCATGTGCTGATTGGGGAGGGTTTTTTGGAAGGGACATCCTGCGTGACACTGCAGTGCCACTCCTAAATGGGCCCGGTGTTTGTGTCGGCCACTAGGGTCGCTAATCTTACTCACACAGTCAGCTACCTCATTGCGCCTCTTTTTTTCTTTGCGTCATGTGCTGTTTGGGGAGGGTTTTTTGGAAGGGACATCCTGCGTGACACTGCAGTGCCACTCCTAGATGGGCCCGGTGTTTGTGTCGGCCACTAGGGTCGCTAATCTTACTCACACAGCTACCTCATTGCGCCTCTTTTTTTCTTTGCGTCATGTGCTGTTTGGGGAGGGTTTTTTGGAAGGGCCATCCTGCGTGACACTGCAGTGCCACTCCTAGATGGGCCCGGTGTTTGTGTCGGCCACTAGGGTCGCTAATCTTACTCACACAGCTACCTCATTGCGCCTCTTTTTTTCTTTGCGTCATGTGCTGTTTGGGGAGGGTTTTTTGGAAGGGACATCCTGCGTGACACTGCAGTGCCACTCCTAGATGGGCCCGGTGTTTGTGTCGGCCACTAGGGTCGCTTATCTTACTCACACAGCGACCTCGGTGCAAATTTTAGGACTAAAAATAATATTGTGAGGTGTGAGGTATTCAGAATAGACTGAAAATGAGTGTAAATTATGGTTTTTGAGGTTAATAATACTTTGGGATCAAAATGACCCCCAAATTCTATGATTTAAGCTGTTTTTTAGTGTTTTTTGAAAAAAACACCCGAATCCAAAACACACCCGAATCCGACAAAAAAAATTCGGTGAGGTTTTGCCAAAACGCGTTCGAACCCAAAACACGGCCGCGGAACCGAACCCAAAACCAAAACACAAAACCCGAAAAATTTCAGGCGCTCATCTCTAGTATATATATAGTAGGACAGTGCAGAATTTTGCTGACCACCAGTATATAATATATAGCAGTACGGTACAGTAGTCCACTGCTCTACCGCTTCTGTGTCGTCAAGTATACTATCCATCCATACCTGTGGGGCATTTAAGTTTTGCGCAGTATATATAGTAGGAGGATAGTGCAGAATTTTGCTGACCACCAATATATAATATATAGCAGTACGGTACAGTAGGCCACTGCTCTACCTCTGTGTCGTCAAGTATACTACAAAAGTTCAGTAAAATGACCCAAAAATCTAAATTAAAAGCGTCTGATGAGAACCGTAAACTTGCCAATTTGCCATTTACGACACGGAGTGGCAAGGAACGGCTGAGGCCCTGGCCTATGTTCATGGCTAGTGGTTCAGATTCACATGAGAATGGAAGCACTCATCCTCTCGCTAGAAAACTGCAGTGCCACTCCTAGATAGGCCAGGTGTTTGTGTCGGCCACTTGGGTCACTTAGCTTAGTCACACAGCTACCTCATTGCACCTCTTTTTTTTCTTTGCATCATGTGCTGTTTGGGGACTATTTTTTGAAGTGCCATCCTGTCTGACACTGCAGTGCCACTCCTAGATGGGCCAGGTGTTTGTGCCGCCCACTTGTGTCGCTTAGCTTAGTCATCGAGCGACCTCGTTGCACCTCTTTTTCTTCTTTGCATTATGTGCTCTTTGGGGCCTAGTCTTTAAAAGTGCCATCCTGTCTGACACTGCAGTGCCACTCCTAGATGGGCCAGGTGTTTGTGTCGGCCACTTGGGTCGCTTAGCTTAGTCACACAGCTACCTCATTGCACCTCTTTTTTTTCTTTGCATCATGTGCTGTTTGGGGACTATTTTTTTAAATCTGCCATCCTGTCTGACACTGCAGTGCCACTCCTAGATGGGCCAGGTGTTTGTGTCGGCCACTTGGGTCGCTTAGCTTAGTCACACAGCTACCTCATTGCACCTCTTTTTTTCTTTGCATCATGTGCTGTTTGGGGACTATTTTTTAAATCTGCAATCCTGTCTGACACTGCAGTGCCACTCCTAGATGGGCCAGGTGTTTGTGCCGCACACTTGGGTCGCTTAGCTTAGTCATCCAGCGACCTCGGTGCAAATTTTAGGACTAAAAATAATATTGTGAGGTGTGAGGTGTTCAGAATAGACTGGAAATGAGTAGAAATTATGGTTATTGAGGTTAATAATACTATGGGATCAAAATGACCCCCAAATTCTATGATTTAAGCTGTTTTTGAGGGTTTTTTGTAAAAAAACACCCGAATCCAAAACACACCCAAATCCGACAAAAAAATTTCAGGGAGGTTTTGCCAAAACGCATCCGAATCCAAAACACGGCCGCGGAACCGAATCCAAAACCAAAACACAAAACCCGAAAAATGTCCGGTGCACATATATATATACTTAAGATTGAGCTCTCGCTTTTACTGCATATGTGCGCACGGTGGGGCTGGTTGGTGGGAGACGCTCTCCAGTCTCCTCTATTATTGTTTCTGGTGGCATAGTGGTTCCCGCAGAGAAGAAAAGATTCCATGCGGATTTGAATTAAAGTTTAAACCGAGTGGTTTAGATTCTGATGCTATATACTGATTATGAAGCAGTGGATTGATATGCTCTAATACAAGTCACAATCTGGTACGCAATTGTATTATTGGTGTGTTGTCTGTGTACCCTGAAAATACTACACCATAGGCGCTCGTTCCTCTGTCTTGTTTACATATTATATATATATACATATATATATATGTACATAGATACATATCAAATTTTTATTTATTTTTCTCTCCTGCAAATACAAATACATGATGCACCAGACAGACCATGATACTATTGGAAATAATCTGTATGTTCCTCATTAGGAGAAAATGGAGCATTTGAGGTAAAGGAGTGAGCTTGGGGACTTTATTTAGTTCTATGTAAGTGTGGGCTTTTGTAAAACCACACACACACAAAAACTATGCTCACACTATTTATATCTGCAATGCTAATAACTGTGGAAAACACTGACTCACAATATGATAGAAAATGATTATATGAATAATACAGACTGTACCTTATTTTCTTATTAATATTTACTGGGTTACTACCACCACTAAGAGAAAATTAGTAACAATAGGGGTTATTCAGAGATGAACACAGATGTCTGTATACGCAGCCAGATCTGTGTTCATTTCTGCACATGCTGAGGGCTGCTCAGCATGTGTGGGGCTGCCTCCTAATGCGCCTGCAGCATCAGATCTACGGTTGACCCCTGGTGTGCTGCCAGGCAGTCAGTGTGCATTTTTTTCGGAGTGGCTGCGTGTGACATCATGCAGCCGCTCCAAAAATGGTCTCAACACGCCACCGTTCGGAACGCCCTGCCCCATCAATGCAGCAACAATGCCCCTCCGATGGTAGTTGCTGTCAATCACACTGCAGCTGCATCCTTCCTGGATGTGGCTGCAATGTGTAAGGTCGTGCACGTACACTGTGACTGCGCAGATATCTGTATAACAAAACAAATATACTGTACAGAACATGTTGGAAATGTACTACTCCATATACAAAATCTGTAATCAAGGGATAAAAAAAAACAAATGTATATATTTACTAACTGACAGTGGTAGAACTAGTGAGTGGTGAGCCCAGGTACAACAATGTGCTGTGCCCCCTCCCACCCCCTGGGTAACTTACTTACAGCCCCAGCCACACTCATCCATATTGCTTCAATCTTATCAGACCAAATGGAAAACTTAAGGAGGCTGTTGTACTCAGCTATCTCCAGTCCATTGAACCAGTTGTTCATTCAAACTTCAACTCATCATTCTTTAAAACAATGCCAAAATAACCATAACAGCATACCACTCACAGATCACTTAGAAAATAGGTTTGGAAGACCATAAATTGAAGAGGGTGAATTACCTGCACAGCGGGAATACGCAAGCTGTATTTACTTTCATTATTACACTTGTATGTATGTATGTATGTATGTATTTATGTATGTATTATTATTATCCTTTATTTATATGGCGCCACATGGGATCCGCAGAGCCCAATTACAGAGTAAACAAATAAGCAAAACATGAAGACAGTGACTTACAGTTCAATACAATATAGGACAAGTACAGGGTATATAAACATAGCTGCATCAGTAAACTTCACTGAAATAAGTATCAGGGTGGAAGAAAACCCAAGATTTGGTGCCATCAAAGGGAGTATTGAAAAGATGATAGGTTAAGTAAGAGACGTAAAAACACATAACAGAAGAGGATCCTGCTCGTGAGAGCTTACATTCTAAAGGCGAGGGGCACACAGACAGGGGTGACACAAATGGGGTAGAACATGAGTGTGGACCATCTTAGGATGAGAGACAGCTGGGTTTGGTGAAGAAGTGTGTCTTGAGAGTCCGTTTCAAGTTTTGTAGAGAGGTGGACAGTCTGAGTGGGAGAGGTAGAGAATTCCAGAGAAAGGGAGCAGCACGTGAAAAATCTTGGAGGTAGAAGTGGGAGGAGGTAATCAGAAGGCAGGAGAGGCAGCATGCATTAGCAGAGTGAAGAGGTCGGGCTGGAGAGTAAAGGGAGATAAGGTCAGAGATGTAACTGGTAGTGGAGTGGGTGAGAGCTTTGTAAGTGAGTGTGAGAAGCTTGAAATGGATTCTGAAGGGGAAGGGGAGCCAGGGAAGGGCTAGTAAGAGAGGAGATATGGATGTACTGCGTAAGGTGAGGAAGATGATCCGAGCAGCAGCATTGAGGATAGAATGGAGTGAAGAGATGTATGTGCTAGGGATGCCAGTCAGGAGGAGATTACAGTAGTCCAATCTGGAGATGACCAGTGAGTGGATAAGAGTCTTAGTGGCATCCTGGGTGAGAAAGGGTCTGATCCTGGAAATATTTTTGAGATGAAAATGACAGGTTTGTGATAGTTTCTGAATGTGTGGTTTGAATCAGAGGGAGGAGTCAAGGATTACTCTAAGACAGCGCACTTGGGGGCTAGAGGATATAGTAGTGCCATCTATAGATAAATTGTGGGAGGTGAGGTTGTGCAGGAGGGTGGGAAGATGATCAGCTCAGTCTTAGACATGTTAAGTTTAAGAAAGCGCTGGGACATCCAAGATGAGATAGCAGAGATACAGTTGGATACACAATTGAGCAGAGCAGGAGGGAGATCAGGGGAGGAAAGGTAGATTTGAGTATCATCAGCATAGAGATGATATTGTAAGTCAAACGAGCTAATGAGTTCTCCTAAAGAGGATGCCTAGAGAGAGAAAAGGAGAGGACCAAGAACAGAGCCTAGGGGGACACCTACAGTTAGTGTAAGTGGGGTGGAGGTGAAGCCATGATTCATGAGGAGGCAGAGAAGGAACGGTCAGAGAGGTAGGAGGAGAGCCAGGTGAGGGCAGTTTCACACAGATCAAGGGAGTGAATGATTTGCAGAAGCAGAGGATGGTCCACAGTGTCAAAAGCAGCAGAGAGGTCAAGAAGAATAAGCAAAGAGTAGTGACCCTTGGATTCAGCAGATAGGAGGTTATTGCAGACTTTTGTGAGGGCAGTTTCAGTGGAGTGGACGGAAGCCAAACTTGAATGGGTCAAGTAGTGAGTGGGAGGAAAAAAGGCAGTCAGGCGGTTATAGACAATACGCTCAAGGAGTTTGGAGGCAAAAGGAAGGAGAGATAGTTGAAGAGAGTGTATGGATCAAGGGTCGATTTTTTAAGAATAGGGGAGACGGACTTCCAGTGGGTGGGGCATCAAGCATGGCCGCTTTTTAATCTCCGTCCTGACAGAGGCTAAAATAATCTAAAATAATCTACTGCAATCCTCTAAATCCTGGTGTGTTTGGACTACACACTTAACTCTGCTGTACCCTCCAGGTGCTGTGGAGCTGATTTATGCATAAATTGCCACTGGGGACCTTTTAAACACGGAGTTGGGCCATATGTATTGATGGCTTGTATGACCGCCTAAACTAGGCATGGGGTGAAGACGCTACCCATGGGGTTTCAGTTGCCTCTCTTTTATCCTCCCTCTCAGTGTCCTGATCTACCCTGATATGCCGAGATCTAGGTGCCCGTTTACTTGATGTGAGGGTTAGCGGTCCTATTGCGGACAACACGGTCACGACTCTCTGACTGCTGACACCCAAGAGCCCTGGGTGGTGGACGTGGGGGACATTACGGGCACCCCCCCACTCCCTTCACAGGCCACCCGGCCGGACGCCATGGCCGCCTGGCCGGAAGCAGCCGCAGATCTCCTTCTCCCGGCTGCCAGCACTGGTCCCCGCGCCGCCAGGCTTGCCCACATGGTGTGGCGCGTCATCACGGGATGACACGGGCGACGAACAAGGGGACGTATGTAAGGAGCGGCGCGGAAGAGGAAGGGGAGACATGCACGTGGAGCCCAGCTAGAGAAGGACTGCTGCTGCTGCTCCTCCTCGGGGTTGCTGCTGCGGTTTACCCTGGTATCCCTTATGTCCAGAGTTCGGCTGCTGCTGCATTTGCCACTACTTCTGACCCTGCTATCCAGTGGTCCAGGTAATCTCTCAGTGAGGCTCCCTCTCGGCATTGGCTCATTGTGTTTCACTATATTCTGACTGTAGGTATTGCGTTTCACTGTATTCTCATAGACTGTAGGTATTGTGTTTCCCTGTATTCTCATAGACTAAGTATTGTGTTTCACTGTATTCTCATAGACTGTAGGTATTGTGTTTCACTGTAATCTCATAGATTGTAGGTATTATGTTTCGCTGTACTCTCCCATACGGTAAGTATTGTGCCTCAGGGTGCTTCCATATACTGTAGGTATTGTCGCATGTATTTTCCTGTATTGTATTTCCTATGCGCATAGTGTTCTGCGGTATTCCACCGCATAGTGGTTAGTGGGTTGTAAATTGGTCGGGCTGCGGGCATCCCTTAGGCGCTAGGCTGCATGTACCCAGCCTAGGACCTCCCCGCACGTTACTTCCCAGTCAGGCCCCCTTTTGCTGTTAGCAACGCGAAGTCCGGCCGGTGGCCGGGAGCCGCTCTCTCCTGCCCGCCGCCATGCGCCCCCGCCCGCGGTGCTTTCTCTTGCGTATTTCTGTCCTAGGTACCGGAAGGGTGATCGCTCGTCACGCAAGCAGACAAGATAGTGTGTGTGTTACGTTAGTTCGTCACCCCGTTCCTCACCCCTCCCGTTCATGGGCGTTTCCTTCCAGGATCGCACAGGGTGCTTCCGCACCTCACGGGCACCCAGTCTAAGGCCACAAGTGCCACTGATGACCCACTATTGAGCTCGCCTGGGGGTGTCTCTCCTCCCCTCCTCTATGTCTGTGCGTATGTAGGTTGTTGTCTTCTTTACAGGAACCATCCAGGACCCACAGCCATTTCCATATAGCGAGCCGGAGCCACCCTCGATGGGAACCAGGAGCACCTGAAGGGAAGTAGAGGGACCGCCCTCGGTAAGTGAACAGGCACCCGAACCACATCGGGTCCACATTACAGGCTCGGGGCCACCTACTGCAGACGGACGCTCTGGTGCTGGATCTGCCTGGAAAAGTGGGGAGGTGTGCCGCATGCCGGGGCCCCACTACGAATTAATCTTGTAACACATGTGCCGCAACATACCAGTATTGTCATCCGATGCTGCTCCATCATCTCTCCTGCCGGCTCCTGTAATCTTGGCCGGGGTGCTGTGGTTGCCGCTCCCTCAAGAGCTGTGTGCTCCATATAGCCGTTTGGGATTGTCTGGAGATGCTTCTGGACTGTACAGGGTCCAGCCTGCCCCCCCCTCCCCCTCCCCCCTCCATTTCAGGTTGTAGAGGTGCCTGGGCACTTTCAGAAGATTTAAACAACTCACACTGCAGAGATGCTCCTGCTGAACTTTCCTTCCTCGGAGAGTTCTCCCTTCTTTGCCTAATGCTATTAGATAGCTCACTAGTTTATGTCCTACGACTGCTGTGAACAGAGCTTTGTATCCTTTTCATTTTCACTACTTATATCCACTATAAGAACTGTTCCACCGAATTTAAAAGACAAAAACATTATGATTGCTTTATATGGAACTGTGCATCCTTTGCATCTTTTATGCATACAGCCTTACTGTGAACTGTTCTGACGATGTTAATGCGGAGATATCACAGTGAATTGGATTATTGAGTGCAGCCAATAGCTCTTTCTTCCGTTTATGTTGGTCATTCCGAGTTGATCGCTCGTTAGCAGTTTTTAGCAGCCGTGGAAATGCTATGCTGCCGCCCACTGGGAGGGTATTTTAGCTTAGCAGAAGTGTGAACGAAAGGATCGCAGAGCGGCTACAAAGTTTTTTTGTGCAGTTTAGAGTAGCTCAAAACCTACTCAGCGCTTGCGAACACTTCAGACTGTTCAGTTCCTGTTTTTACGTCACAAACCCGCCCAGCCACGCCTGCGTTTTTCAGAACACTCCCTGAAAACGGTCAGTTGTCACCCAGAAACGCCCACTTCATGTCAATCACTCTGCGGCCACCAGTGCGACAGAAATGCTTTGCTAGACCCTGTGCAAAACTACATCGTTCGTTGTGCCTGTACGCAGAACTGCCGTTTTTAAGCTTGATCGCTGTGCTGCGAACGAATGCAGCTAGCGATCAACTCGGAATGGCCCCCTATATGTATTCATATTTACAGCACCCCGGCCAGCATGCGATACTGTATGTCATGTGGCGACATATCGCATGCGATTTATTGCAATGCATTCACATGTACCATAAATTATATCTGATGGGCTGGATTAGGGTGCTAGGGGGGCTGGGCCAAATAGGCATATAAATAGTAGCAGCCATTTTATCCATGTGCACACTGCTGATCTGTGATAAAGCTGCCCATAGACAGCGAAACGCGTCAGTTGTATACCCCTGTGGTCAGTGGGTTTGAAGTGCGTCCTTCTGTTCATCTGGACATCTTATCACGTGGATCTTCAATTGTGCATGGTCCCAGCATCGAAGGTTAAGGGTCTCCTAACAATTGCGCCTAACATCCGTTCGTATCCATCCGGATCACCGCTAAATTGAAACTCACCCTGCCAATTACCTCTGGACCGGTAACTATTTCCACCATTGGACACTTGCCATTGGTCATTTGACCAAATCCAATATTTCCATCTGGCATTTATTCCGCCCAGGAATTTTTATATATAACCCATATAAATAGACCACAAATAAAGGGTCACAAGGACATATGCATTCTATAATTGCAGTTTATTTTTAAACCCGAAATGTATGTGATATGTGCATAATCATGCTATTTTAATATTTGCTTTCAGTATTAAATAATAAGAATTTACTCACCGGTAATTCTATTTCTCGTAGTCCGTAGTGGATGCTGGGTACTCCGTAAGGACCATGGGGAATAGACGGGCTCCGCAGGAGACTGGGCACTCTAAAGAAAGATTAGGTACTATCTGGTGTGCACTGGCTCCTCCCTCTATGCCCCTCCTCCAGACCTCAGTTAGGGAAACTGTGCCCGGAAGAGCTGACATTACAAGGAAAGGATTTTGGAATCCAGGGTAAGACTCATACCAGCCACACCAATCACACCGTACAACTTGTGATAACCTTACCCAGTTAACAGTATGAACAACAACTGAGCATCACTCAACGGATGGCTCATAACAATAACCTTTATTAAGCAATAACTATATACACGTATTGCAGAAAGTCCGCACTTGGGACGGGCGCCCAGCATCCACTACGGACTACGAGAAATAGAATTACCGGTGAGTAAATTCTTATTTTCTCTAACGTCCTAGTGGATGCTGGGTACTCCGTAAGGACCATGGGGATTATACCAAAGCTCCCAAACGGGCGGGAGAGTGCGGATGACTCTGCAGCACCGAATGGGCAAACACAAGGTCCTCCTCAGCCAGGGTATCAAACTTGTAGAACTTAGCAAAGGTGTTTGAACCCGACCAAGTAGCAGCTCGGCAAAGCTGTAAAGCCGAGACCCCTCGGGCAGCCGCCCAAGAAGAGCCCACCTTCCTTGTGGAATGGGCTTTCACTGATTTTGGATGCTGCAATCCAGCCGCAGAATGAGCCTGCTGAATCGTGCTACAGATCCAGCGAGCAATAGTTTGCTTTGAAGCAGGAGCACCCAGCTTATTGGGTGCATACAGGATAAACAGCGAGTCAGTCTTCCTGACTCCAGCCGTTCTGGATATATAAATTTTCAAAGCCCGGACTACGTCCAGCAACTTGGAGTCCTCCATGTCCCGAGTAGCCGCAGGCACCACAATAGGTTGGTTCAAATGAAACGATGATACCACCTTTGGCAGAAATTGGGGACGAGTCCGCAATTCTGCTCTGTCCATATGGAAAACCAGATAGGGGCTTTTACACGACAAAGCTGTCAATTCTGACACCCGCCTAGCCGAAGCTAAGGCCAACAGCATGATCACTTTCCACGTGAGATACTTTAACTCCACAGTCTTAAGTGGTTCAAACCAGTGGGATTTCAGGAAATCCAACACCACATTAAGATCCCAAGGCGCCACTGGTGGCACAAAAGGGGGCTGAATATGCAGCACTCCCTTAACAAACGTCTGAACCTCAGGCAGTGAAGCCAGTTCTTTTTGAAAGAAAATGGATAGGGCCGAAATCTGGACCTTTATGGACCCCAATTTTAGGCCCATAGTCACCCCTGACTGTAGGAAGTGCAGGAATCGACCCAGCTGGAATTCCTCTGTAGGGGCCTTTCTGGCCTCACACCAAGCAACATATTTTCGCCATATACGGTGATAATGCTTTGCTGTCACGTCCTTCCTAGCCCTTATCAGCGTAGGAATAACTTCATCCGGAATGCCCTTCTCTGCTAGGATCCGGCGTTCAACCGCCATGCCGTCAAACGCAGCCGCGGTAAGTCTTGGAACAGACAGGGCCCCTGTTGCAACAGGTCCTGTCTGAGAGGCAGAGGCCATGGGTCCTCTGTGATCATTTCTTGTAGTTCTGGGTACCAAGTCCTTCTTGGCCAATCCGGAACAATGAGTATTGTTCTCACTCCTCTTTTTCTTACTATTCTCAGTACCTTGGGTATGAGAGGAAGAGGAGGGAACACATAGACCGACTGGAACACCCACGGTGTTACTAGTGCGTCCACAGCTATCGCCTGAGGGTCCCTTGACCTGGCGCAATATCTTTTGAGCTTTTTGTTGAGGCGGGACGCCATCATGTCCACCTGTGGCAGTTCCCATCGATTTGCAATCTGTGTGAAGACTTCTTGATGAAGTCCCCACTCTCCCGGGTGGAGGTCGTGTCTGCTGAGGAAGTCTGCTTCCCAGTTGTCCACTCCCGGAATGAACACTGCTGACAGTGCTTGCACGTGATTCTCCGCCCAACGAAGAATCTTTGTGGCTTCCGCCATTGCCACCCTGCTTCTTGTGCCACCCTGGCGGTTTACATGGGCGACCGCCGTGATGTTGTCTGACTGAATCAGCACTGGTTGGTCTCGAAGCAGGGGCTCCGCTTGACTCAGGGCGTTGTCTATGGCCCTTAGTTCCAGTATATTTATGTGCAGACAAGTCTCCTGACATGACCACAGCCCTTGGAAGTTTCTTCCCTGAGTGACTGCCCCCCATCCGCGGAGGCTTGCATCCGTGGTCACCAGGACCCAGTCCTGTATGCCGAACCTGCGGCCCTCGAGAAGGTGAGCACTCTGCAGCCACCACAGAAGAGACACCCTGGCCCTCGGGGACAGGGTGATCAGCCGATGCATCTGAAGATGCGATCCGGACCACTTGTCCAACAGATACCACTGAAAGATCCTTGCATGGAACCTACCGAAGGGAATGGCTTCGTATGAGGCCACCATCTTTCCCAGGACTCGCGTGCAGTGATGCACCGACACCTGTTTTGGTTTTAGGAGGTCCTTGACCAGAGTCACGAGCTCCTGAGCCTTCTCCGCCGGGAGAAACACCTTCTTCTGGTCTGTGTCCAGAATCATGCCCAGGAAGGGCAGACGCGTCGTAGGAATCAGCTGCGACTTTGGAATATTCAGAATCCAGCCGTGCTGTTGCAACACTTCCTGAGAGTGTGCTACGCTGATCAACAACTGCTCCCAGGACCTCGCCTTTATGAGGAGATCGTCCAAGTACGGGATAACTGTAACTCCTTGCTTCCGAAGGAGTACCATCATTTCCGCCATTACCTTGGTAAATATTCTCGGTGCCGTGGACAGGCCAAACGGCAACGTCTGGAACTGGTAATGACAGTCCTGTACCACAAACCTGAGGTACTCCTGATGAGGTGGATAAATGGGGACATGCAAGTAAGCATCCTTGATGTCCAGCGATACCATAAAATCCCCTTCTTCCAGGCTTGCAATGACCGCTCTGAGCGATTCCATTTTGAACTTGAATTTCTTCAGATAAGTGTTCAGGGATTTTAAATTCAGAATGGGTCTTACCGAACCGTCCGGTTTCGGTACCACAAACATTGTGGAATAGTAACCCCTTCCCTGTTGAAGGAGGGGAACCATTATTATCACTTGCTGAAGGTAAAGCTTGTGAATTGCAGCCAGCACTACCTCCCTTTCCATGGGGGAAGCTGGCAAGGCTGATTTTAGGTAACGGTGATGGGGGGTCACTTCGAATTCCAGCTTGTATCCCTGAGATACAATTTGTACAGCCCAAGGATCCACTTGCGAGCGAACCCACTGGTTGCTGAATTTTCGGAGACGCGCCTCCACCGCTCCTGGCTCCGCCTGTGGAGCCCCAGCGTCATGCGGTGGACTTAGTGGAAGCCGGGGAGGACTTTTGTTCCTGGGAACTAGCTGCATGGTGCAGCTTCATTCCTCTACCCCTGCCTCTGGCAAGAAAGGATGCACCTCTGACCTTCTTGCTTTTCTGAGAACGAAAGGACTGCATTTGATAATACGGTGCTTTCTTAGGCTGTGAGGAAACCTGAGGCAAGAAAGTTGACTTTCCCGCTGTCGCTGTGGACACGAGGTCCGAGAGACCGTCCCCAAACAATTCCTCACCCTTATAAGGCAAAACCTCCATGTGTTTTTTAGAATCGGCATCTCCTGTCCATTGCCGAGTCCATAAGACCCTTCTGGCAGAAATGGACATTGCATTTATTCTAGAGCCCAGCAGGCAAATGTCCCTCTGGGCATCCCGCATATATAAGACGGCGTCTTTTATATGGCCCAGGGTTAGCAAAACAGTGTCCCTGTCCAGGGTATCTAACTCCTCTGACAGAGTATCTGTCCATGCTGCTACAGCGCTACACATCCAGGCCGAAGCAATAGCCGGTCTCAGTAGAGTACCAGAGTGTGTATAAACTGACTTCAGGATAGCTTCCTGCTTCCTACCCGCAGGATCCTTTAGGGCGGCCGTATCCTGAGACGGCAGGGCCACCTTCTTAGATAAGCGTGTCAGCGCCTTGTCTACCCTAGGGGAGGATTCCCAACGTAACCTGTCCGCTGGCGGGAAAGGGTACGCCATAAGTAGCTTTTTGGAAATCACTACTTTCTTATCTGGGGAACTCCACGCTTCTTCACATAATTCATTTAATTCATGTGAAGGGGGAAAAGTCACTGCCTGCTTTTTCTCCCCAAACATATACACCCTCTTGTCAGGGACAGGGTTGTCCTCTTAAATGTGCAATACCCCCTTCATTGCAATAATCATGTAGCGGATGGCCTTGGTCATCTTAGGCTGTAAATGAGCCTCATCATCGTCGACACTGGAGTCGGACTCCGTGTCGGCATCTGTGTCAACCATCTGAGATAGTGGGCGTTTATGAGACCCTGACGGCCTCTGAGTCGCCTGGGCAGGCACGGGTTGAGACCCCGGCTGTCCCAAGGCTGCAGCGTTATCAAACCTTCTATGTAAGGAGCTTACATTATCATTTAAGACCTTCCACATATCCATCCAATCAGGTGTCGGCCCCGACACCACATTTATCTGCACTTGCTCCGCCTCCACGTAACCCTCATCAAACATGTCGACACAGCCGTACCGACACACTGCACACACACAGGGAATGCTCTGACTGAGGACAGGACCCCACAAAGGCCTTTGGGGAGACAGAGAGAGAGTATGCCAGCACACACCACAGCGCTATATCACCCAGGGATTTACACTATAATAAGTGATTACCCAATAGCTGCTTATTTTATGTCTTTTGCGCCTAAATTTATGTGCCCCCCCCCTCTCTTTTTCCCTTTCTGTACCTGGATACTGCAGGGGAGAGCCTGGGGAGCTGCTTCCAGCTGAGCTGTGAAGAGAAAATGGCGCTGGTTAGTGCTGAGGAAGAAGGCCCCGCCCCCTCAGCGGCGGGCTTCTGTCCCGCTTTCAATGTGTAAAAATGGCGGGGGCTCGGACATATATACAGTCCCTGACTGTATATATGTCTATTCTTTGCCAAAAAAGGTATTAAATTGCTGCCCAGGGCGCCCCCCCCCTGCGCCCTGCACCCTACAGTGACTGGAGTGTGCGGTGTGCTGTGGGAGCAATGGCGCACAGCTGCAGTGCTGTGCGCTACCTTAAGTGAAGACAGGAGTCTTCTGCCGCCGATTTCGATGTCTTCTTGCTTCTGCTGCCGTCTTCTGGCTCTGCGAGGGGGACGGCGGCGCGGCTCCGGGAACGGACGATCAAGGTCAGGTGCCTGTGTTCGATCCCTCTGGAGCTAATGGTGTCCAGTAGCCTAAGAAGCTCAACCTAGCTTCAGTGAGTAGGTTTGCTTCTCTCCCCTCAGTCCCACGTAGCAGAGAGTCTGATGCCAGCAGAAGCTCTCTGAAAATAAAAAACCTAACAAAATACTTTCTTTACTAGTAAGCTCAGGAGAGCCCACTAGGAGCACCCAGCTCTGGCCGGTCACAGATTCTAACTGAAGTCTGGAGGAGGGGCATAGAGGGAGGAGCCAGTGCACACCAGATAGTACCTAATCTTTCTTTAGAGTGCCCAGTCTCCTGCGGAGCCCGTCTATTCCCCATGGTCCTTACGGAGTACCCAGCATCCACTAGGACGTTAGAGAAATGTTTTTTAACGGATGACTACTGTGTGTTACACATGTGTATCCAATTATATGTGAAGTAGTATTGAGCACTGTTATCTATCTATACTTACCTCTGTGATTAGTGAGGTTGGTTTATACCTTCCGAGCGTTCCACATGCTACTGTGCTACCTGCTTTGTTTGGCTTGTTTCAACAAAGTGCTATACCCTATTCTGTGATGGATTCCTACAGGTATCAACTTCTGTTAGCCTATGGCTATATAAAGCTGATACGTGACAGGGATCTGAAATGGAAGGTGAGGTCTGTTTGGAGCAAGGAGTGGCTGCTGAAGAGGGGGACTTTCTCTCACATGTCGCTCCTGACCGAGATTAAGGATAATAACCCTGAAGATTATCGCAACTACCTGCAAATGGATAACGATACCTTCCAGGAGTTGCTGGGCCTTTTGACTCCCTACATCGAGAGGCAGGACACCAAGATGCAGAGGGCTATCCCTGCTGATGAGAGGCTGACTGCTACACTGAGGTACCTGGCTACAGGGCGGTCGCTGGAGTACCTGAAGTTCGGGAACCTCATCTCCCCCAGGGTTTGGGTCAGATCATCCCTGACACTTGCAAGGCCATTGTCAAGGTGCTGCAGGACCAGTATTTAAAGGTAAATAAAATACACACCACACCTGTTTAGTTACTTAAACTGTTTATAGAAAAAAATAATAGGATTTTAATTACCTACCGGTAAATCCTTCTCTCGTAGTCCTTAGGGGATACTGGGGTCCACATTAGTACCATGGGGTATAGACGGGTCCACTAGGAGCCTTGGGCACTTTCAGAAATCAATAGTGTGCACTGGCTCCTCCATCAATGCCACTCCTACCAGACTCAGTCTAGAAACTGTGCCTGAGGAGACGGACATATCCTGAGGAAGGATGTAACAGAACAGTGATGAAATACGAACCAGCACACACAAACAAGAGGAAAGCCAAGCTAACCAAACTAGAACAGGAACAGCAACAGCTGAACCAACAACATTGCTTAACGAAGTAACCGTGCAGGAAACACGAAGCACTGGGCAGGTGCCCAGTATCCTCTACGGACTACGAAAAAAGGATTTACCGGTAGGTAATTAAAATCCTATTTTCTCTTACGTCCTAGAGGATACTGGGGTCCACATTAGTACCATGGGGATGTACCAAAGCTCCCAAACCGGGTGGGAGAGTGCTGAGGTTCCTGCAGAACTGATTGACCAAACTAAAGGTCCTCAGAGGCCAAAGTATCGAACTTGTAAAACTAAGCAAACGTGATTGAACCTGACCAAGTAGCTACTCGGCAGAGCTGTAAATCCGAGACACCCCGGGCAGCCACCTAGGAAAAATCAACTGACCTAGTAGAGTGGGCCTGTATTTTAGGAACCGGCAATCCTGCCATAGAATAAGCCTGCTGGATAGTAAGCCTGATCCAGTGAGCGATAGACTGCTTTGAAACAGGACACCCAATTTTCTTGGGATCATAGAGAAGAAACAGTTGAGGAACACGTGGAGTCAATGGAGAGGAGCTGTGCTTCCCTGCGACGCTGCCAGTGTAAGCTGCAGAAGGGAAAATGGCTGCTGGATCCGCTCACAGTGAAGCCCCGCCCCTGTAATGGGGTGCGGCTTCCCTTTTTTTCGCCTGGCCTGAGGTCTTAAAAGTGCCTAACTTAGGTTTAGAACCTGTGTTAAGGCAGTAGCCAGCATGGGTAAGCATTGTGGGGGGTTCAGTGCCTGCCTCATGGTGGGACACACCAGCCGCATGTCCTCTGAGCCTCACGGAGCGCAGCCTGCACATCAGCGCTGTGCTCCTACCCTGATGCCGCCATTCTCGCCGGTGACCTGCTAACCGGGACATCGGCATTGTACTCACATCTTCTTTCTTCTGGCTCTGTTAGGGGTGGCGGCGTGCTGCGGGAGGGTACGCTACGACGTGGTGGGGCTTGCAAATGACTCCCTCAGGAGCTCAGTGTCCTGTCAGCAGAGAAACGGGACCATTAACTCTTAAAGGAAGTTGGGCCGTTCTCTTCTTTCTCTACTGTGCAGTTTAATTTTCTCTGGTTGCACCCCTGAACATCCAACCACAAGGGATTGATCTGTTGACGGATATTGATCGGGGCCCTTTCTTTGAATTAGACATTATCAATTGTTCAGCTGGTGCAGAGCATATCCCATTCCCCTTTTCCCTTTATGTTCTCTCCTCTAAGTCCCATGAAGCAGACAGGCTGGTGCCAATCAGACCTGCCTGAAAACAACAAACAGAAAATACATGCAGAAAACTCTTCAGGAGCTTCCCCGAGCATGACCGGCCCCTCCAGGCACATTTTCTCAACTGAATCTGGTAGGAGGGGCAAAAAGAGAGGAGCCCGTGCACACTATTGATTTCTTAAAGTGCCCAAGGCTCCTAGTGGACCCGTCTATACCCCATGGTACTAATGTGGACCCCAGTATCCTCTAGGACGTAAGAGAAAGTAGTTTTATTTTTTTTTTGTTTTAAAAAACTGTGCAAAACTATGCAATGATTTCCCAACATGGCACATATAAATATAAAAAATGACATCAAAATTTGGCTATATATGTTATAAAATAGATAAAATGATTAAATAACAGTTTATTTTACTTTTCATTCCCAATAAAAATGGTGCAGTACTTTCACTCCTAAGATGGAGGGCTATATGGTGTTTTGGTCACAGATTTGATTGGGAGAATACACACATGCTGTAAAGTGCAGAATGGGCCCGGCCTCATTATTATGCACCTACAGCATGCGTGTATCCTCCGCCAAAAATCTGCCCCCAAAACACCATATAGCCTACACTGCACCATATTTATTGGGAATTATAAGATGCCTACAAAGAGTCAAACTGAAGCATGTCCTCCTCTGCCTCCAGCATAGCAGAGTATATGGCTGAGGAGCAGGTGGGTGGGGGAGTAGGCTGCGGTTGGGTGAGCGGAATAGGCTGTGGTTGGGTGGGCGGAATAAGATGGGGTTGGGTGGACGGAATAAGATGGGGTTGGGTGGGCGGAATAGGATGGGGTTGGGTGGGTGGAATAGGTAAATAGTAAAACATTGTCATGTAGTTGCGCTTTTCGGGCCTAGTTAAGCATCTTTAAATTGAGGCGCTCAATCTGCTCCGCTTGCCCAGGTGGCAGGTTGCGCATTGCAGCGGCCTTGAATTCCCCACATTTGGTGTAGTGGTCAGGGGGCTGGGCAAGTCTTGCCTTGATCTCCTCAAAGATGAGGTCTTCGCCCTCCTGCTCTGTTTTTTTTTGGTTTTGGGTTCACTTCTGGGAAGCGGAGGAGCTGGTGCTGCAGGGGTATCTGGTGCTACAGGGGTAGCTGGTGCTTCAGTGGTAGGATCAAGGGTCTGGGATTCCTCCGTATCCAGGATGAGACTGAGGTCTGGGGTGGTGGGAATCTCCAAACTTCCACTCTGTAGTGGATAGAAAAAAATTACACTGTTTAAATACGTTTTAATTTTTTATTTCTATTTTTTTTATAGCTCCCTGCAAGTACATCAGAATGGCAAGCCGTGGCAGAGGAGTTTGCCACCACCTGGCAATTCCCTAACAGTGGGGAAGCGATAGATGGTAAACACGCCCGCATCAACCCTCCTGCAAACAGCGGATCCCTTTATTATAATTATAAAGGGTATTTCAGCATCGTGCTGATGGCAGTTTTGAATGCAATCTATGAATTCATCTTCATTGATGTTGGCAAAAACGGACGTGCATCAGACAGTGGCTCGCTGAAGGATACCACCTTCTACCAGCCGCTCACCACAAAGACCCTGAACTTGCCATCTAGGGAGCAAACCAAGCACGGCCTCAATTTTGTTTTCGTGGATGATGAGGCATTCGCACTCCACGAGAACATTATGAAGCCGTACCCCCAAAGGCACCTGACATGGGAGAAGCGGATCTACAATTATAGGCTATCCAGGGCACGCCGAATTGTAGAGAACACTTTTGGCATCCTGTCTAGCTGCTTCCGGATATTCCTAACGGCTATAACTTGCAGGTGGAGAAATAGATTGGGTGGTGACTGTGTGCTGTGTCCTGCATAACTATTGGCGCAGAAAAAACACCCAGCATAAGACATTGCCCAGAGCAGCGCCAGGAGACCAAGACCCAGAACACCCAGAGGAGACTTCACAGTCTTGCTCTGTGGTACCACCTCCACTCCATTCTAGGGCAAGTGTACGGGCAAAACAGGTCAGAGACGAGTACCTGACCTATTTTAAAGGGGTGGGTACAGTCGATTGGCAGGAGTACCACATTTAAGTGGACTGTGTTCAACTGATGGAACTTTCAAAAACATTAGTGAAACTTTTAAAAACGTATTCTAAAAAATATACTTACAGATGACGACAGTGATAGTTCACCCTCTTCAGGCTCTGGTGTGGCAGTCCGAGGTGAAACCTGTCCGGGTAGGCTACTGGTCCAGGACAAACTCCAGTAAGGGTTAGTACCAGAGCGAGGTCTTGTAAACCTAGGAGGAACCAGCTCCAGATCTTTTTGTCTGTTCCATTTTTTTTTTGTTCTTTGAGGAACACAGTACGCAGGTTCTGGATCTTTTTCTTAACCCAGTCCTTGTTAGAACTGGACACAAAGGGCCTTCAGTAATCCACTAGCTCCTCCAAGGCTGCATTCCACTGCACTTTATCTGAATAAGCCTTCGCTTTGACTTCCATAGACATTAATGGCTACGCTACATGTCCAGTAGGCCGGTGATGAAGTCTATGTCTTGATCCAGAGACATATCTATAAGGAAAAAAAGTTGCGCAAAAACGGTTATATATTTTCTGTTTCAAAATGGTTTTACTTAAGGTATATGGTTAAATGGTTATATGGTTAAATTTGGATATTTGTTTTTAAAATAAAGTTGTTTTTCTTTTTCAAAATGGTTTTACTTAAGTTTCAAAATATACTTTTGAAATGTTTTGATATATGGTTAAATTTGGATAATATATGGTTTTAAAATAAAGTTGTTTTTTGAAAATATTTTCCTCATTACCCAAACATCAATGGTGCAGCATTGGGGTATAGGTGCGGTGAAAACACATGGCCACTAGGGGGTTAAAATTACTTTGGGGACACAGAAACACAAGGTGCAGCATTGGGGTACAGTGGCGGTGAAAACATATGGCCATTAGAGGGTTAAAATGACTTTGGGGAAACAGAAACACAAGGTGCAGCATTGGGATACAGTGGCGCTGAAAACACATGGCCATTAGGGGATTAAAATGACTTTGGGGACACAGAAACACAAGGTACAACATTGGGGTACAGGTGCGGTGATAACACATGGCCATTAGGGGGTTGAAATTACTTTGGAGAAACAGAAACACAAACTGCAGCATTGGGGTACAGTGGCGCTGAAAACACATGGCCATTAGGGGGTTGAAATGACTTTGGGGACACAGAAACACAAGGTGCAGCATTGGGGTACAGTGGCAGTGAAAACACATGGACATTAGGGGGTTGAAATTACTTTGGGGACACAGAAACACAATGTGCAGTATTGGGGTACAGTGGCGGTGAAAACACATGGCCATTAGGGGGTTAAAATGACTGGGGAAACAGAAACACAAGGTGCAGCATTGGGGTACAGTGGCGGTGAAACACATGCCCATTAGGGGGTTAAAATTACTTTGGGGACACAGAAACACAAGGTGCAGCATTGGGGTACAGTGGCGGTGAAAACACATGGCCATTAGGGGTTTTTAAAATTACTTTGGGCCCACAGAAATTAATAAAATGTGAACAATAATTTAGAAAACATTGGTGGACAGTGTGCTAGGTGGACAGTGATTGGTGGTCAATGTGGAAATCCATACTTGGGGTAATGTGAAATCTAATCAAATCGGATATATTTGATGAGCTCTCCTCCTGCTGCATCGCTGCTGATGGGATTGACCTGATGGGAGTGTCCTGAGAATGCTAGTCAAACTTTTTAAGATATATTGCATGCAATATATCGCAGGCACAAAAAACACACCTTTTTCTATACGATTCCATGCGATTACGATATATCATGAGTGCAGCAATTGCGACCTAGGGGATCTGCGCATCGGATCGGAAGGAAAACACATACGATTCAACACTTTTCATCTGATATATCGGACTGAAAGGTCGAAAATGCATGTAATCGGGCATTATCGTTCTAGTGTATGGGGCCCTTTACTCACAATAAGACTCTGTTCACGCCATTCAGGCAATCATTGATTGTAGGCATCAAACCATTCAGTCTTTGTCTGCAAAGCAGGATGATTTGGAAAATAGGGATCACAGATGTAACCTGAGATTTATAGGAATCCAAGAATCAGTTAGAGGTCCTCAATTGTCAGAATTCATTAGTGATCGCATTCCCAGGGCTTTGGGGATTTATGATGCTTCAACTGTCCCACAAATTGAGAGAGCACACAGAATAGGACCTGAGAGGACGGACCAGGGGAATAGGCCTAGACCGGCCATAGCTAAATTTCTTGACTATAGAGCAAAGGAGAGAATACTGTCAGTGTACCATATGAATCAACCTTTACGGGTGGACCGGATGAAAATACTAATATTTCAGGACTTTTCAGTTCTGGTATCGCAGAAACGGAAACAGTTTTCTGAAGTCTATAAAATGTAGATCAGAACAAAAGGTTTGCCCTAATGTATCAGGCTAAACTACGTATTTTGGAGGATGGCCAGACTGTCTACTTTACAGACCCCAAACAGGCAAAAGATTATATTGCTAGGGGTCAGCCGAGATCTCCGGCCCTGCCTGATCTAGCGGTATAGACAAACTACCAGCATAATGTATAGATTGGGAGCTCTCAGGATATTGAACTAATATGTGTGGGGATGTAACAGTGTTTTTCAACCACTGTGCCGTGGCACACTAGTGTGCCCTGAGCAGTCTCCAGGTGTGCCGCCATAGAAGCAGGGCCAGGCCCGTCATTGTTTTGACGCTTCTGAGGCACTGGAATGATCAATACTGATGGGTTTAGTGGTTGCAGAGCCAGTTCTAATTTGGGGCCCTGGCAGTTTTGGGCTCTTCTGGCTTTCTCAGATGTGGCTGCGACATGACATCCTAGGACACACAACTGCACCATGCATCACCATTACATTTCAGTGTGCCTTGGCAATATTTAAATATTGTTCAGTGTGCCGCCAGTTGTAAAAGGTTGAAAAGCTCTGATGTAACACTTCTCCCCCCTTTTTAAAAAAAAGTCCACCTGAGAGCAAATTACTTTGGCAATTCTGTAGATACACCCAGTGTTGAGCATGGCTGGTAATATGACCATGCAGTGAATAAGGTAATTACTGTATGGCACAGGTTGATCTTTCTATATTAGTTACAATCCATAGATTATGTTTGAATTTAATTGGGCTAGTTAGTTTCAAAGGCCTTAATACTTGACCCCGAATTGAGGGTTTGAATGCACCGGATTTCTGATAGGTTAATGGAGCATCTCATCCTAGTGAGGATGGGGTCCTCAAAAGTTATTGGTGGTTGCCAACCGCCACCATGTTTAAAATTACAAAATATGAAACACAGGTTTGATTTATTGTCTATGGTCTTGATTGTATGTTATGTTGTAGGTAATTTATCTTCTGAGAATCTCAAGAGGTTTGTTGAGGAGCGGGAGTGGGGTGGCTGTTCCTATATTGAAGACCCTGTACACTTTCAGGAATATCTCGTTATAGATACATATATCCCAATTGACCCATGTCTACTTCAGTGAATATGCCCGATAGACCCCCTCTGCCTCCTCATTTCAGTCTACTCACATGGAATGTTAACGGCCTCAATACACCCATAAAAAGAAAAAAGTATTACCCATATACGTAGATATAGGCTAGATATCATTATGTTACAGGAAACTCATTGGGTTCAGGGAGATGGCTCCGTCCTAAAAGCACATTGGTTGGGTGACAGCGTGACTGCCTCATTTACGTCCAAATCAAGGAGGGTAGTGATATTGTTTGCCTGGGATCTACACTATAATATTTTGGACACCATGGTAGACCCTGAGGGTCGATTTTTATTAATAGATTCAGAAATTGAAGGCCGCAGATATACGCTTGTGAATATGTATGTGCCTAACGACTCCCAGGCTTGTTTCTTCTCTAGGTTAACAGATACTGGCCAGGCGAACTACATATGAGTTCATTTTGGCAGGGGATTTCAATTCTGTAATTAACTCTGAAACGGATAGGTCTCCCCCACTAAACAACCCTTGTACATCGTCTTGGTATAACCTGCATAATGTAATGAACACTCACTTGCTGAGTGACCCTTGGCGTCTGCTACATACACACATTTATCTAGGGATCATCGATCCACATCAAGAAATGATTTTTTCCTAATTTCTAAATTTCTAATGGCACAAGTAAAGGACACGAATATTGGGGACATATTGGTATCTAACCATGCCCCAGTGACTATAGAATTGTGGCATTCTTCAATGGCGGAAACTGATCGCCTTTGGCTCTTCCTGGACTACTTATCCAAATAACAAGATTTTTAAAAATTCCTAATTAATTCGTGGGCAAATTATCGGGATGATAATGTGGACCACTGGGAAAATTTATTGTTCTGGGGAGCGTCGAAGGTGGTTATGCGTGGTCACATTATGCAGTACGTTTCTAGACTTAAAAAACACCCAACAGAACAGTATAAATCTCTCCAAACAGCGGTGACACGATCGTTTTAAACTTATCAGTCTAACAATTCTGATATTAACTTGGAGGATTATTTAAAACATAAACAGCTCTTGGAATCCTTTTTAACTACACAGGATAGGACAAGATTAGATTATACTAAACAAATGTTCTATAAATGGGGCAACCGTCCGGGGAGATTGCTGGCGGACATGTCTAAAATAAGAGCAAAGAGATCCTTTATAATGGCTATCAAAGACCCTGTTGCAAATAAAACACATATCGCAACTAAAGACATTTTGTCTCACTTGCATAATTATTATAGCACTCTTTACCAAGAGGTGCCTGTAAATGTCGCATTGCAGGATCGAATTTTATCGGACTCTCGCATCCCAGTTTTGTCTCAGGATCAGAGGGACATCTTGACATCTTAACTAAAGATATATCGGAAGAAGAACTATAGGTCTGCTCTCTCACGAGTCTCTGGGCCCAGATGGCTTTTCTGGCATTTATTATAAACTGTTAAAAACAGAAATTACGCCAACCTTACTTAAATTATATAATAGAATACTAAAGGATACCGCAGTTTTCCCTTCTTTACGGAAGCTTATACAGTGGGGCAAAAAAGTTATTGGACAGCCACCGATTGTGCAAGTTGACCCACTTAAAAAGATGAGAGAGGTCTGTAATTTCAATAATAGGTACACTTCAACTGTGAGAGACAGAATCTGAAAAATACAAACAAAAAATAGGAAATCACATTGTATGATTTTTAAACAATTTATTTGTATATTCTTGCGGAAAATAAATATTTGGACAATCAAAAAGTATAACTCAATACTTTGTAATATAACCTCGGTTGGCAATTACAGAGGTCAAACGTTTCCTGTAGTTCTTGACCAGGTTTGCACACACTGTAGCAGGTATTTTGGCCCACTCTTCCATGCAGATCTTCTTTAGATCTGTCATGTTTTGCCGCTGTTGCCGGGCAACATGGACTTTCAACTTCCTCCACAGATTTTCTATTGGGTTGAGGTCTGGAGACTGGCTAGGCCACTCCAGGACCTTGAAATGCTTCTTACGGAGCCACTCCTTAGTTGCCCGGGTGGTGTGTTTGGGGTCATTGTCATGCTGGAAGACCCAGCCACGTTCCATCTTCAATGCATTTACTGAGGGAAGGAGGTTTTTGCCCAAAATCTCATGATACATGGCCCCAGTCAACCTCTCCTTAATATGGATCAGTCGTCCTGTGCCCTTTACAGAAAAGCAGCCCCAAAGCATGATGTTTCCACCCCCATGATTCATAGTGGGTATGGTGTTCTTGGGTTGCCATCCATCATTCTTCTCCCTCCAAACACGGCGAGTGGAGTTTATACCAAAAAGTTAGATTTTGCTCTCATCTGACCACATTACATTCTCCCAATCCTCCTCTGGATCATCCAAGATGGTCACTGGCAAACTTTAGACGGGCCTGGACATATGCTGGCTTAAGCAGGGGGACCTTTCGGGTGCTGCAGTATTTTAATCCATGACAACGTAGTGTGTTACTAATGGTAACCTTTGTAAATGTGGTCCCAGCTCTCTTGCGGTCACTGACCAGGTCCCCCCCGTGTAGTTCTGGGCTGATTCCTCACCGTTCTCAAGATCATTGATACCCCACGAGATGAGATCTTGCATGGAGCCCCAGGTTGAGGGAGATTGTCAGTGATCTTGCATTTCTTCCATTTTTTTTATAATTGCGCCAACAGTTGATCTCTTCTCACCAAGCTGCTTGCCTATTGTCGAGTAGCTCATCCCAGCCTTGTGCAGCTCTACAATTTTGTCCCTGGTGTCCTTAGACAACTCTCTGGTCTTGGCCATGGTGAAGAGGTAGCAGTCTGTCTGTTTGAGGGTGTGGACAGGTGTCTTTTATACAGGTAACCAGTTCAAACAGGTGCCATTAATACAGGTAACGAGTGGAGGATAGAAGAGCTTCTTAAAGAAGAAGTAACAGGTCTGTGAGAGCGAGAAATCTTGCTGCTTATAAGGTGTCCAAATATTTATTTTCCGCAAGAATATACAAGTAAATAGTTTCAAAATCATACAATGTGTTTTTCTTTTTTTTTCTTCCAGATTCTGTCTCTCACAGTGTACCTATGATGGAAATTACAGACCTCTCTCATCTTTTTAGGTGAGTCAACTTGCACAATCGGTGGCTGTCCAAATACTTTTTTGCCCCACTGTACGTCTCTTATACCTAAACCGGATAGGGTTCCTCTATTGGCGGAATCGTACCGCCCGATTTCGTTACTGAACTCAGATTTTAAAATACTTAAGTTATAGCTAACCGTTAACAATTGGTAATGACAGATCTAATGACATCTCACCAAACAGGATTTCTGAGAGGCAGACATTCTGTTAGAGCAGTTAGGATGGCTGTTGCATCGGTTGTAGCTGGTTTTAAGGGTGATGGTGCTGATGGAATGTTACTTAGCCTGGATACGAACAAAGCGTTCGACACAGTGGCATGGCCTCATATGTTCTCTATTTTAGAACGCCGTGATTTTGGTGCCCCATTTATAAAATTGATAAACTATTTTTATACACGACTAACCACGAGGCTTTTGGTAAATGGGGTAAGAGGTGAGCCTTTGACCATGCACAGGGGAACTAGACAAGGGTGCCCTCTGTCGCCCTTGTTATTTAATTTGTGCATTGATCCCCTATTTAGAATTTAACAGGAATGGCCGGCATTTCGTGGGATAACAGTGGGTACAACTGATCTTAAAATATCTGCATTTGCAGATGATGTCCTACTCTATACAGCCAACCCTAGGGAGGCACTGCAAAAAATATTAGATATACTTGATGAATATGGGGAGGTCTTAGGTTATCAAGTAAACATGTCTAAATCAGAGGGTTTAATATTGCGCGCACATCTTAATGCACAGAGCTGGGGTAGGATCTTACTATTGAAATGGGCAAAAGGTGTAATTACATACTTGGGTGTACGACTGCCTAAACAAATATCAGAGCTCTATAACCTTAATAATACTAGGACATTGGCGGAGATTACCAGGGAGCTGGACGGATGGAGCCAGCTCCTGTTGTCATATATGGGTAGGGCTAGCCTAATAAAGATGGTAACATTCCCACCATAGGTGTGCGCAGGGGGGGTGCCTGGTGCGCACAGGCACCCCCTAATGTCCAGCACCCCGATCTCACATGCCTGATGCAGCCGAGCAGGCTGATTACTGTCCCCTCTGCGGTGCACCCTGTCAGGACTGCATTACTAAATGGACGCCTGGGTTAATCAAGGGTGGTATTGCCAATTTGCCACCGCCTTTCAAACTCCCAGCTCCACCTCCATGTATAAAAACAGAGCGATGTGATGTGATTACGTCATGCTGCTCGCACGCCCACCCACCACATGCTAACCTCTCTCCTTCTGTGCTATGCCAACGACAGCCACTGATGAGGAGCAGCATGCAGCCAGCGTTCCTCTTAGGAAGACAAATTCAATACTGGCAGACAGTCGGCAGCAGCATTGACACGTCACTCGTTTTTCCAGCAGCAGCAGTACTAGTCTGCGACTGTCAGTGTCAGTGAGTGACTGACTTGTAAGTAAGCTGCTGCAGCTTGCAGGGGAAAGAGAGGGGCAGCCAGACCAGGCTGAGGAGGAGCAGTGTAATTGCAGTGAGTGCCATCAGGGGTGTTTGTTTGGTGCACACCACAACATCTGACAATGTATCTGCTTTATTAGGATTGGTACAAAGGTGGATATTTTATATTGCGATGACTGTCAATAGATGGTGCTAGACATGCCCAAAAGGCGGTGCTAGACATACCCCTCCGACGGTGCACCCCCTAATAAAATGTGCTGCGCACGCCTATGATTCCCACGGCTCTTATATTTACTACACGCTCTACCGCTTTTACTCCATCAGAAAGATTTACCAGCTTTAAATGCCAGTTTTCATAAGTTTATTTGGAAATCTAAATTCCCGAGGATAAGTTTATTGAAACTGCAGCAAACAAAACTTAATGGGGGAATAAACTTCCCTCATATCCAATCTTATAACCATGCTGCAATTCTAAGATTTTTACAAGATTGGTTACATGGTAGCGAGGTATATGGTAATACTAGGAGAAAAAAAGAGATTTGCTCCCTGCGCATTACCACAATAGGAAAAATAACTGAAAAATTTGATGGACTCTCTAGTGTTTTTCCAAAAACTGGTTTTCATAAATATATCACAAATTAACATAAATTCTTACTGCATGGATCTAAATGGATAAAGGTATATTCTAGGGTAATATGACTTAAATGGTAAGGAGAGTAGAGAGGTAGATATGAATTTATTGGCTAAAATAAGAATTTACTTACCGATAATTCTATTTCTCATAGTCCGTAGTGGATGCTGGGGACTCCGTAAGGACCATGGGGAATAGCGGCTCCGCAGGAGACTGGGCACATCTAAAGAAAGCTTTAGGACTAACTGGTGTGCACTGGCTCCTCCCCCTATGACCCTCCTCCAAGCCTCAGTTAGGATACTGTGCCCGGACGAGCGTACACAATAAGGAAGGATTTTGAATCCCGGGTAAGACTCATACCAGCCACACCAATCACACCGTATAACTTGTGATCTGAACCCAGTTAACAGTATGATAACAGAGGAGCCTCTGAAAAGATGGCTCCCAACAATAATAACCCGATTTTTGTAACAATAACTATGTACAAGTATTGCAGACAATCCGCACTTGGGATGGGCGCCCAGCATCCACTACGGACTATGAAAAATAGAATTATCGGTAAGTAAATTCTTATTTTCTCTAACGTCCTAAGTGGATGCTGGGGACTCCGTAAGGACCATGGGGATTATACCAAAGCTCCCAAACGGGCGGGAGAGTGCGGATGACTCTGCAGCACCGAATGAGAGAACTCCAGGTCCTCCTCAGCCAGGGTATCAAATTTGTAGAATTTAGCAAACGTGTTTGCCCCTGACCAAGTAGCTGCTCGGCAAAGTTGTAAAGCCGAGACCCCTCGGGCAGCCGCCCAAGATGAGCCCACTTTCCTTGTGGAACGGGCTTTTACAGATTTTAGCTGTGGCAGGCCTGCCACAGAATGTGCAAGCTGAATTGTACTACAAATCCAACGAGCAATAGTCTGCTTAGAAGCAGGAGCACCCAGCTTGTTGGGTGCATACAGGATAAACAGCGAGTCAGATTTCCTGACTCCAGCCGTCCTGGAAATATTTTCAGGGCCCTGACAACATCCAGCAACTTGGATTCCTCCAAGTCCCTAGTAGCCGCAGGCACAATAGGTTGGTTCAGGTGAAAACGCTGGAACCACCTTAGGGAGAAACTGAGGACGAGTCCTCAATTCCGCCCTGTCCGAATGGAAAATCAGATAAGGGCTTTTACAGGATAAAGCCGCCAATTCTGACACGCGCCTGGCCCAGGCCAGGGCCAACAGCATGACCACTTTCCATGTGAGATATTTTAACTCCACAGATTTAAGTGGTTCAAACCAATGTGACTTTTGGAACCCAAACTACATTGAGATCCCAAATTGCCACTGGAGGCACAAAAGGAGGCTGTATATGCAGTACCCCTTTTACAAACGTCTAAACTTCAGGGACTGAAGCTAGTTCTTTTTTGGAAGAAAATTGACAGGGCCGAAATCTGAACCTTAATGGACCCCAATTTCAGGCCCATAGACACTCCTGTTTGCAGGAAATGTAGGAATCGACTCAGTTGAATTTCCTCCGTCGGGCCTTACTGGCCTCGCACTACGCAACATATTTTCGCCAATTGCGGTGATAATGTTTTTGCGGTTACATCCTTCCTGGCTTTAGATCAGGATATGGATGACTTCATCCGGAATGCCTTTTTTCCTTCAGGATCCGGTGTTCAACCGGCATGCCGTCAAACGCAGCCGCGGTAAGTTTTGGAACAGACAGGGTCCTTGCTGGAGCAGGTCCCTTCTTAGAGGTAGAGGCCACGGATCCTCCGTGAGCATCTCTTGAAGTTCCGGTTACCAAGTCCTTCTTGGCCAATCCGGAGCCACGAATATAGTGCTTTCTCCTCTCCATCTTATCAATCTCAGTACCTTGGGTATGAGAGGCAGAGGAGGGAACACATACACTGACTGGTACACCCACGGTGTTACCAGAGCGTCTACAACTATTGCCTGAGTGTCTCTTGACCTGGCGCAATACCTGTCGAGTTTTTTAATCATGTGGACGACTTCTGGGTGAAGTCCCCACTCTCCCGGGTGGAGGTCGTGCTGAGGAAGTCTGCTTCCCAGTTGTCCACTCCCGGAATGAATACTGTTGACAGTGCTATCACATGATTTTCCGCCCAGCGAAGAATCCCTGCAGCTTCTGCCATTGCCCTCCTGCTTCTTGTGCCACCCTGTCTGTTTACGTGGGTGACTGCCATGATGTTGTCCGACTGGATCAACACCGGCTGACCTTGAAGCAGAGGTCTTGCTAAGCTTAGAGCATTGTAAATGGCCCTTAGCTTCAGGATATTTATGTGAAGTGATGTATCCAGGCTTGACCCTAAGCCCTGGATATTCCTTCCCTGTGTGACTGCTCCCCAGCCTCGCAGGCTGGCATCCGTGGTCACCAGGACCCAGTCCTGATTGCCGAATCTGCGGCCCTCTAGAAGATGAGCACTCTGCAACCACCACAGGATGGATACCCTTGTCCTTGGTGACAGGGTTATCCGCTGATGCATCTGAAAATGCGACCAGGACCATTTGTCCAGTAGGTTCCACTGGAAAGTTCTTGCGTGGAATCTAACGAATGGGATTGCTTCGTATGAAGCCACCATTTTTACCCAGAACCCTTGTGCATTGATGCACTGAGACTTGGTTCGGTTTTAGGAGGTTCCTGACTAGCTCGGATAACTCCCTGGCTTTCTCTTCCGGGAGAAACACCTTTTTTCTGGACTGTGTCCAGGAACATCCCTAGGAAAAAGAAGACAAGTCGTCGGAACCAGCTGCGATTTTGGAATATTGAGAATCCAATCGTGCTGCCGCAACACTACCTGAGATAGTGCTACACCGACTTCCAACTGTTCCCTGGATCTTACCCTTATCAGGGAATCGTCCAAGTAAGGGATAACTAAAATTCCCTTCCTTCGAAGGGATATCATTTCGGCCATTACCTTGTGTCACAACTGAGGGCCTGAGCTGACGGGAGGCAGCCTCAGTTGTAGGGGCTGAGATGTACCGAAACCTGGGAGGTTGTATCAGACCCCTGGACATGTAAGTAACATGAATAATAACTGCCCGAAGGCGTGACCACGACAACTTGGATAAAAGTCAATGATGTTTATTATGACAACTCCGCAACACAGCAGCAGTAAAAGAAAACGTAAAAGTCAGCAAAGAATAAATACAGTTCCTGGGTACTACAGGATGGCAGGAGCCACAGGGCACTGGTAGTGTGAGATAGTTCTTATGATCTTCTAGATGGAAAGTCCTTACCAGGCCCGACTGTAGCAATGGAGATAACCCAGGATTGTGCCAGCTGGTGTTCCAGGAAAAGCTGGGTTGCTGAAGATAAAACAGCTGCTGTGGATACTGTCTGGAACCAGACTGTTGTTAGCACGGAGTGGATACTGGCTGGAACCAGTTAAATAATAAATGAACTTGGGAGCGATGAAATATGAACTGAAATGTAGAACTTGAGAGCGGAGAAATAATAATACCGGTGGAGAGTGGTAAAGTGTAGAAAGGACACCGGCCCTTTAAGGGAAGCTGTACTCTGCTGGAAGCTGAGCTGGAAGCAGGTAATGTTGTAGCTGGAAACAGATGAATCCACAATGGATTGGAGAGTCAGGCTACACCGCAGGTGGAATGCTGGTGCGGGTCTCTATGGTGGAAGTCTTGAGACAGGAGCTGGAACCTGGAAGACAATCACAGGAGAGAGACAAACAGGAACTAGGTTTGACAACCAAAGCACTGACGCCTTCCTTGCTCAGGCACAGTGTATTTATACCTGCAGCAAGGAAGGGATTGGCTAGGCAATTATGCAAATTAACAATACTGACAACAGATTGGAGAAAATGATCAGCTGACAGAATCCAAGATGGCTGCGCCCATGCAGACACTTGGAGGGAAGTTTGGTTTGTAATCCATGTGGTAATGAAAACAGTAATAGTGGCGCCGGCCACTGGAGACAGGGGACGCCAGGCTGACAAGTGCACATCCAACCACGCGGACACAGCGGAGGCCGCGGCTGACGTAATCGCCACTCTGACACTCTGCATGCAGAAGCTCAGGGACGGCGGCGGAGGCCGCGGGAGACGCCATGCCAGATGTAATATGGCGTTTACTGTGACAGCGTCCCAGAGTGACAGGAGAGGATACAGGAATGTACACATCAGGATAACAGATGGGATCCGGTCCTGGAGCGCTGAGCAAGCCTTAGGAGGCATCTGATGGGTAAGAAATGGCGTCCAGATACCCGGATCGTGACAGCACCCCCTCCTTTAGGAGTGGCCCCAGGACACTTCTTTGGCTTTTGAGGAAACTTGGAATGGAACCTCCGGACCAAGGCAGGAGCATGGACATCAGAAGCATTGGTCCATGAACGTTCCTCAGGACCATAACCCTTCCAGTCAATAAGATACTGTAGTTGACCGTAACGGTGACGTGAGTCCAGGATCTTGGCCACTTCATACTCAACGCCTCGTTGAGTTTGGACTTTCGGAGTTGGAGGAAGTGAGGAATGAAACCGATTCAAGATCAGCGGTTTCAACAGGGAAACATGGAATGTCCTGGGTATTTTTAAGAAGGGAGGCAACTGAAGTCTGTAAGCAACAGGATTGATGACTTGTTCAATCTTGAAAGGACCGATATAGCGAGGTGCAAACTTCATACTGGGAACTCTTAACCTCAAATTCTTCGTGGATAACCATACCCGATCACCCACCTTGAGAGCAGGAACTGCTCGACGCTTCTTATCCGCAAACTTCTTGTACCTGAACGATGCCTTGAGCAGAGCTGATCGTACGCTCTTCCAGATATTGGCAAACTGATGCAAGGTGATATCCACTGCGGGAACAGAAGTTGCTGGAAGCGGTTGGAACTCAGGGACTTTAGGGTGGAATCCAAAGTTAGTGAAGAATGGTGTTGAAGCAGATGAAGAATGATACTGGTTGTTATGACAGAACTCGGCCCAGGGAAGTAATTGAACCCAGTCATCTTGAGAGGAGGACACATAGATGCGGAGGAAGGCCTCCAAGTCCTGATTCACCCTCTCGGTTTGACCATTGGTCTGAGGATGGTAAGCCGTGGAAAACTTTAGCTTGACTTGGAGGACTTGACATAAACTTCGCCAGAATTTGGCTGTGAATTGAACTCCTCGATCTGAGATAATTTCTTCAGGAAGACCGAGGAGTCGGAAGATCTCTTGTATGAATACTTGAGCCAACTTGGAAGCTGACGGAAGACCGGTGAGAGGAATGAAGTGTGCCATCTTGGTGAACCGGTCAACTACCACCCAGATGGTATTGAACTTGTTACACATGGGTAAGTCTGTAATGAAATCCATCGACAAGTGGGTCCATGGTCGACGGGGAACGGATAGTGGAACCAGTTGCCCCGCAGGCGACTGGCGGGATACTTTATGTTGGGCACACTTTGGGCAAGATGCAATAAACTCCAAGACGTCCTTTTTCAGAGTTGGCCACCAATAGGACCTAGAGATAAACTCCAGGGTTTTTTGGATACCTGTATGTCCGGCAAAACGGGAAGCATGGGCCCAATGCATGAGCTTCTTCCTTAGCATCGGCTTCACAAAACTTTTCCCTGATGGGGGCGTAGAGTCCATCCCTACCGTGGAGAATCCCAACGGATTTATAATAGGATGCTTGTCTGAAGACTCTGACTCATTTTCTTGCTCCCATGAGCGGGAAAGGGCATCGGCCTTGCGATTCTGAGAGCCCGGACAGAACTGGAGTTTAAAGTCGAACCTGGAAAAGAAAAGTGCCCATCTGGCCTGACGAGGGTTGAGACATTGTGCGCCCTTCAGGTATAAAAGGTTCTTGTGGTCTGTAAGTATGGTGATTGAATGAGAAGCTCCCTCCAACAGATACCTCCACTCTTCTAGAGCGAGCTTGATGGCTAGCAACTCCTGGTCGCCAATGGCATAGTTGCGCTCAGCTGGGGAGAACTTCCGGGAGAAGAAACTGCAAGGGTGTAAATGGCCATCTTTAGCCCTCTGAGATAACACCGCTCCTACTCCAACGGAGGAGGCATCCACCTCTAAGATGAAAGGAGAGTCGATGTCAGGCTGTTTCAGAACAGGCGCAGAGATGAACCTTTGTTTTAAAAGATGAAATGCTTGCATGGCTTCTTCAGACCACTTGGACGGGTTAGCACCCTTCTTAGTGAAAGCAGTAATAGGCGCCACAATGGTGGAAAAGTCTCGTATAAACTTTCGGTAATAGTTGGCGAACCCTAAGAACCTCTGGACCCCTTTGAGGGTTAAGGGTACCGGCCAATTTTGGATTGCTTGTAGTTTCTCAGGATCCATCTCTAGTCCGGAACCGGACACAATGTACCCTAGAAACGGAATGGACTTGACTTCAAAGACGCATTTCTCTAATTTGCAATAGAGATGATTGACACGAAGACGGGACAGAACCTCTTTAACCCAAAAACGATGTTCCTCTAAATCGTTGGCAAAAATGAGGATATCGTCTAGATAGACCACGACATGACGGTATAGAATGTCTCTGAAGATCTCATTGACAAAATGCTGGAAGACAGCTGGAGCATTGCTCAATCCGAAGGGCATGACGAGGTACTCATAATGTCCGTCACGGGTGTTAAAGGCGGTCTTCCACTCGTCACCCTCACGGATCCGGATGAGATTGTATGCACCTCGCAAGTCCAGCTTTGTAAAGATGGTAGCTCCGCTAACTCTGTCAAAGAGCTCAGTAATCAGGGGTAAAGGATAACGGTTCTTGATGGTAATGTCGTTCAAACCTCTGTAGTCGATGCACGGCCGCAGACCACCATCTTTCTTTTTTACAAAAAAGAAGCCTGCGCCGGCTGGAGAAGAAGAAGGTCGAATGAACCCCTTTGCTAGGTTCTCTTTAATATATTCCTCCATAGAATGCGTCTCAGGCAGAGACAACGGATAAGTTCGGCCTCGAGGTGGAACCTTCCCTGGAACGAGATCAATCGGACAGTCCCATTCTCTATGAGGAGGAAGGATATCAGCAGAAGCTTTACTGAACACATCCGTGAAATCTTGATATGGAGGAGGTGGAACATCAGACGACCTGGGGGAGGAAGAACAGACAGGCAATACTTTAAACAAACATGTCTCAGCACAGGAGGAACCCCATGCCAGGATTTGCGTAGTCGTCCAATCAATTGTAGGATTGTGAAGACGGAGCCATGGAAGGCCCAGGACCACAGGATGTGTGGCTCTTGGAATCACTAAAAAAGAAATAAGTTCGGAATGAAGAACTCCCACTCTCAGACGAACTGGTAGAGTCCTTAAAGAAATAACTACATCAAAAATGTTGCTGCCATCCACGGCAGTTAAAGAAATGGACGAAGAAAGTCTCTCGGTGGGTAGGGACCACCGTTTAACATAGGCTTCGGTAATAAAGTTCCCAGCTGCTCCGGAATCAAGGAGGGCAATGACGTTCCGATAACGTTGAGCAACTTGAAGCGAGACTGGGAGATTACAATCTTGAGGAGATGGAGAGGAGATCATTACTCCTAGCCGGCCCTCTCCTTGGCGAGCTAGGATTTGGAGTTTCCCGGACGTTTGGGACAGGCATTAATGGTGTGAGACGGAGCTGCACAATAGAGACAGAGAAACTCGGAGAGACGTCTTCGGCGCTCAGCAGGAGTTAAACGGGAACGGCCAAGTTGCATGGGCTCATCTTTAGATGGTGACAGTTGACGAGGAGGAGGAGCAGAAGATTTTGGAGCAGATGATCTTCCACGCTCAGTTGCTCTCTCTCTGAAACGTAAATCAACTTTCGTGCAGAGTGAGATTAGCTCATCTAACTTAGAAGGTAAGTCTCTGGTAGCTAACTCATCTTTAATACGCTCAGATAAGCCATGCCAGAATGCAGCATACAGGGCCTCGTCGTTCCATACCAGTTCGGATGCCAGGATCTGGAACTGTATCAGATATTGTCCTACAGTACGTGACCCCTGGCGTAAACGGAGAATCTCGGATGAAGCTGAGGTTACCCGGCCTGGCTCGTCGAAGATGCGCCTGAATGTTGACACGAAGGCAGTGTAGGAAAATAGCAGGGTGTCGGACCTCTCCCATAACGGTGATGCCCAATCAAGGGCTGAGCCACTGAGAAGAGAAATAATGTAGGCAATTTTTGTACGGTCACTGGGAAAATTGCCAGGTTGTAGCTCAAACTGAATCTCACACTGGTTGAGAAATCCCCTGCAGAATCTTGGAGATCCGTCAAATTTTGCTGGCGTTGGAAGATGAAGACGTGGAGCAGAAATGGGTAAGGTGGGTGGGGTTATAGCTGGAGTCACTGTGGTTGACGCACCAGACGCGCCTGATCCACGGAGAGTTGTCTGAATCCCATCCAGCCGAGTAGAGAGATCCTGGAGACAGCGGATGATGTGGCCCTGTGCAGCCTCCTGATGTTCTAGTCGGGCTGCCAGTTCTTGCATCGGCCTGGCCGCTTGATCCTGGTCTCCGGCTGGATTCATTAGGTCAGTGCTTACTGTCACAACTGAGGGCCTGAGCTGACGGGAGGCAGCCTCAGTTGTAGGGGCTGAGATGTACCGAAACCTGGGAGGTTGTATCAGACCCCTGGACATGTAAGTAACATGAATAATAACTGCCCGAAGGCGTGACCACGACAACTTGGATAAAAGTCAATGATGTTTATTATGACAACTCCGCAACACAGCAGCAGTAAAAGAAAACGTAAAAGTCAGCAAAGAATAAATACAGTTCCTGGGTACTACAGGATGGCAGGAGCCACAGGGCACTGGTAGTGTGAGATAGTTCTTATGATCTTCTAGATGGAAAGTCCTTACCAGGCCCGACTGTAGCAATGGAGATAACCCAGGATTGTGCCAGCTGGTGTTCCAGGAAAAGCTGGGTTGCTGAAGATAAAACAGCTGCTGTGGATACTGGCTGGAACCAGACTGTTGTTAGCACGGAGTGGATACTGGCTGGAACCAGTTAAATAATAAATGAACTTGGGAGCGATGAAATATGAACTGAAATGTAGAACTTGAGAGCGGAGAAATAATAATACCGGTGGAGAGTGGTAAAGTGTAGAAAGGACACCGGCCCTTTAAGGGAAGCTGTACTCTGCTGGAAGCTGAGCTGGAAGCAGGTAATGTTGTAGCTGGAAACAGATGAATCCACAATGGATTGGAGAGTCAGGCTACACCGCAGGTGGAATGCTGGTGCGGGTCTCTATGGTGGAAGTCTTGAGACAGGAGCTGGAACCTGGAAGACAATCACAGGAGAGAGACAAACAGGAACTAGGTTTGACAACCAAAGCACTGACGCCTTCCTTGCTCAGGCACAGTGTATTTATACCTGCAGCAAGGAAGGGATTGGCTAGGCAATTATGCAAATTAACAATACTGACAACAGATTGGAGAAAATGATCAGCTGACAGAATCCAAGATGGCTGCGCCCATGCAGACACTTGGAGGGAAGTTTGGTTTGTAATCCATGTGGTAATGAAAACAGTAATGATGGCGCCGGCCACTGGAGACAGGGGACGCCAGGCTGACAAGTGCACATCCAACCACGCGGACACAGCGGAGGCCGCGGCTGACGTAATCGCCACTCTGACACTCTGCATGCAGAAGCTCAGGGACGGCGGCGGAGGCCGCGGGAGACGCCATGCCAGATGTAATATGGCATTTACTGTGACAGCGTCCCAGAGTGACAGGAGAGGATACAGGAATGTACACATCAGGATAACAGATGGGATCCGGTCCTGGAGCGCTGAGCCAGCCTTAGGAGGCATCTGATGGGTAAGAAATGGCGTCCAGATACCCGGATCGTGACACCTTGGTAAAGACCCGGGGTGCCGTGGACCATCCCTACGGCAGCGTCTGAACTGATAGTGACAGTTCTGTACCATAACCTGAGGTACCCTTGGTGAGAAGGGTAAATTTTGACATGAAGGTAAGCATCCTTGATGTCCCGAGACATCATGTAGTCCCCTTCTTCCAGGTTCGCAATCACTGCTCTGAGTGACTCAATCTTGAATTTGAACCTCTGTATGTAAGTGTTCAAAGATTTTAGATTTAGAATCGGTCTCACCGAGCCGTCTGGCTTCGGTACCACAATAGTGTGGAATAATACCCCGTTCCCTGTTGCAGGAGGGGTACCTTGATTATCACCTGCTGGGAATACAGCTTGTGAATGGCTTCCAAAACTGCCTCCCTGTCAGAGGGAGACGTCGGTAAAGCCGACTTTTGGAAACGGCGAGGGGGAGACGTCTCGAATTCCAATATGTACCCTTGAGATATTACCTGAAGGATCCAGGGGTCTACTTGCGAGTGAGCCTACTGCGCACTGAAATTCATTGAGAACGGGCCCCCACCGTGCCTGAGCTTGTAAGGCCCTAGCGTCATACTGAGGGCTTGGCAGAGGCGGGAAAGGGTTTCTGTTCCTGGGAACTGGCTAATCTCTTCAGCCTTTTTCCTCTCCCTCTGTCACGAGCAGAAAAGAGGAACCTTTTGTCCGCTTGCCAACAAAGGACTGCGCCTGAAAATACGGCGTCTTATTTTGAGAGGCGACCTGGGGTACAAACGTGGATTTCCCAGTTGTTGCCGTGGCCACCAGGTCTAAAAGACCGACCCCAAATGTCCCTTTTCAAAGGCAATACTTCCAAATGCCGTTTGGAATCCGCATCACCTGACCATTTTACTGGTAGAATTGGACAACGCACTTATACTTGATGCCAGTCGGCAAATATTCCGCTGTGCATCATGCATATATAGAAATGCATCTTTTAAATGCTCTATAGGCAATAATATACTATCCTTATCTAGGATATCAATATTTCCAGTCAGGGAATCCGACCATGCCAACCCAGCACTGCACCTCCAGGCTGAGGCGATTGCTGGTCGCAGTATAACACCAGTATGTGTGTGAATACATTTTTGGATACCCTCCTGCTTTCTATCAGCAGGATCCTTAAGGGCGGCCATCTCATGAGAGGGTAGAGCCCTTGTTCTTACAAACGTGTGAGCGCCTTATCCCCCCTAGGGGGTGTTTCCCAACGCACCCTAACCTCTGGCGGGAAAGGGTATACACCAATACTTTTTAAGAAATTATCAATTGTTATCGGGGGGAAACCCACGCATCATCACACACCTCATTTTATTTCTCAGATTCAGGAAAACTACAGGTAGTTTTTCCCTCACCGAACATAATACCCCTTTTTGGTGGTACTCGGATTATCAGAAATGTATAAAACATTTTCCATTGTCTCAATCATGTAACGTGTGGCCCTACTGGAAATCACGGTTGTCTCTTCACCGTCGACACAGGAGTCAGTATCCGTGTCGGCGTCTGTATCTGCCATCTGAGGTAACGGGCGCTTTAGAGCCCCTGACGGCCTATGAGACGTCTGGACAGGCACAAGCTGAGTAGCCGGCTGTCTCATGTCAACCACTGTTTTTTTATACAGAGCCGACACTGTCACGTAATTTTCAACAGTACATCCACTCAGGTGTCGACCCCCTAGGTGGTGACATCACTGTTACAGACACTCTGCTCCGTCTCCACATCATTTTTCTCCTCATACATGTCGACACAAACGTACCGACACACAGCACACACACAGGGAATGCTCTGATAGAGGACAGGACCCCACTAGCCCTTTGGGGAGACAGAGGGAGAGTATGCCAGCACACACCAGAGCGCTATATATATAAATACAGGGATAACCTTATATAAGTGTTTTTCCCCTTATAGCTGCTGTATGTTTTAATACTGCGCCTAATTAGTGCCCCCCTCTCTTTTTTTAACCCTTTCTGTAGTGTAGTGACTGCAGGGAAGAGCCAGGGAGCTTCCCTCCAACTGAGCTGTGAGGGAAAATGGCGCCAGTGTGCTGAGGAGATAAGGCCGCCGAAAAGGGGGCGGAGCCTATCTCCCGTTTTTCTGTATATTCTGGCAGGGGTTAAATGCATCCATATAGCCCAGGAGCTATATGTGATGTATTTTTTGCCATGTAAGGTATTTTTATCATGTTTTATTGCGTCTCAGGGCGCCCCCCCCAGCGCCCTGCACCCTCAGTGACCGGAGTATGAAGTGTGCTGAGAGCAATGGCGCACAGCTGCAATGCTGTGCGCTACCTTATTGAAGACAGGAACGTCTTCTGCCGCCGATTTTTCCGGACCTCTTCGCTCTTCTGGCTCTGTAAGGGGGCCGGCGGCGCGGCTCCGGGACCCATCCAGGCTGGGCCTGTGGTCGTCCCTCTGGAGCTAATGTCCAGTAGCCAAGAAGCCCAATCCACTCAGCACGCAGGTGAGTTCGCTTCTTCTCCCCTTAGTCCCTCGATGCAGTGAGCCTGTTGCCAGCAGGTCTCACTGAAAATAACAAACCTAAACTAAAACTTTCACTAAGAAGCTCAGGAGAGCCCCTAGTGTGCACCCTTCTCGTCGGGCACAGAAATCTAACTAACTGAGGCTTGGAGGAGGGTCATAGGGGGAGGAGCCAGTGCACACCAGTTAGTCCTAAAGCTTTCTTTAGATGTGCCCAGTCTCCTGCGGAGCCGCTATTCCCCATGGTCCTTACGGAGTCCCCAGCATCCACTTAGGACGTTAGAGAAAATAAGTTGCCTAGTACCGGTACACTAAACGGACAAGACAATACGAAAACACACAAAGACTGACACCACAAACAACATGTAGGCGCAGAAGGAAGCGCTGTGTGCGTCTTACTCTGTCTGCAAAACAGTCCTTAATTCAGCTCACTGGTCAAGTTGTGTATCAGTGAGCTGAATTAAGGACTGTTCTGCAGACAGAGTAAGACGCACACAGCGCTTCCCTCTGCGCCTACATGTTGTTTGTGGTGTCAGTCTTTGTGTGTTTTCGTATTGTCTTGTCCGTTTAGTGTACCGGTACTAGGCAACTTATTTTAGCCAATAAATTCATACCTACCTCTCTACTCTCCTTACCATTTAAGTCATATTACCCTAGAATATACCTTTATCCATTTAGATCCATGCAGTAAGAATTTATGTTAATTTGTGATATATTTATTAAAACCAGTTTTTGGAAAAACACTAGAGAGTCCATCAAATTTTTCAGTTATTTTTCCTATTGTGGTAATGCGCAGGGAGCAAATGTCTTTTTTTCTCCTGTTATTGTAAGAGGCTGTTGTAATACAGCCACGCTCCCAGCTGCACATCCCCTGTGGGACACCTCTGGTATAAAGAGAGCGCAGTGTCACCATTCTTTTTGTTTCATATGGTAATACTAACATTGAGCGTGGATTTTTGGAAAACAGTTTTCTACATCTCCATGATGCAGAATCAGTTTTATACATCTCCATGATGCAGAATCAGTTTTCTACATCTCCATGATGCAGAAGTCCCGGAAGACGTCCGGAACAACCCTTTATTACGGTCCGTGAGGAAATTGTGGATATATACTTAGGCATGAAAGAAATTTAAATGCACATAAATCCCTATTTTTGCCATTCTTACACAATCCAGAGTTTCAGGGAGGACTAGCAGGAAATATATTTCAAATTCTACATGAGCAAGGCTTAAGGAATATCGGATCTTTTATTGATGAGGAAACTAGACGTCCGCTCCAATATGTGCAGGCATCTGAAAAAATTCTCATTTAGTAAGTTCCATTTCGCCTATATGCAAGTGAAACACTGAACAGATAGTGTCATACGAGGTTTCTCGAATGATGATTGGGACAGTAGTCTAAACGTCCTTCTTCACTCAGAACCCACACCTAAACGAGCTATCTCAATTCATTACTCTATGGGGGTCATTCCGAGTTGATTGCTAGCTGCCGTTGTTCGCAGGGCAGCGATCAGGCTAAAAATTGGCATTTCTGCGCAGGCATATGGCCCGCAATGCGCACACGTGACGTACGGGTACAAAGCCCGTTGTGGTTGTGCAGAGGTTCTAGCAAAGTTTTCAGTCGCACTGATGGCCGCAAGAAGATTGACAGGAAGGGGGCGTTTCTGGGTGTGAACTGACCATTTTCAGGGAGTGTTTGCAAAAACGCAGGCGTGTCTGCAAAAACGCAGGCGTGGCTGGGCGGGTGTATGATGTCAAATCCGGACACGAATAGGCTGAAGTGATTGCAAGCGCTGAGTAGGTTCAGAAATACTAAAAAACTGCACAAACTGATTTTGCAGAGCTCGACTGCACATGCGTTCGCACTTCTGCCAAGCTAAAATACACTCCCCAGTGGGCGTCAAAATAGCGTTTGCACGGCTGCTAAAACTAGCTAGCCATCTATCAACTCTAAGTGACCCCCTATATTATGGCCTCAGATGATACTTGGGGAGATACGCACAAGGATGAGTGGCTGGACGCGGGCTATCCCTTCTTTATCCTGTGAAGATTTAATAAAAGCAATTAACTTGTCTAGATCCTTACTACCGGCAAAACAATACCAGGAAATGTTCCTCAATATATTTCATAAAGCCTATTTCTCTCCACACAGACAATTCCTGTCAGGGATGTCCATATCTCCTTCTTGCCCTCGCTGTCAATAAGTGGTGGCTGATACTTACCACTACTTTTGGGGTTGCCCCTTATTAAGAAGATTCTGGTTACAGATATGTAATTATGCATTGGAACATTTGGTAAATTATATTCCATTGACTAATATATGGGCATTATTTGATATACCCCCGGAGAGACAGCGGGTGGCAAAGGGGTATAAAAAAATGTTGTTGATTATTAGTGCGGTAGTTTGCAAAACAATCCTACAGACATGGATCGACGTAAATCCCCCTATATTACATTTGTTCCCAGAAAAACTCTTCCATGTTTTTAACATGGAATGGATTGAGACAATTTTGGATGAAGATAATAAGAATTTACTCACCGGTAATTCTATTTCTCGTAGTCCGTAGTGGATGCTGGGGACTCCGTAAGGACCATGGGGAATAGACGGGCTCCGCAGGAGACTGGGCACTCTAAAGAAAGATTCAGTACTATCTGGTGTGCACTGGCTCCTCCCTCTATGCCCCTCCTCCAGACCTCAGTTAAGGAAACTGTGCCCGGAAGAGCTGACATTACAAGGAAAGGATTTTGGAATCCCGGGTAAGACTCATACCAGCCACACCAATCACACCGTACAACTTGTGATAAACTAACCCAGTTAACAGTATGAACAACAACTGAGCATCACTCAACCGATGCCACATAACCATAACCCTTTGTTAAGCAATAACTATATACACGTATTGCAGAAAGTCCGCACTTGGGACGGGCGCCCAGCATCCACTACGGACTACGAGAAATAGAATTACCGGTGAGTAAATTCTTATTTTCTCTAACGTCCTAGTGGATGCTGGGGACTCCGTAAGGACCATGGGGATTATACCAAGCTCCCAAACGGGCGGGAGAGTGTGCGGATGACTCTGCAGCACCAAATGGGCAAACACAAGGTCCTCCTCAGCCAGGGTATCAAACCTGTAGAATTTTGCAAAAGTGTTTGAACCCGACCAAGTAGCAGCTCGGCAAAGCTGTAATGCCGAGACCCCTCGGGCAGCCGCCCAAGAAGAGCCCACTTTCCTTGTGGAATGGGCTTTCACTGATTTCGGCTGCGGCAATCCCGCCGCAGAATGAGCCTGCTGAATCGTGTTACAGATCCAGCGAGCAATAGTTTGCTTTGAAGCAGGAGCACCCAGCTTGTTGGATGCATACAGGATAAACAGCGAGTCAGTCTTTCTGACTCCAGCCGTTCTGGTTACATAAATCTTCAAAGCCCGGACTACGTCCAGCAACTTGGAGTCCTCCAAGTCACGAGTAGCTGCAGGCACCACAATAGGTTGGTTCAAATGAAAAGATGACACCACCTTTGGCAGAAACTGTGGACGAGTCCGCAATTCTGCCCTGTCCATATGGAAAACCAGATAGGGGCTTTTACATGACAAAGCCGCCAATTCTGACACACGCCTAGCTGAAGCTAAAGCCAACAGCATGACCACTTTCCACGTGAGATACTTTAGTTCCACGGTCTTAAGTGGCTCAAACCAGTGGGATTTCAGGAAATCCAACACCACGTTAAGATCCCAAGGTGCCACTGGTGGCACAAAAGGGGGCTGAATATGCAGCACTCCCTTAACAAACGTCTGAACCTCAGGCAGTGAAGCCAGTTCTTTTTTTAAAGAAAATGGATAGGGACGAAATCTGGACCTTTATGGACCCTAATTTGAGGCCCATAGTCACACCTGACTGTAGGAAGTGCAGGAATCGACCCAGCTGGAATTCCTCTGTAGGGGCCTTCCTGGCCTCACACCAAGCAACATATTTTCGCCATATACGGTGATAATGCTTTGCTGTCACGTCCTTCCTAGCCTTTATCAGCGTAGGAATAACTTCATCCGGAATGCCCTTTTCTGCTAGGATTCGGCGTTCAACCGCCATGCCGTCAAACGCAGCCACGGTAAGTCTTGGAACAGACAGGGCCCTTGTTGCAACAGGTCCTGTCTGAGAGGCAGAGGCCATGGTTCCTCTGTGAGCATTTCTTGCAGTTCCGGGTACCAAGTCCTTCTTGGCCAGTCCGGAACAATGAGTATTGTTTTCACTCTTCTTTTTCTTACGATTCTCAGTACCTTGGGTATGAGAGGAAGAGGAGGAAACACATAGACCGACTGGAACACCCACGGTGTTACCAGCGCGTCCACAGCTATCGCCTGAGGGTCCCTTGACCTGGCGCAATACCTTTTTAGCTTTTTGTTGAGGTGGGACGCCATCATGTCCACCTGTGGCAGTTCCCACCGATTTGCAATCTGCTTGAAGACTTCTTGATGAAGTCCCCACTCTCCCGGGTGGAGATCGTGTCTGATGAGGAAGTCTGCTTCCCAGTTGTCCACTCCCGGAATGAACACTGCTGACAGTGCTTGCACGTGATTCTCCGCCCACCGAAGAATCCTGGTGGCTTCCGCCATTGCCACCCTGCTTCTTGTGCCGCCCTGGCGGTTTACATAGGCGACTGCCGTGATGTTGTCTGACTGAATCAGCACTGGTTGGTCTCGAAGCAGAGGCTCCGCTTGACTCAGGGCGTTGTATATGGCCCTTAGTTCCAGGATATTGATGTGCAGACAAGTCTCTTGACTTGACCACAGCCCTTGGAAGTTTCTTCCCTGAGTGACTGCCCCCCATCCTCGGAGGCTTGCATCCGTGGTCACCAGGACCCAGTCCTGTATGCCGAACCTGCGGCCCTCGAGGAGGTGAGCACTCTGCAGCCACCACAGAAGAGACACCCTGGCCCTGGGAGACAGGGTGATCAGCCGATGCATCTGAAGATGCGATCCGGACCACTTGTCTAGCAGATCCCACTGAAAGATCCTCGCACGGAACCTGCCGAAGGGAATGGCTTCGTATGACGCCACCATCTTTCCCAGGACTCGCGTGCAGTGATGCACCGATACCCGTTTTGGTTTTAGTAGGTCTCTGACCAGAGTCACGAGCTCCTGAGCCTTTTCCTCCGGGAGAACCACCTTCTTCTGGTCTGTGTCCAGAATCATGCCCAAGAAGGGCAGACGCGTCGTAGGAATCAGCTGCGACTTTGGAATATTCAGAATCCAGTCGTGCAGACGCAACACTTCCTGAGAGTGTGCTACGTTGATCAGCAACTGCTCCCTGGACCTCGCCTTTATGAGGAGATCGTCCAAGTATGGGATAATTGTAACTCCTTGCTTCCGAAGGAGCACCATCACTTCCGCCATCACCTTGGTAAAAATTCACGGTGCCGTGGACAGGCCAAACGGCAGCGTCTGGAATTGGTAATGACAGTCCTGTACCACAAACCTGAGGTACTCCTGATGAGGTGGATAAATGGGGACATGCAAGTAAGCATCCTTGATGTCCAGAGATACCATAAAATCCCCCTCCTCCAGGCTTGCAATGACCGCTCTGAGCGATTCCATTTTGAACTTGAATTTCTTCAGATAAATGTTCAGGGATTTTAAATTCAAGATGGGCCTTACCGAACCGTCCGGTTTCGGTACCACAAACATCGTGGAATAGTAACCCCTTCCTTGTTGAAGGAGGGGAACCTGTATTATCACCTGCTGGATGTACAGCTTGTGAATTGCCGCCAGCACTACCTCCCTTTCCGTGGGGGAAGCTGGCAAGGCCGGCTTTAGGAAACGGTGAGGGGCGTCACTTCGAATTCCAGCTTGTATCCTTGAGACACAACTTGTATAGCCCAAGGATCCACCTGTGAGCGAACCCACTGGTGGCTGAAATTTCTGAGACGCGCCACCACCGCTCCTGGCTCCAGTCGTGGAGCCCCAGCGTCATGCGGTGGATTTAGTGGAAGCCGGGGAGGACTGTTGTTCCTGGGAACTAGCTGCCTGGTGCAGCTTCTTTCCTCTACCCCTGCCCCTGGCAAGAAAAGATGCACCTCTGACTTTCTTGCTTTTTTGAGAACGAAAGGACTGCATTTGGTAATACGGTGTTTTCTTTGGCTGTGAGGGAACGTAAGGCAAGAAATTTGACTTCCCAGCTGTAGCTGTGGACACAAGGTCCGAAAGACCGACCCAAATAATTCCTCACCCTTGTAAGGCAAAACCTCCATGTGTTTTTTAGAGTCGGCATCCCCTGTCCATTGCGGAGTCCAAAAGACCCTCCTGGCAGAAATGGACATTGCATTTATTCTAGAGCCCAGCGGGCAAATGTCCCTCTGGGCATCCCGCATATATAGGACGGCGTCTTTGATATGCCCCAGGGTTAGTAAAACAGCGTCCCTGTCCAGGGTATCTACGTCCTCCGACAGAGTATCTGTCCATGCTGCTACCGCACTACACATCCAGGCCGAAGCAATGGCTGGCCTCAGTAGAGTACCAGAATGTGTATAAACAGACTTCAGGATAGCTTCCTGCTTCCTATCCGCAGGATCCTTTAGGGCGGCCGTATCCTGTGACGGCAGGGCCACCTTCTTAGATAAGCGTGTCAGCGCTTTGTCTACCCTAGGGGAGGATTCCCAGCGTAACCTGTCCGTTGGCGGGAAAGGATACGCCATCAGTAGCTTTTTGGAAATCACCACTCTCTTATCAGGGGAACCCCACGCTTCTTCACATAATTCATTTAACTCATGTGAAGGGGGAAAAGTCACTTCTTGTCTTTTCTCCCCAAACATATAAACCCTCTTGTCAGGGACAGGGTTTTCCTCTGCAATGTGCAATACCTCCTTCATTGCAATAATCATGTAACGGATGGCCTTGGTCATTTTAGGCTGTAATTTTGCCTCATCATCATCGACACTGGAGTCAGACTCCGTGTCGACATCTGTGTCAACCAGCTGAGATAGTGGCCGCTTATGAGACCCTGACGGCCTCTGAGCTGCAGGATCAGACATGGGTTGAGACCCTGACTGTCCCAAGGCTTCAGCCTTATCAAATCTTCTATGTACGGAGCTTACATTATCATTTAAGACCTTCCACATATCCATCCAATCCGGTGTCGGCCCCGACACCACATTCATCTGAACTTGTTCCGCCTCCACGTAACCCTCCTCATCAAACATGTCGACACTGACGTACCGACACACTGCACACACACAGGGAATGCTCTGACTGAGGACAGGGCCCCACAAAGGCTTTTGGGGAGACAGAGAGAGAGTATGCCAGCACACACCACAGCGCTATATAACTCAGGGATTTACACTGTAATTAGTGTCCACCCAGTAGCTGCTGATTATAACGTTTTTGCGCCTAAATTTATGTGCCCCCCCTCTCTTTTTTCCCTTCTTGTACCTGGATACTGCAGGGGAGAGCCTGGGGAGCTGCTTCCAGCTGAGCTGTGAAGAGAAATGGCGCTGGTTAGTGCCGAGGAAGAAGGCCACGCCCCCTCAGCGGCGGGTTTCTGTCCCGCTTTCCTGTGTAAAAAATGGCGGGTGCTCGGGCATATATACAGTCCTAGACTGTATATATGTCTATTTTTGCCAAAAAGGTACTTAATTGCTGCCCAGGGCGCCCCCCCCTGCGCCCTACAGTGACCGGAGTGTGCGGTGTGCTGTGGGAGCAATGGCGCACAACTGCAGTGCGGTGCGCTACCTTAAGTGAAGACAGGAGTTTTCTGCCGCCGCTTTCGATGTCTTCTTGCTTCTGCTGCTTCAGTTCTTCTGGCTCTGCGAGGGGGACGGCGGCGCGGCTCCGGGAACGGACGATCAAGGTTAGGTACCTGTGTTCGATCCCTCTGGAGCTAATGGTGTCCAGTAGCCTAAGAAGTGCAACCTAGCTGCAGTGAGTAGGTTTGCTTCTCTCCCCTCAGTCCCACGTAGCAGAGAGTCTGTTGCCAGCAGAAGCTTTCTGAAAATAAAAAACCTGACAAAATACTTTCTTTTCTAGCAAGCTCAGGAGAGCCCACTAGGAGCACCCAGGTCTTGGCCGGGCACAGATTCTAACTGAGGTCTGGAGGAGGGGCATAGAGGGAGGAGCCAGTGCACACCAGATAGTACTGAATCTTTCTTTAGAGTGCCCAGCCTCCTGCGGAGCCCGTCTATTCCCCATGGTCCTTACGGAGTCCCCAGCATCCACTAGGACATTAGAGAAAGATGGGTTAAGACATTTATAGAAACGTGGGAAAGTTACATTGCTACCCTGAATCTCGACATGAGATGTAAGATCCATGCATTCATTAAAAATACACAATGGTATGCAATGCAGATCATTGCTGGGGACCCACCGATTAATATACTTTCATAATCTGTGGGGGGACAGTAAAAGGGATAGATTGGGGACGGGGTCGCCTCTCTCCCGCTCTGAACAACTAATTCTGCAATCAGTTAAATTTGATAGACGAAATTGCAGCAGTATGTATCCAGGCCACAATCTTAGACTCTGTATACATTTTAAGTTAACTAAATGTATTATTATGTACAACTATACTACTTGATTTATATTGTGGATCTGTTCCACAATTATGTCATGTATGCATCCGTTTTCATTAATGCAGCATACTGCGATATGCACGTGTTAAATAATGTGATGAACTCTGTTTCAATAAAACTTTATTGGAAAAAAAAATAGGGGAGACGAGTGCATGCTTGAAGGCAGAGGGGACAGTGCCTTATGAGAGGTAGAGATTGAGGAGGTGGGCAAGATGGGAGCAGGCAGAGAGAGGTAGCGGAGGAGGCGGGAAGGGATTGGGTCAAGTGGAGAGGTGGAGGGGGGTGATGAACGAATGAGGGCCATGACTTCCTCACCAGATACATGGGAGAAAGATGTCAGAGTTGGTAAGAGGGAATGAGAGGGGTGATAAGGATAGGAGGTGGCAGGATGCTGATTTTTTGGTGGGATGTGATGTCCTGACGTATGGAGTCAATTTTGGATGTGAAGAAAGTGGCAAAGTCAAGAACAGAGAGTGAGGGGGGGAGACGAGGTGGGGGTGGGCAGAGGAGGGAGTTGAGAGTGGCAAAGAGGTGCCAGGGGTTGGAAGACTGGGAGGATATGAGTTTCTTGAAGTATGGCTGTTTAGCAAGGGAAAAGGCAGCACTGAAGGATGAGAGCATACATTTAAAATGGAGGAAGTCTGCCTTAGAGCGCAATTTCCTCCACTGTTGCTCAGCAGTATGTGAGCATTTTTGCAAATATCTGGTGCATTTGGTGTGCCAGGGCTGAGGTGTTGATCTGTGAGGGTGAATAGTGGTTGGTGGATTGACAGAGTCAAGAGCAGAAGTAAGGGAAGCATTGTATGGGGATGTGGCTTGTTCAGGGCATAAGAGGGACAGTATAGGAGAGAGAAGTGAGTCGAGTAGGGAGGATAGGGAAGTGGTGTCGATAGCCTCAATGTTGCGTTTAGTGATGGAAGCCTTAGGAGGTAGAGATGGAGTAGTAGAGAGGGATAAGTTAAAGGAGAACATTATGTATGTATAATGTTCAACAGCAGAACACTCCCTACCAAAAGTTGTTTGTAAAACAAACAACCATATAATGCTACTATACTATCAATATATGATTTACCAAAATGCAAGTGCAGGCCAGGCAGACAGGTCACAGCAGTTGCAGCGTGCCATTGCCACACCAGAACTGCAGCGTAAGGCTGGCTGGCTTGGCTGTGTTAGGCTGGATGGCAGGGGCAGCAGGACGGCCCTTAGCTTGTGATGTCAGATCCCTGGTGGCAACAGCAGGAAGACCACCTCAGAGAAGAGAAGCCGGGGGAGAGATGAGGGGAGGGGATTGGCCCCCTCCTCTCCTCCGACCGGACCACCACCTCCCTCTTTGTTACGGCCAGAGGTGTGGCAACTGGCAACGGACTATAATGACTCATTATTATGACCTGGCTGGCCTGGTGATAATGCCTCTGGCTGCACTGCCATTAGATCCACCCATGGCAACTGACTCATAGAGCAGAATACAGATTATTGCCCACTTTAGAATTACAAAGTAGAATATAAAGTGCTGATCAAATTTTCCTCTTCCATCAGTAAGACAACTTTATTACATATATAAACACTTTCCCAGTTTCGTATACATTGCATGAATCATTGTAGAATTTGTTGTTGGTTTCCCGTATTTGCTCATTTATGTACTATTGTTATTTTCAGTAAATGTTTGTTTTGTAGATTAATGTAAGCTTAAAACACAGAAAAGTTGTATTGTAAAGGTGTGATAAATACAGAATTGCATGTAATCACTTTCCTTTACAGAAAGATATACTGTGATGATAAAATATAAACCGTAAAGTATCTTTTCTGTTTGAATGAAAGGCATCCGGTGCTTTGATGAAAATGCTGCGTCGGACGGAGCTCACCACACAATGCAAGAGTCAGTGTTCTTACATGTAAGGCTTAGTGAAACTTTCACTGCTTCCGTAATGAACACTCAAGTCTTCCATGGCCTACATTTACAAAATACTGAGAATACATTTTCTCAATTAGGGACATAGGCCCTATGGTATTATTCTGTTTAATCGTTGTCTACAACTACTGTAACATTGTACAAGTGTTGCATACAGGGAATGACCCGGACTGAACCAAATTGAGTATGGTATATATAGAATGTGACAGTTGGATTCCTAGGATAAATCACCACAATTATCTTACTTGCTAATTATAGCTACAAATATCATTTCAACCACACAAATTTTTTTTTTAAATAATCTTAGAAATGTGTCAGCACTACTTCCTTTGGTGGGAATACCATAGTCTAACTACAGTACCTGAAGCTAAATGTACTTTCCCAACTGAAGGTGAATCAGCCTTCCTCCAGTCACAGGGGATGCCCCCTTGTCATTTGCCGTCCTGGGTATAAAAACGCCTTTAGATAAAAATGCATTTTTCATCTTGCAGAACTATGTCAAATACCGTATAAGCCTTAATTCAACCAAAAAGGGCCACAAACTATCCCACCTTTTTTATATCGATTATACCATTAATTATACCATTAAATTCACATAAGGGTCACAAATCTGGAGATTCCTAAAGTGCAGATATGTTGCTCTCAGGAAGAGGCACCTTGGCAGGGGTAGCAGGCACCCTTGACCCTGCATTATGTAATCAAAGCAAGGGTGATTGTAGTATAGTGGGGGAGAGGTGTAAAATGGGATCAAATAATGAGAGTTGGTTAAATAGTTTATTGTTATTATCCTTTATTTATATGGTGTCACAAGGGAACGCAGCGCAGAGTACATAAACAAATAAGCAAAACAAGACAAAAAGGTGACTTAAAGTTCAAGACAATATAGGATAAATACAGGGTCACATTGCTGCATCAGCAGACGACACTGAAATAAGTATTAGGATGACAGAAAACAGAGAGATCTGGTGCAATTGGAGGGATTATGGAGTAGCAGATGATTTACGTAAGAGAAGGAAAGGCATAAAGGAAAGGCCCCTGCTCGTGAGAGCTTACATTCTAAAGGGGAGAGTCAGACATATAGGGGTGATACAGATGTTCATTTCTGGGCGGCAGCTTCACTTGCTTCACAGAGAAAATAACACTTGCAGCTGCATTTGTGTCCATCACTGAATCAGGGCCAGAGTTTTGGACAGCAATAGATAGAAATAAAAGTATTTCTATTTTTCATTGGACCCTGTATTTGCTGTTACAATCACTGTTAAAATAAAATAAAAATTATATATATATATATATATATATATATATATATATATATATATATAGTGTGCGTCCCTGCACTCAGCAAACAGTTGCCCAGGTGCCCTCCAGGCAAAGGCTTGTGCATACAAAGACTGAGGTAGGTGGCAACCAAGGGGTCTTAGTTTAGCCAAAAAAACATAGTAGGTGTTACTAACGTTTTTGATTTATTAAAACCGTCATCAGATGACAGATTGAATAAATCCGAAACGCGCCGCCTACCCCAGTCTTTATAAATATGTTTTGGTCTTTTATATATATATATATATATATATATATATATATATAACCTATTTATAAAGACCTAACAATACTAGGCAAACATAAATATGCCATTGCCTGGTCCAGGTCCAGATGGGGGCGGGGGGTGCAATGTGACCAAACCACAATCGGGGCATAGAGTTCCTAGCGAGGCAGCACTCACCTTGTTATGTAAGGTTCCAGATAAAAATATACACATACGCACAGTGCCGTTTCTTGCGGCGGGTGAGCCATGCAACCGCACGGGGCGCCTGCCGCGGCACTTCTGCTGCTCTTTGTTTCCCCACTCTTCTCTCTTCCCCGAGTACCCAGCTTGGGGGGCGGAGTTTTGCGGAATGACACAGTTGTGTCATGACATCACGACGCAATCGCATCATTCTGCGAAACTCCACCCCCCGAGCTGGGTACTCGGAAAAGAGAGAGGACGGGGAGCCAAGCTACAGGAAGGGCAGGCCCGATGAGGGAGAGGCGGGCCGAAGAGCGGGAAGAACCTCTTCAAACGTAAGGTTCTCTCTCTCCACCCCCCCTCCTCTGCCACCTGCCGTAATGTGTAAAATGGGGACACTTGCCTGCCTAATGTATAAAATGGGGACTCTTGCCTGACTAATGTATAAAACGGGGACTATTGCCTGCCGTATTGTGTAAAATGGGGACTCTTGTTAATTGTATCATACACACAATGTCACAATTAACAACAACATATATTTTTTGTTCAGCATCCTCTATGTAAAACTAATAATAATAATAATAATAATAATAATAATGTAAAATTAAAGTTTACTCACATTTATGTTAAAATAAACATACCAAATATACATAAATAATACATAGATAGTGCTCACCTTATGTTGCTAGACTAACGTGATAACCTGTAGATAATCTTGTAAAAAATAAGATTTTACTTACCGATAAATCTATTTCTCGTAGTCCGTAGTGGATGCTGGGACTCCGTCAGGACCATGGGGATTAGCGGCTCCGCAGGAGACAGGGCACAAAAATAAAAGCTTTAGGACTAGGTGGTGTGCACTGGCTCCTCCCCCTATGACCCTCCTCCAAGCCTCAGTTAGGATACTGTGCCCGGACGAGCGTACACAATAAGGAAGGATTTTGAATCCCGGGTAAGACTCATACCAGCCACACCAATCACACCGTACAACCTGTGATCTGAACCCAGTTAACAGTATGACAAACGTAGGAGCCTCTGAACAGACGGCTCACAACAATAACAACCCGATTTTTTTGTAACAATAACTATGTACAAGTATTGCAGACAATCCGCACTTGGGATGGGCGCCCAGCATCCACTACGGACTACGAGAAATAGATTTATCGGTAAGTAAAATCTTATTTTCTCTGACGTCCTAGTGGATGCTGGGACTCCGTCAGGACCATGGGGATTATACCAAAGCTCCCAAACGGGCGGGAGAGTGCGGATGACTCTGCAGCACCGAATGAGAGAACTCCAGGTCCTCTTTAGCCAGGGTATCAAATTTGTAGAATTTTACAAACGTGTTCTCCCCCGACCACGTAGCTGCTCGGCAGAGTTGTAATGCCGAGACCCCTCGGGCAGCCGCCCAAGATGAGCCCACCTTCCTTGTGGAATGGGCCTTGATAGATTTAGGCTGTGGCAGGCCTGCCACAGAATGTGCAAGTTGAATTGTGCTACAAATCCAACGAGCAATCGTCTGCTTAGAAGCAGGAGCACCCAGCTTGTTGGGTGCATACAGTATAAACAGCGAGTCAGATTTTCTGACTCCAGCCGTCCTTGAAATATATATTTTCAATGCCCTGACAACGTCCAGCAACTTGGAATCCTCCAAATCGCTAGTAGCCGCAGGCACCACAATAGGCTGGTTCAAGTGAAACGCTGAAACCACCTTAGGCAGAAACTGAGGACGCGTCCGCAGTTCTGCCCTGTCCGAATGGAAAATCAGATATGGGCTTTTATACGATAAAGCCGCCAATTCAGACACTCTCCTGGCTGAAGCCAGGGCCAGTAGCATGGTTACTTTCCATGTAAGATGTTTCAAATCCACCGATTTGAGTGGCTCAAACCAATGGGATTTTAGAAAATCCAAAATTACATTAAGATCCCACGGAGCCACTGGGGGCACAACCGGGGGCTGTATATGTAGTACTCCTTTTACAAAAGTCTGGACTTCAGGAACTGAAGCCAATTCTTTCTGGAAGAAAATCGACAGGGCCGAAATTTGAACCTTAATGGGCCCTAATTTGAGGCCCATAGACAATCCTGTTTGCAGGAAATGTAGGAATCGACCCAGTTGAAATTCCTCCGTCGGGGCCTTCCTGGCCTCACACCACGCAACATATTTTCTCCAAATGCGGTGATAATGTTGTGCAGTCACCTCCTTCCTGGCTTTTACCAGGGTAGGGATGACCTCTTCCGGAATGCCTTTTTCCCTTAGAATTCGGCGTTCAACCGCCATGCCGTCAAACGCAGCCGCGGTAAGTCTTGGAATAGACACGGTCCCTGCTGAAGCAGGTCCCGTCTTAGAGGTAGAGGCCACGGATCTTCCGTGAGCATCTCCTGAAGTTCCGGGTACCAAGTTCTTCTTGGCCAATCCGGAGCCACGAGTATCGTTCTTACTCCCCTTTGCCGTATAATTCTCAGTACTTTTGGTATGAGAGGCAGAGGAGGAAACACATACACTGACTGGAACACCCACGGTGTTACCAGAGCGTCCACAGCTATTGCCTGAGGGTCTCTTGACCTGGCGCAATACCTGTCCAGTTTTTTGTTGAGGCAGGACGCCATCATATCCACCTTTGGTTTTTCCCAACGGTTCACAATCATGTGGAAGACTTCTGGATGAAGTCCCCACTCTCCCGGGTGTAGATCGTGTCTGCTGAGGAAGTCCGCTTCCCAGTTGTCCACTCCCGGAATGAACACTGCTGACAGTGCTATCACATGATCTTCCGCCCAGCGAAGAATCCTTGCAGCTTCTGCCATTGCCCTCCTGCTTCTTGTGCCGCCCTGTCTGTTTACGTGGGCGACTGCCGTGATGTTGTCCGACTGGATCAACACCGGCTGACCCTGAAGCAGGGGTTTTGCCAGGCTTAGAGCATTGTAAATCGCTCTTAGCTCCAGTATATTTATGTGAAGAGACATCTCCAGGCTTGACCACACTCCCTGGAAGTTTCTTCCCTGTGTGACCGCTCCCCAGCCTCTCAGACTGGCATCTGTGGTCACCAGGACCCAGTCCTGTATGCCGAATCTGCGGCCCTCTAACAGATGAGCACTCTGCAACCACCACAGAAGAGACACCCTTGTCCGTGGAGACAAAGTTATCCGCTGATGCATCTGCAGATGCGATCCGGACCATTTGTCCAGCAGATCCCACTGAAAAGTTCGTGCGTGGAATCTGCCGAATGGAATCGCTTCGTAAGAAGCCATTTTTCCCAGGACTCTTGTGCATTGATGCACAGACACTTTTCCTGGTTTTAGGAGGTTCCTGACAAGTTCGGATAACTCCCTGGCTTTCTCCTCCGGAAGAAACACCTTTTTCTGAACCGTGTCCAGAATCATTCCCAGGAACAGCAGACGTGTCGTCGGGGTCAATTGAGATTTTGGAAGATTCAGAATCCACCCGTGCTGTTGCAGCACTACTTGGGTTAGTGCTACTACGTCCTCCAGCTGTTCTCTGGACCTTGCCCTTATCAGGAGATCGTCCAAGTAAGGGATAATTAATACGCCTTTTCTTCGCAGAAGAAACATCATTTCGGCCATTACCTTGGTAAAGACCCGAGGTGCCGTGGACAATCCAAACGGCAGCGTCTGAAACTGATAATGACAGTTTTGCACCACGAACCTGAGGTACCCTTGATGTGAAGGGCAAATTTGGACATGCAGGTAAGCATCCTTGATGTCCAGGGACACCATAAAGTCCCCTTCTTCCAGATTCGCTATCACTGCTCTGAGTGACTCCATCTTGAACTTGAATTTTTGTATGTACAGGTTCAAAGATTTCAGATTTAGAATAGGTCTTACCGAGCCGTCCTGCTTCGGTACCACAAATAGTGTGGAATAATACCCCTTTCCCTGTTGTAGGAGGGGTACCTTGACTATCACCTGCTGAGAATACAGCTTGTGAATGGCTTCCAATACCGTCGCCCTGTCTGAAAGAGACGTTGGCAGAGCAGACTTTAGGAACCGGCGAGGGGGAGACTTCTCGAATTCCAACCTGTAACCCTGAGATACTACCTGCAGGATCCAGGGGTCCACCTGTGAGTGAGCCCACTGTGCGCTGAAATTCTTGAGTCGACCCCCCACCGCCCCTGAGTCCGCTTGTAAAGCCCCAACGTCATGCTGAGGGCTTTGCAGAAGCCGGGGAGGGCTTCTGCTCCTGGGAGGGAGCTGCTTGGTGCACTCTCTTACCCTTTCCTTTGCCTCGGGGCAGATATGACTGTCCTTTTGCCCGCTTGTTCTTATAGGAACGAAAGGACTGCGGCTGAAAAGACGGTGTCTTTTTCTGTTGGGAGGGGACCTGAGGTAAAAAGGTGGATTTCCCGGCTGTTGCCGTGGCCACCAAATCCGATAGACCGACCCCAAATAATTCCTCCCCTTTATACGGCAATACTTCCATATGCCGTTTGGAATCCGCATCACCTGACCACTGTCGCGTCCATAAACTTCTTCTGGCAGATATGGACATCGCACTTACTCTCGATGCCAGAGTGCAAATATCCCTCTGAGCATCTCGCATATAAAGAAAAGCATCCTTTAATTGCTCTATATTCAATAAAATACTGTCCCTATCCAGGGTATCAATATTTTCAGTCAGGGAATCCGACCAAACCACCCCAGCACTGCACATCCATGCTGAGGCGATGGCTGGTCGCAGTATAACACCAGTATGAGTGTATATACTTTTCAGGGTAGTTTCCAGCCTCCTATCAGCTGGATCCTTGAGGGCGGCCGTTTCAGGAGACGGTAACGCCACTTGTTTTGATAAGCGTGTGAGTGCCTTATCTACCCTAGGGGGTGTTTCCCAGCGCGCCCTAACCTCTGGCGGGAAAGGATATAATGCCAATAACTTCTTTGAAATTAGCAGTTTTCTATCGGGGTTAACCCACGCTTCATCACACACTTCATTCAATTCCTCTGATTCAGGAAAAACTACAGGTAGTTTTTTCAGACCCCACATAATACCCCTTTTTGTGGTACTTGCAGTATCAGAGATATGCAAAGCCTCCTTCATTGCCGTGATCATATAACGTGTGGCCCTACTGGAAAATACGTTTGTTTCTTCACCGTCGACACTAGATTCGGTGTCCGTGTCTGGGTCTGTGTCGACCGACTGAGGTAAAGGGCGTTTTACAAGCCCCTGACGGTGTCTGAGACGCCTGGACAGGTACTAACTGGTTTGCCGGCCGTCTCATGTCGTCAACTGATTTTTGTAACGTGCTGACATTATCACGTAATTCCATAAACAAAGCCATCCATTCCGGTGTCGACTCCCTAGGGGGTGACATCACCATTACCGGCAATTGCTCCGCCTCCACACCAACATCGTCCTCATACATGTCGACACACACGTACCGACACACAGCAGACACACAGGGAATGCTCTTATCGAAGACAGGACCCCACTAGCCCTTTGGGGAGACAGAGGGAGAGTTTGCCAGCACACACCCAAGCGCTATAAATATATAGGAACAACCCTACAGAAGTGTTGTTTCCTTTATAGCAGCTTAATATATCAATATCGCCAAAAAAGTGCCCCCCCTCTCTGTTTTTTTACCCTGTTTCTGTAGTGCAGTGCAGGGGAGAGTCCTGGGAGCCTTCCTCGCAGCGGAGCTGTGCAGGAAAATGGCGCTGTGTGCTGAGGAGATAGGCCCCGCCCCCTATTTCGGCGGGCTCTTCTCCCGGTGTTTGTGAGACCTGGCAGGGGTTAAATACATCCATATAGCCCCAGGGGCTATATGTGATGTATTTTTAGCCAGAACAAGGTATTATCATTGCTGCCCAGGGCGCCCCCCCCCCAGCGCCCTGCACCCTCAGTGACCGCTGGTGTGAAGTGTGCTGACAACAATGGCGCACAGCTGCAGTGCTGTGCGCTACCTCATGAAGACTGAAAAGTCTTCTGCCGCCGGTTTCTGGACCTCTTCACTTTTCGGCATCTGCAAGGGGGTCGGCGGCGCGGCTCCGGGACCGGACTCCATGGCTGGGCCTGTGTTCGATCCCTCTGGAGCTAATGGTGTCCAGTAGCCTAAGAAGCCAATCCATCCTGCACGCAGGTGAGTTCACTTCTTCTCCCCTAAGTCCCTCGTTGCAGTGAGCCTGTTGCCAGCAGGACTCACTGAAAATAAAAAACCTAATAACTTTTTTTTTTAAGCAGCTCTTTAGGAGAGCCACCTAGATTGCACCCTGCTCGGACGGGCACAAAAACCTGAGGCTTGGAGGAGGGTCATAGGGGGAGGAGCCAGTGCACACCACCTAGTCCTAAAGCTTTTATTTTTGTGCCCTGTCTCCTGCGGAGCCGCTAATCCCCATGGTCCTGACGGAGTCCCAGCATCCACTAGGACGTCAGAGAAATTAATGGATAGCAGCGGCAGGCCAGAAGCAGAAGCCCAGCAGCAGTGAGCACTACTGGGGGAATTACGTGTATCTGGCATTACTGGGGGCATTCTGTGTATGTGGCACTACTCGGGGCATTACGTGTATCCAGCATTATACTGAGGGCATTATGTGTAACTTTCACTATCAGGGGGACTTACATGTAACTAGCACTATACTGGGGGCATTACATGTTCTGGCTCTATAGTTGTAGCATTACGTGTAACTGGCACTATACTAGGGGCATTACGTGTACCTTGTACTATACTTGTAGCATTACGTGTAACTGGCGCTATACTGGGGGCATTACATGTATCTTGTACTATACTTGGGCATTTTATGTAACTGCCACTATACTGGGGGCATTACATGTATCTGGCACTATACTGGGGGTATTATGTGTATCTTGTACTATACTTGTGGCATTACGTGTAACTGGCACTATACTGGGGCATTATGTGTATCTTGTACTATACTTGTGGCATTACGTGTAACTGCCACTATAATGGGGGCATTACGTGTATCTGGCAAAATACTTAGGGCATTATATGTAACTGGCACTATACTGGGGGCATTACGTGTATCTGGCACTATACTTGTGGCATTATGTGTAACTGGCACTATACTGGGGGCATTATGTGTATCTTGTACTATACTTGTGGCATTACGTGTAACTGGCACTATAATGAGGGCATTACATGTATCTGGCACAATACTTAGGGCATTACGTGTAACTGGCACTATACTGGGGGCATTACGTGTAACTGGCACTAAACTGGGGGCATTACGTGTATCTGGCACTATACTGTGGGCATTATGTATAAGGCTGCCAAATGTGTGTGTAGAGGGCTGTGTGTGATAATACGGTATATATTATTATTATTATTATAAGTTGATAATATAATATATAGTATATAGTGAGGCTAGAACCACTTTCCCAGGAGTACACACATCTTTGGTGTGTGCATTTTGGGGCGCTTCAAAAAATCTTGCTCAGGGTGATAGTAGGCTTGGAGCCAGCCCTGGCTATAGGAATGCTCTTTAAGATTCCTCCCAAACACTAGGACGTTTTGATTTAAAAACTTGGAATTTTAAACTACCTGTGTGCCATGGTACGTACGTGGGCAATTCCTAAGTGTGTGATTTTATCAAGTTACTGGCAAGCAGAAATTCCTACACACAATTCAGATTTCAGTTGTATATATGAGAAGATAGTGTTGATATCTTTGTGTTGTACTGGTAGAACTGATGCTCAAAATGAGTGATAATTATATTTTATGGCACTAAGTAAACTATTTTCATTGCAGATATCTATGGCATTGTATTGTGTCTGTTAAATGTGAGGAGAAACAAGGCAAAATAATACAAAACAGAAACTCCGTAGATTGTATAAGAGCATATATATGGAAAGGTCATAATAAAAATGTCATAATGGATAGCTCAATGTGCTTATTGGGTTTCCTCACAATGTTTTTGAAACAGTAAATCAGTAGGACACACATAGCTGTGACATGACTGTCTTTGCAAAATATGTGTCACGCCTGAGAATTGGGTCTGGCTGGGAAAGGCGTGAGGGGCTAAAACCGGCTTGGAGGGAGAATATAGGAAGCTGGGTGGTCTGATTCAGCACTTGCTTATGGAACAGTGGTGACCTGAAGGGGGGCTAGAACCACAGGGTGATAGGTTGTTCAGGGTAAAGTAGGTGTTCAAGTAGAAACTAGCTCGAAGGCATGGACAGGAGAATTGGAATTAGAATAAACTTTACTGTTCATGAGGAATGTTAATAGTAGCAGTGAATGAATGAGGCTGATTCAATGATTAGTCTGGAGTTGAAGATAATTAAAATGGAGTTGGCGAACACTGAAAGTTGCTTGGCAACTGTACTGAAATTGGAGATAAGGAAACCGGATTGGCAACCAGACTGGAATTGGAGACAGCTGGAACCGTCTAGGTAATCCGACTGGAACCGGATAGATGACTGGACCAGAACCTAAAAGGTGACCAGACTTGAACTGGAGATAACTGGAGTGGAGCCTATTAGGTGACCAGTCTGGAACTGGATACAAATGGACTGGAATTGGACAGATACAAAAGTATTAGCGGTAAATCTACTAAGATGGGAGTTCTATTTAATATGGGATAGCAACCAATCAGATTCTACTTCTCATTTCTCTAGCACCTTCTAGAAAATAATACCTGGAATCTAATTTGTTGCTATGGGGAACATCCCATCTTAAATAGAACTCCCATCTTAGAAAATTTACCCCTTAGAGAGCACAATATAGAGCTGTGACTTCAGGAGATGCGATGTTGCCCTGGTGGCTTGTGAGTGCTCAGAAAGTTCCCCTTATAGGAACTGCTGGTCTTCCAATGGATGCTGCGGTCAGCTGACCAGAAGCAGTACACAGAGTGGCTGAGAGAAGTTAGGTTACTGCATCCAATCTGAAATCTGGGGGTACGCCAGCATGGGGATGGAGTGACAGCATGCCATGCGGAGCAATGTGCAACGACAACAGGAGCGGACCTCAGCGCCAGCAGGAGTCAGACACCGAAGAGGTAAGAATCCATGTTTAGCACTCCGGAGTGTGACAATATGCTTTAGTTAACTGTTTACAGTGTAGGTTTAGAGTTAAAATAACCCTCTCAGACAGCCACAGAAATAGTGAAATTTATATGTCATTTAATTCATGAGAATAGTAATGTGCTCTGGGACCAGGGTGTGCTGTCAGGGTTGCCATCAGAAATTGCAGGGCTCGGGACTGACAATATAGTCAGCCCCCCCAAAATCATCCAGGCCCAGGAGACAATGAAAATGAAGGTGCTGAGTGAAGTTGTGGGGTCCTGTTGAGATGTCCTCTGCACTGATGGAAGGACTTTACTACATAAAGTTCCCACTCAAAGAGAGAGGGACCAGGGGCAGAGAGAGAGAGAAAGAGAGATACATACATACATGTGGGAGAGAGAAAGACATGGGGCAGAGAAGCTGAGACATGGGGCAGGAGAAAAAGGGGACCAGGGGCAGAGAGATAATGAGACAAGGGAGTTAGAGAAAGAAAGAGACCAGTGGCAGAGAGATGGGGAAACATGGAGAGGGGGGGGGGGGGGGGAGAGAAAGAGACCGGAGCAGAGAGAGGAGACATGTGTGTGTGTGTGGGGGGTAGAGAGAGAACAGGAGCATAGAGAGAGGGAGACAGGGCGGGTAGGAAGAAAAGACCAGGTGGAGAGAGAAAGGGAGACATGGGGGAGAGAGACCAGGCGCAGAGAGAGAGAGGGAGACATGGAGTCAGAGAAAGAAGGAAACCAGGGGGGGAGAGGGAGGGAGACCAGGGGTAGAGAGATGGAGACATAGGAGAGAGAGACCAGAGACAGAGGGAGACATGTTCCTAAGTCACTGTGTTCTTCTTACCTGCTCCTGTGGTGGTCGTGCAGTATTCCTGCAGTTCTCCAGCTGGTTAGCAATTGGTGGTGCTGTTTCAGGTGCCTCAATGCTTCCCCTCTGCACCCCGAGCATCAAGTGTTAGTCTGGACACACACTTGTCAGTGCATACAGGCAGCAGGACTGGCTGGGGAAGGGAAGTGGTGTGGTGATACACTAGGGGAGGCCAAGGGTAGATGAGTTGTGGGTAAGTGATCTCATTGGTGGCTGTACAAGCCACGGAAACTCATCCTGGCAGTTCATGAGAAAAAAGGAGCAATGCATGGGTGCATGCAGCGCGGTGCTGCAGACAGGCTGTATTGGGATGGGAGATCGTGCCAGGAGGGTGATCGCCATTATCACAGTCTGTTCTCCACCGGCAGGCTCTCTCTCTGCCCGGGCCCGGAGTCCCAGAAGTCCTCCCTTGATGGTGGCCCTGTGTGCTCTGTACACTCTTACTGAAACTGCAGATTGTTTTTGATATTCAGGACAAATCATATCAGACTTTTGCCATGTGTTTTGTGACCTTGAAACTTACAAAATTGAAGTGAAATACAAGTTTTAGGAAAAATGTAAAATATAAAATAAGATTTTACTCACCGGTAAATCTATTTCTCGTAGTCCGTAGTGGATGCTGGGAACTCCGTAAGGACCATGGGGAATAGCGGGCTCCGAAGGAGGCTGGGCACTCTAGAAAGATTTATGACTACCTGGTGTGCACTGGCTCCTCCCGCCATGACCCTCCTCCAAGCCTCAGTTAGGACACTGTGCCCGGACGAGCTGACATAATAAGTAAGGATTTTGAATCCCGGGTAAGACTCATACCAGCCACACCGTACAACTCGTGATACTATATCCAGTTTGACAGTATGAAAACAACTGAGCCTCTCAACAGATGGCTCAACAATAACCCTTTAGTTAGCAATAACTATTTACAAGTATTGCAGACAATCCGCACTTGGGATGGGCGCCCAGCATCCACTACGGACTACGAGAAATAGATTTACCGGTGAGTAAAATCTTATTTTCTCTGACGTCCTAGTGGATGCTGGGAACTCCGTAAGGACCATGGGGATTATACCAAAGCTCCCAAACGGGCGGGAGAGTGCGGATGACTCTGCAGCACCGAATGAGAGAACTCAAGGTCCTCCTCAGCCAGGGTATCAATTTTGTAGAATTTTGCAAACGTGTTTGCCCCTGACCAAGTAACAGCTCGGCAAAGTTGTAAAGCCGAGACCCCTCGGGCAGCCGCCCAAGATGAGCCCCCCTTCCCTGTGGGATGGGCTTTCACTGATTTAGGATGCGGCAGTCCAGCCGCAGAATGCTCCTGCTGAATCGTGTCACAGATCCAGCGAGCGATAGTCTGCTTAGAAGCAGGAGCACCCAGCCTGTTGGGTGCATACAGGATAAATAGCGAGTCAATTTTCCTGACTCTAGCCGTCCTGGAAACATAATTTTTCAAGGCCCTGACTACGTCCAGTAACTTGGAATCCTCCAAGTCCCTAGCAGCCGCAGGCACCACAATAGGTTGGTTCAAGTGAAAAACTGATACCACCTTAAGGAGAAACTGGGGACGAGTCCTCAATTCTGCCCTATCCAAATGGAAAATCAGATAAGGACTTTTATATGACAAAGCCGCCAATTCTGATACACGCCTGGCCGAAACCAAGGCCAATAACATGACCACTTTCAACGTGAGATATTTTAGATCCACGGTTTTTAGTGGTTCAAACCAATGTGATTTTAAGAAAACTCAACACCACGTTGAGATCCCAAGGTGCCACTGGAGGCACAACTGGGGGCTGAATATGCAGCACTCCTTTTACAATGTCTGAACTTCAGGTACTGAAGCTAATTTTTTCTGGAAGAAAATCGACAGAGCCGAGATCTGTATCTTAATGGAGCCTAATTTTAGGCCCATAGACACTCCTGCTTGTAGGAAATGCAGAAATCGACCTAGTTGAAATTCCTCTGTTGGGGCCTTTTTGGCCTCACACCAAGCAACATATTTCCACCATATGCGGTGATAATGTTTTGCAGTAACATCTTTCCTGGCTTGAATCAGCGTAGGAATGACTTCCTCCGGAATGCCCTTTTCCTTTAGGATCCGGCGTTCAACCGCCATGCCATCAAAACGTAGCCGCGGTAAGTCTTGGAACAGACAGGGCCCCTGCTGCAGCAGGTCCTGTCTGAGCGGCAGAGGCCATGGGTCCTCTGATATATAGTTTCTTGAAGTTCTGGGTACCAGGCTCTTCTTGGCCAATCCGGAACCACGAGTATCGTTCTTACTCCTCGCCTTCTTATTATTCTCAGTACCTTTGGTATGAGAGGCAGAGGGGGGAACACATAAACCGACTGGTACACCCACGGTGTTACCAGAGCGTCCACAGCTATCGCCTGAAGGTCCCTTGACCTGGCGCAATATCTTTTATAGCTTTTTGTTGAGGCGGGACGCCTTCATGTCCACCTGTGGCCTTTCCCAATGGTGTACAATCCTTTGGAAGACTTCTGGATGAAGTCCCTACACTCTCGGGTGGAAGTCGTGTCTGCTGAGAAGATCTGCTTCCCAGTTGTCCACTCCGGGAATGAACACTGCTGACAGTGTTAACACATGATTTTCCGCCCATCGGAGAATCCTTGTGGCTTCTGCCATCGCCATCCTGCTTCTTGTGCCGCCCTGTTTGTTTACATGGGCGACTGCCGTGATGTTGCCTGATTGGATCAGGACCGGCTGGTTTTGAAGCAGAGGCCTTGCCTGACTCAGGGCATTGTAAATGGCCCTCTGTTCCAGAATATTTATGTAGGGAAGTCACCTGACTTGACCAAAGTCCCTGGAAGGTTCTTCCCTGTGTGACTGCCCCCCAGCCTCAAAGGCTGGCATCCATGGTCACTAGGACCTAGTCCTGTATGTCAAACCTGCGGCCCTCTTAAAGATGGGCACTCTGCAGCCACTACAGTAGAGATACCCTGGTCCTTGGAGACAGGGTTATCAGCCTAATGCATCTGAAGATGCGACCCGGACCACTTGTCTAACAGGTCCCCCTGAAAAGTTCTTGCATGGAACCTGCCGAATGGGATTGCTTCGTAGGAAGCTATCATTTTTCCCAGGACTCGCGTGCAATGATGCACCGATAACTGATTTGGCTTCAGGAGGTCTCTGACTAGAGATGACAGCTCCTTGGCTTTCTCCTCCTGGAGAAACACTTATTTCTAGTCTGTGTCCAGAACCATCCCCAGGAACAGTAGACGTGTCGTAGGAACCAGCTGTGACTCTGGACTGTTTAGAATCCAACCGTGCTGTTGTAGCACTTTCCAAAATAGTGCTACCCCGACTAGCAACTGCTCCTTGGACCTCGCCCTTATAAGGAGATTGTCCAAATACGGGATAATTAAAAACTCCCCTTTTCGAAGGAGTATCCTCATTCCGGCCATTACCATGGTAACACCCTCGGTGCCCTGTACAGTCCAAACGGCAGAGTCTGGACTTGGTAATGGTAATCCTGTACCACAATCTGAGGTACTCCTGGCGAGGATAGTAAATAGGGACATGCAGGTAAGCATCCTTGATGTCCCGGGATACCATGTAATCCCCCTCGTCCAGGCTTGCAATAACCGCCCTGAGCGATTCCATCTTGAACTTGAATTTTTTATGTATGTGTTCAAGGATTTTAAATATAAAAAAGGGTCACACCGAACCATGCGGTTTCGGTACCCCAAAACCGTGTGGAATAGTAACCCCGTCCTTGTTGGAGATGGGGCACCTTAAGTATTACCTGCTGGGAATACAGCTTATTAATTGCCTCTAGCACAGCCTCCCTGCCTGAGGGAGTTGTCGGCAAGGCATATTTGAGGAAACGGCGGGGGGAAGACATATCGAATTCCAGCATGTACCCCTGAAATACTACTTGAATGAAACAGGGATCCACCTGTGAGCGAGCCCACTGATCGCTGAAATTTTTGAGACGGCCCCCCACCGTACCTGGCTACACCTGTGGAGCCCCCGCGTCATGCTGTGGACTCAGAGGAAGCGAGAGAAGAATTATGATTCTGGGAACAGGCTGACTGGTGCAGCTTTTTCCCTCTTCCCTTGTCTCTGTACAGAAAGGAAGCGCCATTGACCCGCTTGCTTTTCTGTAGCCGAAAGGACTGTACCAGATAATACAGTGCTTTCTTAGTCTGTGAGGAAACTTGAGGTAAAAATATTTCTTCCCAGCTGTTGCTGCGGATACGAGGTCCCAGAGACCATCCCCAAATAATTCCTCACCCTTATAAGGCAGAATCTCTATGCGCCTTTTAAGGGCAGCATCACCTGTCCAGTGACAGGTCTCTAATACCCTCCTGACAGAATGGACATTACATTCATTTTGGATGCCAGCCGGCAAAATATCCCTCTGTGCATCCCTCATATATAAGACGACGTCTTTAATATGTTCTCATGTTAGCAAACTAGTATGTTTGACAGGGTCACCGACCACGCTGCAGCAGCACGCTCTGCAGGTTTCAGTCTAGTACCTGAGTGTGTAAATACAGACTTCAGGATAGCCTCCTGCTTTTTATCAACAGGTACCTTCAAAGTGGCCGTTCCTAAAACGGCAGTGCCAAACCTATTTTGACAACCGTGTGAGCGCCTTATCCACCCTAGGGGATATCTCCCAGCGTAACTTATCCCCTGGCGGGAAAAGGTACGCCATCAGTAACTTTTTAGAAATTACCAGTTTCTTATCAGGGGGAACCCACGCTTTTCACACACTTCATTCATTCATCTGATGGGGGAACAAAACACTGCCTGCTTTTTCTCCCCAAACATAAAAACCCATTTTTTAGAGGTTAATGTCATAAATGTGTAACACATTTTTTATTGCCGGGATCAAGTCACGGATGTTCCTAGTGGATTGTGTATATGTCTCAACCTAGTCGACACTGGAGTCAGACTCCGTGTCGACATCTGTGTCTGCCATCTGAATGAGCGGGCGTTTTTGAGCCCCTGATGGCCTTTGAGACGCCTGGGCAGGCACAGGCTGAGAAGCCGGCTGTCCCACAGCTGTTACGTCATCCACCCTTTTATGTAAGGAGTTGACACTGTCGGTTAATACCTTTTACCTAACCATCCACTCTGGTGTCGGCCCCACAGGGGGCGACATCACATTTATCGGCATCTGCTCCGTCACTATATAAGCCTCCTCCTCAAACCTGTCGACACAGCTGTACCGACACACCACACACACACAGGGAATGCTCTGACTGAGGACAGGACCCACAAAGCACTTTGGGGAGACAGAGAGAGAGTATGCCAGCACACACCAGAGCGCTATATAATGTGGGGATTAACACTATAACTGAGTGAATTTTCCCCCATAGCTGCTTGTATATACAATATTGCGCCTAAATTTAGTGCCCCCCCCCTCTCTTTTTAACCCTTTGAGCCTGAAAACTACAGGGGAGAGCCTGGGGAGCTTTCTTCCAGTTGCACTGTGAAGAGAAAATGGCGCCAGTGTGTCTGAGGGAGATAGCTCCGCCCCTTTTCCGCTGCCTATTCTCCCGCTTTTTCCTGGATTCTGGCAGGGGTATTTACCACATATATAGCCTCTGGGGCTATATATTGTGGTATTTTTGCCAGCCAAGGTGTTTTTATTGCTGCTCAGGGCGCCCCCCCCCAGCGCCCTGCACCCTCAGTGACCGGAGTGTGAAGTGTGCATGAGGAGCAATGGCGCACAGCTGCAGTGCTGTGCGCTACCTTGGTGAAGACTGATGTCTTCTGCCGCCGATTTTCCGGACCTCTTCTTGCTTCTGGCTCTGTAAGGGGGACGGCGGTGCGGCTCCGGGACCGAACACCAAGGACTGGGCCTGCGGTCGATCCCTCTGGAGCTAATGGTGTCCAGTAGCCTAAGAAGCCCAATCCGGCTGCAAGCAGGCGAGTTCGCTTCTTCTCCCCTTAGTCCCTCGCTGCAGTGAGCCTGTTGCCAGCAGGTCTCACTGAAAATAAAAAACCTAATTCTATACTTTCTTATTAGAGGCTCAGGAGAGCCCCTAGTGTGCATCCAACCTCGTCCGGGCACAAGATCTAACTGGGGCTTGGAGGAGGGTCATGGTGGGAGGAGCCAGTGCACACCAGGTAGTCATAAATCTTTCTAGAGTGCCCAGCCTCCTTCGGAGCCCGCTATTCCCCATGGTTCTTACGGAGTTCCCAGCATCCACTAGGACGTCAGAGAAAATAAGAATTTACTTACCGATAATTCTATTTCTCGTAGTCCGTAGTGGATGCTGGGAACTCCGTAAGGACCATGGGGAATAGCGGCTCCGCAGGAGACTGGGCACAAAAGTAAAGCTTTAGGACTACCTGGTGTGCACTGGCTCCTCCCCCTATGACCCTCCTCCAAGCCTCAGTTAGGATACTGTGCCCGGACGAGCGTACACAATAAGGAAGGATATATGAATCCCGGGTAAGACTCATACCAGCCACACCAATCACACCGTACAACCTGTGATCTGAACCCAGTTAACAGCATGATAACAGAGGAGCCACTGGATAGATGGCTCACAACAACAATAACCCGATTTAGTTAACAATAACTATGTACAAGTATTGCAGACAATCCGCACTTGGGATGGGCGCCCAGCATCCACTACGGACTACGAGAAATAGAATTATCGGTAAGTAAATTCTTATTTTCTCTGACGTCCTAGTGGATGCTGGGAACTCCGTAAGGACCATGGGGATTATACCAAAGCTCCCAAACGGGCGGGAGAGTGCGGATGACTCTGCAGCACCGAATGAGAGAACTCCAGGTCCTCCTCAGCCAGGGTATCAATTTTGTAGAATTTAGCAAACGTGTTTGCCCCTGACCAAGTAGCTGCTCGGCAAAGTTGTAAAGCCGAGACCCCTCGGGCAGCCGCCCAAGATGAGCCCACCTTCCTTGTGGAATGGGCTTTTACAGATTTTGGCTGTGGCAGGCCTGCCACAGAATGTGCAAGCTGAATTGTATTACAAATCCAACGAGCAATAGTCTGCTTAGAAGCAGGAGCACCCAACTTGTTGGGTGCATACAGGATAAACAGCGAGTCAGATTTTCTGACTCCAGCCGTCCTGGAAACATATATTTTCAGGGCCCTGACTATGTCCAACAACTTGGAGTCCTCCAAGTCACTAGTCCGCAGGTACCACAATAGGTTGGTTCAGATGAAACGCTGAAAACCACCTTAGGGAGAAAATGAGGACGAGTCCTCAATTCCGCCCTGTCTGAATGGAAAATCAGATAAGGGCTTTTACAGGATAAAGCCGCCACTTCTGACACGCGCCTGGCCGAGGCCAGGGCCAACGGCATGACCACTTTCCATGTGAGATATTTTAACTCCACAGATTCAAGTGGTTCAAACCATTGTGACTTTAGGAACCCCAAAACTACATTGAGATCCCAAGGTGCCACTGGAGGCACAAAAAGGAGGCTGTATATGCAGTACCCCTTTTACAACCGTCTGAACTTCAGGCACTGAAGCTAGTTCTTTCTGGAAGAAAATTGACAGGGCCGAATTTGAACCTTAATGGACCCCAATTTTAGGCCCATAGACACTCCTGTTTGCAGGAAATGCAGGAATCGACCTAGTTGAAATTCCTCCATCGGGGCCTTACTGGCCTCGCACCACGCAACATATTTTCGCCAAATGCGGTGATAATGCTTTGCGGTTACATCCTTCCTGGCTTTGATCAGGGTAGGGATGACTTCATCCGGAATGCCTTTTTCCTTCAGGATCCGGCGTTCAACCGCCCTGCCGTCAAACGCAGCCGCGGTAAGTCTTGGAATAGACAGGGTCCTTGCTGGAGCAGGTCCCTTCTTAGAGGTAGAGGCCACGGGTCCTCCGTGAGCATCTCTTGAAGTTCCGGGTACCAAGTCCTTCTTGGCCAATCCGGAGCCACGAGTATATTCTTACTCCCCTCCGTCTTATAATTCTCAGTACTTTTGGTAAGAGAGGAAGAGGAGGGAACACATACACTGACTGGTACACCCACGGTGTTACCAGCGCGTCCACAGCTATTGCCTGAGGGTCCCTTGACCTGGCGCAATACCTGTCCAATTTTTTGTTTAGGCGGGACGCCATCATGTCCACCTTTGGTTTTTCCCAACAGTTTACAATCATGTGGAAGACTTCTGCTGAGGAAGTCTGTTTCCCAGTTGTTCACTCCCGGAATGAACACTGCTGATAATGCTATCCCATGATTTTCCGCCCAGCGAAAAATCCTTGCAGCTTCTGCCATTTCCCTCCTGCTTCTTGTGCCGCCCTGTCTGTCTACGTGGGCGACTGCCGTGATGTTGTCCGACTGGATCAGCACCGGCTGACCTTAAAGCAGAGGTTTTGCTTGGCTTAGGGCATTGTAATTGGCCCTTAGCTCCAAGATATTTATGTGAAGTGAGGTCTCCAGGCTTGACCACAAGCCCTGGAAATTTCTTCCCTGTGTGACTGCTCCCCAGCCTCGCAAGCTGGCATCCGTGGTCACCAGGACCCAGTCCTGAATGTCGAATCTGCGCCCTCTAGAAGATGAGCACTCTGCAACCACCACAGAAGAGACACCCTTGTCTTTGGTGACAGGGTTATCCGCTGATGCATCTGAAGATGCGATCCGGACCATTTTTCCAGCAGGTCCCACTGGAAAATTCTTGCGTGGAATCTGCCGAATGAAATTGCTTCGTAGGAAGCCACCATTTTTCCCAGGACCCTTGTGCACTGATGCACTGACACTTGGCCTGGTTTTAGGAGGTTTCTGACTAGTTCGGATAACTCCCTGGCTTTCTCCTCCTGGAGAAACACCTTTTTCTGGACTGTGTCCAGGATCATCCTTAGGAATAGAAGACTTGTCGTCGGGATCAGCTGCGATTTTGGAATATTAAGAATCCAACCGTGCTGCCGCAACACTACTTGAGATAGTGCTACCCCGACTACCAACTGTTCCCTGGATCTTGCCCTTATCCGGAGATCGTCCAAGTAAGGGATAATTTAAAACTCCCTTCCTTCGAAGGAGTATCATCATTTCGGCCATTACTTTGGTAAAGACCCGGGGTGCCGTGGACAAACCAAATGGCAGCTTCTGAAACTGATAGTGACAGTTCTGTACCACAAACCTGAGGTACCCTTGGTGAGAAGGGTAAATTGGGACATGGAGATAAGCATCCTTGATGTCCAGAGACACCATATAATCACCTTCTTCCAGGTTTGCAATCACCGCTCTGAGTGACTCCATCTTGAATTTGAACCTTTGTATGTAAGTGTTCAAGGATTTCAGATTTAAATTAGGTCTCACCGAGCCGTCCGGCTTCGGTACCACAAACAGCGTGGAATAATACCCCTTTCCCTGTTGTAGGAGGGGTACCTTGATTATCACCTGCTGGGAATACAGCTTGTGAATGGCTTCCAATACTGCCTCCCTGTCTGAGGGAGACGTCGGTAAAGCAGACTTTAGAAAACGGCGAGGGGGAGACGTCTCGAATTCCAATTTGTACCCCTGAGATACCACCTGAAGGATCCAGGGGTCCACCTGTGAGTGAGCCCACTGCACGCTTAAATTATTGAGACGGGCACCCACCGTGCCTGAGTCCGCTTGTAAGGCCCCAGCGTCATGCTGAGGACTTGGCAGAAAACGGGAGAGGGCTTCTGTTCCTGGGAACTGGCTGTTTTCTGCAGCCTTTTTCCTCTCCCTCTGCCACGGGGCAGAAATGAGGAGCCTTTTGCCCGCTTGCCCTTATGGGGCCCAAAGAACTGCGCCTGATAATACGGCGTCTTCTTATGTTGAGAGGCTACCTGGGGTAAAAATGTGGATTTCCCAGCCGTTGCCGTGGCCACCAGGTCTGTTAGACCTACCCCAAATAACTCCTCCCTTTTATAAGGCGATACTTCCATATGCCTTTTGGAATCAGCATCAACTGACCACTGTCTTGTCCATAACCCTCTCTGGCAGAAATGGACAGCGCACTTACTCTTGATGCCAGTCGGCAAATATCCCTCTGTGCATCACGCATATATAGAACTGAATCTTTAGTCAGTAATATACTGTCCCTATCTAGGGTATCAATATTGTCAGTCAGGGAATCCGACCAAGCCACCCCAGCACTGCACATCCAGGCTGAGGCGATTGCTGGTCGTAGTATCACACCCGTGTGAGCGTATATACATTTTACTGCTTTCTGTCAGCAGGTTCCTTAAGGGCGGCCGTGCCTTTAGACAAGCGTGTGAGCGCTTTATTCACCCTAGGGGGTGTTTCCCAACGTGCCCTATCCTCTGGCGGGAAGGGGTATGATGCTAATAACTTTTTAGGAATTAACAGTTTTTATCGGGGGAAACCCACGCATCATCACACACTTTATTTAATTCCTCAGATGCAGGAAAAACTACAGGCAGTTTTTTCTCACCCAACATAATACCCTTTTTAGTGGTACTGGTATTATCAGAAATGTGTAAAAACATTTTCCATAGCCTCAATCATGTAACGTGTGGCCCTACTGGAAGTCACATTCGTCTCTTAATCGTCGACACTGGAGTCAGTATCCGTGTCGGCGTCTGTATCTGCCATCTACGGTAACGGGCGTTTTAGAGCCCCTGATGGCTTTTGAGACCCCTGGACAGGCACAGGCTGAGTCGCCGGCTGTCTCATGTCATCAATCTTTTGTAAAGAGCTGACACTGTCACATATTCCTTCCATAAGCTCAACCACTCAGGTGTCGACTCCCTAGGGGGTGACATCTCCATTACAGGCCATTGCTCCGTCTCCACACCATTTTCCTCCTCATACATGTCGACACAACGTACCGACACACAGCACACACACACAGGGAATGCTCTGATAGAGGACAGGACCCCACTAGCCCTTTGGGGAGACAGAGGGAGAGTATGCCAGCACACACCAGAGCGCTATATATATACAGGGATAACCTTATATAAGTGTTTTTCCCCTTATAGCTGCTGTTTTATTAATACTGCGCCTAATTAGTGCCCCCCTCTCTTTTTTAACCCTTTTCTGTAGTGTAGTAACTGCAGGGGAGAGCCAGGGAGCTTCCCTCCAACGGAGCTGTGAGAGAAAATGGCGCCAGTGTGCTGAGGAGATAGGCTCCGCCCCCTTCTCGGCTGCCTTTTCTCCCGCTTTTGGTGAGTTCTGGCAGGGGTTAAAATACATCCATATAGCCCTGGGGGTTATATGTGGTGTATTTATGCCAGCCAAGGTGTTTTACATTGCTGCTCAGGGCGCCCCCCCCTAGCGCCCTGCACCCTCAGTGACCGGAGTGTGAAGTGTGCCTGAGTAACAATGGCGCACAGCTGCAGTGCTGTGCGCTACCTTGTTGAAGACTGATGTCTTCTGCCGCCGATTTTTCCGGACCTCTTCTCGCTTCTGGCTCTGTAAGGGGGCCAGCGGCGCGGCTCTGGGACCGAGCTCCGAGGCTGGGCCTGTGTTCGGTCCCTCTGGAGCTAATGGTGTCCAGTAGCCTAAGAAGCCCAATCCACTCTGCACGCAGGTGAGTTCGCTTCTTCTCCCCTTAGTCCCTCGATGCAGTGAGCCTGTTGCCAGCAGGTCTCACTGAAAATAAAAAACCTAAAACTAAACTTTCACTAAGAAGCTCAGGAGAGCCCCTAGTGTGCACCCTTCTCGGCCGGGCACAAAAATCTAACTGAGGCTTGGAGGAGGGTCATAGGGGGAGGAGCCAGTGCACACCAGGTAGTCCTAAAGCTTTACTTTTGTGCCCAGTCTCCTGCGGAGCCGCTATTCCCCATGGTCCTTACGGAGTTCCCAGCATCCACTAGGACGTCAGAGAAAACTACAATAGATGGTTTCATTAGTGGGTACAACCATAGAAACCTATGGGGATGCTTTCTTGCAGCATTCCAGAACTAAGCCCTGGTAGCTTATGCCTATGGGCTACTTACCACAACAGGCACTGGGAAAGGGTTCGGTAGGATTCCTCCTGGGCACTTCTTCTCTCACGCTGCACATGCGCAGTAGCGCAGAGGCCCCCGGAAACTGAAAGTAGAGTGATAATGATGTCCATCCAGAGTTGATGACAGGACAAGAAAAAAAAAAAATGAGGTTACCAAAACATCTACTGCAATATCAAAGAAGCTGCCAAAATTTCTGTCAGGAATTGGTAACTCTCTACCTGTGACAACGTTCTACTTATTTGTCATGTGTGTGGACTGTGGGTTAAGTTTCTAAAACAGGAGCTATTTCTCACCCAAAAAAGTCCATGCCTTTATAAAATCTGGAAAAAAATAAAGTAAAACAAATACATTCCATCAACCTTTATGGTCTAATGAGAACATAGTTTCATGTTTTGGTCCTAATGCTGAAAGATATATTTGGTGCAAAGAAAACACAGCTCATCACACAAAGAATACCATCATTTCTGCAAAACAATGTGGCAGGATCAACATCATTTGGTACTGTAACTCTCTAGTGGGGACAGTGGTCTTGGAAGGGATAGAGGGTATGATGAATATCTTCAAACATAAAAAAACAAAACAACTTATGGCCTCTGGCACAAATCTAAAGATGAATTCTACCTCTCCAACAAGCAGTGCCGGATTAAGCCTTGTGGAAGGGAGGTATAAATCAGAATGTGCATACCTCTCAACATGACCCACTCCAGGAGGGACAATATGCTCTCTACCAGGATTTCCCTCTTATTATATGATTGGTGTCACTTGTGTTGAACTTTTTAAGGTACAGTATTTCAACACAGGTGATTGCAATTATAAATTAAGAGGGAATTCCAGGTAGAGAGCATTTTGTCCCTCTTGGAATGGGTCATGTTGGGAGGTAAGGATTGTGTATATTAAATTTAAACCAATGGTGTATATTCAATTTAAATTATTAGTTTAATAATGCCTGGGTACTGTTTATAGCTCCACCTACAGTTATAAAGAAACAACTATTTTATAAAGTTTTATTGTAGTGGAACAAAGACAACTTTTAACAAACTTAAAAACATAATCTATCATTTATCTTGCAAAAATGCAATAGCAGCCGCCTCTGTACTACTTACAGGATGTCATTATATTGCCGGTAGTCAGGGTCCAAGTGGTCAGGATACAGACAGGGGAATCCTGACAATGCCGCCAGCCGCAATACCGGCAAACAGGGGCTATTCCCACTCATGGGTGTCCAATAGGACCTGTGGTGAGCGCATCCCCCTGCCAGCATTCTGACGGCCAGGATCCCGGCCGCCGGTCAACTATCCCCAACCCCTACTTACACACTGGATACTGGGAGGACTCTGTGTCTCTCTTTCTCTAGACCCACATGTTATTTATTATTTACAGTTTCTTACATAGAAGAGAGCACAAATTGATACAGCACACTCAGAGTTAACATGCATCCATTAGCCCACGTGACTAAAATAAAGACAAAGAATTCACCCTTTTTAGTCTTGAATCAATTTGTAGTTATTCATCCCAACTTGATATACTCCAACATTCAATAGGTTATGTCTGAAAGAAAGCAAGTGTTTCTCTTGCCCCACAGATTCAAATAGTATTGATGGGTTAGAGCAGTGATTTTCAACCTTTTTTTAGGCACGGCACACCGAATAATATTTTAAAATTCCCAGGGCACACCATCAGTTCCCCACAGAAAAAAAACAAAAAACACACATTGGCCCTCACAGTAAAGAAAAATCCACACATACATTGGCCTACACAGTTGCTCCCCACATAAATCATGTTGCTCACACATAAATCAATCACATTTCTCCCCACATAAATCGTATTGCTCCCCACATTAATTATTCACATTGTTCCCCCCATAAATCCATATAAATCCTTATTCTCCCCACATAAATCTTATTGTTCCCCACAGGAGAAATAAAATAACAAATATTAGCCCCTACCGGTCAGCTGTCCTCCTCCCTGTCCCTCGGTTGCGGGCGTTCATAGTGGAGTGCTGCAAATACTGAGCAGGGGGCGGTTGGGCAGGTGTGGATGTGGGTTGGCAAGGAAAGCTGTGTATGCAGGCGGGAACTGGAAGATGTGTAAGCAGGCAAGTGGGCTGGCTGGGTGGTAGACGCGGCAGCAGTGACCTATGATATCACACCGCCGCGTCTTCAAGTCATAGGTCACGGCCGGAGCATGACTGATCCTCTAAAAAGAGCCCGGGCCAACAGTTCACTCTGAAGGTGCAGGACACTGCTCTGGCTCCGCGGCACACCTTGCAACTGGTCGCGGCACACTAGTGTGCCACGGCACACTGGTTGAAAAAGCCTGGGTTAGAGAGACACAATATTGAAAAAAATATAGTGTAGTAGTCCGTTTGGAATCTGGCAATTAGGATATAAAGTTGCACTTACAAGATATGGAGAATAATAAACGTGGGTGAAATCATTCCATTAAGGCAAGCAGCTTCCAATTGGTGAAATTCCTCACATTTCCTCTATACAACCAAGATAAACCTATGAGGATATAAACCTCTTTTCCCTGAACACTCCTCAGTGTAAAAGGGTTGAAGACGTATGGAAAGAGATAGTGCAGTAGTTCTTAAAAACATAACAAGTTTTAATACATTACTGCACTTACAAAAAATAGGATTTTAATTACCTACTGGTAAATCCTTTTCTCATAGTCCGTAGAGGATGCTGGGGTCCACAATAGTACCATGGGGTATAGACGGGTCCACTAGGAGCCACTGGCACTTTAAGAGTTTAATAGTGTGGGCTGGTAGGAGGGGCATAGAGGGAGGCTCTATGCCCCTCCTACCAGACCCAGTCTAGAAACTGTGCCTGAGGAGACAGACAACTTCGAGAGAATTTTACAGATATTGGCGAGATTCACACCAGCTCACACAAACAAGGCAAACCAAGCTAACTAGCTTGAAAACTCAGCAAAAGCTGAATAACATTACTGAACTGAGTAACAACGCAGTACATAACTAAGAACAAAGCAGCAATGAACCAAGTAACCACTGTAGGATAACGAAGCGCTGGGCGGGTGCCCAGCATCCTCTACAGACTACGAGAAAAGGATTTAACGGTAGGTAATTAAAATCCTATTTTCTCTTACGTCCTAGAGGATGCTGGGGTCCACATTAGTACCATGGGGATGTACCAAATCTTCAAGTACGGGAGTGAGAGCGCGGAGGCTCCTGCAGAACTGATTGACCAAACTTTAGGTCCTCAGAGGCCAAAGTATCAAACTTGTAGAACTTAGCAAACGTGTTCAACCAGGACCAAGTAGCCGCTCGGCAAAGTTGTAAAGCCGAGACCCCCCCCCCCGGGCAGCTGCCCAGGAAGAACCCACCTTACGAGTAGAGTGGGCCTTAACAGATTTTGGACACAGCAATCCTGCCGTCAAATATGCATGCTGAATAGTGAACCTGATCCAGCGAGAAATCGTCTGCTTAGAAGCAGGACACCCAATTTTCTTGGGATCATAAAGGACAGACAGAGAATCCGATTTCCTATGACGAGCAGTCCTCTTCACATAGATCTTCAAAGCCCTCACAACATCCAAGGACTTTGATGTAATCGAAGAGTCTGTAGCTACTGGCACCACAATAGGTTGGTTGATATGAAAAGCCGACACAACCTTTGGAAGGAACTACTGACACGTCCTGAGCTCAGCTCTAACGTCATGGAAGATTAAGTAGGGGCTTTTACAAGACAAAGCCCCCAATTCCGACACACGTCGAGCAGAAACTAAGGCCAACAATGTGACAGCCTTCCACGTGAGAAACTTGACCTCAGCCTCCTGTAAAGGATCAAACCAATCTGATTGCAGGAAATGCAACACAACGTTAAGATCCCAGGGTGCCGTCAGCGCCACAAAAGGGAGGCTGGATGTGCAGAACCCCTTTCAAAAAAGTCTGGACCTCAGGGAGGACAGCCAATTGTTTCTGGAAGAAAATGGATAAAGCCGAAATCTGGACCTTTATGGATCCCAAACGCAGGCTCATATCCACACCTACTTGTAGGAAGAGGAGAAACCGTCAAAGTTGAAACTCCACCGTAGGAAACTTCATGGACTCACACCAAGACACATTTTTTCCAAATGCGATGATAATTATAGACGTTACTCCTTTCCTAGCCTGTATCAGGGTAGGAATAACCTTGCTCGAAATACCCTTCCGGGCGAAGATCTAGCGTTCAACCTCCATGCCGTCAAACGTAGCCACGGTAAGCCTTCATAAGCAAACGGCCCCTGTTGCAGAAGATCCTCGCGAAGAGGAAGAGGCCTCAGATCTTCCAGCAGTAAGTCCAGAATATCCGCGTACCAAGCTCTACTTGGCCAGTCCGGAGCAATGAGTATTGCCTGAACCCTTGTTCTCTTCATGAGTTTTAAAATTCTTGGAATGAGAGGAAGTGGAGGGAACACATACACTGACTTGAACACCCACGGTGTTACCAGGGCATCCACCTCCACTGCTTGTGGGTCTCTCAACCTGGAACAGTACCTCCGAAGTTTCTTGTTGAGACGTGAGGCCATCATGTCTATTTGAGGAACGCCCCAAAGACTGGTCACCTCTGTGAACACCTCCGGATGGAGGCCCCATTCTCCTGGATGGAGATCGTGCCTGCTGTAGAAGTCTGCTTCCCAGTTGTCCACTCCTGGAAGGAAGATTGCTGACAGCGCCACTGCATGCTTTTCTGCCCAGAGGAGGATTCTTGTTACCTCTGACATAGCAGCTCTGCTCTTCGTTCATCCCTGTCGGTTTGTGTTGTCCGACTGTACTTGAATGGCCTGATTTTGCCGCTTGGAGAAGACGTTTTATATGGCTTTCAGTTCCAGAATGTTTATTGGAAGAATGGATTCCAGACTTGACCACCTTCCTTGGAAGGTTTCCCCTTGAGTGACTGCGCCCCAACCCCTGAGACTTGCATCCATGTTTAGAAGGATCCAGTTCTGAACCCCGAACCTGCAGCCCTCCAGAAGGTGAGGCATTTGCAGCCACCAGAGGAGTGAAATCCTTGCTTTCGTCGACAGACGTATCCTCTGGTGCATGTGTAGGTGAGATCCCGACCACTAGTCTAGGAGATCCAGTTGGAACAACAGAGCATGAAATCTTCCGTACTGTAGAGCCTCGTAGGAGGCAACCATCTTCCCTAGAAGGAGAATGCACTGATGAACCGATACCCGGGAAGGCTTCAAGACATCCCGGACCATTGATTGTATCACCAATGCTTTCTCCATTGGTAGAAACACCCGCTGCACTTCCGTGTCGAGGATCATCCCCAGGAAAGACCATCTCATTGTCAGCTCCAAATGTGACTTTGGAAGGTTCAGGAGCCAACCATGTTCTCTGAGCAGATGAGTCATGAGAGCAATGGACTGCCACAACTTCTCCCTGGATGATGCCTTTATCAGCAGATTGTCCAGATATGTAATTATATTCACTACCTGTCTGCAAGGGGGAACCATCAACTCTGCCATCACCTTGGTGAACACCCTCAGTGCCGTGGAGAGACCGAATGGCAGTGCCTGGAACCGATAGTGACTGTCAGTGCAAATCTGAGATAAGCCTGATGCGGCGGCCAAATCGGAATGTAGAGGTATGCATCCTTGATATCTAGGGATACCAGAAACTCTCCCTCCTCCATTTTGAATTTGAACTCCCTCAGATAAGGGTTTAACGATTTCAAGTTCAAAATCAGTCTGACCGAACCATCCGGTTTCGGTACCACGAAAAAGGTTTGAATAGTAACCCATGTGTTGCATATGAGGTGGAACTGGAACAGTGACCTCTGACTTTTCCAATTTTTGGATGGCTTCCTGTAGGATAGCCCTTTCTGTCAGTAAAGCTGGCAAGCCTGATTTGAAGAATCGGTGAGGCGGGAGTTCTTGAAACTCCAGTCTGTACCCCCGGGACACAATCTCCTGTATCCAGGGATCCAGGCAGGACGACACCAGTCGGTTCTCCAGGCTATGCGGTCCACCGTCATGCTGAGGATTTTGAAGAACCAGAAGCAGGCTTCTGGTCCTGGGAATCTGCAGGTGCAGGCTTCTTGGATTTTGCCCGACCCCTCTAAAGAAGGTGGTAGGAGGCTTGGCCTTTTTTATCTTTGCGGTCCGAAAGGACTGCGATGTTGATGAAGAAAAGGGTTTCTTCACAGTAGGAGCAGCTGAGAGAAGAAAGGTCGACTTACCCGCGGTTGCCATGGAAATCCATGAATCCAACGCTTCCCCAAATAGAGCCTGACCTGTTAAGGGTAGGTTCTCCACACTTCTCCTGGATTCCGCATTTGACGACCATTGGCATAGGCAGAGTCCCCTGCGTGCTGAGACAGCCATGGAAGATATCCTTACATTCAGAGTACCCAGGTCCTTCATGGGCTCCACCATGAAACCCGCAGAATCCTGTATGTTACATAAAAACAATTCAATGTCACTTCTGTCCATCGTATCTAAGTCCTCTAGTAATGTGCCTGACAACTTTACTATGGCTTTAGAAATCCATGCACAGGCAATAGTGGGCCTTAACGCCACTACTGAAGCAGTGTATATGGATTTGAGCGTAGTGTCAATCTTACAATCAGCCAGTTCTTTTAACACGGTAGATCCAGGGACAGGTAAAACCACCTTTTTAGACAGTCTGGAGACAGATGCGTCAGCTATGGGTGGGTTTTCCCATTTTTTCCTATCCTCCTCAGGGAAGGGAAAAGCAACCAGAACCCTCTTTGGGATCTGGAATTTTTTCTGAGTGGTTTCCCTGGACTTTTCATATAAAGTGTTTAATTCTTTAGACACAGGGAAGATTAGCGAGGCTTTCTTATTGTCTGTGAAGTAAGCCTCCTCAACCTGCTCAGGTGGTGTGTCAGTAATGTTTAACACATCCCTAATGGCCTCAATCATGAGCTGCGCCCCCTTTGCAGGGGATGCCGCCCCCTCAGCACATCCCCATCACCATCTGCCATGTCAGAGTCGGTATCCGTGTCGGCTTGCATAATCTGGGCAAGTGCACGTTTCTTTGGGTATATGCTTTTGAAGTAAAGGGTTTCAGTCTCAGTATGGGCTACCCTAGTAGAAATCTTGAGATAACATGCCCTTAATGGAAGCCAGCCACTGTGGCTCAGATTCAGAAGTCTGAGACATGATATTACATTCCTGGGTACATGGAATGGATTCCTCTGGAGAAGATACCTCCTCTGCAGCATAAGACACAGAGTCCCTGGACATGGTTATGTGATAATTTGCATGCACGCACAAACACACACACACACACACACACACACAGGAAAATGTCAGACACAGTTTCCACCAAGTACCTTCAGAAAGAGAGAGTTTGGATCCAGCACACACAGCGCCCCAGAGACAGTTATATAAGAACTGCCTGGCGCTGACTGTGTACCCTTAATAGACTCTCCCCCCCCCCCCCTTCTACAACTCCCTGGTACCACACAGCGTCCCTGGAAGTGGATCTGCAGGGAGAAAATGGCGCTGTTGAGTCCGCTCTAAGGAGAAGCTCCGCCCCCAAACATGGAGCGTCTTCCCGCACTATTTGAAATTTTATACTGGCCTGAGGTATTATGCTAGCAGCGTTTACCGAAGTTTCATATAGCCAGAGTGACCAGTGTAAGGGTATTTGCGCTGGCCCAGGGCGTCCCTCATAGCGCCGCACCTGCTGTACCGCTGAGCCTTCCGGAGCACAGTATCAGTACTGCGCTCCCACCCTGTTGCCGCCATTCTCACTGGCTCCCCGCCTGTCGGGTCACCGGTGACACACTCACCATCGGAATCTTCTGGCTCTGTTAGGGGGTGGCTGCATGCTGCGGGAGTGAGCGGTCACCACGGACGGCTAACGATCATCATCCTCAGGAGCTCAGTGTCCTGTCAGCGCAGATAGTGGCCATTAACCTCTCAGGGTTGGACACAACTCCCCCCTAAGTCCCACGAAGCAGGGAGGCTGTTGCCAGCAGCCTCCCTGTGCCTAAATTACTCTTAGAAAAAACTAAAACTAAAGAAGTTCTAGGAGCTCCCCTAGCTGTGACCGGCTGCTCCGGGCACATTTTTTAAACTGGGTCTGGTAGGAGGGGCATAGAGGGAGGAGCCAGCCCACACTATTAAACTCTTAAAAGTGCCAGTGGCTCCTATTGGACTCGTCTATACCCCATGGTACTAATGTGGACTCCAGCATCCTCTAGGATGTAAGAGAAAATAAAGAAAAAGCAGCATGGTAAAATACTCCATTAGAGGCAAATAGCAACAAGGCTTCCATCACCTTCCCAGATGGAACAAAGTGAAGGGGGGGTGAGGTCCGGAAATTCAGACATCTGACAGGATCCCTTGTAGCCTGCTTGCCATCTGGAGTCAGCACGATAAGTCGTCCAGCTTATGTTGTCTTTGAGTGGTTGTGGATATCCTCTCATGCACAGAGTGTAGCTGCACTTATAGGGTTATGCACTTATTGTGCATATTTTAAAATTTCCTATATATAGGGGTCATAGGCGTGCGCAGCACATTTTATTAGGGGGTGCACCGTCGGAGGGGTATGTCTAGCACCGCCTTTTGGGCATGTCTAGCACCATCTATTGACAGTCATCGCAATATAAAATATCCACCTTTGTACCAGTCCTAATAAAGCAGATACATTGTCAGATGTTGTGGTGTGCACCAAACAAACACCCCTGATGGCACTCACTGCAATTACACTGCTCCTCCTCAGCCTGGTCTGGCTGCCCCTCTCTTTCCCCTGCAAGCTGCAGCAGCTTACTTACAAGTCAGTCACTCACTGACACTGACAGTCGCAGACTAGTACTGCTGCTGCTGGAAAAACGAGTGACGTGTCAATGCTGCTGCCGACTGTCTGCCAGTATTGAATTTGTCTTCCTAAGAGGAACGCTGGCTGCATGCTGCTCCTCATCAGTGGCTGTCGTTGGCATAGCACAGAAGGAGAGAGGTTAGCATGTGGTGGGTGGGCGTGCGAGCAGCATGACGTAATCACATCACATCGCTCTGTTTTTATACATGGAGGTGGAGCTGGGAGTTTGAAAGGCGGTGGCAAATTGGCAATACCACCCTTGATTAACCCAGGCGTCCATTTAGTAATGCAGTCCTGACAGGGTGCACCGCAGAGGGGACAGTAATCAGCCTGCTCGGCTGCATCAGGCATGTGAGATCGGGGTGCTGGACATTAGGGGGTGCCTGTGCGCACCAGGCACCCCCCCTGCGCACACCTATGATAGGGGTATATTTACTAAGATTCGTAATGTTCAGAATTTGTTTGAAGTTGAAACGCGACTGACATCGGTAGTGTGAATTTGCAACTTTTAGTTTTTTTTACGACTCATTTACTAAGCGTTCGTAATTTATGTTTTCGTATTTTCCGGTGTCGATGTCATTCGTATTTTTTTATATGTGTTCGCGGCCGACTCTTGTTTTCCCGGCCGAATTTTGTGTGTTTTTTACGAATTCGTATCTTTAAATTCCACGGCAGTGTTTTTGACCCTTCCCGGCCGGGTTATTTTCTTACTTTCGTTTTCGTCACTCGTCCGTGATTGGTTGTGTTTGTCATGGAGGAGTGTCTGTGCTCAGTTTAAAAACGCCCCCAACCAGCCGCACCTCGTGGGTTTAGCTAGTGGAGAGGTGAGAGGAAGTTGGTGTTTTGGAGTTGGTGATTTGTTGGTCGGTTTTGGTGGTTTCTTGCGATTGTTGAGTGCTGTATTGTGTGTGTAAGTAGTCTTGTGGTAATTGTTGTGTGGTCTCTTAAAAGTTTGTGTCATTTTTAGTGTTTGTGCATTTTACTTTCAGTCTATTGTCATGTGTGTGTGTGTGTGTGTGTGTGTGTGTGTGTGTGTGTGTGTGTGTGGTTGGTGTGCAGTGGTAGTGGAGGAGTGTGTTGTGTTTTTTTTTTATTAGTGTTATTTGTTGTTTGTCATTATTATGTCCCAGTCAGAGGTGAGTGAGAGGGAGGAGGTGAGTGAGGTGGAGGAGGTGAGTGAGGGGGAGGAGGTTAGTGAGGTGGAGGAGGGTGAGGTTGCTGCTGTGGCCTCGAGTGATAGTGACAGTGATGGTGGTGTTGCTCCGCAGCCACGCACCACTACCAAGACGGGCAGAAATGTTAAATTTAGCTTTGCGGAAAATATGGCTTTGGTGCATGAGTTGATGAGCCATCATCGCCAGCTGTTTGGGCGTGATGCGGGCAAGGTGCCTTCGCGCAGGAAAACTGTTCTGTGGGGGAAGGTAGTAGCGGCAGTAAACAGTGAGGGTGTGGTGAAGAGGACCGAGGACACGTGTCTGAAGAGATTCTACGACATCAAGCGCCGTGTCAAGGCCAAGATGGCAAAGGAGGCTAAGTCAGCCAGGCAAACAGGGGGTGGCCATCCCTTTATAGCGACTTATCGGGAGTGGGAGGAACCTGTGCGGACCCTTATTCCGCATGAAGTTGTTGGTGCGACTAATGTGCGGGATTCGGATCGTCCTAGGCCTGATGGTGAGTGTATTTTTAATAATCTGTTATATCTGCATATGTGTTTATGTCTAATTAGTATTTTTAAAATGATATTGTATTGTTAATATATTTTTATGTTCTAAATTGATTATCTTTTTCTGTGTGTTTTTATTATATTTTGTGTTTGTTTAGTGAGGTGTTAGGTAGTATTGATTTTTTTTTGTGAATTTTGTTTAATGTCTGCTGTTTTTCACTTGTCTTTGTGGCCAATATGTTAGTGTAGGTGGCTAAGTATTGTATGTTTTTTTTAAATGTCATAATTTTTTTTTTCGTTTTTTTTTTATTGTTTTCATTTAAAAATACTCATAAATGTAATAATGTAAAATATATGTTAATACATGTGTGTATATTCAGCTGTTGGCCCTGGAAAATTAGACTACTTGGCTATGTTTGTCTTTGGAAATGGAACCACATTAGTCTCTTTACAAAAAATGAACCAAACCATTGTTTCAACATTTATTGTTAGAAACTGTACCCATAATGTTAAACATATGTCCACATCACTAAATGTTGCTGCTTACAAAAGTACACACTGTAATGAAAGGTCATAAACACCAATGTATCATTTTTATAGTACGAAAGCAAGCCTCCACTTCCAGAACACAAGCAACACTGTCAAGAGCTGTGGATGCTGGCGATACAGGTAACGCAAAAACGACACCTGTTAATGTGTCCACCACAAAAAAAAAAAAAGTCTAATGTTTGCAATAATCCATAGGAACTTCAACATCGCATCACAGTCCACAAAGACGTCCTTCACAGGGGTCTGGCAGCCACACGAGCAGGCCTAGCAAGAGACGTCATCCTGACGACGCACCAACACAAGCATTAAGCACACCCCCACGTCGTATTTCTACTGTGTTGCCTCAGCCACCAGAACACATTTTGGAGAGTACTCAATCACAGGGTCCACATTCCCCTCAGCTGTCTGGTGAGTAAACACAAAACACAAATTACACATCAGCCAAAAAATGTAATAATCATAGTACTAATCCACAGCAGCAAGCACATGGCTTGCAAATTGTTTAAATTCTAAAACCATTTTTTTTTTTAAAATAAAAAATAAAGTGTTCTCTTGCGCCTTACAGTAGTTTTTCTTTTTTTACATTTTTAAAATAGTAAAATATTGAGCTTCAGGTAGTTTCACACCCTTTCACAATGGTGATAGAATTCATATTGTCATTTACTGTTTTATATTTTAATGGTTGTACGATATGGCGGGTGACAAATCACTTTTTTTCATGGTGTAAACTTTATACCTCTGTCTGTTTGTTTCGTAAGTGTGTTATTTGTCAAACATGTGTCCACTTTTGTTTTGAAGTCATTTTTGACAACATAAAAACCATCACAATTTGACTTTTTGATTGTGTATACGAGTCTAGGTGAACATCCTAATTTGCTAAAGAAAAATGTTTGACAAACAAGTCTAGAAAGTTAAACTAAATATCAAAACCAACATAATTTAAAAAAACACTCAAATGTTGTCTCCTTAAACCCCATACAGAACCAGACATCATGCCCCCGGAAGCCCAGCAGGAATCTGAACAGGAAACATACACCATCCAACTGCAAGCAATAGATGTTCACCAACCAAGCACGCTTTAGGAAAGTACCCCGCCACCTCAAATGTCACCACACCCACAATTGAGCCAAACAACCCCACCCCACCAACCTGAGCCATCCTTTTGGTCAACATGGAACCAACAACAGGAACAGAATATTGATTGCCTACGCACACACACCCAATACCTAGCCTGTCTGCCCCATCATCTACCGAGACTGTGTAGAAACACAAGCAGGCTCAATGTCCAGCTATGCAGAGTCGCAAACAGTATGGAGCAGATGAGAGCAGATAACAGCCAACTTATTGTTACCTTTCAGCGCATAATGGATGAGCAACACCGACATCAACAGGCCCTCATTCAGTTAATTCAAAGTAATCAAATTATATCAGAAACCATGTCTCGCATCATAGACAACAACACAACAGCCACAACACAACTTACCGCAACCCTGGCAAACCTCAGCCAAAATATTAATTTGTTGGCACAACACCAACAAGGTTCCAGCTCAGGAACCAACACACCTACACAGACCCCAATTTCATCACCAGTTCGAAGATCCAGCCGAATCCGCTCCACTGCCCAAACCAAACCCACGTCAGCCACCAAAGAACAGCCTAAGAAATAGTCCACCCTGCAGCTGGATACACATTGTTGACAAAACTAGGTCTACACAATAGCAGTTATTTGTAATGAAAACACATGTTGTACAGTAATAAATGTGAAAAGTGATTGATGTGCAATGTGTTATGTGTAAAAAACTGTCAGTGTAAGAGTAAATTTCTTAGAGTTAACACTCACATGTGTTGGGAATATTCTAGCATCATTACTAACATGAACGTTTACCACATCACAGCCATAATTATGTGTCCAAAATTTTGTAAGGTTGGTGTTAGTCAATGTATGCATGGCTAATTGGCACACAATACTAAATGTCCATTATGTTGTGCTAATGAGGTAACATTTGAAACACAGCTTTAGAAGAAAGTCGACACACAACAAACACAAACAATAGGCTAAACAATAATGGTTGTTAGTGCATACTAAATTATTATGTAGTATTGTGGCAAACTACCTTTGAATGTGTTTAAAAAACTTTGAACATTATAAAGACATAATTTTACTTCCCAAAATCGCTATACAATTAGCTAAGTAACTGATACCCAACAGTTAGACATATACACATATCAAGCAAATAAACAACACTCAGCTGACTAGCTCAAGAGGGAGCAAGAGCCACATTACTACTGAAAAAACAATTGGTGTGCCTTAATTGTTCATACAAAGCACACAGGCAAATTTACTTACCAGTAAAATGTGCCAAAATCAGGTCTTGCCTTACCTGCCTCCCTATATCTGTACTCACAGTGTCGCCAGATGTTTCTAACTCCTCTGCTTGCTGACTGTTTTCTTCATCAACATCATCATGTGGCAGATGTTGCTGCAAACACATGTTATGAAGAAAACAGCAGCAGAACACAATCCTAGTCACCTTTAAGGGACTATACAACAAAAGCCCGGCAGACTTATCCAGACACCGAAACCTTGATTTCAGTACACCAAAACATCGTTCTATCACATTCCGCGTAGACTTATGTGCATGATTGTAATTGTGTTCAGCAGGGGAATCAGGGGCGGACAATGGAGTCAGAAGCCAAGAGTAGCAGCCATAACCCCCATCACCTGAAAAAATAATATTTTACTCACCGATAAATCTATTTCTCGTAGTCCGCTTTGGATGCTGGGAACTCCGAAAGGACCATGGGGAATAGCGGCTCCGCAGGAGACTGGGCACAACTAAAGAAAGCTTTTAGGTCACCTGGTGTGCACTGGCTCCTCCCACTATGACCCTCCTCCAAGCCTCAGTTAGGACACTGTGCCCGGACGAGCTGACATAATAAGGAAGGATTTTGAATCCCGGGTAAGACTCTTACCAGCCACACCAATCACACCGTATAACTTGTGATACTATACCCAGTTTAACAGTATGAAAACAACTGAGCCTCTCAACAGATGGCTCAACAATAACCCTTTAGTTAACAATAACTATGTACAAGTATTGCAGACAATCCGCACTTGGGATGGGCGCCCAGCATCCACTACGGACTACGAGAAATAGATTTACCGGTGAGTAAAATCTTATTTTCTCTGACGTCCTAGTGGATGCTGGGAACTCCGAAAGGACCATGGGGATTATACCAAAGCTCCCAAACGGGCGGGAGAGTGCGGATGACTCTGCAGCACCGAATGAGAGAACTCAAGGTCCTCCTCAGCCAGGGTATCAAATTTGTAGAATTTTGCAAACGTGTTTGCCCCTGACCAAGTAGCAGCTCGGCAAAGTTGTAAAGCCGAGACCACTCGGGCAGCCGCCCAAGATGAGCCCACCTTCCTTGTGGAATGGGCTTTTACTGATTTAGGATGCGGCAGTCCAGCCGCAGAATACGCCAGCTGAATTGTGCTACAAATCCAGCGAGCAATAGTCTGCTTAGAAGCAGGAGCACCCAGTTTGTTGGGTGCATACAGGATAAATAGCGAGTCAGTTTTCCCGACTCTAGCCGTCCTGGAAACATAAATTTTCAAGGCCCTGACTACGTCCAGTAACTTGGAATCCTCCAAGTCCCTAGTAGCCGCAGGCACCACAATAGGTTGGTTCAAGTGAAAAGCTGATACCACCTTAGGGAGAAACTGGGGACGAGTCCTCAATTCCGCCCTATCCATATGGAAAATCAGATAAGGGCTTTTTCATGACAAAGCTGCCAATTCTGACACACGCCTGGCTGAAGCCAAGGCCAATAACATGACCACTTTCCACGTGAGATATTTTAGATCCACGGTTTTAAGTGGCTCAAACCAATGTGATTTTAAGAAACTCAACACCACGTTGAGATCCCAAGGTGCCACTGGAGGCACAAACGGGGGCTGAATATGCAGCACTCCTTTCACAAACGTCTGAACTTCAGGTAGTGAAGCTAGTTCTTTCTGGAAGAAAATCGACAGAGCCGAGATCTGTACCTTAATGGAGCCTAATTTCAGGCCCATAGTCACTCCTGCTTGTAGGAAATGCAGAAATCGACCTAGTTGAAATTCCTCTGTTGGGGCCTTTTTGGCCTCACACCAAGCAACATATTTCCGCAATATGCGGTGATAATGCTTTGCAGTTACATCTTTCCTGGCTTTAATTAGCGTAGGAATGACTTCCTCCGGAATGCCCTTTTCCTTCAGGATCCGGCGTTCAACCGCCATGCCGTCAAACGCAGCCGCGGTAAGTCTTGGAACAGACAGGGCCCCTGCTGCAGCAGGTCCTGTCTGAGCGGCAGAGGCCATGGGTCCTCTGAGATCATCTCTTGAAGTTCTGGGTACCACGCTCGTCTTGGCCAATCCGGAACCACGAGTATTGTTCTTACTCCTCGTTTTCTTATTATTCTCAGTACCCTTGGTATGAGAGGCAGAGGAGGGAACACAAACTGACTGGTACACCCACGGTGTCACTAGAGCGCGGAATGAACACTGCTGACAGTGCTAGTACGTGATTTTCCGCCCATCGGAGAATCCTTGTGGCTTCTGCCATTGCCATCCTGCTTCTTGTGCCGCCCTGTCGATTTACATGGGCGACTGCCGTGATGTTGTCTGACTGGATCAGTACCGGCTGGTGTAGAAGCAGGGATTTTGCCTGACTTAGGGCATTGTAAATAGCCCTTAGTTCCAGAATATTTATGTGTAGGGAAGTCTCCTGACTCGACCATAGTCCTTGGAAGTTTCTTCCCTGTGTGACTGCCCCCCAGCCTCGAAGGCTGGCATCCGTGGTCACCAGGACCCAGTCCTGTATGCCGAATCTGCGGCCCTCTAGAAGATGAGCACTCTGCAGCCACCACAGCAGAGACACCCTGGTTCTTGGAGACAGGGTTATTAGGCGATGCATCTGCAGATACGATCCGGACCATTGGTCCAACAGGTCCCACTGAAAGATTCTGGCATGGAACCTGCCGAAAGGAATTGCTTCGTAAGAAGCCACCATCTTTCCCAGGACCCGCGTGCAGTGATGCACAGATACCTGTTTTGGTTTCAGGAGGTCTCTGACTAGAGATGACAGCTCCTTGGCTTTCTCCTTCGGGAGAAACACTTTTTTCTGGACTGTATCCAGAATCATACCCAGGAACAGTAGACGTGTCGTCGGAACAGATGTGATTTTGGAATATTCAGAATCCAACCGTGCTGGTGTAGCACCTCCTGAGATAGTGCTACTCCCACCAACAACTGCTCCTTGGACCTCGCCTTTAATAGGAGATCGTCCAAGTACGGGATAATTAAAACTCCCTTTCTTCGAAGGAGTATCATCATTTCCGCCATTACCTTGGTAAACACCCTCGGTGCCGTGGAGAGTCCAAACGGCAGCGTCTGGAATTGGTAATGGCAATCCTGTACCACAAATCTGAGGTACTCCTGGTGAGGATAGTAAATGGGGACATGCAGGTAAGCATCCTTGATGTCCAGGGATACCATGTAATCCCCCTCGTCCAGGCTTGCAATAACCGCCCTGAGCGATTCCATCTTGAACTTGAATTTTTTTATGTATGTGTTCAAGGATTTCCAATTTAAAATGGGTCTCACCGAACCGTCCGGTTTCGGTACCACAAACAGTGTGGAATAGTAACCCCGTCCTTGATGAAGTAGGGGCACCTTGATTATCACCTGCTGGGAATACAGCTTGTGAATTGCCGCTAGCACAGCCTCCCTGTCTGAAGGAGTAATCGGCAAGGCAGATTTTAGGAACCGGTGGGGTGGAGACGCCTCGAATTCCAGTTTGTACCCTTGAGATACTATTTGCAGGATCCAGGGATCCACCTGTGAGCGAGCCCACTGATCGCTGAAATTTTTGAGGCGGCCCCCCACCGTACCTGGCTCCGCCTGTGGAGCCCCACCGTCATGCGGCGGACTCGGAAGAAGCGGGGGAGGACTTTTGCTCCTGGGAACCTGCTGGTTGTTGCAGCCTTTTTCCCCTACCTCTGCCTCTGGACAGAAAGGACCCGCCTTTTCCACGCCTGTTTTCCTGAGTCCGAAAGGACTGTACCTGATAAAACGGCACCTTTTTAGGCTGTGAGGGAACATGGGGTAAAAATGCTGACTTCCCAGCAGTTGCTGTGGAAACTAGGTCCGAGAGACCATCCCCAAATAACTCCTCACCCTTATAAGGCAAAACTTTAATGTGCCTTTTTGAATCTGCATCCCCTGTCCACTGGCGAGTCCATAAGCCTCTCCTAGCAGAAATGGACAATGCACTTATTTTAGATGCCAGCCGGCAGATCTCCCTCTGTGCATCTCACATGTATAAGACTGAGTCTTTTATATGCTCTATGGTTAGCAGAATAGTGTCCCTGTCTAGGGTGTCAATATTTTCTGACAGGGAATCTGACCACGCAGCGGCAGCACTGCACATCCATGCTGACGCAATAGCTGGTCTAAGTATAATGCCTGAGTGTGTATATACAGACTTCAGGATCGCCTCCTGCTTTCTATCAGCAGGTTCCTTGAGGGCGGCCGTATCCGGAGACGGTAGTGCCACCTTTTTAGACAAACATGTGAGCGCTTTATCCACCCTAGGGGGTGTCTCCTAACGTGACCTATCCTCTGGCGGGAAAGGGAACGCCATTAGTAACTTCTTAGAGATTACCAATCTTTTATCAGGGAAAGCCCACGCTTCTTCACACACTTCATTTAATTCTTCTGATGGGGGAAAAACTACAGGTAGTTTTTTCTCCCCAAACATAATACCCTTTTCTCTGACGTCCTAGTGGATGCTGGGACTCCGTAAGGACCATGGGGGAACAGCGGCTCCACAGGAGACAGGGCACAATAATAAAAGCTTAAGGATCAGGTGGTGTGCACTGGCTCCTCCCCCTATGACCCTCCTCCAAGCCTCAGTTAGATTTTTGTGCCCGGCCGAGAAGGGTGCAATCTAGGTGGCTCTCCTGAGCTGCTTAGAATAAAAGTTTAGTTTAGGTTTTTTATTTTCAGTGAGTCCTGCTGGCAACAGGCTCACTGCATCGTGGGACTAAGGGGAGAAGAAGCGAACTCACCTGCGTGCAGAGTGGATTGGGCTTCTTAGGCTACTGGACATTAGCTCCAGAGGGACGATCACAGGTACAGCCTGGATGGGTCACCGGAGCCGCGCCGCCGTCCCCCTTACAGAGCCAGAAAAGACGAAGAGGTCCGGTGAAATCGGCGGCAGAAGACATCCTGTCTTCAGACTAAGGTAGCGCACAGCACCGCAGCTGTGCGCCATTGCTCTCAGCACACTTCACACTCCGGTCACTGAGGGTGCAGGGCGCTGGGGGGGAGCGCCCTGAGACGCAATATAACAGAATATACCTTAGGTGGCAAAAAGAATACATCACATATAGCTCCTGGGCTATATGGATGTATTTTAACCCCTGCCATTTTTACACAAAAAAGCGGGAGATAAGGACGTCGTGAAGGGGCGGAGCCTATCTCCTCAGCACACAAGCGCCATTTTCCCTCACAGCTCCGCTGGAAGGACGGCTCCCTGACTCTCCCCTGCAGTCCTGCTTCAGAATCAGGGTAAAAAAGAGAAGGGGGGGCACTTTTGGCAGCAAATAACGATATAAACAGCAGCTATAAGGGAGTAACACTTATATAAGGTTATCCCTGTATATATATATAGCGCTGGGTGTGTGCTGGCAGACTCTCCCTCTGTCTCTCCAAAGGGCTAAGTGGGGTCCTGTCCTCTATCAGAGCATTCCCGGTGTGTGTGCTGTGTGTCGGTACGCGTGTGTCGACATGTATGAGGAGGAAAATGATGTGGAGGCGGAGCAGTTGCCTGTGTTAGTGATGTCACCCCCTAGGGAGTCGACACCTGACTGGATGATTGTATTTAAACAATTAAGTGATAATGTCAGCACTTTGCAAAAAACTGTTGACGACATGAGACAGCCGGCAAATCAATTAGTGCCTGTCCAGGCGTCTCAGACACCGTCAGGGGCCCTAAAACGCCCGTTACCTCAGTGGGTCGACACAGACCCAGACACAGATACTGAGTCTAGTGTCGACGGTGACGAGACAAACGTAATGTCCAGTAGGGCCACACGTTACATGATCACGGCAATGAAGGAGGCATTGAACATTTCTGACACTACAAGTACCACAAAAAAGGGTATTATGTGGGGTGTGAAAAAACTACCAATAGTTTTTCCTGAGTCAGATGAATTAAATGAGGTGTGTGATAAAGCGTGGGTTTCCCCCGATAAAAAACTGCTAATTTCTAATAAATTATTAGCACTATATCCTTTCCCGCCAGAGGTTAGGGCGCGTTGGGAAACACCCCCTAGGGTAGATAAGGCGCTCACACGTTTATCTAAACAAGTAGCGTTACCGTCTCCTGATACGGCCACCCTCAAAGAACCAGCTGATAGAAGGCTGAAAAATATCCTAAAAAGTATATACACACATACTGGTGTTATACTGCGACCAGCAATCGCCTCAACCTGGATGTGCAGTGCTGGAGTCGCATGGTCGGATTCCCTGACTGAGAATATTGATACACTGGATAGGGACAATATTTTGTTAACTATAGAACATTTAAAGGATGCATTGCTATATATGCGTGATGCACAGAGGGATATTTGCACCCTGGCATCAAGAGTAAGTGCTATGTCCATCTCTGCCAGAAGAGCATTATGGACGCGACAGTGGTCAGGGGATGCGGATTCCAAACGGCACATGGAAGTATTGCCGTATAAAGGGGAGGAGTTATTTGGGGCTGGTCTATCGGACCTGGTGGCCACGGCAACGGCTGGAAAATCCACCTTTTTACCCCAGGTCACTTCACATCAGCAGAAAAAGACACCGTCTTTTCAAACTCAGTCCTTTCGTTCCCATAAGTACAAGCGAGCAAAAGGCCACTCTTTTCTGCCCCGGGGCAGAGGAAGAGGAAAAAGACTGCACCATGCAGCCGCTTCCCAGGAGCAGAAGCCCTCCCCTGCTTCTGCCAAGTCTTCAGCATTATGCTGGGGCTTTACAAGCAGACTCAGACATGGTGGGGGCCCGTCTCAAGAATTTCAACGCGCAGTGGGCTCACTCGCAAGTGGATCCCTGGATTCTACAGGTAGTATCGCAGGGGTACAAACTGGAATTCGAGGCGTTTCCCCCTCGTCGGTTCCTGAAGTCTGCTTTACCAAAGTCTCCCTCCGACAGGGAGGCAGTTTTGGAAGCCATTCACAAGCTGTATTCCCAGCAGGTGATAATCAAGGTACCCCTCCTACAACAGGGAAAGGGGTATTATTCCACGCTGTTTGTGGTACCGAAGCCGGACGGCTCGGTGAGACCAATTTTAAATCTGAAATCCTTGAACACTTACATAAAAAGGTTCAAATTCAAGATGGAGTCACTCAGAGCAGTGATAGCGAACCTGGAAGAAGGGGACTATATGGTGTCTCTGGACATCAAAGATGCTTATCTCCACGTCCCAATATACCCTTCTCACCAAGGGTACCTCAGGTTTGTAGTACAAAACTGTCATTATCAGTTTCAGACGCTGCCGTTTGGATTGTCCACGGCACCTCGGGTCTTTACCAAGGTAATGGCCGAAATGATGATTCTTCTACGAAGAAAAGGCATCTTAATTATCCCTTACTTGGACGATCTCCTGATAAGGGCAAGGTCCAGGGAACAGTTAGAAGTCGGAGTGGCACTATCTCAGGTAGTGTTACGTCAGCACGGGTGGATTCTAAATATTCCAAAATCGCAGCTGATTCCAACGACACGTCTACTGTTCCTAGGAATGATTCTGGACACAGTCCAGAAGAAGGTGTTTCTCCCGGAGGAGAAGGCCAGGGAGTTATCCGAGCTAGTCAGGAACCTCCTAAAACCGGGCCAGGTCTCAGTGCATCAGTGCACGAGGGTCCTGGGAAAAATGGTGGCTTCTTACGAAGCGATTCCATTCGGAAGATTCCATGCAAGAACGTTTCAGTGGGATCTACTGGACAAATGGTCCGGATCGCATCTTCAGATGCATCAGCGGATAACCCTGTCGCCAAGGACAAGGGTGTCTCTCCTGTGGTGGCTGCAGAGTGCTCATCTACTAGAGGGCCGCAGATTTGGCATTCAGGATTGGATCCTGGTAACCACGGATGCCAGCCTGAGAGGCTGGGGAGCAGTCACACAGGGAAGGAATTTCCAGGGCTTGTGGTCAAGCATGGAAACATCTCTTCATATAAACATTCTGGAACTAAGGGCCATTTACAATGCCCTAAGTCAAGCAAAACCTCTGCTTCAGGGTCAGGCGGTGTTGATCCAATCGGACAACATCACGTCAGTCGCCCACGTAAACAGACAGGGCGGCACGAGAAGCAGGAGGGCAATGGCAGAAGCTGCAAGGATTCTTCGCTGGGCGGAAAATCATGTGATAGCACTGTCAGCAGTGTTCATTCCGGGAGTGGACAACTGGGAAGCAGACTTCCTCAGCAGACACGACCTTCACCCGGGAGAGTGGGGACTTCACCCAGAAGTCTTCCACCTGATTGTAAACCGTTGGAAAAAACCAAAGGTGGACATGATGGCGTCACGTCTAAACAAAAAACTGGACAGATATTGCGCCAGGTCAAGGGACCCTCAGGCAATAGCGGTGGACGCTCTGGTAACGCCGTGGGTGTACCAGTCAGTGTATGTGTTCCCTCCTCTGCCTCTCATACCAAAAGTACTGAGAATCATAAGAAGGAGAGGAGTAAGAACTATACTCGTGGTTCCGGATTGGCCAAGAAGGACTTGGTACCCGGAACTTCAAGAGATGCTCACGGACGAACCGTGGCCTCTACCTCTAAGAAAGGACCTGCTACTGCAGGGGCCTTGTCTGTTCCAAGACTTACCGCGGCTGCGTTTGACGGCATGGCGGTTGAACGCCGGATCCTGAAGGAAAAAGGCATTCCAGAAGAAGTCATCCCTACTCTGGTCAAAGCCAGGAAGGACGTAACCGCAAAACATTATCACCGCATTTGGCGTAAATATGTTGCGTGGTGTGAGGCCAAGAAGGCCCCTACAGAGGAATTTCAACTGGGTCGTTTCCTTCATTTCCTGCAAACAGGACTGTCTATGGGCCTAAAATTAGGATCCATTAAAGTTCAAATTTCGGCCCTGTCGATTTTCTTCCAGAAAGAACTGGCTTCAGTACCTGAAGTTCAGACATTTGTAAAAGGGGTGCTGCACATACAGCCTCCTTTTGTGCCTCCAGTGGCACCTTGGGATCTCAATGTTGTGTTGAGTTTTCTAAAGTCACATTGGTTTGAACCACTTTCCACTGTGGACTTAAAATATCTCACATGGAAGGTGTCGATGCTGTTAGCCTTGGCTTCAGCCAGGCGTGTGTCAGAATTGGCGGCTTTATCATATAAAAGCCCTTACTTAATTTTTCATTCTGACAGGGCGGAATTGAGGACTCGTCCTCAATTTCTACCTAAGGTGGTTTCTGCATTTCACATGAACCAACCTATTGTGGTACCTGCGGCTACTAGGGACTTAGAGGACTCTAAGTTGCTTGACGTTGTCAGGGCCTTGAAAATATATATTTCCAGGACGGCTGGAGTCAGAAAATCTGACTCGCTGTTTATCCTGTATGCACCCAACAAGCTGGGTGCTCCTGCTTCTAAGCAGACTATTGCTCGTTGGATTTGTAGTACAATTCAGCTTGCACATTCTGTGGCAGGATTGCCACAGCCAAAATCAGTAAAAGCCCATTCCACAAGGAAGGTGGGCTCATCTTGGGCGGCTGCCCGAGGGGTCTCGGCTTTACAACTTTGCCGAGCAGCTACTTGGTCAGGGGCAAACACGTTTGCTAAATTCTACAAATTTGATACCCTGGCTGAGGAGGACCTGGAGTTCTCTCATTCGGTGCTGCAGAGTCATCCGCACTCTCCCGCCCGTTTGGGAGCTTTGGTATAATCCCCATGGTCCTTACGGAGTCCCAGCATCCACTAGGACGTCAGAGAAAATAAGATTTTACTTACCGATAAATCTATTTCTCGTAGTCCGTAGTGGATGCTGGGCGCCCATCCCTAGTGCGGATTGTCTGCAATACTTGTATATAGTTATTGTTACAAAAATTCGGGTTATTATTGTTGTGAGCCATCTTTTCAGAGGCTCCTTTGCGTTTATCATACTGTTAACTGGGTTCAGATCACGAGTTGTACGGTGTGATTGGTGTGGCTGGTATGAGTCTTACCCGGGATTCAATATCCTTCCTTATTATGTACGCTCGTCCGGGCACAGTATCCTAACTGAGGCTTGGAGGAGGGTCATAGGGGGAGGAGCCAGTGCACACCACCTGATCCTTAAGCTTTTATTATTGTGCCCTGTCTCCTGCGGAGCCGCTGTTCCCCCATGGTCCTTACGGAGTCCCAGCATCCACTACGGACTACGAGAAATAGATTTATCGGTAAGTAAAATCTTATTTTTAGTGGTACCTGGGTTTATATCAGAAATTTGTAACACCTCTTTCATTGCTTCAATCATGCAACGAATGGCCTTAGTGGACATTAGACTAGACTCATCGTCGTCGACACTGGTGTCAGTATCCGTGTCGACATCCGCGTCCGCCATCTGAGGTAGCGGGCATTTTAGAGCCCCCGATGGCCTTTGAGACGCCTGGACAGGCACGAGCTGAGAAGCCGGCTGTCCCGCATTTGGCATGTCGTCAAATTTTTTGTGTAAGGAGTCGACACGTGCACGCAATTCCTTCCATAAGTCCATCCACTCAGGTGTCTGCCCCGCAGGGGGTGACATCCCTTCTATAGGCATCTGCTCCGCCTCCACATCATTATCCTAATCAAACATGTCGACACAGCCGTACCGACACACCGCACACACACAGGGAATGCTCTTACAGAGGACAGGACCCACAAAAGCCCTTTGGGGAGACAGAGTGAGAGTATGCCAGCACACACCAGAGCGCTATATAATGCAGGGACTAACTGAGTTATGTCCCCTATAGCTGCTGTTATATATACTGCGCCTAAATTTAGTGCCCCCCCTCTCTTTTTTTACCCTTTTCTGTAGTGTAGACTGCAGGGGAGAGCCAGGGAGCTTCCTTCCAGCGGATCTGTGAAGGAGAAATGGCGCCAGTGTGCTGAAGGAAATAGCTCCGCCCCTTTTTCGCTGACTTTTCTCCCGCTTTTTTATGGATTCTGGCAGAGGTAATTATCACATATATAGCCTCTGGGGCTATATATTGTGGTATTTTTGCCAGCCAAGGTGTTTTTATTGCTGCTCAGGGCGCCCCCCCCTAGCGCCCTGCACCCTCAGTGACCGGAGTGTGAAGTGTGTATGAGGAGCAATGGCGCACAGCTGCAGTGCTGTGCGCTACCTTGGTGAAGACTGATGTCTTCTGCCGCCGATTTTCCGGACCTCTTCTTGCTTCTGGCTCTGTAAGGGGGACGGCGGCGCGGCTCCGGGACCGAACACCAAGGCCAGTTCCATGCGGTCGATCCCTCTGGAGCTAATGGTGTCCAGTAGCCTAAGAAGCCCAAGCTAGCTGCAAGCAGGTAGGTTCGCTTCTTCTCCCCTTAGTCCCTCGCTGCAGTGAGCCTGTTGCCAGCAGGTCTCACTGTAAAATAAAAAACCTAATTATATACTTTCTTTTTAGAAGCTCAGGAGAGCCCCTAGTGTGCATCCAACCTCGGCCGGGCACAAAATCTAACTGAGGCTTGGAGGAGGGTCATAGTGGGAGGAGCCAGTGCACACCAGGTGACCTAAAAGCTTTCTTTAGTTGTGCCCAGTCTCCTGCGGAGCCGCTATTCCCCATGGTCCTTTCGGAGTTCCCAGCATCCACTAGGACGTCAGAGAAACGGAGATTAGCAGCATTGTAAAACATTGATGCACAAACACAGTGCTAACATAATATGCAGGTTGAGGTAAGCACAAAATAAAACACAAATACTTGGTACATACCCAGCAGCCAGCCATCCGGCATTTCTCCAGCCTCAAATTTATCAAAGAGGGATGACTGACTGAGGATGAAGGAGTCATGGCAGCCGACAGGGTAACCCACAACACTCATAATTTTGAGTTTTGCATCACAAACCACCTGGACATTAGTTGATTGGCGAAAATGTCTATTTATATAAATATATTGCCTGCCCCTAGGTGGTCTCAGCTCAACGTGTGTGCAATCTATGGCACCCAGCACATTTGGCATGCCAGCAAGGTCATAGAAAGCTACCCTGACTGCATGCCACTGAGACTCCTGGGTAGGGAAGCAGATAGAGGCATCTATGTGTGGTTCAAATGCATCCAAAACCTGAGTGTACAGTCAAACATATAAGGTGAGTGTCTTAAGCACTTTGTTCAAATATACTGTTATAAATTCACATAACACAATACAGAAATGGCCCATAGAGGAGTATGTATGGTTTGCCTCACCTGATTTAAATATTTTGAAAAGGTGGGCTGTGAGATTCCTATTACATCGCCTGTCACATCCTGAAAGCTGCCAGTAGCCATAAAGTGCAACACAGCCAGGAGTTTGTGCAGGCCTGAGACAGAGCGAGAGCGTGCTGTCTCAGGGTCTAGGTCCAGTTTGACTAGGTCATACAGACGGAAAATGTTGGTCCTATTTAGCCTGAACATCTGTATGACCTGGCCATCGGCCAATGCGTTTAAGTTCAAACGCCCCCTAAAAAAGCGAGGCCTGCGCAGCCTCCGCGGCACCTGTACATCCTGCTGACCATGTTCACTTTCCTGGCCCTGGTTTCTTGTAGCCTCATGGAGCAGTCTCAGGAATCCCACAGCAAAACCAAATTCACTGCTACACACGGCAGCAGCCATTTCAGAGTGATTGATTTGGCAAATGTGCTGGCCCACCTTTTAAATGGCCAAAAATGCAGGTGTGATTAATGATTAAGTCGGAACACATGTAAACACGCTTCTCAAAAGCAGGTCTACTTTTTTCCCGTGTTTTTTTGCGAATTGTATTTTTTTACGAGCGCAAATGCTCTTTCTCGGTAGAGATTTCAAATACGAATGCATAGTAAATGACCGAGTTCTATACCTAAACAGCCGCGTTTGACCGATGGTGTATTCATTCGTATTTTTACAACACAGCCGTAATAAAAATACGAATGCCCTCATCACTGCCGTGATTTGAGTTTAGTAAATTCCCGAGATGACACTTTGATGAAAAAACACCATCTCGGTCAAAATCGGGAGCTTAGTAAATATACCCCATAGTTTCTTATATAGAGCAGCATATTCTGCCACACATTTTGTTGTCATTAGATTAAAGGTTACACAGGACCCAAACAACCAGGCGGGGAGGATGAGAAGCTGGGATCCCTGGGTCACTTACAGCTCTCTCCCCCTCCTATCTATCCTCTGGTCGGGAAGCTCCATTGGTAGTTCATGACACCTGATACTCCTGTGTCTCTCCTGCACTGCATCGGGTCCTGCTCATATTCTGGCTGCCTGGTTCTGCTGCTGCACAAAAGGGAAAGCTACTGATGTCAGTGTGCTCTGGTCGGGGTGGTGGGGCTGACCGTGGGGGGCCGGAGTACAGTATGCCCTTTGCCTCCACCTTAATTGGGCTATGCTAACATAGCAAAAATGGAAGGCACATGTACAAGTTACCAAAGAACAGTCTTCAGAAAGGGAAAAACAACATCTTGGAACGGCCGAATCAGAGCATAGACCTCAATATCAGTTAACAGAGACTTATTCAAAAAGAAGGTGTAAAGCAAAAGGTGCTTACACATATTATTAGCTTAGTGTACTCACTTATGTAACCAGCGTATTGTGTTCCTCTTCTTTTCCTAAAAAATTGTCTATTCGTCTTTTACTTGAATTTTGCTGGTTTCAGGGACAAAATGAAAGTGGGAAAAGGTTTGATATTATTTATCTTCATTTCGAAAAAAAACAAAAACCTATTTTGGTAAGGGTGCTTAGACTTTATGGGTTGGAGATGGGTGACCGGCGATCAGCATACTGACACCAGGATCCCGAACGCCAGAATGCTGGCACGGGGGCGAGCGTAATGAAGCCCCATGAGAGCTCGCTGCGCTCGCCACTGGTTTTATTCCCACTCTATGGGTGTCGTGTAGGAATAGCCTGTTATCTGGCATTCCGGCTGGCGGCATTGTCAGCAGTCAGGATTCTGGCGTTGGTATCCTGACTACATCTGAACTTAATATCCAATGTAAATGCAAATAACGAGATTTATGGTAAGAACTTACCGTTGTTAAATCTCTTTCTGCGAGGTACACCGGGCTCCACAAGGAAATACAGCGGGGGGTGTAGAGTAGGATCTTGATCCGAGGCACCAACAGGTTCAAATCTTTAGACTGTTCCCAAGATGCACAGCGCCACCTGCTCTATTACCCCGCCTCCATGCCAGAGAGCTCAGTTTAGTTAACCAGCCCAATGCAGTAGCAGGTACCAGAGACGACAACCGCTCGTAGCCAATTTCACCACACACTCACCACAGGAGAGGGTGTCAGCGGCTATGCCAATACCAACCCAAAAAAGCTAAGTGCGTCAGGGTGGGCGCCTTGTGGAGCCCAGTGTACCTCGCAGAAAGAGATTTAACAACGGTAAGTTCTTGCCATAAATCTAGTTTTCTGCTGCGGGGTACACTGGGCTCCACAAGGAAATACATCGGGGATGTCCCAAAGCAGTTCCTCACGGTAGGGGACGCACTGTAGCGGGCACAAGTACCCGGTGTCCAAAGGAAGCATCCTGGGAAGCGGCAGTATCAAAGGCATAGAACCTAATGAACGTGTTCCTCAAAGACCACGTAGCCGCCTTGCACAATTGTTCAAGGGTCGCACCACTGTGGGCCGCCCAAGAAGGTCCAACCGACCGAGTAGAATGGGCTTTGATGGTAGCAGGAACCAGACAACCGGCCTGTACATAAGCATGTGCAATCACCAATCTAATCCATCTGGCCAATGTCTGCTTAGAAGCAGGCCAGCCACGTTTGTGAAAACTAAACAACACAAAAAGAGAATCGGATTTCCTAATGGAGGAGGTTCTCTTCACATAGATACAGAGAGCCCGTACCACATCCAAAGACCGCTCTTTGGAAGACAACTCAGGAGAATTAAAGGCCGGTACCACAATCTCCTGGTTAAGGTGGAAAGAAGACACCACCTTGGGTAAATAACCTGGGCGTGTCCGAAGAACCGCCCGGTCACGGTGAAAAATTAGATGGGGGACTTATAGGATAAGGCACCCAAGTCCGAGGCCCTTCAAGCTGAAGCAATAGCCAGCAAAAACAACACCTCAAGGGAAAGCCACTTAAGGTCAGCAGAAGAGGCTCAAACGGACACCTCCAGTAAGGCCTCCAAGACCACCGACAGATCCCAAGGGGCCACAGGTGGCACATAGGGTGTGCTGAGGATTCAGCCTCCTTGAGTGAATGTATGGACATCAGGTAGGGTAGCGATCTTTCTCTGAAACCAAACAGACAAAACCGAGATATGAACCTTGAGGGAGGCCAGACGCAGGCCTAAATCCAGGCCTGGTTGTAGAAAGGCCAATAGTTTGGTCGTACTAAACTTGAAAACGTCATGATTGTGAGACGCACACCAAGTAAAGTAAGCATTCCAGACCCTATGGTATATCCGAGCAGAAGCCAGCTTACGGGCCTTCAGCATAGTTTGAACAACCGCCTCAGAAAAACCCTTGGCCCTAAGGACGGAAGCTTCAAGAGCCATGCCGTCAAAGCCAGATGGGCCAAATCCTGGTAAACACAAGAGCCCTGAACGTTGAGGTCTGGTCGTTGTGGAAGTAGAAGGGAACGATCCAACGAGAGGCCCTGTAGATTGGAGAATCAGTGCCACCTGGGCCACGCTGGAGCGACTAGAAGTAGGTTTCCTCCTTCTTGCTTGAACTTCCTTATTACTCTGGGCAGGAGGGACACCGGAGGGAACACATACGGCAGCCGAAAGTTCCACGGGATTGAAAAAGCATCCACAAACGCTGCTTGAGGATCCCTTGTCCTTGCTCTGAAGACCGGAACCTTGTGATTGTGTCGAGACGCCATCAGGTCCACATCTGGGAGACCCCACTTGTCCATGAGGAGTTGAAACACCTCCGGATGTAGGCTCCATCCTCCGGCGTGCACGTCCTGACGACTGAGAAGGCCCGCCTCCCAGTTCAGAACGCCATGAATGAACACTGCTGATATGGCCAGCGGATGGCGTTCTGCCCGCTGAAGAATCCTCGATACTTCCCTCATTGCCATGCGGCTTCGAGTGCCGCCCTGATGATTGATGTACGCCACCGTGGTGGCGTTGTCCGATTGTACTTGAACAGGTCTGTTCTGTATCAGATGCTGGGCCATTGTCAATGCACTGAACACTGCCCGCAGTTCCAGAATGTTTATCGGGAGTAGAGACTCCTCCTCGGTTCACCGACCCTGGAGAGAGTGTTGTTCCAACACCGCACCCCAACCTCGCAGACTGGCATCCGTCGTCAGCAGGACCCAGTTGGATATCCAGAAGGGATAGCCCCTGCCCAATCGTTGGTCCTGAAGCCAACAGCTCAGTGACAGACGGACCTCCGGAGATAGGGAGATCATGTGAGATCTTAACCGGTCAGGCAGACCGTCCCACTTGGACAGAATCAACTTCTGCAGAGGGCGAGAATGGAATTGAGCATACTCCACCATGTCGAAAGCCGACACCATGGGACCTAGCACTTGCATTGCCGAATGAATCGACACTTGCGGATGAGATAGGAAGCATTGAATCTTGTCCCGAAGCTTCAGGACTTTCTCCTGAGACAGGAACAACCGCTGGTTGTGGGTGTTCAATAACACTACCAGGTGTACCATGCTTCGAACCAGAACCAGGGAGGATTTCTTCCAGTTGATCAGCCATCCGTGGGCTTCCATGCACTGGATTGTCAAATGAGATAACACAGGAGAAATGCTGGGGAACTCGCCAGGATTAACAAATCGTCTAGGTATGGTAGTATCCTGACTCCTTGACAGCGTAGCATGGCCGCCATAACCTTGGTGAAGACTCGCGGAGCCATTGTCAAACCAAAAGGTAACGCCCGAAATTGGTAATGAAGGTTGCCCACTGCAAACCGCAGGTACTGCAGATGAGATACCGCAATAGGAATATGTAGGTAGGCATCCTGTATGTCCAGGGAGACCATACAGTCCCCAGGCTCCATGGCCAGAACAATAGAGCGCAGCGTTTCCATACGGAACTTGGAAATACGCACATTCTTGTTCAAAGACTTCAGATTGAGAATGGTCCGCGAGGACCTGTTTGGTTTTGGGACTAGAAACAGCGGTGAATAGAACCCTTTGCCCCGCTGAGCCAGAGACACCTGTACCACCACTCCTGTGGACAGGAGGGAATGTACCAATGAGTGCAACATGTTTGCTTTTGCCGGATCCAGAGGCATATCTATTAGACAAAACCGACGAGGGGGGCGATTCTTGAAGGGTATGGCGTAACCTCGAGCAACGACGTCCCTCACCCAGGTATCTGAAGCGGTCTTCAACCATTCCTGGGTAAAACCTAGAAGTCGGCCCCCCAAGTCATGCGGCAGGCTTATCAGTTTTTGAAGCTGACTGACGGGCGGCCCAAGCATGCTTCGGTCTGGGCTTGGCAGGTCTGGAAGCACGGGCTTGTTTTGGGTTTGCCTGACCTTTTGCTTTACCTGGAGTACGAAAGGGCCAAGGGAAAGTACTTTTAGCCTTCTGTGCGGAAGGAGCCGTACTAGGCAGACAGGATGTTTTAGCAGTAGCCAGGTCAGCCACAATCTTATCGAGAGTTTCTCCAAAGAGAATGTCTCCCTTGAAAGGAAGAACCTCCAGGGTTTTTCTGGAATCCAAATCCACCGACCAGGATCTCAACCAAAGGATACGTCTGGCCAAAACGGATGCAGTAGCAGCCTTGGCCGCGAGCACCCCGACATCGGAGGCCGCCTCCTTAAGGTACAGAGAAGCCGTGGCAATATATGAGAGACATTGTTGAGCATGCTCAGAAACATCAGAAGGCAGTTCGGCCTCAAGTTCCTGAGCCCACGCCTCAACAGCTTCAGCAGTCCAAGTCGCTGCAATAGTTTGCCTTTGAACAGCCCCAGACAGGGAATAAATCACTTTTAAACAGCCCTCCACCCGACGATCTGTCGGTTCCTTCAGAGAGGTGATGGTAGTTATGGCCAGGGCAGAGGAAACAACCATACGCGCCACATGAGAATCTACTGGTGGAGGGGTTTCCCAATTTTTACACACCTCCGCAGAGAGAGGATAGCGAGCCAACAGTCTCTTATTCTGTGTAAATTTTGTCGCCGGATTTTCCCAGGATTCCTGACGTATGTCAATCAGGTGTTTAGAGTAGGGTAGAACCTGCTTAACCACCTTCTTACGTTTACACCTATCAGGTTTCTTGGAGACCGTCTCAGGCTCAGAGTCACCAGCCACCTGAAGAATGAGCCGTATCGCCTCAATCAAATCCGGGACATCCACGGACGATTTCCCCTCCCCATCTGAAACATCAGCGTCCGAGGGGTCAGTATAAGCACCGTCCTCCTCAGAGGACGTGCCAGTTAAGGCCGCGGATCGGGAGGAGGTAATGGCCCTTTTAGAAGACAACTTAGTCTTATGCGGGCGAGAGTGACCCTTAGATTTGGACATGGATCGGTTCAAATGCTGTAACTGAGTGGAAAAATGTAACCCAAGGTGGATCTTGAGTTGCCGCAAGCGCTACTGACCAACTGGGGGGCAGGGAAGCCCCTGAACCTGAACTCTCAGCTGCTAAATTATCCTCCATGCCATCAGTGGCCTCACTACCACGCAGTGTGGGAGAGGCCCCAACGTTGTTGCCACGTGAAGCAGACATAACAATGCGCACAGTAATGGGCAACCCGGTACAAAAAGATATTTATAATTTTGTAGCAGCACTATACCTAATAAGAACTCTCAGAGAAACAGCCAAAACTGGCACAGACCGAGTGTTCAATAGGAATAGAACATATGGTGACTATAATTCACAAGAAAAAATACTCCAGTAGCATATCTTGTGAAACAAACCTATATTACCAGAGAAAACCTGAAACTCTTGGCCCCCACAGGTATAGTAATATAGGAATAGCATGCTGAGTGAAATACCCTGCAATAAGGCAACCACACAGCAGCTACATGCACACATGCACACACACACACACACACACACACACACACACACACACACACACACACACAAACACACACACACGTATATAGTCACAAATGTACCATGCAGAAATTATGTACCATAAACTGCACTGGACTAGCAATACAAAGTAATACTCAGAATGGCTATATGTGATAATAATAGATATAACAAACACAGTAAGCACTGGATGTATATCACAGGGTGTTTGTACCACACAACACTGACACTCTTTCTTAACTAGCACAGTCGCAATGACAGGTAGAATACTCAAGTGTCCTGTAGGAAGCACAGCACTGGCAGTCAGGCGGTTCCACAGAGGAGGGTTTGCCCCAGCAGTCCTAGAAACAGCTCAGCTCCACCGGTAATGGCCACTGATCAGGAGTGAGGGACAGAGGTATGCAGCTCCAGGGCGGGAACATTACAGAAATGGCGCCCTGGGGCCTCAGGTCCTGCCTATTCCCCCTGCTGGCATCCCCACCGGGCATGCGGGCAGTGATAAGAAGCGGGGGGGTAATGGTACAAAAGTCCCCCCTGACCTGTGCCCCTGTAAAAACACCCTGGTGGCTAGTGCAACAGCAGCCCAGTAATCTGTGTCCATGCCAGCGCTCACGTGGCCCGCCTTCTACGGACGCGCGGGATCGCGGTGTACAGCATGGCACAGAAGCCCCTTACCTCCTCTTGACAGCAGCCCCTCGATCCGGGAGACGGCGGCGTGTGTGTGACTCACAGAGGACAGAGGAAGAAAAGCCGGCGTCTCCGCTGTAGTGACCCGGCAACCACGGCGCGGGAGTATACAGCGTCCGCTGTGGGTGATAGAGCTGCTGCAGAGACGTCTTCAGACAAAGCCTGCTGCAGCCCTGGTATAGTCCTCTTCTTTTTTGTTGAAGCTAAAGCTAAGAATTAGGCTGCCTGAGGCAGCCCCCTGTTAAGTGACCTGCTACTGTAGGCACCAACTACAAACTGAGCTCTCTGGCATGGAGGCGGGGTTATAGAGAAGGCGGCGCTGTGCATCTTGGGAACAGTCTAAAGCTTTGAGCCGGTTGGTGCCTCGGATCAAGATCCTACTTGACACCCCAATGTATTTCCTTGTGGAGCCCGGTGTACCCCACAGCAGAAAAATGGAATTCTAAACAAAAATTAGTACAACTTTGCTGTGAAATATCTAAACATTGTGAGCTATTCTGTAAAATAAGGTTTTATATAAGCTTCAGTGATATTATGAATTATCAGCATTTCACTGCATAAGCAAAACATACATTTCTGTAATCAGTTTCATTTGATTGACTTCATAGCTGAACTTTGCTTTGAATTCAGAAAGCTTCATGAGCTTTATGAATTTATAGTCAATAATGAACTCACTATTGTGCACAGAAAATGCTATGTTAGGAGCTGTTTTAAGCATATACATCTGATTGAAATACTGAGAACCACAAAGAGAAGTTAATTATTTGTATTAATTCATCACTGTAAATAAATGCTTACATGAAAAACTAAGTTGAAACCTAATAGCTTCAGGTGGCAACACATACATTATCATTCGAGAAGTGATAAAAAGACAAAAATAAAATAAAATAAGATTTTACTCACCGGTAAATCTATTTCTCGTAGTCCGTAGTGGATGCTGGGGACTCCGTAAGGACCATGGGGAATAGACGGGCTCCGCAGGAGACTGGGCACTCTAAAGAAAGATTTAGGACTATCTGGTGTGCACTGGCTCCTCCCCCTATGACCCTCCTCCAAGCCTCAGTTAGGAACTGTGCCCTGAAGAGCTGACACAATAAGGAAGGATTTTGAATCCCGGGTAAGACTCATACCAGCCACACCAATCACACCATATAACACGTGATAGGAACCCCGGTTAACAGTATGATAACAATTGGAGCCTCTGAAGAGATGGCTCACAACAAAACCCGATTTTTGTAACAATAACTATGTACAAGTATTGCAGACAATCCGCACTTGGGATGGGCGCCCAGCATCCACTACGGACTACGAGAAATAGATTTACCGGTGAGTAAAATCTTATTTTCTCTGACATCCTAGTGGATGCTGGGGACTCCGTAAGGACCATGGGGATTATACCAAAGCTCCCAAACGGGCGGGAGAGTGCGGATGACTCTGCAGCACCGAATGAGAGAACTCCAGGTCCTCCTCAGCCAGGGAATCAAATTTGTAGAATTTAGCAAACGTGTTTGCCCCTGACCAAGTAGCTGCTCGGCAAAGTTGTAAAGCCGAGACCCCTCGGGCAGCCGCCCAAGATGAGCCCACCTTCCTTGTGGAATGGGCTTTTATTGATTTAGGCTGCAGTAATCCTACCGCAGAATGCGCCAGCTGAATAGTGCTACAAATCCAGCGCGCAATAGACTGCTTAGAAGTAGGAGCACCCAGCTTGTTGGGTGCATACAGGATAAACAGCGAGTCAGTTTTTCTGACTCCAGCCGTCCTGGAAACATAAATTTTCAGGGCCCTGACTACGTCCAGCAACTTGGAATCCTCCAAGTCCCTAGTAGCCGCAGGCACCACAATAGGTTGGTTCAAGTGAAAAGCTGAGACCACCTTCGGGAGAAACTGAGGACGAGTCCTCAATTCTGCCCTATCCATCTGGAAAATCAGATAAGGGCTTTTACAAGACAAAGCCGCCAATTCTGAAACCCGCCTGGCCGAAGCCAGGGCCAACAGTATGACCACTTTCCACGTGAGATATTTTAATTCCACAGTCTTAAGTGGTTCGAACCAATGTGATTTCAGGAATGCCAAAACCACATTGAGATCCCAAGGTGCCACTGGGGGCACAAAAGGAGGCTGAATATGCAGAACTCCTTTGACAAAAGTCTGAACTTCAGGCAGTGAAGCCAGTTCTTTCTGGAAGAAAATCGACAGAGCCGAAATCTGGACCTTGATGGACCCCAATTTGAGGCCCAACGTCACCCCTGCTTGCAGGAAGTGTAGGAATCGACCCAGTTGAAATTCCTCCCTCGGGGCCTTCATGGCCTCACACCAAGCAACATATTTCCGCCAAATGCGGTAATAATGTCTTGCGGTGACATCCTTCCTGGCTTTGATCAGGGTAGGGATGACTTCCTCCGGAATACCCTTTTCCTTTAGGATCTGGTGTTCAACCGCCATGCCGTCAAACGCAGCCGCGGTAAGTCTTGGAACAGACAGGGTCCCTGCTGCAGCAGGTCTTGTCTTAGCGGCAGAGGCCAAGGGTCCTCTGCCAGCATCTCTTGAAGTTCCGGGTACCAAGCTCTTCTTGGCCAATCCGGAACCACGAGTATGGTTTTCACTCCTCGCATTCTTATTATTCTCAGTACCTTGGGTATGAGAGGTAGAGGAGGAAACACATAAACCGACTGGTACACCCACGGTGTCACTAGAGCGTCCACAGCGATCGCCTGAGGGTCCCTTGACCTGGCGCAATATCTTTTCAACTTTTTGTTGAGGCGGGACGCCATCATGTCCACCCGTGGTCATTCCCAATGGTTTACCCGCATTTGGAAAACTTCTGGAAGAAGTCCCCATTCTCCCGGGTGTAGGTCGCCCATCGGAGAATCCTTGTGGCTTCTGCCATCGCCATCCTGCTTCTTGTGCTGCCCTGTCTGTTTACATGGGCGACCGCCGTGATGTTGTCTGATTGGATCAGTACCGGCTGGTTCTGAAGCAGGGGCCTTGCTTGGCTTAGGGCATTGTAAATGGCCCTTAGCTCCAGAATATTTATGTGAAGCGAAATCTCCTTGGAAATTTCTTCTCTGTGTGACTGCACCCCAGCCCCGAAGGCTGGCCTCCGTGGTCACCAGGACCCAGTCCTGTATTCCGAATCTGCGGCCCTCTAGTAGATGAGCCCTCTGCAGCCACCACAGCAGCGACACCCTGTTTCTTGCCGACAGGGTTATCCGCTGTTGTATCTGTAGATGGGACCCGGACCATTCGTCCCACAGGTCCCACTGGAACGTCCTTGCGTGGAACCTTCCGAATGGAATTATGCTTCGTACGAAGCTACCATTTTTTCCAGGACTCGTGTGCTTCCACTGGAAGAAACACTCTTTTCTAGTCTGTGTCCAGAATCATTCCCAGGGACAGAAGACGTGTCGTCGGGACCAGCTGTGACTTTGGAATATTGAGAATCCAGTCGTGCTGTTGTAGCACTTCCCGAGAGAGTGCTACCCCCACTACCAACTGTTCTTTGGACCTCGCCTTTATCAGGAGATCGTCCAAGTACGGGATAATAAAAACTTCCTTCTTGCGAAGGAGTATCATCATTTCGGCCATTACCTTGGTAAAGACCTTCGGTGCCGTGGACAACTCCAACGGCAGCGTCTGGAACTGATAGTGACAGTCCTGTACCACACATCTGAGGTACTCCTGGTGAGGAGGGTAAATGGGGACATGCAGGTACGCATCCTTGATGTCCAGAGAGACCCTGTAATCCCCCTCGTCCAGGCTCGTAATAACTGCCCTGAGCGATTCCATCTTGAACTTGAATCTTCTGATATAAAAGTTCAAGTATTTTAATTTTAAGATGGGTCTCACCGAACCGTTCTGTTTCGGTACCACAACCATTGTGGAATAGTAACCCCTTCCTTGCTGAAGGAGGGGCACCTTGACAATCACTTCTTTTGATTATAGTGTTGAATAGCCACCAACACCGCCTCCCTGGCAGAGGGAGGTGCCGGTAAGGCAGATTTTAGGAAACGGCGGGGGGAAGAACGTCTCAAACTCCAGCCTGTACCCCTGAGATACTACTTGAAGGACCCAGGGATCCATGTGAGAGAGCCCACTGGGCGCTGAAATTTCTGAGACGGGCCCCCACCGTACCCGGGTCCGCCTGAGCAGCCCCAGCGTCATGCTGTGGACTTACCGGACGCAGGGAGAACTTCTGCTCTTGGGAACTAGCTGTGTGCTGCAGCTTTTTCCTCTACCTTTGCCTCTCGGCAGAAAGGATGAGCCTCTAGCCCTCTTGCTTTTCTGGGGCCGAAAGGACTGTACTTGATGATACGGTGCTTTCTTTTGTTGTGGGGTAGCCTGTGGCAAAAAAGTCGATTTCCCAGCAGTAGCTGTGGAAACGAGGTCTGAAAGACCATCCCCAAACAGTTTTACCCCCTTATAGGGCAAAACTTCCATGTGCCGATTCGAGTCGGCATCGCCTGACCATTGCCGAGTCCATAACCCCCGTCTGGCGGCAATGGACCTAGCGCTTATTTTTGATGCCAGCCGGCAAATATCCCTCTGTGCATCACGCATGTATAAGACCACGTCTTTTATATGCTCTATTGTCAGCAAAATATTGTCCCTATCCATAGTTATTTTCCGACAGGGAATCTGACCACGCAGCGGGAGCACTGCACATCCATGCCGAAGCAATGGCTGGTCGCAATATAATGCCCGGGTGTGTGACTATATCTTTCAGGGTAACCCCCTGCTTTTTATCAGCAGGTTCCTTCAGGGCGGCCGTATCCGGAGACGGTAGTGCCACCTTTTCTGATAAGCGTGTAAGCGCTGTATCTACCCTATGGGGTGTTTCCCAACGTGACCTATCCTCTGGCGGGAAAGGGTACGCTGCCAATTACCGTTTAGAAATTATCAATTTCTTACCGGGGGAAGACCACGCTTCCTCACACACCTCATTTAATTTCTCAGATGCAGGAAAAACTACTGGTAGTTTTCTCTCACCAAACATAATACCCTTTTATGTGGTACCTGGGGTATTATCATAAATGTGTAATACATTTTTCATTGCCTCAATCATGTAACGGGTGGACCTATTTGGAGGGTACACTAGTCTCATCGTCGTCGACACTGGAGTCGGTATCAGTGTCGACATCTGTTTCTGCCATCTGAGGTAGCGGGCGTTTTTAGAGCCCCCCCATGACATTTGAGACGCTGGAACAGGCACAAGCTGAGTAGCCGGCTGTTCTGTGTCGTCGACCTTTTGTGTAAGGAGTTGACACTTTCACGTAATCCTTCCATAAGGCCAACCACACCGGTGTCGATCCCGCAGGGGGTGACATCACACTTACAGGCATTCGCTCCGCCTCCACATCATTATCCTCCTCATACATGTCGACACAGCTGTACCGACACACAGCACACACACAGGGAATGCTCTGACAGAGGACAGGACCCCACAAAGCCCTTTGGGGAGACAGAGGGAGAGTATGCCAGCACACACCAGGGCGCTATATATCACAGGGATATCACATATAAAGAGTGTTTTCCCTTATAGCTGCCTATATATATTGTATACTGCGCCTAAATTGTGCCCCCCCTCTCTTTTTAACCCTTTCTGTAGTGTATTGACTACAGGGGAGAGCCAGGGAGCTTCCCTCCAACGGAGCTGTGAGGGAAAAATGGCGCCAGTGTGCTGAAGGAGATAGCTCCGCCCATTTTTCGCGGACTTTCTCCCGCATTTTTATGGATTCTGGCAGGGGTTAAAAAGCACCTATATAGCCTCTGGGGCTATATATGGTGCCAGTTTGCCAGCCAAGGTGTCAGTATTGCTGCTCAGGGCGCCCCCCCCCCCCAGCGCCCTGCACCCATCAGCGACCGCAGTGTGTGGTGTGCATGAGGAGCAATGGCGCACAGCTGCAGTGCTGTGCGCTACCTTGGAGAAGACAGAAGTCTTCTGCCGCCGATTTTCCGGACCACCTTCTTGCTTCTGGCTCTGTAAGGGGGACGGCGGCGCGGCTCCGGGAACGGACGACGAGGTCAGGTCCTGTGTTCGATCCCTCTGGAGCTAATGGTGTCCAGTAGCCTAAGAAGCCCAAGCTACCACCACTTAGGTAGGTTCGCTTCTTCTCCCCTTAGTCCCTCGATGCAGTGAGCCTGTTGCCAGCAGGTCTCACTGAAAATAAAAAACCTAACAAACACTTTCTTCCTAGGAGCTCAGGAGAGCCCCTAGTGTGCATCCAGCTCAGCCGGGCACAGAAATCTAACTGAGGCTTGGAGGAGGGTCATAGGGGGAGGAGCCAGTGAACACAAGATAGTCCTAAATCTTTCTTTAGAGTGCCCAGTCTCCTGCGGAGCCCGTCTATTCCCCATGGTCCTTACGGAGTCCCCAGCATCCACTAGGACGTCAGAGAAAAAAAGATTCCTTTCTGATCTTAAATTTCAAACCAATATTAATTATTTTTAAAATTACAATTTTTATTTGTATAAAAAAATAACTCAGTCAATAATATTCAGACTTCAATGCTTTATTACATTTGTTTGTAAAACAATTACATTTCATCCTCACACACAAGGGTTATTGTTTACACATACAAATGAGTCACAGTACTTGCATGATGTGTTAGCCTCCAACCAGGGACCTATGTGTATGGCGCTTGTATGCTATGGGGTATATTTAATAAGTGTTGGATCCATTCCGACATGCATTTGTCGGAATGGATCAGACAAGGACTATTCAATGAACGGCCAAATCCGACTGTCGGATTTGGCCGTTCCGGTGTACTGTCCTGCTGTCAACGGCTGCCGAGTGCGCTGACAACGGCGGCGGGGGGACATGTCTGTGGTGGCGGGGAGAGGCGCTGCCGGGAGTGAGGAGCCTGGCTGGGGGAATGCCCTGCTCAATCAGATTTTTTTTTTTTTTTTCGGATTTGGCCCCGTTTCCGACAGAAGAGCACGGATCGGCACCTATTCCACCAATCCACGTGTTCTCCAACAAAAAAAACTGGCCAAATTGAATAGATCAGAACCCCTTCCGACAGAAATCTGTCGGAAGCTGCAGTCTTTCACACAGCTATTGAATACAGCCCTATGCCTGTGTTAGGGTTTCCTCCCACATTCCAAAAACTGTAGATTGTATAGATTGTAAGCTCCCTGGGGCAGATAATGATGTGAATGATTGAGATTTAAATATTCTCTGTAAAAGTGCTTTGGCATATTATATAAAACTATATAAATAAGTAAATGAACAAACAAATGAATACAATTTTAAAAATGCAACCTCACATGGGATTATTGTTTTGTATCTAAGTAACCTACACACAAGGGGCCTACACATGGTGCGATTCTGCCTATGTGGCCGATTTCCCTTGAACTCCCTGGAGCCCAGAACCACAGATATTGACTATACACACAGTGTAATTTTGGCTATGTACAATTTTGTCAATACTAGAAACTAGATTGTACATTTTCTAGTCAAAATTGACCTGCCTGCAAAGTCTATTTTTTCTTGCGATACCGACTCTGTGGGAGTGCGCATTGGCATCGCAAGGTGTATACACATGGAGCGATAGCAGCCCTGTAATGCTAAAATACACTCCCCCATAGGCAGGGATTAGTTGAGCGCAGCAGCAGCAAAAAGTTGCTGGCTGCGATCAACTATGAATGACCCCCATGGTGCAATATGAACTACATTGTCCACATCGGTAGTAACAGTGCATCTGGAGAGTATTCACAATGCTTCACTTTTTCCACATTTTTTATGCCACAGACTTATTCCAAAATGGAATAAATTCACGTTTTCCCTCAAAATTCTACACACAATACCCCATAATGATAACTTGAAAAAAGTTTTTTTTAGATATTTGCAAATTTATTAAAAATAAATAACTAAGAAATCCCATGTACATAAGTATTCACAGCCTTTGCTCAATACTTTGTTGATGCACCTTTGGCAGCAATTACAGCCTCAAATCTTATTGCATAAGATGCCACAAGCTTGGCACACCTATCTTAGAGCAGTTTCGCCCATTCCTCTTTGCAGCACCTCTCAAGCTCCATCAGGTTGGATGGGAAGCGTTGGTGCACAGCCATTTTCAGATCTCTTCAGAGATGTTCGATCGGATTCAAGTCTGGGCTCTGGCTGAGCCACTCAAGGACATTGAGAGTTGTCCTGAAGCCACTCCTTTGCTGTCTTGGCTGTGTGCTTAGGGTCGTTGTCCTGCTGAAAGATGAACCGTCGCCCCAGTGTGAGGTGAAGAGCGCTCTGGAGCAGGCTTTCACCCAGAATGTCTTTGTACATTGCTGCATTCATCTTTCCCTCTATCCTGACTAGTCTCCTAGTTCCTGCTGCTGAAAAACATTTCCACAGCATGATGCTGTCACCACCATGCTTCACTGTAGGGATGCTACTGGCCTGGTGATGAGCGGCGCCTGGTTTCCACCAAAACATGACGCCATGCATTCACGCCAAAGAGTTCAATCTTTGTCTCATCAGACCAGAGAATTTTGTTTCTCATGGTCAGAGTCCTTCAAGTGCATTTTGGCAAACTACAGGAGGGCTGCCATGTGCTTTTACTAAGGAGTGGCTTCCGTCTGGCCACTCTACCATACAGGCCTGATTGGTGGATTGCTGCAGAGATGGTTGTCCTTCTTGAGGTTCTCTACTCTCCACAGAGGAATGCTGTAGCTCTGACAGAGTGACCATCTGGTTCTTGGTCACCTCCCTGACTAGGGCCCTTCTCCCCCAATCGCTCAGTTTAGACGGCCGGCCAGCTCTAGGAAGAGTCCTGGTGGTTCCGAACTTCTACCATTTACGGATGATGGAGGCCACTGTGCTCATTGGGACCTTTAAACCAGCAGATATTTTTCTGTAACCTTTCCCAGATTTTTGCCTCAATACAATTCTGTCTCGGAGGTCTACAGACAATTCCTTTGACTTTATGCTTGGTTTGTGCAGACATGCACTGTCAAGTGTTGCACCTTATATAGACAGGTGTGTGCCTTTCCAAATCATGTCCAATCAACTAAATTTGGACTCCAATTAAGCTGTAGGAACATCTCAAGGATGATCAGTGGAAACAGGATGCACCTGAGCGAAATTTTGAGCTTCATGACAAAGGCTGTGAATGCTTATGCACGTTATTTCTTAGATTTTTTTATTTTTATTAAATTTGCAAAAATCTCAAAAAAACATTTTTAATGTTGTCATTATGGGGTATTGTGTGTAGAATTTTAGGGGAAAATTTAAATTTATTCCATATTGAAATAAGGCTGTAACATAACAAAATGTGGAAAAAGTGAAGCGATGTGAATATTTTTCGGATGCACTGTATAATGCACGGTGCGTATGCGGCTTCAGAAGGAAGAGACAAAAAAGGGACTGTTCTGAGTTAGTGCATGTCAGTCAGGAACTCCTGAAAGCTCACTACATACTGTTTGTCAAGCAATGGTGGCTGCCAAATCATCAATATAAAATGGAACGAAAATGTAAAAAAAAAAAAATAGGATTTTAATTACCTACCGGTAAATCCTTTTCTCGTAGTCAGTAGAGGATACTGGGGTTCCAGTTAGTACCGTGGGGTATAGACGGGTCCACTAGGAGCCATGGGCACTTTAAGAATTTGATAGTGTGGGCTGGCTCCTCCCTCTATGCCCCTCCAACCAGACTCAGTCTAGGAAACTGTGCCCGAGGAGACGGACATACTTTGAGAGAAGGATATAAAGGATAGCACACACAAACCAGAGGAAAGCTATGCTAACCCAACTTTAAACAGGAACAACAACAGCTGAACCAACAATACTTAACCAAGTAACAGTGCAGGAAGAACGAAACACCGGGCGGGCGCCCAGTATCCTCTACGGACTACGAGAAAAGGATTTACTGGTAGGTAATTAAAATCCAAATTTTCTCTTACGTCCTAGAGGATACTGGGGTTCCATTTAGTACCATGGGGATGTGCCAAAGCTCCCAAACCGGGTGGGAGAGTGCTGAGGTTCCTGCAGAACTGATTGACCAAACTGTAACTCCTCAGAGGCCAAAGCATCGAACTTTTAGAACTTAGCAAACATGTTCAAACCTGACCAAGTAGCCGATCGGTAGAGCTGTAAAGCAGAGACACCCCGGGCAGCCACCCAAAAAGAACTTACCGACCTACTAGAGTAGGCCTGTACAGATTTTGGAACCGGCAAACCTGCTGTGGAATAAGCATGCTGGATAGTTAGCCTGATCCAGCGTGCAATTGTCTGCTTTGAAGCAGGACACCCAATTTTATTGGGATCAGAGAACGAACAGCGAGTCAGACTTCCTGTGACGAGCTGTCCTCTTTACGTATACCTTCAAAGCACTCACAACATCCAAAGACTTTGAAGTAGCAGAGGTGTCCGTGGCAACTGGAACCACAATAGGTTGGTTGATGTGAAACACATACACCACTTTAGGAAGAAATTACTGACGAGTTCTGAGTTCAGCTCTGTCCTCATGGAAAATTAAATAGGTGCTTTTGTGAGACAAAGCCCCCAGCTCCGACATACGTCTTACTGAAGCCAAGGCCAACAGTGTGAAGGCCTTCAACTTAAAATATTTTACGTGCACCTCCTGTAACGGTTCAAACCAGTCCGATTGGAGGAACTGCAGCACGAAATTGAGATCCCAAGGTGCCGTGGGAGGCACAAAGGGAGGTTGGATGTGCAGAACACCTTTCAAGAACGTCTGGACCTCAGGGAGCGAATCCAATTGTTTTTGAAAGAAAATGGACAAGGCCAAAATCTGGACTTTTATGAAGCCCAGACGTAGGCCCACATCCACACCTGCCTGCAGAAAAAACAGGAAAGTCCCAGATGAAATTCCATCTCAGAATAATTTCTGCTCTTACTCCAAGAGACGTATTTCTTCCAAATACGGTGGTAATGTTTAGACGTTACCCCCTTTCTGGCTTGGATCATAGTCAGGATAACTTTGTTGAGGATTCCTTTTCTGGCTAGAATCAGCCATTCAACTTCCATGCCGTCAAACGTAGCCGCGGTAAGTCCTGATAGACGAACGGCCCCTGTTGCAGAAGATCCTCGCGAAGAGGTAGAGGCCACGGATCTTCGAGGAGCATCTCCAGAAGATCCGCGTACCAGGCCCATCTTGGCCAGTCCGGAAGAATGAGTATTGCTTGACAATAATCCCTTTTTATTATTTTTAGAATACTTGGGATCAGAGGAAGTGGAGGAAACATGTACACCATCTGATAGACCCATGGAGTCGTCAGAGCGTCCACTGCCACTGCCTGTGGGTCTCTCGACCTGGAACAATACATCTTGAGCTTCTTGTTGAGACGAGAGGCCATCATGTCGATTTGTGGACATCCGCATCGATGTGTCAAGCACCTGAACACTTCCGGGTGAAGGCCCCACTCCCTCGGGTGCAGGTCGTCCTCTGTTGAGGAAGATCGCTGACAACGCCACAGCGGTTTTTTTTCTGCCCAGAGGAGAATTCTTGACACCTCTGACATTGCTGCTATGCTTTTCGGTCCGCCCTGTCGGTTTATGTATATCACTGCCGTCACATTGTCTGACCGGACCTGAATGGCCCGATCTTGAAGAAGATACAGTATGAGGCCTGCAGAAGGGCGTTGTACATGGCCCTGAGTTCCAGAATGTTGATTGGAAGGATGACTTCCTGACTTTACCATCTTCCTTGAAACTGCAACCCCTAGGTGACTGCTCCCCAACCTCTGAGGCTTGCATCCGTGGTTAACAGAATCCAGTCCTGAATTCCAAACCTCAGACGAGGTGAGAAATCTGTAGCCACCACAGAAGGGAGATCCTGGCTTTTGGCGACAGACGGATCCTCTGGTGCATGTGAAGATGCGATCCGGATCATTTGCCCAACAGATCCAGCTGGAAGGATCTTGCGTGAAACCTTCCGTATTGAAGCACCTCGTAAGAGGCCACCATTTTCCCCAGAAGGCGAATGCATAGATGCACTGATATCTGTGCTGGCTTCAGGACATCCCGAACCATCGACTGGATTACGAATACCTTTTCCAATGGAAGGAACACTTTATGCGACTGTGTCCAGTATCATTCCCAGGAATAGGAGCCACCTTGTTGGCTCTAGGTGAGATTTCGGTAAGTTCAGAATCCACCCGTAATCCTGGAGAAGTTTGGTTGAGACCAATGCTGTCCAGCAACCTCTCCCTGGACGGCGCCTTTATCAGAAGATCGTCCAGGTACAGAATTATATTCACTCCCTGTTTGCGAAGTATAAACATCATCTCTGCCATTACTTTGGTGAATACCCTTGGTGCCGTGGAGAGACCAAATGGCAAGGCCTGGAACTGGTAGTGGCAGTCCTGCAGTGCAAACTGTAGATAAGCCTGATGAGGCGGCCAGATCGTAATGTAAAAGGTACACATCCTTGATATCCAGAGACACTAGGAATTCCCCCTTCCTCCAGACCTGAGATTACCGCTCTCAGAGACTCCATATTGAACTTGAACACTCTTAAGAACGGGTTCAAGGACTTGAGGTTCAGAATCGGCTGTACCGAACCGTCCGGTACTACAAACAAGTTGGAATAGTACCCCTTGTTGTGCAGATGAGGTGGAACTGAAACAATGACTTGAGTCTGTACCAGTTTTTGGATGGCATGCTGTAAAGTTATACTTGCCTCTTGTGAAACTGGTCAGCCTGATTTGAAGAATCTGTGAGGTGGGAGCTCTTGGAACTCCAGTCTGTAGGCCTAGGAAATAAGATCTATGACCAAGGAATCCCGGCACGAACTTCACCAGATGTGACTGAAGAATTGTAGCCGGACTCCCAACTGACAGCCCTCCAGGCATCGCGGTCCACCGTCATGTTGAAGGCTTTGAGTAAGCAGAGCATGAGCTCTGTTCCTGAGCACCTGCAGTTGCTGGTTTGCGTGGTTTACCTCTTGCGCCTCTGGGACGTAGAAGCACTTCTGGATTTGCCCTTAAACTTGGCTGCCCGAAAGGACTGTAAATTTGAAGCTGAATAAGCTTTCCTGGCTAAGGGAGCTGCGGATGGAAGATACGTAGACTTACACGCAGTAGCTTTGGAGATCCATTTGTCTAGTTCATCTCCAAACAAGGCTTCTCCAGTGAATGGTAGGCCTTCCACACCTTTCCTTGAGTCCGCATGAGCAGTCCACTGGCGTAGCCACAAGCCTCTGCGTGCTGACACTGCCATAGCGGTGGTGCGCGCATTAAGCAAACCTCTCTCTTTTATGGCTTCCACCATAAAGTTCGCAGAGTCCTGTATATGCTGCAGGAGTAAAACAACATCCCCCTGAGACAAGGAATCTAACCCCTCATTAGGTTACCTAACCATTTTTCAATGGCTTTTGTGATCAACGCACATGCAATAGTGGGTCTCTGGGCCACTCCAGCAGCTGTGTACAGTGATTTGAATGTAGTTTCAATTTTACGATCAGCCGTGTCTTTTAGGGAGGCTGCACCAGGGACAGACAATACAATTTTTCGTGACAGCCTAGAGACTGATGCGTCCACTATCGGTGGATTTTCCCATTTTTTCCTATCCTCCAGAGGAAAAGATAAGAGCAACCTTTTAGGGATTTAATTTTTTTTTTTAATCAGGATTAACCCACGGTTCTTCCAACAGGGTATTCAATTCCTTTGACACAGGAAAAGTGACTGAGGACTTCTTTTTTACATTAAAATAAGATTCCTCACACTCCTCTGACACCTTATCAGGAATTTGCAGAACATCTCTGATAGCCTCTATAAGAACCTCTATTCCCTGTGACAGAGTAGTATACCCCCCTCGCCCCCCTCCAAATACACCTCCTCCATGTCTGACCAATCATTGTCAGAGTCAGACTGCAGGATATGGGCCAGAGATCGTTTTTGCGGACAAATGGGTGGGGATTAAGACGCTGGTTTGGGGACTGAGTCTCTATTCATAAACTCATCCACAGTCTGTCTTAAGTATTGCGTCTCTTTCTCATTGCGGAATAATTTCGTAGAAATATTGGAGATCACTCCCTTAATGGAATTAACCCACTCCGGTTCAGCCCTGCTATTCTGGGAAGGTACACTGCCCTGAGTACCCAGTAGTGAGCCCCCTGGTGAAGAGGAACACTTAGCTGTACAAGAAACACACTCTTTGCCTGACATAATGTAAATGTAATTTTGTTTAAATGCACAGTGGACGTCCCTGTGTATTATTATTGCATTTTGATCAATATTGCTACAATTTCATTTTCATGGGCACATACGGCAGATTATTGCACAAAGAATCCTAAAGAGGTTTACTAGCTGCATAATTGCAGCAAATTGTTACTCAATCATTATTTCTGTGTGCATTTTCCTTGCTGTGGTGGCGTGTGTGGTATAAATTATTAGAGGCCACATATACTATATATTGCCTACAGCAACAGGTTTGCTATAATTGTTACCTGATTATACATCATTATCATATCCCGGGTATGCAAGTGGACACCCTTGCATAGAATCTTTGCATATGATAACTGTCGCTAATATAACCTTGTTTAAATGCACAGTGTATTATTGCATGGTGATCAATATTGCTACAAATTTATTTTCATGGGCACAAGATAATTTCAGATACTGAACATACGACTGATTCAGTTCACCTCTGTTATACAACTCTGGCGATACAGGTATTGGGATTGACTGAACGGGCAGATTAAGAAATTGCAGACATACCCCGCTGGAGATGCCCGATCTCGTCTGATCTTGGAAGCCAAGCAGTGGAGGGCCGGGTCAGTACTCGGATGGGAGACCACCCTGGAACACCCTGGAACTGCAAAATATTCTTCTGCCCGATCTAGAGTGATCCCTAATAATACCAATTGGCATTCGGTTCTGTATGACCTATGATTTAATTCTCTACGACTAATTAATCCTGAATAGGACTGCTGTAGAATAAATGATGGTCATATATTATACAAAGGTGTTACTGTTATCTCAGTAAAACCAACAGCCCAAATATTTGATTTCCGGTTTCTATTGTGGTATTAAAAACCACATTAATTGCACACAATATAGTGTTATATTTTCGCGTAGCTACATTATCTTACGTACAATTTACTCCTACATTCATATTTTAATAACGAATTAATAAAATTATGTTTTATCAGAATTGATTAATATATATCCAATCCTCTGAATAGAGTGCTCCCACACAAGAGTCTACTTTCCAACTTTTCTTTTTTGTTGGGTTTTCTTTGTTTATACTCTTCTTGACTCTAGGGAGCACCACTGATAGCAACAAATATCTGCAAAAAGGATTTTTCCTATGCATAAAGTTGCTGTATCCATAACGCAATTCAGCGTCATAAATCAGTCTTTCAGAGGGCATTACAACCTTATTGTAAGACTAGTGCGGCCCCCAAAAAAGCTTTTTTCTTAAATAATGTAAATGTGACAGCACACACACACAGGAAAAGGTTAAGCACAATTAACCCAAAATGAGCCCTTCAGGGAGACACAGAGTTATTTGGAACCAGCCCCCACCGCGATCTTATCGCTAACAAGCTTAGCGAGGGTTGCAGACTAAGTACCCTGGTACCGCTGAGGTAATCTGGAGTCTCTCTGGAGGAGCTGCGCGTCCATGTGAGTCAGCGTCTGTGTCCACTGCAGAGGAAAAATGGCGCTGGTGAGCTGCTGGATCCGCTCATAGTGAAGCCACACCCCTTCACTGGAGCGCGGTCTCCCATTTTTTTATACTGGCTGAGGAAATCTGGTGCTTAAAATGGAGAGAAAAACGTTCTAAGGCTGTTTTTGCCAGTGTGGGTACTGTGTACAGTGTACTGAGACGCAGCTGTGTACTGTGTCTGGAGACGCATTCCGCCCCGGTTAGAAGCAGTGCGTCTCCGTACCCGCATGCTGCCATTATGGCCGGCACCCCGCTTACAGGGACGCCAGCTTAGTACTCACCACTCTTCTTTCTTCTGGCTCTGTTAGGGGTGGCGGCGTGCTGCGGGAATGTCAGCGGGGAACGGGACCATTAACCCTTCAAGAGGTTGGGCTGTCCCCCCCCCCCCCCTCCCCCTAAGTCCCACGAAGCAGGCAGGCTGGTGCCAACCAGCCCTACCTGAAAATAACAAATAAATGCAGAAAGCTCTTCAGAAGCTTCCATTAGCGTGACTGGCTCCTCCAGGCACATTTTCTAAACTGAGAACTGGTAGGAGGGGCATAGAGGGAGGAGCCAGCCCACACTATCAAATTCTTAAAGTGCCCATGGCTCCTAGTGGACCCGTCTATACCCCATGGTACTAAATGGAACCCCAGTATCCTCTAGGACGTAAGGGAAAGAAGAATAAATGCACGGGCACGATACAATTAGCCATAAAGTTATGTAATAAACTTCTGCGGTGAGTTTCTGTGGAAACACTTACTTTATCCAAAAAAAAGCAAACATTATCATTTAAAAATTATGCTGAAACAAAGCATATGATGCTACTGCTGGGACCTCACAGGTACAATCGGTCACCATATGGTAACAGGTACCAATGACTGAATCTGGAAAAAAACACACGTCTTTTTTTGAGGGGTTTAAAGCTTTAACATATAGAGAACAAAGCTTGGTAAGATTCATCATATGTTAATGTCATGCAAATAAACCACGCATTCAGTGAAACTGCTCATCTCCCACATGTCTACTGTACGTGATGAATCATTATGCTGCTTATGACAAATCACTCAGCTAGATAAAGATTTATTGTAAGCTATATTATTTTGTCTGAGGTGGCAGTTTTCATTTTCAGATAAAGTCTGGATGACATGAGAAATCTAGAGCATGATGTCTGTAAGCACATTTACTGTAAACACTACTTTTTTGTTTTTCTAAAATGTAACGGATGTCAGGTGACTGGAGCCCAGATACCTTCTGCAGCTATCAGGCGGCACTTAGAGGCTTTAATATGTAATGTACTCTGTAGCAGCTACGTTTTCAGGTGTCCACCCCGAAAGATAACATATGGCAGGAGAAACAAAGCGCAACACCTATGGTGCTGTGTGGATCTAATCAGTTGTGTATGTATCATATGGTTAGAGCACAGGTTCTCAAACTCGGTCCTCAGGACCTCAAACAGTTCACGTTTTCCAGGTCTCCCCACAGAATCACAAGTGAAATAATTAGCTTAACCTGTGGGTCTCTTAAAATGTGTGAGTGAGTAATGAATACACCTGTGCACCTGCTGGATGACCTGGAAAACGTGAACTGTGGGGGGTCCTGGGGACTGAATTAGAGAACCTGTGGGTTAGAGAAACAAATTGTGGTGGTGGTGGTGGTGGTGGGTGGGTGAGGGTGGGTAAAAGGAATCACTGTAGGGATAAAAGGTCTCTTGTTCATGTGATACAATAGTTTGCCAACGGTGGAGATGGAACAATGTTTTTATACAATAAGACTGGTTTGGAAATGTATCCAAAATGTCTGATTTACGTTGACATCAAGCAGGCAGAACATAATTGGCAAGGAGATTATACAAAACTAATAAAGGAAGGAAGGAAAGACATATTAGCATCACCTTCCCTGAAGCATAGTATGCTTTTAGTATTATGTGATCTCTGTATTTGTCATTAAGGTTTATTTATAGACTTAGCTGTCCCTCCCCTAATTACATTATGGGTCATCTTCTACCCTATCATGGGAGCTATTACTCTGCACCACATTCACATTGATCATTAACCCTTGGTACAGAATCCTCACCATCACATTTAAGAGTGCAATCCTATCAGCCATTTTGTTTTTACCTACCTGTAGCAGGTATGTGGAATATGCCTCTAGTACTTTCAATGCATAACATATGTAAAAGATGCTGTTAGAAGTCATCCAATCATTTATGGCCACATCACCGGTTATTTTGGCACTGCTTTGGCAATCACATCCATCAGACATCAGTATGTGTGCTTACCTTACAATCCAATGGTACTCTAAAGACCCAAAACACATACGCACACCACCAATATTATCATTATCCGGACATGACTCCCATGTTTCTTATTCTCCCTACTGTAGACTCTGCAGTGCCTGAGTGCTGACTGTATCCAGGCATAACATTAGGAAGCCAGGATCAACACTTAGCCTAATGTGATTCAATATATCCCTTTTTTATTATATAATGCACAGCTCCGTCAACTAAAATGAATGGGACGATGACAATACATGGCTCAGATCAACCACCCAGTCAGCTCCAAGCACATAGGGTACAACGCATTGACCTTCTAAAGAGGACAGGTAGAGAAGTTGCCCATAGAACCATTAAGCCTCTACCTATTCATTTATAGAATGTACATGATATAATGGATAGGTAGGAGCGAATTGTTTTGCTTTGGGCAACTTCTCCACCTGTCCTCTAGAGATCTAGCAGCGCTATTCACTATAATCAGTAGAAGCAATACTTAAAATGGATTTATACGCATGTTGGTGGTTAGGAGTGGCAACCAGAAGACCTCCATACTTTTTAAAATACATATACAGATGTGTCCACTTACATCTTTGCTTTTTTACAAATATGGCACAACATGCAAAACACGGCTAAGCTATTTTTCACGAGTGGAGAGTGGATGAATTTTAAAATTTTTGTTTGCCATGATAGAATATGTATAAAGTAACATATTAAAGAAGCAACTTAAAAAAAAACATGGAAAACTGTGCCATACATGGCGGGATATAGCAAAGATGTTTGTGGACACATCTGTAACTAGATTTTCATATAGATAGTTACTTCCCAAATAACATCATTCAGTTACCAAACAAAAGGGTTAATACATGCAGGGAAGTCCTTGCCTGCATAATAATGCATGTGGTGCAAATAACACTGGGTAGATCTGCATCATTCTGCTTGAAGTAGCCATTAGAACAGTTTTTTTCAACCAGTGTGACGTGGCACACTGGTGTGCCGCGACCAGTTGCGAGGTTGGCCGCAGAGCCAGAGCAGCTTCCTGCACATTCAGAGCGAACTGTAGGTCCGGGCTCTTCTTAGAGGATCAGTCGTGCTCTGGCCGTAACCTATGCCTTGAAGACACGGCGGTGTGATATCATACGTCACGACCGCCGTATCTCACCACCCAGCCAGCCCACCCGCCTGCATACACATCTTCCATTTCCCGCATGCATACACAGCTTTCCTTGCCCACCCACATCCACACCTGCCTGACCGCCCGCTGCTCAGTATTCACAGCACTCCACTATGAATAACCCTCGCCACTAAGGGATTGGGAGGACGACAGCTGACCGATAGGGGCTAATATTTGTTATTTTAGTTCTCCTGTAGGGAACAATAGGATTTATGTGGGGAGAATAAGGATTTATGGGGGGAACAATGTGAATAATTCATGTGGGGAGCAACATGATTTATGTGGGGAGCAATGTGATTGTTTTTTCTGTGTAAGCCAATGTATGTGTAGTTTTTTTTTTTTTTACTGTGACGGCCAATGTGTGTTTTGTTTTTTTTCTGTGGGGAACTGATGGTGTGCCTTGGCAATTTTTAAATATTGTTTGGTGTGCCGCGAGTAAAAAAAAAAGGTTGAAAATCACTGCATTAGAAGATGGATAGACTGTAATCATAAAGGAAGCACATGCTTTGCAACAATAATCAGGCTTTAGCATTTAAACAATTCTCAATTGGTATTAACAAGCTTATTGTATGCCTGTTAGAATAGGGGCCACATTGTTCAGGACACTGCGACCCAGAAATAGTCATGTTTCTATATGCTGTTCAGCCCTTTATGCAGTGCATCTTATTGCCATGGTTACTGCTGTTATAGGCATAGCCATTTGGAAACACCCAGTGGAGCAGCTGATTGTGAGAATCATGAGAATGGGCTAAATGAGGCAACCAAGCTCCTTTATAGTCTGGTCTCACTGACTCCCCAGTACTGGTGATAGTCTGATGTACTCCTGTCTGGAAGCATTACCAGAGACAGACTTCTAATGATGCTCACAATATCCTGCTTATAGCCATGTCTGGAATTACCAGTCACAGACTTCTGAGCATGCTCATAGGCTTGGAAGCTTCTTCACTACTGCTTACCTCTGAAGGTTTATGGAAGGTCTCATTTCCCTGCCACCAACCTCTGCTGATGGAATGGACTTGTTATAGCATTGCTGAACTCTTCTCTGCAGAGCAAGTTGATGAGCAATAGTTTATTGCTGGTTATGTTCTGTTTATAAAATTAAACTAGAACCTTTTCTACACAGTTGCAATGCTGATATGTTTTCTGAGAACTCTGGTATTTGATTTCATGTATACTGCAATTCGGGTTATACATGGTTCATAACAGTGCCAAGAAACATTACCTACACCATTACCCACACCTGCATCCTGAAACAAAACAGGATTCATGTTTTTTACCTCAAATTCTGACAATAGTGTATGCATGTCAAAGCAGAAATCAAGGTCCATCAGACTAGGCCAGTGGTTCTCAAATGTGGTCCTCAAGACAACCGAACAGTCCAGATCTATGGCTGAGCACAGATGGTTAACTCAAATTCTCTGAGGAACTAATTAAGTCATCTGTGCCTAAGCATAGTTATCCTTAAAACATGGACCGTGTCTTGAGGAATGCATTTAGGAACCTCTGGACTAGGCAATGATTTACTGTCAAGTGTTGTGCATTCAGAGGTGCTCTTTTGCATTCCTCTGTTGTAATGCATGGTTATTTAAATGACTGTTGCCCTTCTGTCATCTAGAACCATTATGGCCATTCTCCACCAACTTCAATCATTTACAAGACTATCACTAAGACATCAGAAGTTTGTGAGATAACAGAAAACCATCCCTTTCTGACACCAACAATTATTCCACGGTCAAAGCTACCTAGATCACATGTCTACCTTGTACTGGTGTTTATCCTGCAACAACTGGACCTCTTTATCTTGTCCGCATGCATGTGTGCACTGAGTGGTGCATCATGACGTATTTATAGAGGATTATTATTTGCGGATGCTCTCCTGACACCAAACAAAAAATATTCAACAATTAAGGATTTTTTAAATTCACATGGAAAAAAAAAAACAAGCTGTTGGTTAGATAAAAATGATGCAGTAACAAGTTTACAATAATTGCTTTATTAATATGTACATTTGTGAAAAGGTACACACACAATATGTAGAAACCATTCATATGCTGCACATTTCAGTTTTGTAGAGAGACTTATCAAGGTTAGGCTGCTGAAACACAATACGGCAGTAGACATGTATTCATTGACTAGTCTCAGATACCTTTTTAAAAATATTTCTATAATAGAATAAAATGTATATTTGCATGAAAAAACCCCCCACTAAACACTCATAGTTAGTGGATTTATCTTGTTGACCTTCTTGGCAATTCCATTGTCCAAGCACGGTAAAAAGGACAGTCCACTTTTCAATTTATATTATTTTTGTAAGTGGGATGAGTGTTGCTTATATTATTTTGTGATTGGGATGAGTGCTCTTTTCTTACATTCAAATCTCCAATTAATAAACAAAACATCTAAACTGTGTAATCTTCTTTGTGGTTTTATGCTTGAAAAACATTTAAATGAAAACCTCTCTTACCAGACAAAGAAACTACATTACATAAACATATATAAGTTGATTCAGGGAGCTTATACGTCTATTGTTACATACAGTATTTAGGCCTTGTTCCAGGGCCCTTACCACCAGGGGCAGCATTTCTTCTCACCCAATGCTGACTGGCTGTAAAGGAAATGGATTTTACATACAGTATGCCTAGGTGGCCTACCCATATAATTCCTACATATTTTATGACTGTGCAAACTAGCAAAGTTAATAAAAATTTGCCCTATCATGTTGAAAGTGCTGATTTTATTAGGACAACGCGTCTGTGTAATCCTGATTATGCTGAACTGGAAAAGCTAATTGATACCTAATCTGTAACCACAATGTGCTGGTCGTACTAAGCAAGAACACAAACACAAACACACACACACACTTACAATTCACTTTCTTGCCCATTTTGGATAGATCTGGCTTGAAACCATCCCACAGTGTTCCAAAGCACACTCCGCACAGGAGTGAGAAAGTGTCTGTTGCAGCAAAAGGGTTAACTTGGCCAGCTTTTGTGTGTAACAAAATTGTTTCAACACAGAAAAAGAAAAAAAATGGTAGTTTTCCTGCCTGCAAATATTGTGAGGAATAGGGAAAGGAGAGCAAGAGGTGAAAAAGGTCAGACTAATTTTTTTTTTGTCAAATTTGGACAATCTTCATCAAATAAATACGTTAGGAAATAAACATTGACATGTTGATTTTTTTTCCACTGAAAAGAATAAACAATTATAATAAATCATATTAATTAGGGGACTTATGTATTAAATAATGGGTGGATGTCTTTTTCAGTAAAACTTACCTTGCAAGTCACTAATCTGTGTACAATACTGTGAACTTTATTTCGTTCAGGCACAAATTTCAATAAAACACAAAATAAATACAACGTGCAAAGTGAATGACTAGAATGAAGCCATGCCAAAATGTGAGAGATATACTGTAAAGCAGATTGTATGGAAGATCCCTATCTATACTAAAATATGTGCTGGGCAATTATGCAGACATAGCTTCAGTCACAAAAAACTTGTTTGTAGATATTATATGAGGTGCAATCCATCAGAAAAAACGAGGGGTAGTGCAGCTACACTTAGTACAGTCACTATTCTCACAAGGGGCTCTTTCCTGTGCAATCACCTTTCCAAAGTGATATTCTACACGTGTAGGGTGTTAGGACACAAAACTAGCTTGTAGAACCTTGTCTAGAAAAGAAATGTAACTTTGTTTGGATACAAATATGAAATTGTGTCCCCAAGCTGATACAACAAATGCCAACACAACTCACAACCCGCCAAGAACATCACAGTTACTCACACTGTCTTGGTGCCAATCACACAGATATGCTATATTATAATAAATAATGTACTGTATGTGTAACACACACATTACATACTGTACGTGTGTGTGTGTATATATATATATATATATATATATATATATATATATATATATATATTCTTGCACATACAAATATTCTACAATGCAAAGGCAACGCTACATTATGTTATCTGTTTCCTTTACAGAGAAATATATAACTGCTAGCTAAAATAACTATTAGAAGACGGTCACCTCTTCCAGTAATGTGAACTATAAAGTGCCTGTTAACAGTTTTCCAGAAGCCAAGCGAACAAAGGATTTGAGATATTTGAGGGCATCTCTGAGCTTTCACAGTACTGAAGAACAGCTTGCAAGAGGTCACCGATTTTCCAGCCTCTTTCTCTAACTTGCCTGAAAAGCTGAAATAAGAAAAGTGGTTAAGAAACGGTCAGGTTGGTAACAGCCATTCTGCTCATTAAGCTAACCTAGGTCTCTCTGTCAACATAAATATTTTGAAATAGGAACCCATACAATCTAGTGGGTTGTGGGTTTTATGAAAAGCAGCGTAGAGACAGGAAATTTGGAACGAGAAGGTAATAGGCTTGCCACCACACCCTAATACCACACAGAGGAACACAAGCTTAAATATTGATGTGGATTTTCCTATTGTGGCAAAGAGTGTTTTTTCTGGGTTCGGCTCCACCTTAAACCAAAACAGATCTTATATTTAGGAATCAGGCTTTATATGATGTGCATTTTCCTAAATCTCACATGTAAACTTGGTCTGTTGCATTTATCACATTAATACAGGTTTAAATGCTCCACTTCCAGATATGGCTCAAGCAGGTTATACGGCAGGTGTGTTATACAGTCCATATCAATCTTAATTATTAGATTTGTTTACAAATTGTAAAGCACTTAAGGCCTTATTCAGTACATCTACAGCCCATTACTCCCCCCGAAATCAGGCAGAGGCGTTTGACATGCAAGATGTCGTCGCATCTTACTGTGTGTGCTCGCACAGTGCGGCTTCTGCGCATACGCACACTGCACAGCAGCGTTCCATACTGAATTAGGCCCTAAGTACAGATCATCTTGCACAAGAACAAAACAAAATGAAGTGCTCATTTTACAATGCCAGCTAAAATGCCGATGCTTTATAAACACAGTAGAATTATTACACTCTACTGCTATTTGCTTATCTACCCAAAATTTATTTTTGCACAGATAATGGTTTGTGTGTGTCCATTACTACAGTATTAATTGGTAACATATTTAAAACTACTATTAAAAAACAAAATAAAAAACAAAACAAAAAACATGCTAGATCAATGAAATGGCTGGTCCACTTTCGGAGACCCAAACCCCCCAATTCCCCCAAGGATGTCCCCCTTTTTTTACTTTAGTTTGTCACATAAGTAGCAAAAATGCAGACACTGGTTTTTAGAATAACTTACTTGCTGAATAAATTAAACAATATATATGCTTATTAAAGGGTGACAATGAAGATATTGAAATAAAACGGGATCATTTAAATATTATAGAATGTTGCCCTAATGTAGAACGTACTAGCCTTAGTTGTCACAGTACAGACGGCCACTCAGATAAATTTACTTGTAGATATTTTCTTATCCTTGAGTGCCCCATCACAGTGTGCGCTTAGATTTTCTCAGTACTGTGCTATATATTCTGGACCACCCAAACTAAAAATAAACTATTAATAGCATATATAATATTTTGGAATTTGATCGTTATAATTGGTTTTCCTGAGCAGATTTTCCACATCATTCCATTAATTCCAGACATGCCTAGGCCCAGTGCCAGAATGCATACACATGACGCGCAAATAACCTACGTGTATTTTATATTGGCGCTTCCATTTGTTCTGTACATAATATCAAATGTGTTTTATATTGCACAAAAATATAAGCTTACAGGCATCAGCTCTTTCTTGGCATTCTCTGGAAAGTATAGCTCAGAAACCCCAGCCTCTGATGCAGCGATCCACTGTAACATGACCCGCAACTGTGGCTCAACCGCACTTGGGCCCACATCAACGTTTCTAATCAGTAAAGTCTTGCAGTGCTGCTCTAGAACTGAGAAATAAAACAAATTCTCTAAAGAAAACAGTGGTAACAAATGGTCACACTTATAAAACTGGCTACTGACAGGAAAGTGGTCACAGCTGTTCTGTATATAGTACATTGGGCCTGATTCAGAGATGAACGTAGACCTGATGGTTTATGTACATCTCTGATGTGAGTGGGACGGCGCATGCACACAATGAGTCCTGGAAGATTTCAGCGTTTCCATAAAACAGGCATGTAACCATTTTCTGGGAGCGGCGAGGCGTATTCCAATGCAGTTTTACTGGCCTTGCAAGTGGGCAGAAGGTGGCCATTCTGAGTAAGCTTAGGCTTAACTGTCTTCGGACACAGCACTCGGATCTGAGATGCCGGCTGGAGGCGTCTTTTTCCTTTAGATGCCTCCTGCAGGCATTAGCATATTTTTGCACAGCAGCTGCGTCCGAAGATGCAGCTACTCTACAAAACTGTCCATCTCTGAATTAGGCCCATTGGGGTAGATGTATTAACCTGGAGAAGGCATAAGGAAGTGATAAACCAGAGATAAGGCAGTGTTAAGTGCAAGGTGATAACGCACCAGCCAATCAGCCCCTGTTAATTTACATATGGGAGCCGATTGGCTGGGGTGTTTATCACCTTGCATTTATCACTGGTTTATCACTTCTTTATGTCTTCTCCAGGTTAATACATCTGCCCCATTGTTTCCATTACTGTTTAGCTGGTCCTCACGACCCGCACTCAGGCCCTCATTCCGAGTTGTTCGCTCGCTAGCCGCTTTTCGCAGCAGTGCACACGCTAAGCCGCCGCCCTCTGGGAGTGTATCTTAGCTTAGCAGAATTGCGAACGAAGTATTCGCAATATTGCGAAAAGATTTTTCTTTGCAGTTTCTGAGTAGCTCCAGACTTACTCGGCATCTGCGATCAGTTCAGTGCTTGTCGTTCCTGGTTTGACGTCACAAACACACCCAGCGTTCGCCCAGACACTCCCCCGTTTCTCCAGACACTCATCCGTTTCTCCAGACACTCCCCCGTTTTTCCCAGAAACTGCAGCGTTTTTTCACACACTCCCATAAAACGGCCAGTTTCCGCCCAGAAACACCCACTTCCTGTCAATCACACTACGATCACCAGAACGAAGAAAAAACCTCGTAATGCCGTGAGTAAAATACCAAACTTCTTAGCAAATTTACTTGGCGCAGCCGCAGTGCGAACATTGCGCATGCGCAGTTAGCGGAAAATCGCACCGATGCGAAGGAAAAGAACGAGCGAACAACTCGGAATGAGGGCCTCAGTTCATGTTTTCCATGTCGCCTAGCAGGAGCACAGGTGTGTGACCAACTGTCGCATTTTAAAGATTCATAGGTGACCTGGAAAACAAGTACATGTTGAGAACCACTGTATAGTATTCTCATCCTGAAACAGGAAAACTACTCTGTGTCAAACATGGGAACCAATCTTAAATGTAACAATTTAAATCCAAAAGTATGCATGCTACAGGCTGTGTTTGAAAAATGGCAGGAGCTGGTTGGTGGATCTCCATCCACTTTCTCTCTCTCCTAGGCTTAGTACATAGACACCTTAGTGCATATGCCCCTCTAGGGGCATATGCACTAAGCTCCTGCCTGTAACAGTCAGCAGCTGATACTTTATCTCCATTCACTTTCTCTCACTCTAAGGGGTAAATTTACTAAGATGGGAGTTCTATTTAAGATGGGATGTTGCCCATAGCTTCTCATTTATCTAGCACCTTCTAGAAGATATCTGGAATCTGATTGGTTGCTGTGGGCAACATCCCATCTTAAATAGAACTACCATCTTCGCAAATTTACCCCTAAGGCTTAGTGCATAAAGTGGATGAAGATAAAAGTCCAGCCAATCAGTTCCTAACTGCCATGTTACAGTCTGTGTTTGAAATTGACAGGAGCTGGTTGGTTGGTACTTTATCTCTGCCCACTTTATCTTTCTCCAAGGCTTAGTACATAGACCGGTAAGATAAAGTGGGCAGAGATAAAGTACCAACCAACTAGTTCCTAACTCTCATTTTTCAAACAAAGCCTGTAACAGTTAGGAGCTGATTGGCTGGTACTTTTTCGCTCTCCACTTCATCCCTCTCTAAGGGGTGGTAACCAATTACAGGTAAAGATGCATCGATGCGAAAAAGTACAGTTTTTGATATTTTTCATGATGTTTCACCTGTATGTTTTTATACAGCCTATTCAATTTGGTTGCCTGTAATAAAATACATTATCTCCCGGTTTCACTGAACCTGTGTGAATTCGGTAGAAATAGCCCCGTTTTCGGGTGAAAATGGGTCTGTTTCCGGGGATTTGGTTTTGCCTGCCTGAGGCAGGTGCAACAAAATCCCCAATAAGCCACGGCTCATGACTGCTTATCGGGGCTAATAGGATAGCCCACGGCGAGACAATTAACTGCGGTAATTAATAGTGGCTAATTAGATACCCCTATTAGGGTGGTTACACACTAGAATGATATTAGGTCGATTTTTCATATTGGAACAAATCGTCTGGTGTGTACACAAAACTGCGTGCTCCCGTGGGTCACATGTGACATCTTCGGGTCGTCGTGCTGCACGGCTTGGCATCGTGCCTTAGAAACAAGAATGTGAATTGCAAAGTTAGAGAAGACATTATTATCTCTGTGATTCCAGGTGTCATTACTAGGACAGATCTTAGGTCTTAGCTAATTGCTCTTAGCTAAAGACAGGTCAGGCGCACTCATACCTCTCGTATTGTGACCAACTGCAGGGATTGTGTTCTGTAGGACAGGATATCCTGTATAACAAGATTCACGTGGTGGGAGAATGTGTTTAACGGAAGGCTGGTGGGAAGACAGAGCTTCTTGCAAAATGACCTATTTTATTGTGTTCCCTGGAGATTACAGAGATCAGCTGCTGCCCTATAGTTTTAATGGGATGTCACCCAGGAAAGTGCCATTACAAATATCAATGTAACAAGCACATTAAAAGAGGACATTTTAGCATTCTAAGACACAGAAGAGAAATAGTTGTACTGCAATTTATGAAGGGGTGGTGCTAGTGACAGCAGACAGGACTTTAATTATGGTTTTAAAATTCTCACAAACGCACATTTCCATTATGTAGACTTGCAATTTGTAAATGGTCATATACAGAATTCCCAGGAGAAACTGGGTAGTAGCCGCTGTGTATGTGCACTGCAGACAATTTGGCACATTTACAAAACACAATAAGAGGTGTAGTCTGCCCAAAAATATGCAGCTAACAAGATGATCCTTATTGTGTGCTGTGAACGACTCTATAATGTACAGTGTCTTCCCTACTTGTCTATAGCACAATACACTGCCAATTCCTTGCAGTCCCTTCTCCATGGATTTCAAAGCACCTATCCCTATGTGGTCACCAGTGCTAGCTCTTAAAGATATAAACATACTGTACCTTCCGCAGTTACTTTGGGCTCTTCATCTTTATCTTCTGTACAGTCACTACATTTAAATAAGCAAAAACTGGTTTAGTTGAAAACAAATCGGATATCTGAAGTAATCTGATTCACTGACTTGTAAATTGGTTATTCATGCAAGTTTTCATGCAGAGATAATAAAGTGCAAGAACACAAAAAAGGTTATCTGGCACCGAAACGTGAGCAAGGAGAGAAGGATTGGCACTACAGCTGGTGAATTCCCAGAATGCTCTCTGAGTTAGTGGAGAATGCCAAGGCTCATCAACAGATAGATAGCCAAAGCAGGCCTACCCATGTTGGACACATTTACATTCAAACTGTGACAAAGGGTTTACTGTCTGGCGTACCGTAGCTACTGCAAAACACTGATTCTTTGCTTAACTTATTGCAGAACATACTAGATGTAGCTGGTAGTTACTAAGGTAGAGAATCCAGCGCAACACAAAAGCAGACAAGCGTAAGTGTTGCTGGTTAGTGACGTACACTGGGGGCTGCGCCTACATTTTCCACTTCTCCTAAACGTTAAACCTTCTGGCAAGTCCAAAGCTACAATAATAGCTATAAACAAATTCACTAATCACTTTTAATCACATCCCTACATATTACTAAAACAAATTATTTATATCAAAATCTATGAGCCTACGCCTGTAATAGCGGAGGTTTCTATATATATATATATATATATATATATATATATATATATAGAGAGAGAGAGAGAGAGAGAGAGAGAGAGAGAGAGAGAGAGAGAGAGAGAGAGAGAGAGAGAGAGAGAGAGAGAGAGGTATGTCCGAGGTTGTGCCTGCTTCACTTATTCAGCAGAAAACAGGCACACACCAACTGCTTAGGAGAAAGGGATTCTCTATCTTGCATCACTCTGGAAAATGTGATGTCAGGCTCAGGCACCTGAGCCTCAATTATCTAAGGCTGGGTACACATCAGAGCGATGGCCAATCGTCCTGATGGTTGGCCTGAATCCCCTTTGGCCTGGACCAGCGAAGACTGGCCGTACACACTAGCCAATATAATTAATGATTACACAGTGCAGGGTATCATGCGATAACTTCTGTTTGGCCCATGCAGCACGGCCAACCGGAAGATGTCGCATGCGACCTGCTGGAGCGATATGCACTATTTTGTTGTTCTTATACGGCAAATTGTGCCGATATTGGCCTAATGTGTACCCACCCTTATATACAGTACACGTGTGTGATTATTTCCAGATGTGTTCTCATACTAGGTCAAACTATATTGTATGTTTGGTGGCAATTTGTTGGGAAAAGTCTTACTGGAAGTATGTATGTATCCAAAAAATTACTCTGAGCCCAGCCCTAAACTCTGCTAGGGAATGTAACCTTTTTACGCAGATAGCTGAATTCTACTAACTCAATTTTTACTGTACACTTTATTTTTATTCAGCAGCAGTAATAGTACAAAAATAAACCAACAATAAACAGAACAGATAGGAAATAAGTCATCGATAGTCAGAAAATAAAATAAATTGTTAGAAATTAAAGGTGAACGTTTGAAAAGTCAGATCCAACATGCAAACTCAAAGGTTCCCGCGTCCCTTAGAAGACATCATGCACATGGAATTACAAACTAGCCTACTTGCATGCATTGCCTATAACTAGACCAACCTGTCTGATGGCGGGAAGGATACATTTTCTTCACACATGTCTCCCTCCAATCCCAGACTGCTCCAGCTACTGCTGTTACCATTACTACCAGAAGAAGATATATTGAATAGCCTCAAGTAGACCGATCTTGGCTAGAGAATGACTCATTTATTAAACAGCACAAGAGCTTCATAAATTCACATGCAGAAATATATCTCACCAAAATAGAGGCACGGGTAAAGGATCACAGGGAAAAATGATTGTTTGCATGGCAAGACGATGGGTATCCGGTTGATAGCTAGACAGCGTCTAGTTAGACAGTCATTAGAAAGACACCATATGTTAGACAGACATTAGGTCGACAGGGTCAAAAGATCGACATGAAAAGGTACTATACAAAAGGTCGGCAGGGTCAAAAGGTCGACGTGAAAATGATCGACATAAAAAAAGATAGACAAATGTTGTTTTTTTATTTAACATGTTTTTGGACTATTTCATACTTTCTCTATCCATGTCGGCATACAGTTGGTTATAAACCTTGTGGCGAGCGCAGCGAGCCACTGAGCCCAAAGCGTGGCGAGCGAAGCGAGCCCCGCGAGGCTATGGCTTTCTACAATTGGGGGTCCCAGATGACAAAACTATCCACACAAACCACAAAAATGCAAACAACATGGTGTCTACCTTTTTTATGTCGACCATTTCCATTGTCGACCTTTTGACCCTGTCGACCTTTTGTACTGTCTACCTTTTTCATGTCGACCTTTTGACCCCGTCGACCTAATGTCTGTCTAACATATGGTGTCTATCTATTGACTGTCTAATTAGACACTATCTTTTATACCACACCAAAGACTATGTATGCCAAAGTTTTAACTTGGGCCATATTTGTGTTTTTGCTTTATGGTTTCACATACAGGTCGAATAAGCTTATATGGCACATTTAATAGTGTGATTGGGCAGCCCCTGAAAGTTATAGTACATGCCCATTGTGCCATATGCTGCATTCCATCTGTATTGCTAACTCATCTGCACCTGTTAGACAAGGGAGTGAAACAGCATTATAGGTGCGGTGTGTGACGCTCGGTCATGCCAACTGTAACATAAGCTGTAAGTGGCCCACGTGCTCTGTTCTGCTGCCTGTTAATACCCAGACCCATTTTATTAGAGTGCTGCAGAGTATGCTGGCACTATATAAATGTTAATAAATAAAAAAATAAGAATTTACTCACCGGTAATTCTATTTCTCGTAGTCCGTAGTGGATGCTGGGAACTCCGTAAGGACCATGGGGAATAGCGGGCTCCGAAGGAGGCTGGGCACTCTAGAAAGATTTAGGACTACCTGGTGTGCACTGGCTCCTCCCACTATGACCCTCCTCCAAGCCTCAGTTAGGACACCGTGCCCGGACGAGCAGACATAATAAGGAAGGATTTAGAATCCCGGGTAAGACTCTTACCAGCCACACCAATCACACCGTACAACTCGTGATACTATATCCAGTTTGACAGTATGAAAACAACTGAGCCTCTCAACAGATGGCTCAACAATAACCCTTTAGTTAACAATAACTATTTACAAGTATTGCAGACAATCCGCACTTGGGATGGGCGCCCAGCATCCACTACGGACTACGAGAAATAGAATTACCGGTGAGTAAATTCTTATTTTCTCTAACGTCCTAGTGGATGCTGGGAACTCCGTAAGGACCATGGGGATTATACCAAAGCTCCCAAACGGGCGGGAGAGTGCGGATGACTCTGTAGCACCGAATGAGAGAACTCCAGGTCCTCCTCAGCCAGGGTATCGAATTTGTAGAATTTTGCAAATGTGTTTGCCCCTGACCAAGTAGCTGCTCGGCAAAGTTGTAAAGCCGAGACGCCTCGGGCAGCCGCCCAAGATGAGCCCACCTTCCTTGTGGAATGGGCATTCACAGATTTTGGCTGTGGCATGCCTGCCACAGAATGTGCAAGCTGAATTGTACTACAAATCCAGCGAGCAATAGACTGCTTAGAAGCAGGAGCACCCAGCTTGTTGGGTGCATACAGGATAAACAGCGAGTCAGATTTTCTGACTCCAGCCGTCCTGGAAACATATATTTTCAGGGCCCTGACAACGTCTAGCAACTTGGAGTCCTCCAAATCCTTAGTAGCCGCAGGCACCACAATAGGCTGGTTCAGGTGAAACGCTGACACCACCTTAGGGAGAAACTGGGGACGAGTCCTCAATTCTGCCCTATCCATATGGAAAATCAGATAAGGGCTTTTACATGATAAAGCCGCCAATTCTGACACTCGCCTGGCTGAAGCCAAGGCCAATAACATGACCACTTTCCACGTGAGATATTTCAGATCCACGGTTTTTAGTGGCTCAAACCAATGTGATTTTAAGAAACTCAACATCACGTTGAGATCCCAAGGTGCCACAGGAGGCACAAATGGGGGCTGAATATGCAGCACTCCTTTCACAAATGTCTGAACTTCAGGTACTGAAGCTAGTTCTTTTTGAAAGAAAATCGACAGAGCCGAGATCTGTACTTTAATGGAGCCTAGTTTTAGGCCCATATTCACTCCTGCTTGCAGGAAATGCAGAAATCGACCTAGTTGAAATTCCTCTGTTGGGGCCTTTTTGGCCTCGCACCATGCAACATATTTCCGCCATATGCGGTGATAATGCTTTGCCGTAACATCTTTCCTGGCCTTAATAAGCGTAGGAATGACGTCTTCCGGAATACCCTTTTCCTTTAGGATCCGGTGTTCAACCGCCATGCCGTCAAACGCAGCCGCGGTAAGTCTTGGAACAGACAGGGCCCCTGTTGTAGCAGGTCCTGTCTGAGCGGTAGAGGCCACGGGTCCTCTGAGAGCATCTCTTGAAGTTCCGGGTACCACGCTCGTCTTGGCCAATCCGGAACCACGAGAATGGTGTTTACTCCTCGCTTTCTTATTATTCTCAATACCTTTGGTATGAGAGGCAGAGGAGGGAACACATAAACCGACTGGTACACCCACGGTGTCACTAGAGCGTCCACAGCTATCGCCTGAGGGTCCCTTGACCTGGCGCAATATCTTTTTAACTTTTTGTTGAGGCGGGACGCCATCATGTCCACCTGTGGTTTTTCCCAACGGTTTACCAGCATCTGGAAGACTTCTGGATGAAGTCCCCACTCTCCCGGGTGGAGGTCGTGTCTGCTGAGGAAGTCTGCTTCCCAGTTGTCCACTCCCGGAATGAACACTGCTGACAGTGCTAGTACATGATTCTCCGCCCATCGGAGAATTCTTGTGGCTTCCGCCATCGCCATCCTGCTTCTTGTGCCGCCCTGTCGATTTACATGGGCGACTGCCGTGATGTTGTCTGACTGGATCAGCACCGGCTGGTGTAGGAGCAGGGATTTTGCTTGACTTAGGGCATTGTAGATGGCCCTTAGTTCCAGAATATTTATGTGAAGGGAAGTCTCCTGACTCGACCATAGTCCTTGGAAGTTTCTTCCCTGTGTGACTGCCCCCCAGCCTCGAAGGCTGGCATCCGTGGTCACCAGGACCCAGTCCTGTATGCCGAACCTGCGGCCCTCTAGAAGATGGGCACTCTGCAGCCACCACAGTAGCGACACCCTGGTTCTTGGAGACAGGGTTATCAAGCGATGCATCTGAAGATGCGATCCGGACCACTGGTCCAACAGGTCCCACTGAAAGATTCTGGCATGGAACCTGCCGAAGGGAATTGCTTCGTAAGAAGCCACCATCTTTCCCAGGACCCGCGTGCAGCGATGCACTGATACCTGTTTTGGTTTCAGGAGGTCTCTGACTAGAGATGACAACTCCCTGGCTTTCTCCTCCGGGAGAAACACTTTTTTCTGGACTGTATCCAGAATCATACCCAGGAACAGTAGTCGTGTCGTCGGAACCAGCTGTGACTTTGGCATATTCAGAATCCAGCCGTGCTGGTGCAGCACCTCCTGAGATAGTGCTACTCCCACCAACAACTGTTCCTTGGACCTCGCTTTTATTAGGAGATCGTCCAAGTACGGGATAATTAAAACTCCCTTTTTTCGAAGGAGTATCATCATTTCCGCCATAACCTTGGTAAATACCCTCGGTGCCGTGGACAGTCCAAACGGCAGCGTCTGGAATTGGTAATGGCAATCCTGTACCACAAATCTGAGGTACTCCTGGTGAGGATGGTAAATGGGGACATGCAAGTAAGCATCCTTGATGTCCAGGGATACCATGTAATCCCCCTCGTCCAGGCTCGCAATAACCGCCCTGAGCGATTCCATCTTGAACTTGAATTTTTTTATGTATGTGTTCAAGGATTTCAAATTTAAAATGGGTCTCACCGAACCGTCCGGTTTCGGTACCACAAATAGTGTGGAATAGTAACCCCGGCCTTGTTGAAGTAGGGGTACCGTGATTATCACCTGCTGGGAATACAGCTTGTGAATTGCCGCTAGCACCGCCTCCCTGTCTGAGGGAGCAATCGGCAAGGCAGATTTTAGGAACCGGTGGGGTGGAGACGCCTCGAATTCCAGTTTGTACCCCTGAGATACTATTTGAAGGATCCAGGGATCCACCTGTGAGCGAGCCCACTGATCGCTGAAATTCTTGAGGCGGCCCCCCACCGTACCTGGCTCCGCCTGTGGAGCCCCACCGTCATGCGGCGGACTTGGAAGAAGAAGCGGGGGAGGACTTTTGCTCCTGGGAACCTGCTGTTTGTTGCAGTCTTTTTCCCCTACCTCTGCCTCTGGACAGAAAGGACCCGCCTTTTCCACGCCTGTTTTTCTGGGTCCGAAAGGACTGAACCTGATAAAACGGCGCCTTCTTAGGCTGTGAGGGGACATGGGGTAAAAATGCTGACTTCCCAGACGTTGCTGTGGAAACTAGGTCCGAGAGACCATCCCCAAATAATTCCTCACCCGTATATGGTAACACTTCCATGTGCTTTTTTGAATCTGCATCTCCTGTCCACTGGCGAGTCCATAAGCCTCTCCTAGCAGAAATGGACAATGCACTTACTTTAGATGCCAATCGGCAGATTTCCCTTTGTGCATCTCTCATATATAAGACTGAGTCTTTTATATGGTCTATGGTTAACAGGATCGTGTCTCTGTCTAATGTGTCAATATTTTCTGACAGTTTATCTGACCACGCAGCGGCAGCACTGCACATCCAAGCTGACGCAATAGCTGGCCTAAGTATAATGCCTGTGTGTGTATATACAGACTTCAGGATCGCCTCCTGCTTTCTATCAGCAGGTTCCTTGAGGGTGGCCGTATCCGGAGACGGTAGTGCCACCTTTTTAGACAAACGTGTGAGCGCTTTATCCACTCTAGGGGGTGTTTCCCAACGTGACCTATCCTCTGGCGGGAAAGGGAACGCCATTAGTACCTTCTTAGGAATTACCAATTTTTTATCAGGGAAAGCCCACGCTTCTTCACACACTTCATTTAATTCATCTGATGGGGGAAAAACTACGGGTAGTTTTTTCTCTCCAAACATAATACCCTTTTTAGTGGTACCAGTAGTTATATCAGAAATGTTTAACACCTCTTTCATTGCCTCAATCATACAGTGAATGGCCTTAGTGGGCATCAGGTTTGACTCATCGTCGACACTGGTGTCAGTATCCGTGTCGACATCTGGGTCTGCTTGAGGTAGCGGGCGTTTTAGAGCCCCTGACGACCCATGCGACGCCTGGGCAGGCACGAGCTGAGAAGTCGGCTGTCCCACATTTGGCATGTCGTCGATTTTCTTATATAAGGAGTCTATACGTGCACTCATTACTTTTCATAAGCCCATCCACTCAGGTGTCTGCCCCACAGGGGGTGACATCCCTTCTAAAGGCATCTGCTCCGCCTCCACATCATTATCCTCATCAAACATGTCGACACAGCCGTACCGACACACCGCACACACACAAGGAATGCTCCGAATGAGGACAGGACCCACAAAAGCCCTTTGGGGGGACAGAGTGAGAGTATGCCAGCACACACCAGAGCGCTATATAATGCAGGGACTAACTAAGTTATGTCCCCTATAGCTGCTTTTTATATTATATATGCATTGCGCCCAAATTTAGTGCCCCCCCTCTCTGTTTTTACCCTGTTCTGAAGTGTAGACTGCAGGGGAGAGCCAGGGAGCTTCCTTCCAGCGGATCTGTGAAGGAGAAATGGCGCCAGTGTGTCTGAGGGAGATAGCTCCGCCCCTTTTCCGCGGCCTATTCTCCCGCTTTTTTCTGGATTCTGGCAGGGGAATTTACCACATATATAGCCTCTAGGGCTATATATTGTGGTATTTTTGCCAGCCAAGGTGTTTTTATTGCAGCTCAGGGCGCCCCCCCCCAAGCGCCCTGCACCCTCAGTGACCGGAGTGTGAAGTGTGCATGAGGAGCAATGGCGCACAGCTGCAGTGCTGTGCGCTACCTTGGTGAAGACTGATGTCTTCTGCCGCCGTTTTTCCGGACCTCTTCTTGCTTCTGGCTCTGTAAGGGGGACGGCGGCGCGGCTCCGGGACCGAACACCAAGGACTGGGCCTGCGGTCGATCCCTCTGGAGCTAATGGTGTTCAGTAGCCTAAGAAGCCCAATCCGGCTGCAAGCAGGAGAGTTCGCTTCTTCTCCCCTTAGTCCCTTGCTGCAGTGAGCCTGTTGCCAGCAGGTCTCACTGAAAATAAAAAACCTAAAATTATACTTTCTTTCTAAGGGCTCAGGAGAGCCCCTAGTGTGCATCCAACCTCGGCCGGGCACGAAATCTAACTGAGGCTTGGAGGAGGGTCATAGTGGGAGGAGCCAGTGCACACCAGGTAGTCTAAGATCTTTCTAGAGTGCCCAGCCTCCTTCGGAGCCCGCTATTCCCCATGGTCCTTACGGAGTTCCCAGCATCCACTAGGACGTTAGAGAAACATGCTTTAAATGTAATCTGCATAGCAACAGAAAACCTCTTAGTGCAGCTGGAATCCAGGACATGTGCTCAAGAATGGATTACATATATTTTGTAACACGCAAGTCGCTAGTGAGGAAGGTTCCCCCAAGAATCGTATTTCCTTCCCTTCTCACATAAACACTACATATTACTGTACAGGAAAAGGAGGGTATTTGGGGTAATCCTCTGGATTTCTCCCTATACTCAACTACTGTGGCTCCAACAGCTTCTGCTGGATGAGAGCAGATAGCCCTCACATGTAACAGATATGGCACATTACCATCAAGCAGAAAGGATCAGGTAATATACAATATCGGCTATCAATAGAGAATTAAAAACACTTCTAAAAATATAACAATTCACAAAATAGGACCACTGTCACAATGAACCTTACTATTCAGCCAAATAATATACTGTCCCATAGATTGCAAGCTTGCCCTCTTTCTGTGTCTGCTAATACCTAACCTTGTTTCTCTTACGTCCTAGAGGATACTGGGGTGCATTTAGTTCCATGGGGGTATAGACGGGTCCACTAGGAGCCATAAGTACTTTAAGAATTTTATAGTGTGGGCTGTCTCCTTCCTCTATGCCCCTCCTACCAGACTCAGTTTAGAAAATGTGCCCGGAGGAGCCGGTCATGCTGAAGGAAGCTCCTGAAGAGTTTTCAGCATTTATTTTATATGTTTGTTATTTTCAGGCAGGGCTGGGTGGCACCAGCCTGCCTGCTTCGTGGGACTTAGGGGGAGGGGGAGGGCCCCACCTCTTGAATGGTTAATGGTCCCGTTCCCCGCTGACAGGACACTGAGCTCCTGAGGGAACTATTCGCAAACACCACCACGGCGAGAGTACATTCCCGCAGCACGCCGCCACCCCTAACAGAGCCAGAAGAATGAAGAGTGGCGAGTACTGAGCCGGTGTCCCAGGTTATCGGGGCGCCGGCCGTTATGGCGGCACGAGGGTATGGAGACGTACGGCTTCTAACCGGGGCGGAATGCATCTCCGGACACAGTACACAACTGCGTCTCAGTACACTGTACCCATACTGGCAACACAGCCTTAAAACGGTTTCTGTCCATTTTAGGCACCAAATTCCTCAGCCAGTATAAAAAAAAAGCGGGATGACCGCGCGCCATTGAAGGGGCGGGGCTTACTATGAGAGGATCCAGCAGCTCACCAGCGCTATTTTCCCTCTGCAGTGGACACAGACGCTGACTGTGACTCCAAATTACCTCAGCGGTACCAGGGGGTCATAGCAGGGGGCGGGGCGATTACTAGTGTATTAAGTCCCCTATCGGGGTACTTAGTCTGCAACACGGCTAAGCTTGTCATTTGCGGTAGGGCCGCGATGGGGGCTGGCTCCAAACAACTGTGTGTCTCCCTGAAGGGCTCTTTGTGGGTTAATTGTGCTTAACCTTTTCCTGTGTGTGTGTGCTGTCACATTTACATTATGTCAGGCAAAGAGTGTGTTTCTTGTACAGCTGAGTGTTCCTCTTCACCAGGGGGCTCACAGAATGGTGGGACTGAACCAGAGTGAGTTAATTCTCTGAAAGGAATGATCTCCACTCTTTCTACAAAACTGTCCTGCAATGAGAAAGAGACGCAATACTTAAAAAAAGACTGTGGATGAGTTTATGAGCAGAGACTCGGTCCCCAAAACAGCGTCTCAATCCCCTCCCATTTGTACGCAAAAGCGATCTTTGGCTAATATCCTGCAGTCTGAATTCGATGCTGAAGGATCAGACTTGGAGGAGGGTGAGGTAGACTTGGAGGGGGGGAGGGGGGGTGCGGCTCTGTCACAGGGAATAAAGGCTCTTATAGAAGCTATCAGATGTTCTGCATATTCCTGATAAGGTGTCAGAGGAGTGTGGGGAATCTTATTTTAATGTAAAAAAGAAGTCCTCAGTCACTTTTCCTGTGTCAAAGGAATTGAATACCCCGTTTGAAGAACCGTGGGTTAATCCTGATAAAAAATGTCAGATCCCTAAAAGGTTGCTCATCTTTTCCCTTTCCTCTGGAGGCTGTCACGAAAAATTGTATTGCCTCTTCCTGGTGCAGCCTCCCTAAAAGACACGGCTGATCGTAAAATTGAGACTACACTCAAATCATTGTACATAGCTGCTGCGGTGGCCCAGAGACTCACTATTGCATGTGCGTGGATCACAAAAGCTATTGCAAAATGGTCAGGTAACCTAATTGAGGGGTTAGATTCCTTGTTTAGGGGGGATGTTTTACTCCTGCAGCATATACAGGACTCTGCGAACTTTATGGTGGAAGCCATAAAAGAGATAGGCTTGCTTAACGCACGCACCACTGCTATGGCAGTGTCTGCACGCAGGGGCTTGTGGCTATGCCAGTGGACTGCTGACGCGGACTCCAGGAAAGGCGTGGAAGGCCTACCATTCACAGGAGAGGCCTTGTTTGGAGATGACCTAGACAAATGGATCTCCACAGCTACTGCGGGTAAGTCTACGTATCTTCCTTCCGCAGCCCCCCCTACCAAGAAGACTTATTCAGTTTCTAAGTCACAGTCCTTTCGGACGTCCAAGTTCAAGGGCAAATCCAGAGGCGCTTCTACGTCATCCGGCGGTGCTAGAGGTAAACTACGCAAACCAGCAATTGCAGGTGCTCAGGAACAGAGCTCAGGCTCTGCTTCCTCAAAGATTTCAGCATGACGGTGGACCGCAATGCCTGGAAGACTGTCAGATGGGAGCGCGACTACAATTCTTCAGTCAGATCTGGTCAAGTTCGTTCCAGGATCCCTGGGTCATAGATTTTATTTCCCAGGGCTACAGACTGGAGTTCCAAGAGCTCCCACCTCACAAATTCTTCAAAATCAGGCTTGCCAATTTCACAAGAGGCAAGTATAACTTTACAGTATGCCATACAAAAACCGGTACAGACTCGGGTCATTGTTCCAGTTCCACCTCATCTGCTCAACAAGGGGTACTATTCCAACTTGTTTGAACCCGTACTTACGGGTGTTCAAATTGGAGATGGAGTCTCTGAGAGTGGTAATCTCAGGTCTGGAGGAAGGGGAATTCCTAGTGTCTCTGGATATCAAGGATGCGTACCTTCACATTCCGATCTGGCCGCCTCATCAGGCTTATCTACGGTTTGCACTGCAGGACTGTCACTACCAGTTCCAGGCCCTGCCCTTTGGTCTCTCCACGGCACCAAGGGTGCTCACCAAAGTGATGGCAGAGATGATGTTTCTACTCCGCAAACAGGGAGTGAACATAATTCCGCACCATCAGGGAAAGGTTGCTGGACAGCATTGGTCTCTAAACAAAACTCCTCCAGGATCACGGGTGGATTCTGAACCTTCCGAAATCTCACCTAAAGCCAACACGGAGGTTCCCATTCCTGGGAATGATACTTGACACGGAGTCACAAAAAGTGTTCCTTCCATTGGAGAAGGCATTGGTGATCCAGTCGATGGTTCGGGACGTCCTGAAGCCAACCCGGGTGTCGGTGTATCTGTGCATTAGCCTTCTGGGGGAAATGGAGGCCTCTTACGAGGCTCTTCAATACGGAAGGTTTCACGCAAGTCCCTTCCAGCTCGATCTGGTGGACAAATGGTCCGGATCGCATCTTCATATGCACCAGAGGATCAGTCTGTCGCCAAAAGCCAGGATCTCTCTTCTGTGGTGGCTATAGACTTCTCACCTCGAAGGTCGGTGGTTCGGAATTCAGAACTGGATCTGTTAACCACAGACGCAAGCCTCAGAGGTTGGGGAGCAGTCACTCAGGGGGTGCAGTTTCAAGGAAGATGGTCAAGTTAGGAAGTTGTCCTTCCAATCAACATTCTGGAACTCCGGGCCATATACAACGCCCTTCTGCAGGCCTCACATCTTCTTTAAAATCGGCCATACAGGTCCAGTCGGACGATGTGACGGCAGTGACGTACATAAACCGACAGGGCGGAACAAAGAGCAGAGCAGCAATGTCAGAGGTGTCAAGAATTCTCCTCTGGGCAGAAAGAAACGCTGTGGCGTTGTCAGTGGTCTTCATTTCGGGAGAAGACAATTGGGAAGCAGACTTCCTCAGCAGACACGACCTGCAGCCGGGGGAGTGGGGCCTTCACCCAAAAGTGTTCAGGTGCTTGACAAGTTGATGGGGATATCCACAGATCGACAGGATGGCCTCTCGGCTCAACAAGAAGCTCAAGTGGTATTGTTCCAGATCGAGAGACCCACAGGCGGTGGCGGTAGACGCCCTGATGACTCCATGGGTCTATCAGATGCTGTACGTGTTTTCTCCACTTCCTCTGATCCCAGGAATTCTAAAGAGAATAAAAAGGGAAAAGGTTCAAGCAATACTCATTGCTCCAGACTGGCGAAGAAGGGCCTGATACGCGGACCTTCTGGAGATGCTCCTTGAAGATCCGTGGCCTCTACCTCCTTGCGAGGATCTTCTGCTACAGGGCCCGTTCGTCTAATAGGACTTACCACGTCTACGTTTGATGGCATGGTAGTTGAACGGCTGATTCTAGCCAGGAGAGGGATCCCTAACACGGTTATCCCGACTACGATCCAAGCCAGAAAGGGGGTAATGTCTAAGCATTACCATCGTATTTGGAAGAAATACGTCTCTTGGTGTGAGAGCAGAAATTATTCTGCTGTGGAATTTCATCTGGGACGTTTCCTGCTTTTTCTGCAGGCAGGTGTGGATGTGGGCCTATGTCTGGGCTCCATAAAAGTCCAGATTTCGGCCTTGTTCATTTTCTTTTAGAAACAATTGGCTTCTGTCCGTGAGGTCCAGACGTTCTTGAAAGGTGTTCTGCACATCCAACCTCCCTTTGTGCCTCCCACGTCATCTCGGGATCCCAACGTGGTGCTGCAGTTCCTCCAATCGGACTGGTTAGAACCATTACAGGAGGTGGACTTAAAATATCTTACGTTGAAAACCGTCACACTGTTAGCCTTGGCTTCAGCAAGACGTGTGTCGGAGTTGGGGGCTTTGTCTCATAAAAGTCCCTATTTAAATTTCCACAAGGACAGAGCTGAACTCAGAACTCGTCAGCAATTTCTTCCTATAGTGGTGCCTGCGTTTCACATCAACCAACCTATTGTGGTTCCGGTTGTCACCGACACTTCTGCTACTTCAAAGTCTTTGGATGTTGTGAGAGCTTTGAAGGTGTATGTAAAGAGAATAGCTCGTCACAGAAAAACGGACTCGCTGTTTGTTCTTTATAATCCCAATAAGATTGGGTGTCCTGCTTCAAAGCAGACAATTGCACGCCGGATCAGACTTACTATCCAGCATGCTTATTCCACGGCAGTATAGATAGTATTCACCAGCGCTAGGTTTTAAAATTAAAAATAATACTCTAGTTAAAAATAATTTCAGGACGGTAGGTTATGTTGAAAACAGTATACAATATATTTAATAAAAGTAATCTCATAAAATCACAGATGCCTATAAAGCATGATTAGAAATTTAAATAGTCATGTGAAATGGCACATCCACATATTTCCTCAACATATGTTAATTCATACCCCGGCTAGGACTTCCACTGGAATTATGTCCATGAACTTGTTGTTGGAGAGTTGATGAATATATATTGTGATTGATCTTATGTTTTCTACTTCAGAAGGAACACTTGATATGGATAAAACTGTCCCCCTATTGATTTCACTGTGTGATTTCCCTGTGTGACTTGTTATAATGGGAAGTCGATCACCATTCCAGTGATCAATACATTATAATAATATTCTTTAAATACTATTATGTTACCTGATAAGTAAATGATTTATAAACTTTATTGCATGTCTCTAAGAGCATTGACTATTATAAGTACGTTAAGAATTTGTGCTCTAAGTTAGAATGATTGCTATAGAGCTACATCTCAGATCGGCAGATCTATTGCTACATTGTCCATTTTTTGCTCTATCTACTTGTTACATAAGATTGCGATCCAGCTGGGTTGGTGCGCGTGCGCGGGCCGCGTTGGTCCGTGCTCACTCTGTTCTGTGCGGCCCGTTGCCATGGTACAACGCTCGGGCTCCGATCACGTGACCAACCACGTGTTTCGGCGTCGCGCGGCATGGTGGGGGCCGGACAGACAACCATGGTGGGTGCGGGAGTGCGCGCGTCTGACGCATGCGCACCAACAAAGATCAATGACGTTTTGAGTCAGTCTAGTCATCTGACGACTAGCGACCAATCACTTACAATAAACAGATCATGTGACGAATGTAGTCACATGACCGGACTTGAGGATGTTTACATTATAATTAAAAGGTACTTTTTAATACTTTCCACTACTCGTTTTTAGATACAAATTGACATATACACATGTGAGACCAATTGCAATATGAATTATGTGTTACTTTTACATTTTTGGACGGTTAGGTTTTTGTTGAATAAATTGTTTTTCAGGTGTCTATGATTACATCAAATTGCTCAGGGTTTATAAGGAGCCACAGGACAGCACTCTAACATTCACTCCTGAGGAAGCTGGGTGTCAACACCAGCGAAACGCGTCGAGTTAGAGATTACAGGACACATCCTCAAAATTATCCTCAACACTGCTGGACTTTGTCATCATCACCCATACGGCACCAATTGGACAGCATTTCCCTGGACATTTCCATCTGTGGAGAAAATTGGAGGTTTCCCTGTCTGCTTGAAACGCTTGCATTGGTATGCTTAAAAGGGACTTTCTTTACTCCATTGCTTTCATCAACTCTCCAACAACAAGTTCATGGACATAATTCCAGTGGAAGTCCTAGCCGGGGTATGAATTAACATATGTTGAGGAAATATGTGGATGTGCCATTTCACATGACTATTCAAATTTCTAATCATGCTTTATAGGCATCTGTGATTTTATGAGATTACTTTTATTAAATTTATTGTATACTGTTTTCAACATAACCTACCGTCCTGAAATTATTTTTAACTAGAGTATTATTTTTAATTTTAAAACCTAGCGCTGGTGAATACTATCTATATTGCTTCTATATTTCTTTGGGGAATTACCACCCCCTACACCAGCAGCTTCTTGACAGCGCACTCTATCTTCTTTTTCATACACATTTATTCCACGGCAGGCTTGCCATGTCCAAAATCTGTACAGGCCAACTCTACTAGGTCGGTGGGTTCTTCCTGGGCTGCTGCCCGAGGTGTCTCGGCTTTACAGCTCTGCCGAGCAGCTATTTGGTCAGATTCGAATACGTTTGCTAAGTTCTAGAAGTATGATACTTTGGCCTCTGAGGACCTTCAGTTTGGTCAATCAGTTCTGCAGGAACCTCAGCACTCTCCCACCCGGTTTGGGAGCTTTGGTACATCCCCATGATACTAAATGGACCCCAGTATCCACTAGAAAGTTAGAGAAAATAGGATTTTAATTACCTACCGGTAAATCCTTTTCTCGTAGTCCATAGAGGATACTGGGCGCCCGCCCAGTGTTTCGTTCTTCCTGCAATGTTACTTGGTCTCTCTTTTTTTCTTGCTTAGAAATACCCCTCCCTTTCGAGTACCCGAATGATATCATTAAGCTGATTGAGCATCTACCATTATATATGTCTGTTGTGAGAGGCAGAGAGGTTCCTGCATTAGGAGGAGGTGCAAGCCCTGACATGCCACATGGAGCATTATGGGGTTGCTCCAAGGTAGGTAGCTCTTAGCTTAGACATATTGTAGTAAGGAGCCATTATCATGTGGCTCCTTGCTGGTTAATCATAGACCCAGATTGGGGTAATGGAGGTGTGGGGTGTGGTTCCTCTGGACTGGCTGAGCTGGATGGCTTTAGTGTGGCATACCTTTACATTCTATTAACACTTTTCACTTATTAATTTTTTAAACACTATTTCTCTATTTTAATTACATTTCATTTTTGTGTCACCTTCTTTATAGCTTCGGCTTCCCAAATACTAATTTATTAACACTATAGTTTTTTCACTGGTATGCTGCCCTGGGCTTTCTGGCTTCTGTTGGTGTTTTGGGGTGCCACACCCTGCACCTAGATATAGCGCTAGGGACCCCAAATATACAGAGACGCCTTGATGAGGCTTTGGTGCTTATGCACACATTTGCGCAAATGTGTAACCAAGATCTCTGAATTCTAATATTATGTGGGATTTATATCTGGTTAGTGTTATCATTCAGGGTGCTGGGGGAAACAATTTCTCTTTTTTTTTCTTGCTTAAGTAATGTTGGTTCAGCCGTTGCTGTTCCAAGTTTGGTTAGCTTGGCTTTCCTCTTGTTGTGTGTGCTGGTTCGGAATCTCACCACTATCATTATCTATCCTTCTCTCAAAGTATGTCCGTCTCCTCGGGCACAGTTTCCTAGACAGAGTCTGGTAGGAGGGGCATAGAGGGAGGAGCCAGCCCACACTATCAAATTCTTAAAGTGCCCATGGCTCCTAGTGGACCAGCCTAAATAGACCCCAGTATCCTCTACGGACTACGAGAAAAGGATTTACCGGTAGGTAATTAAAATCCTATTTTATCACTGTTTGTTTCAAATTGTAAAAGTGCTGCTAAAAGTGCTGTCTCTATAAAAAAAATGTTTATAATAATAATCATCATAACAATCCTGTTCTTAATATACCTGTCACTGAGGTGGAGAAAACTGCTGCTTTCATCTTGGTGTTCGTCTTCAAAACTGAGATTGGACCAGCTGCCGGTGCTGTCATCCCCCACACTGACACTGGTCTGTTGGCTGGTCACTGAGTCCACTGACTGAAAGCCATCTTTATCAACAGTACTGAAGAGCACAGAAACAATGCTGAGTCTACTATGTGATTATAAGGGTTCATTCACCTTTAAAAATGACAATTATATTTTGAATATGTCATATATATACTAAAATTATACTTTTATTCTGATTTGGTGCTTTTATCATAGAAACTTTTACACAAGCAGCTGCAGAAATAAATTACATTGCACTATGTTAATGGTCAGTCTGAGACCAAAAGAAGGATGCTCAACCAACCCAATGTTCAACATTGTCCCAAAACGCTCATCAAACAGAATGACAGGGATCCAACATCCAGGGGTCATTTCAAATGGCAGTTAGGAGCTGATTGGCTGATACTTTAACTTCGGTCCACTTAATTTCTCTCCAAGGCTTAGTAAATAGACACCCAACAAATCACTGTTTGTAAGTACCACATACAAGAAAGTTTCTAAAATGTTCTCACTGAAAGCAGTTTTTCTCAGTTGGGCAATGTCCTAATAAAGTTTTATCCACCATCCCTTTTATTTATCATTTGGGAAACCACTCAGACCCTTCTCTATGTTTGGTCCATTCAGAATTTATCCCCGATGTTCCTTTTCCCCTCTCACCTTTTTTTTAATTTTTTTTAGACAAAATTAACACCTTATATAGATCAGCAAGTTCCTACACTGGGGTGATTCTCATACCGTAAATGTCCACACAGTAATCACTATGGTTCTCTCCTTTTTCATCAATTTCTCGGGAAAAATTAAATGAAGCTCAAGGTCTCATAGGTGCAATAAGCTCCTGAATGCATTCTGGGTATTATGATGCAAAAATCATTATTTATTTTTGCTTGCACCAATGAGATGTGAGCTAAGATAAGTAAGGCTTCTTACAAGTAATATCCCTTAGGACATCACGCTTAATTGAATCTACCTCTGTCTGGTTGCTTACTGGCACAGTTAGATGGATCTCCTATAGATTTCTACAGACAACCGTAACCCCCACTGGTGTATTTATAATGGGTGCAGTGTGTGTGGTGCGCACAGGCCCCCTGGGTCAAGGAGGACCCACAGTGCACATCCTGCACAATTTTTTCTAATACTTAACCTCCCAGCACCATTTTCCCAGTGTTTCACAAATATGCAGTAGGAGAATCACTGGGAAAATGGCCGCCATGCCATTTTCCTGGAGACCTGTCCATGCGCACTAGATTCTGGAACAGCACTAAGGTCCCCTAGTGACCCTAGTGCACAGAGTCAAGAGCGCAGCCGGCTAGAGAGGATGGGGCCCAGAAGGAGACTGCACACGAGCCTCCGTCTCCCGGAAGAAGCCCCTGATATCCACCTCGTTTAGGCAAACGGATTCAATTCAATTTAATAGGTAACTTCATAGGTACCCTAACATTTGAATGGCGCATTCAATTTTCATTTCATTTACTTTTTTGGGGGTTCTTCTGTGCTGGAATTCATTAAATATTTTTTTCAAAATCGGTATTTTGGGGGTATGATTTGTCACATTTACTGGGAGTAATTCATGGGAGCACAGGACAGCATAAGTTCACTATTGTCACCTGCCGCTGACCACATGTTTTAATCGGGTTACCCCAACAGCAGGAAAAGGCAGAACTACCAACATGAAACTGATGAGCTATATTATTGTAGTTAATAAATCTTCAGTTTGCACATTTTGAGGATGTTAAACAAAAATAAGTAAATAATAAATTATACAGCTTACCTGATGTTAAATACATGCCCAATGTTCTTCATAGCAGACATCATGATTTCCGTGGTAAGGCTTTCTGCAAAGCTGACCCCATCATGCCCAATGCCACTATCCGCTGCCAAACTCGTATTACTCAGCTCACGCTCAGCTTTTTCAATAGCTGCACTCACAATTTTATCCGCCAGCACTGCTCGCTTATCAAAGTCAATGTGGATCTTAGGGATATTAAGATGGAAAAGTCTTGATTTCTGACAAGCATTTTGCTTGGACTTAGAACATTGCTTAGTTTTTCTGGAAACATCTTGTCCCAGCAAGAAGTGACAGGAGGATACAGGGTTTCCGTTCTGCTCTTTTACACTACACAGCCTACAAGCAGTTCCATAAGAATGTGTAAGTTTTCCAGCATGTGGGACTTTATCTGCTTTTTTCCTATTTTCTGCAGCTTGTAGCCTGGCTGCCTCCATGCTGAATTCCAAGGTGCCATCTACAACATTGCAGGCATACTGTTCAATAGCTTGCATAATCCCCTCGCTAATACCATGATCATTTAAACTGCCTGTGCTATGATATAACTTCTGTTTAGGAGTTAAAGGAAGGAGTGTCTTGGGGTAGGATGTTTTAACGACCTCACCAGTAATATAATCATGTTTCGATTTTGTATAGAGACAAGAATCGGTCAGTGATTTGGGAAGTGAAGCAGTTGACATTTTTAGCTTTCTCTTTACGTCACATGTTATGGTATGTGCTAAAGATTCAGCAAAAGTGAGCAGGCCAGCATGTTCAGATTTCTGTACAGAGTCCTCATTGAAAGAACGAAGAGTAAAGTTACTCAGTCTGCGTTTATTTTTGTCTGAATGATGGGTTCTACTCAACAGTCTACGTATTTCTTTACTACAGTTTGCTTCAGACTTAACTCTATGGATAACCTTACGATTACATTTAACTTTAGTGGTTTTAGAGGCCTGTTGGAGGCCAGACTTTATAGCGCTATAAACTAACCTACCAGCGTATTGATCCAAAATGAGCTCACTGTTCCCTCCTTCCATCTTTAGCACCCGTATAAGATGGTCTGCATATTCTTCAGTCACACTTTCACAGCTGGGGTATTTTGAGGTCAAACCAGCACCATCATTATAATGAGGCAAATGAAGAGTGGCCGGATCAGTTGATTTAAAATTCATATTTGCATATTTGTAACCTCTTTCTTTGGGTCTACAGTCTTTATCATATAGTCGGGAATTGCCACAGTCTACATCACACATTGAGTTCTTCCTGCTGCCAATCATTTCCTTTGCATCATTAATGACCTCCCCGGCAACACAGTTTGCATATCTACACATGGTCTCTAGCAGGTCTTCAGTAATATTTCTCATATAGGCAGGGTAACCCCACTTATCACTCAACACGCTCAGCTGCGACCGGTTCCTAATGGATGCTCCCTGAGCAGATTCATCCTCTAATGAGCATGCAGCCATGTCAGTGGCAACAGAAATTATGTTACTTGACAAGTAGTCTGCATATCTACAGGTTTCCTCGGATACTTCAAGCTCTTCAGAACTATCATCACTGCTTGAGCTTTCAACCTCTTCGGAAAGTGATCTCATGAGTTTAAGCATAAAATCATCTCTCTTTGTATTGTCGTGTTCAAATACAGACAGATGGGGAGTAGAAGGTGGCGTGGCGGGATAGAAGTCTTTTGCTAGTTTTCCTTTAAGTCGCTTGCCAAGCTTTCTCATGCTTCTTTCAGGACTTATGTCATAGGATGTTATAGGTGTTGGAGGTGGAGTACTAGGCAGTGCTATTCCAGTGGAATCTCTTTGCCGAATCTTATCTTCAACAAATAATTCTTCGCCACAATTACACATTACTGAGGAGAAATGGTTGATGTGAGGGAGACAACTATGAATGCTGAACAATGAAGAATCTGAAACATCATTCTTCTGAACAGTTCTCTTTGCAGCCCAACCTTCTGTATTTGTTTTACTATACATAGTATTTGAATTCACTGCACAACTGCCTGAGGAACGTCTTTCTGAGGCTTCCCACTTGTAGTCCTGTGCCGACTGCTTTACAATAAAGCATGGATTTAGGGACATTTGCTCACCAACTTGAGGACACCTAAAAATCCTTTTCTGCTGCTCCGAAGATTTGGGGGAATAAGTCAACATTTCAGTGTCTTGAGGCATAACTTTATGCTGGTCAACAAAATTAATAGGCAATTCCCTACTCAGTTTCATTACGTCTAAATTGTTTGAAAACATATCTGCAGTCCTACCTAGTGTATGTTTAAAACTACCCTTGCCCAAACCATCAGTGCAATTATGTTGTGATGCTTCTCCATCTAATGAAAGACACAGAGAAGGCCTCTCAATTATCTTTTTAGTCATCATTTCAGCATAATCTTCCACGGTTTTGGCAGATTGTATTACATCATATGCTTCGTTTACAATCATGTCTACCATAGTTACGGAGAAGGCCTTTACTCCATCTGCATCTTGCTGCTCCTGTAGGCTATTGCTAACGCCATCTTTAGAAGACGATATAATAGTTGTACCAGATATTTCAGCAATGCTTTTTGTTGACAAGTTATACTTTTTTACATTATCTACATAAACGTATGTATCACTAGATATTGGTTTCTGGCTCAGAACTTTGGCAGCTACAGGTACTGGAACAGAGCTCATAAGCCCAGATGTAAAGAACAAAGCATACTGAACAGTATAATCTCTTTTAGACTTAGCAGGTGACACTTCTTGAAATCCAGGAGAAGTGGATGTGGGTGATGATTGCACTGACATAGCTTCAGAGCTTACGTATCGGAGGTTGTCCATAGAAACACTTATAGCGGCTTCTGTTGTAAAAGACACATTCACTTGAGATAATTCAATAAAGGCTTCCTGAATAACAGATTCTGATAAATCTTTAGCATAGGAACTTACAGCTACATCTTCATAGTCAAAAGATTGGCAATAAGATACAGTTGGAGTCGGTGGGTGGGAAAACTGACAAACCTCCATGATCCCTTCGAAAACAAGCTCTTCTGCAAGGTCAGCAGCGAAACGCGTGACAGCATTAGTAACCATTTGCTTCTTTATATGCCGAAGTTCCTGCAGGGCACTTGTAATGACTTCACTGACCATGAGGTTTGCCAAACTATTGATGGCTCGTTTTTTAATTGAAAAGGCTCGTCTCCTCCCAATTTCATAGAAAGCCATTTGGACTATATATGAAGTTAGTCTTGCAGCTAGGTGGCATAATGCGCTAGTACAAGATGAAACACCCCTTTGCAAGTCTTTAAATGCGCTGCCTAAACTGTTTTCTACCAGATCTGCCGCAAATTTCTGAATGCCTCCCTTAATTGATTTGTGTTTGGACTTCAATTTACGGTCTGACTCTTTGCTATGTGATTTGCGTTTATGCTTCATATTTTTCTCCTGCTCTTTTTTGACAAAGCTGGAAGATGGTTTGGTATTAAAAACGGAGTCAAACACATTAATGCATACATGGTTAGCATAATCACTAAATTTACTGAAAGAATTGTCCTCTTGACTAACCAAGTGAGAACAATCTGTGGTTGTGGGAACTCCAGGAGGACTAAAGGCAGATGATCTAATTGGACTAAACAAGGTTCCATTATCTTCGGCACAGATCTTTGCCAGGCGAGGGGAGTCTGGTAAATCAGATACACTACTAAAAGGAGATTCTGCCTTACGGGGAGTTGGTTTTTTTACACTGGCTGAGAGTGTAGGGCGATCAAATTGAAACTTTTGTGGATTCATACATACTGTGCTCATGTGCCCTTTGGCACATTTTTTCTTTTTAGGTGGGCTGGCTAGAATGGTTTTCTGAGTAGTCTGGAAATGGTCTTCCAGTGTTGACTCTGGTTCATCAAATCGATCAAAACTATCAAAAAATTCACTTAGTTCAGAATCAGAGTCTTCAATACCATCTTTCCCAACGGGTATCTTTGGCAGGTTCAGTTTTGCTCTTAAGCTTTTCTGATAACCCACTTCATCTAGGAAAATAATTGGACTTGGACTGGAGCAATCAGACTCTGATGATTCCACAGGAGAAGGAGATAAAACAATCTTGTCTTGGGAAGAAACCGTCCTCTGCTTCCAAGTATTGCACATTGAGGTTGTGACAGTGTTTTTACCAGAAGATGACAACTGTGGAAGTTCTACGTAACTCATTAGCATTGTAGACTTAATAGATGATCTACGGCGCACTGAGCTGAATATGATTTTTGATCCACCGACATCGAGGCAATGAGCAGGTTGGGTTTGGGAAGCAGCATCACGCTGATTTCTCACATTTTCCCACCTTACTCCTGAAAGAAAATAACAGTTTATTCTATTATTTGTACATATTCTATCAGTGTACTCCGAACAATAACATAACAAATCTGCATTACAGTGAGGTTAACTCTACTTACAAAGAAAAATTAGCTTTGATTAAAAACAGTAATCAGGCCAAATTCAATTAGCTACAAGCACTGACGAAACGGCTTCCGGTGTCTTCGTGGGACAAGTCCCAGAGTCTGATTTCTGCTTACAGCCTGTGGAAGTGTGAGCAGGCACCAGCCTATCGTAATTGCCATTTACTGAATCACAGCTTCAGGAGTACAAGAACCCTCTCCTCTTAGCTTGACAATAGCATATGGGGATTTTATTCTGCAATGCAAATGGTTTCCAAGAGTCCTATTCATCATAGGGGGCTAGATGGTCCTCGATGAATAAGGAGTTATGGTAGATTTACCATTGTTAACTCTATTCTGCGAGGTACATTGGGTTCCACAGGGAAACATCGGGGTAGAGTGGATCTTAATACACAGGCACCAACAGGCTAAAGCTTTAGGCTGTCCCAGGATGCAGTGGGGCCACCTTTATAACCCCACCTCCAGGCACTGTAAGCTCAGTTTTGCTAACCAGTCAAATGCAGGAGCAGGTAAGTGAGAAGGTAGATGTTAGTCACATAGAACCATATTCTCACGACAGGAAAAGAAACCAGCGGCTAATGCCATACAAACCCATAGAAGCTATGTGGGTCAGGGCGGGCGTCCTGTGGAACCCAATGTACCTCACAGAAAGAGAGTTAACAATGGTAAGTCTACCAAAACGCTCCTTTTCTGCAGCAGGTTACATTGGTTTCCACAGGGAAACATAGGGGATGTCCTAAAGCAGTTCCTTAAGAGAGGGGACGCGCCTTAGCGGGTAGAAGAACCCGGCGTTTAAAGGAAGAAGCATCCTGGGGAGGCGGAAGTGTCAAAGGCATAGAACCTAATGAACGTGTGCACGGAGGACGCACCACAGCGAGCCACCCAAGAAGGTACAACAGACCGAGTAGAATGGGCATTAATAGCGGTAGGAGCTGTGCATAAGCTTGTGCAATCACCATTCTAATCCATCTTGCCAAGGTTTGCTTATTCGCAGGCTATCCACGTTTGTGAAAACCAAACAAGACAAAAAGGGAGTCTGACTTCCTGATTGAGGCAGTCCTCTCCACATATATACGGAGAGCCTGTACCACATCCAAAGACTGCTCTTTGGAGGATAAATCAAAGGCCGGAACCATAATCTCTTGGTTAAGGTGAAAAGATGACACCACCTTATGTAAATAACCTGTGCAAGTTCTAAGAACTGCCCAGGTCACAATGAATTATTAAAAAGTGTGGACGACAGGACAATGAGCCAAAGTCTGACACCCTTCTAGCAGAGGAAATAGCTAGTAAAAACAAGACCTTGGCCGTGAGCCATTTAAGGCAGGGCATTCAGGACAACCGACAGATCCCATGGAGCCACAGGAGGGACATAAGGAGGCTGAATCCGTAAGACACCCTGAGTGAATGTATGAACGTCAGGTATAGGCGCAATTTTCTCTGAAACCATGCCGATAAGGCAGATATGTGAACCTTGAGGTAGGCCACACAAAGGCCTAAGTCCAGGCCTCTTTGCAGATCAGCCAGAATTCTGGAAGTTCTGAATCTGTATGCATCATAATTCTTATTAGCACACCAGGTGAAGTAAGAACTCCAGATCCTGTAATAAATCCGAGCTGAAGTAGGTTTACGGGCTTTTAACATAGTTTGGATGACCACCTCGGAGAATCCTTTGGCTCTCAGGAGTGATGCTTCAAGAGCCATGCCGTCAAAGCCAGCCTGGTCAGGTCCAGATAAAGATAAGGGCCCTGTACGAGGAGGTCTGTGTGCTGAGGAAGTAGAAGAGGACGCTCTGTCGATAGACCCTGCAGGTCTGAGAACTAATGCCGTGTGGTCCACGCTGGAGCGACTAGTAGAAATCCTCCTTGTTTGAACTTCCACAGGACCCTGGGCAAAAGTGACACTGGAGGGAACACGTAAGGCAGCCGAAAGTTTCTTGGAATTGCCAGTGCATCCACGAACGCTGCTTGAGGATCCTTGGTCTTTTATCCGAAGACCAGAAGCTTGTGCTTGTGTTGAGACGCCATCAGGTCTACCTCTGGTAGGCCCCACTTGTCCACTAGGAGTTGAAAGACTTCTGGATAAAGACTCCACTCTCCGGCGTGCACGTCCTGGCGACTGAGGAAGTCCGCTTCCCAGTTCAGAACGCCCGGAATGAACACTGCCGATATTGCTGGCAGATGGCGTGCCGCCCAACAAAGGATTGTTGACACTGCCATCATTGCCATGCGGCTTCAAGTGCCGCCTTGATGGTTTATGTATGCCACCATGGTGGCGTTGTCTGACTGTACTTGAACAGACCTGTTCTGTACCAGAGGCAGGGAGAAAGTCAATGCATTGAACACCGCCTGTAACTCCAGAATGTTTATTGAGAGGAGTGACTCCTCCTTGGTCCAGCGACCCTGAAAAGAGTGTTGCTCCAACACCGCACCCCATCCACTCAGACTAGCGTCCGTTGTCAATAGGACTCAGTCGGGGATCTAGAACGGACAGCCCCTGCTCAATGCTGGTCCTGTAGCCACCAGGTCAGCAACAGATGAACCTCCGGAGTCAAAGTGATCATGTGAGATCTGATCCGATGAGGTAGGCCATCCCACTTGGAAAGGATTAACCTCTGTAGAGGGCGAGAATGAAATTGAGCGTACTCTACCATATCAAATGCCGACACCATGAGGCCTAGTACTTGCATCGGCGAGTGTATTGACATTCTGGGGCAACAAAGGAAGCATCTTATCCTGTCTTGAAGTCTCAGGAAATTTTCTGGAGACAGAAACCGTCGTTGAATGTGTATGTTCAGGAGTGCCCCCAGGTGCACCATGCTCTGAGGTGGAGACAGGCAGGATTTCTTTAAATTAATGAGCCATCCGTGGGCTTGTAGGAAGCTTACCGTCAGTTGTTGATGACGAAGGAGGACATTGTGGGAGTTTGCCAGAATCAGCAAGTCGTCCAGATACGGCAGGATCCTGACTCCCAGGCGACGGAGATGGGCCATCATTACGGCCATGACCTTGGTGAATATCTGAGGAGCCGCAGCCAGCCCAAATGGCAGAGCCTGGAACGGATAGTGGAGGTTGGCAATAGCAAACCGCAGATACTGCTGATGCGACATGGCAATAGGTGTATGCAGGTATGCATCCTGTATATCCAGGGATACCATATAGTCTCCGGGTTCCATAGCCTGTACAATTGTGCGCAGTGTTTCCATACGAAACTTGGAAACTCTTACAAACTTGTTCAGTGATTTGAGGTTGAGTATAGGCTGGAAAGACCCATTGGGTTTCAGAACTAGAAACAGGGTAGAGTAGTAACCTCTGCCTCTCTGGGACAGAGGAAACGGCACTACCACTCCTGTATTCAGGAGGGAACCCACAAACTTTTGCAGAGCTTGCGCCTTTAACGGATCCGAAGGGATAACCGTGTTGCAAAACTGGCGAGGGGGACGTCTCTTGAAGGCGACTGCATACCCGTGAGATACAACTTCCAGCACCCATGCGTCTGAAGTGGTCTTTAACCAGACCTGGGTGAACTGCATAAGTCGGCCTCCCACTTGTTACATAACTCTGCAGGGAGCGAATAGCGAGCAAAGGCCCGTTAAGACAGGGGAATTTATTCCCTGGATTAGACCAGGGATCGTGCCTGATGCCAACCAAATGGTCAGAATGTGGAAAGAGATTTTTAACTACCTTCTGCCGTTTGAACTCATCAGTTTTCTTAGCCACAGTAGTGGAATCCTCATCGTCAATGATTTGTAGGATTTGCTTAATAGCAACCACAAGGGCAGGGACATCAATTTGCAATGGAGAATCCTTGTCAGAAACACCTGATTCAGTGTTTGACAGGACAGTATGCTCCCCCTCCTCTTTAGATGAAATATCTGAGAGATTAGTGGATTGTTATGAGGAAACATTCCGCTTAGATGACCCAGAGACACAAGAGTGACCTGGAGTAGATTTTTGCCTGACCAAGGAATGAGTTAATTGCTGCAACTGGTTAGACAAATTATCCGCCCAAGGTGAATTAACCATAGGGACAATTTGTGGCTCTAATGGCACAGGTGATCCCATAGGGGGCGTAAGGCGTTTCACCAGAGTACCCAGTAGGTTTGTGAACACAGCCCAGGGTGGCTCCTGATTGGTTACAGGAGCTGTGGACTGACAGGGAGATGTATGACAAAGCACACAGACCATCATACACAGCTTCCCCCTCTGGTAAATCTTTGGCACATACTCTGCATGATGCAGGCGCGTCCACAGACTTACTGCCCTTCTTGTTAGACATTGTACACAAATGCAACAGAGCAATTTAGGGGGTCATTCCGAGTTGATCGCTCGCTAGCTAGTTTTAGCAGCCGTGCAAACGCTATGCCGCCGCCCACTGGGAGTGTATTTTAGCTTAGCAGAAGTGTGAACGGTTGTATCGCAGAGCGCCTACAAAATTTTTATATGTTGTTTCAGAATAGCTCAAAACCCACTCAGCGCTTGCGATCACTTCAGACTATTCAGTTCTGGATTTGACGTCACAAACCCGCCCAGCCACGCCTGCGTTTTTCCTGGCACGCCTGCGTTTTTTCCGCACACTCCCTGAAAACGGTCAGTTGTCACCCAGAAACGCCCACTTCATGTCAATCACTCTGCGGCAAGCAGTGCGACTGAAATGCATCGCTAGACCCTGTGCAAAACTACATTGTTCATTGTGCCCGTACGTCGCGCGTGCGCATTGCACCGCATGCGCAAAAATGCAGTTTTTTAGCTTGATCGCTGCGCTGCGAACAAATTCAGCCAATGATCAACTCGGAATGACACCCTTAGTACGATAAAGCGAGACCGAGTACAATATCTATGATTAACACGAATATTGATGAATAAAAAAATGAATATTTATTGAATGGTAATAACCCTAAGCAAGTATTTTGATGCTACTGTGGGCAAATAAAAATAGGAAATAAAGATCATTGATGTAGGGAAAATAGAAGAAATCTTTGAAAAACAAAACTTGAAAGGTGCAAGTCTGCACTAAAACAATTAAACAGTGAAAATTAGGGAAAATGCAGATATGATCATGAGTTATAAGTCATAAATGTTGTCACTTGTGAATGGATTCTTCACAGGTGCTCTGTCTGTATACCACTACGGCTGGTAATGAGTCTTTAAGTCTTATCAACTGATGCTGACTCTAAAATGAGGCATAAATTGATGAATGGGTTAAAGAAAATTAAATCAAAAGGTCCTAGTCCTAACCGGACTGTGATTGTCCTTATAAGTCTCTTTACAGACAGAGAACAGCGTCTCGTACCTCTAAAGTTTGGGGGCAAGTGATGGTGCACTGTCGTTGCGGCCGTGAGATAAGGGGCACAGGTGCGGGTGGGCTGCTCCGGACTGACTTACCCCTCTGCGTCCGTGCCTTACCTCGGTTCGTCCTTTTACGGATCTCCCCGTGAGTTGGCTCCGTGCGCCGGGTTAGTCGTTGTCGGGGGAGAGGGTGCTCTGCCTGCAGGGTCTGAAAGGAACCTGCGGCTGGGACACACTTCTCCACTACGGAGACTCACCTGCGGGATCCTCTTTCTGCCAGTCCGTCTGTGCGGCTTACCGGTGACTTGTCAGCGCCGTTGCTCTCGATCTTTTCTTGCACTTTGCTGCTGTCTGTTGATGTGGATTGGGTGTCCTATATTCTCCAACGCGTTTCAACCGATTTGGTCTTCCTCTGGGAGTCTTTGCAGTGATCGGGCTGTGTCTGGAGTTATATAGCAGGATGGCGGGATTCTCTGCTATTCGTCCATTGTTCCAAGAATTTTATTGGATGTTGGAACTGTCAATCTGTCGTATGAGGGGAGAACCTTTGTGGAATGGGATTTGCTTTATTTCCTGCTGAGAGCACAATTAAAGCTTAATTGCCTAGTCCTGTGGTAGATTTTGGGTTAAACTAAACTTAGATAAAATTGGTGAAATGGAAGAAGCACCTGTGTTTATACACCAGCTGGCAATGCTAATGATGAAACAGAAAATAAAAATAAAATAAAAATATATCGATAAAGACCTTAATGGAATATAAATATATATATGATATAAATGCCGAATATAGACTGGAAAATGATGGTGATGTTGGTAAAATAAATGAAAGTAAAAACAGGATTTTGGTACTCACCGTTAAATCCTTTTCTCCTAGTCCGTAGAGGATGCTGGGGACTCCAAAAGGACCATGGGGTATAGACGGGATCCGCAGGAGTTTGGGCACACTAAAAAGACTTAAAACTGGGTGTGAACTGGCTCCTCCCTCTATGCCTCTCCTCCAGACCTCAGTTATAGGAACTGTGCCCAAGAGAGACGGACAGTACAAGGAAAGATTTTTGTTTTAAGTAAGGGCTACCAAACTACCAGCCCACACCATAAACATACCGTACAACCGGAATAACGCCAAACCAGATAACAGTATGCATAAAACTCCAGCAACCAGCTGTAACAAACCAATACACAACTCGTGTACAAACTAACTTAACCAGTAAGAAAACACACTGCAAGTAATAGTCCGCACTGGGACGGGCGCCCAGCATCCTCTACAGACTAGGAGAAAAGGATTTAACGGTGAGTACCAAAATCCTGTTTTCTCTTATGTCCCAGAGGATGCTGGGGACTACAAAAGGACCATGGGGATTATAGCAAAGCTCCAGAACGGGCGGGAGAGTGCGGATGACTCTGCAGCACCGATTGAGCAAACGCCAGGTCCTCATCGGCCAGGGTATCAAACTTATAGAACTTAGCAAAAGTGTTCGAACCCGACCAAGTAGCTGCTCGGCAAAGCTGTAGCGCCGAGACACCTCGGGCAGCCGCCCAAGATGAGCCCACTTTCCTGGTAGAATGGGCTTTAACCGTTTTCGGCACCGGCAGTCCAACCGAAAAATGAGCCTGCTGGATCGTACTACAAATCCAGCGTGCAATAGTCTGTTTTGAAGCGGGATGACCAATCTTGTTGGCCGCATACAAAACAAACAACGCTTCAGTTTTCCTAGTAACAGCTGTCCTAGAAACATATACTTTTAACGCTCTTACAACATCCAGAGATTTTGGAATCACCCCCTCTTCCGTAGCTACCGGAACCACAATAGGTTGGTTAATGTGAAATGAAGAAACCACCTTCGTTAGAAATTGTTGACGAGTCCTCAATTCCGCCCTATCCGAATGAAAAATTAAGTACGGGCTCTTATGCGATAAAGCTGCCAATTCCGACACTCGCCTGGCAGATGCCAGCGCCAAAAGCATAACGACCTTCCAAGTGAGAAATTTCAACTCAACCTTACGCAAAGGTTCAAACCAGGAAGACATGAGAAACCGTAAGACGACATTGAGGTCCCATGGAGCTACAGGAGGTACAAACGGCGGATTGATATGCATCACACCCTTCACAAAGGTCTGAACCTCTGGGAGGGCAGCTAACTCTTTTTGAAAGGAAATAGACAAAACCGAAATTTGCACTTTGATGGAACCCAATTTCAGGTCTGCATCTACGCCCGCCTGTAAAAAGTGGAGAAAACAACCCAAGTGAAAATCCTCCGCAGGAGCCTTTTTAAGCTCACACCAGGAAACATACTTCCTCCAGATACGGTGATAGTGTTTCGCCGTAACCTCTTTCCTAGCCTTAATGAGAGTTGGAATGACTTCCCTGGGAATACCCTTACGAGCTAAGATCTGGCGCTCAACCTCCATGCCGTCAAACGCAGCAGAGGTAAGTCTGGAAACACGCATGGACCCTGCAACAACAGATCCTCTCTTAGAGGAAGCGGCCAAGGATCTTCCACCAGCAAGTCCTGAAGATCCGGGTACCAGGCCCTTCTTGGCCAGTCTGGAACGACGAGAATCGCCTGAACCCTTGCTCGACGAATGATCCCCAGCACCTTTGGAATGAGAGGGAGTGGAGGGAACACATACACCGACTGGAAGATCCAAGGAGACACCAGGGTGTCCACTGCACTGGCTTGTGGGTCCCTTGACCTGGAACAATACCTCGGGAGCTACTTGTTGAGCCGAGACGCCATCATGTCTATCAACGGAATTCCCCAGCGTCTTGTCACTTCTGCAAATACCTCTTGGTGCAGAGCCCACTCTCCCGGATGGAGGTCGTGTCTGCTGAGGAAATCCGCTTCCCAGTTGTCCACCCCCGGTAGGAAAACTGACAGTGCGCTGACGTGTTGTTCCGCCCAGCGAAGAATCTTTGCGGCCTCCGCCATTGCCGCTCTGCTCCTCGTTCCGCCTTGCCGGTTTATATGGGCCACCGCTGTGATGTTGTCTGACTGTACCAGGACCGGTCGATCCTGAAGAAGACTTCTTGCTTGGAGCAGGCCGTTGTAAATGGCTCTTAACTCGAGAATATTTATGTGGAGACAGGCTTCCTGGAGCGACCATTTTCCCTGGAAATTTCTTCCTTGGGTGACTGCGCCCCAGCCCCGGAGACTTGCATCTGTCGTCAGAAGTACCCAATCCTGGATACCGAATCGGCGTCCACCCAGGAGGTGATGAGCTTGTAGCCACCACAGGAGATAAATTCTGGCTCTGGGAGATAGACTTATCTTCCAGTGAATGTGTAGATGAGATCCGGACCATTTGCTCAGCAAGTCCCATTGAAACACGCGGGCGTGAAATCTGCCAAATGGGATGGCTTTGTACGCCGCAACCATCTTCCCCAGACCCGAGTACAATAATGGATCGACACACTCGTTGGCTTCAGAAGTTCTCTGACCATCGTCTGCAGTTCCCGAGCCTTTTCTTCTGGAAGGAATACCTACTGTAACTCCGTGTCCAGAATCATGCCCAGAAAAGGAAGCCGAGTGGTCGGAATCAACTGGGATTTCGGCAAATTGAGCACCCAACCGTGCTGTCACAGAACCGAAAGTGACAACTCTACACTTCTCAGCAACCGTTCCTTGGATCTCGCCTTTATCAGGAGATCGTCCAAGTACGGGATAATTGAAACCCCTTGTTTGCGAAGAAGAACCATCATTTCTGCCATGATCTTGGTGAAAATCCTCGGAGCCGTGGAAAGCCCAAACGGCAACGTCTGAAATTGGTAATGAGAATCCTGTATCGCAAACCTGAGGAAAGCCTGATGTGGAGGATATATCGGCACATGTAAGTAGGCATCCTTTATGTCGACTGACGCCATAAAATCCCCCCCCCCCTCCAGGCTGGCAATCACCGCTCGAAGGGATTCCATCTTGAACTTGAAGACTTTTAAGTATGGATTGAGGAATTTTAGATTTAGAATTGGTCTGACCGAACCTTCCGGTTTCGGTACCACAAAGAGGCTCGAGTAGAACCCCTCCCCCCGCAAGGACGGAGGGACGGGAACGATGACCTTCTGTAGACACAATTTTTGAATCGCCGCCCGGACCACCTCCCTGTCCGGAAGAACCACTGGTAATGCCGAAATGAAGAACCGGTGAGGGGGCATCTCCTGAAACTCCAGTTTGTATCCTTGAGACACGATTTCTAACACCCAAGGATCCAGGTCTGATTGAATCCAGACCTGGCTGAATACCTGAAGACGGCCCCCCACCGGTCCAGACTCCCCCAGGGAAGCCCCAGCATCATGCGGTGGACTTGGTAGCAGCCGGGGAGGACTTCTGATCCTATGCGCCTGAGGCTGCAGGAAGTTTTCTTCCCCGTCCTCTACCCTTTGAGGCGAGGAAAGATGAACCTTTCCCACGCCTGTATTTGTTGTGACGAAAGGACTGCATTTGTTGATGTGGTGCCTTTTTCTGTTGTGTGGGAACATAAGGAAGAAAAGAGGACTTACCTGCAGTCGCGGTCGAGACTAGGTCCGCCAGGCCGTCCCCAAACAAGACAGTACCTTTAAAGGGTAGAGCTTCCATAGCATCAGCATTCCATTGATGGATCCACAAGGCCCTCCTGGCAGATATCGACATGGCATTGGTCCTTGATCCCAAGAGACAGACGTCCCTTGCCGCTTCCTTTAGGTAATCCGCAGAGTCCTTAATATAACCGAGAGTTAGAAGGACATTATCTTTATCAAGAGTATCCATGTCACTAGCTAAATTCTCAGCCCATTTAGCAATAGCACTACTCACCCATACCGACTCCACAGCAGGTCTGAGCAATGCACCCGTATTAGCGAAAATGGACTTCAGACACATCTCCAACTTGCGATCCGCCGGATCCTTGAGAGCTGCCGTGTCAGGAGACGGAAGCGCCACCTTCTTAGACAAACGGGATAGAGCTTTATCAACAGTTGGAGATGTCTCCCATTTTTCCCTGTCATCAGAGGGGAAAGGATACGCCATATAAATCCTCTTGGGAATCTGCCATTTCTTATCCGGCGACTCCCAAGCCTTTTCACAAAGAGTATTCATTTCATGAGAGGGGGGAAACTTCACCTCAGGTTTCTTTCCCTTGAACAAGCAAATCCTTGTTTCCTTTACCGCAGGTTCATCAGAAATTTGCAAAACATCCTTTATAGCCACAACCATGTACTGAATACTCTTAACTAATCGTGGATGTAACGTAGCCTCAGTGAAATTGACCTCGGAATCAGAGTCCGTGTCGGCATCCGCATCCCCCACCTGAGTAAAAGGCCTCTTATGGGACCCGGATGGGGTCTGTACCTGAGATAAAGCCTCCTCCATGAACTTTTTCCACACCTGCGTCTGTGACTCAGACTTATCTAACCTCTTAGATAAAGAAGCTACATTGGAATGTATTGTATTAAGGAGTGCTAGTAAATCAGGAGTCGGCTGCGTCGACAGTGCTACATCTAGCCCCGCGTCCCCACCTCCCATAACCTCCTCTGGTGAATAACATTCAGGCTCCGACATGTCGACACGTAGTACCGACACACAACCCACACAGAACCGTCCCAGCAAGGTGACAGGCCCACAATGCAGCCCAGAAGAGGAGACAGAGGGAGTATGCCAGCTCACACCCCTGCGCCTGTATATTGGTACACGAATATATGTACCCAGCGCTGCCTTATTATCAAAAAGACTGGTACCCCACTGCGGCTCCCCTCTGGAGATGCCCCCTTTACTTGAAATTAGCGTGGAGGTCCCGGCAGCGTCTCTCCCTCCGTCTGGTGCAGGGAGAAAATGGCGCGTGTGAGCCGCGGACCGAAGCTCCGCCCCCTTCCCGGCGGCTTCGGCCCGCCAAATTCAAACTTATGTAAAATGACGTACGGGGTCTGTAAAAGGTGCCTCGACACCCACAATCATATGCCGCCCTTACAAAACTTCAGTAACATGCCTCCCAAGGCGCCCCCACCCCCCTCTAACTGAGGTCTGGAGGAGGGGCATAGAGGGAGGAGCCAGTTCACACCCAGTTTTAAGTCTTTTTAATGTGCCCAAGCTCCTGCGGATCCCGTCTATACCCCATGGTCCTTTAGGAGTCCCCAGCATCCTCTAGGACGTAAGAGAAAATAAAAATGAAATGAAATAAAAATAGAATAAAATCAAGAAGAATCAAATATATATATATAACAAGCTCAAGTAATGTGAAGCGATGTAAAATTAGCTTGAACCTGAATAAAAATGTAGTACAGATGAGTGTATTGGTAATAATTGGGTATCCATCTGATGGGATATCTGAATTAACTAATATATTGTGTTGAGAGTCCAAAGTCTCAATTATAGCTGTTTTTGGATCTCAGTTATAGCTGTTTTTGGATCCTACTTGCAGATGATAGATCTAACTTCATTATCAAGGTTTAACCCTTTCGGTGCCAATGTTCCTAAAGCAATTATGGTGCGCAGTTCTTTTGTTGATTCTCTGTATATAATCCCCTCCTCTCCAGTTCTTTTTCACCTCAGTCCTGTGAATTTTAGTAATGTGGGATTTGAATCGTGATGGTCCCTAAAATGTAAGGAAAGCGGGTGATCTGTTTTTCTTCTTATATTACGGATGTGCTCGTTAATTCGAGTCTTTAGTGGTCTGATGGTTCTTCCTACATATTGGAGGTGACACGGGCACTCTAGAAGATATATGATGCCTTTGCTGTGGCAAGTGATTCTGTCTTTAATTTTGTATATATAGGAATTGGTGGTGGATCTCTTGGTGACGGTTGGTAGTATACTTCTCGCTTTTGTCACTTGGCAGCTTGAACATGTCCCACAGTGATAAAAACCCCCTTTCTTTTGCGTACCATCTATTGTGGTTTGTATCAGGTTAGATGGGGGTATGTGACTGTGTGTGAGTTTCTTCCTAATATCAGGTGCCTTTCGATAGATGACCTTTGGATTCGGGGGTAGAACTTCTGCTAAGATGTCATCCTGTAGTACTATTGGCCAATGTTTTTTTATGATCTTTTTTATCTGGTGGGCTTGGTCTGAGTATTGTGTGATGAATAATGGGTCTTCAGTTTGCGTTCTCTGCCTGGGTTTCTCTTTATATGTCAAAAGTGAGGATCTATTAATCTTTTTGACCTGTTCGAATGCTGTTTGTATAGTCTCAGGGTGATAGTTTTTCTCTCTAAACCTCTTGCTCAGTGTTTTGCCTTGTGTCTCATAGTCTCTCATCTTAGAACAGTTTCTTCTGAGCCTTTTGAATTGTCCCATCGGTATGCCATTGAGCCAGGTTGGGTGATGTCCACTCGTGGCTAGTATATAACTGTTAACGTCTACGGTTTTGTTGAATGTATTTGTGTGTATTTCATCCTCGTGTATGAAAATGTTCAGATCTAGAAATTGAACCTTTTGTTGGCTGTATGTGGTGGTGAAATGTAAATTCCGGTCATTGTGATCCAAGTGTTTGAGAAAGTCGGTGAGTGATTCCTCATCTACTTGCCAGATGAAGAATAAATAATCTATGTATCTAGTCCAGAGGACGAGGTTCGTGCCAAGTGTCTGGTCGTCTTCCCATTTGCTCATGAAGAGGTTGGCATAACTTGGCGCGAACCTCGTCCCCATCGCGGTCCCAGTGGTCTGGAGGTAGTAGACATTGTTGAACCATAAATAGTTGTGGGTGAGTATGTATTCTATACCTCCCAGAATTAAATCTTTTTGTTCTGATGGCATATTGGGGTCCTGTTCGAGATAGTGACGTATGCTGGCTAATCCCTGTGTGTGGTCTATGATGGAATACAAAGAGGTGACGTCACTGGTTACCAACCAGTAATCGTCTTTCCATGTGATGGAATTTAGTTTCCTGAGGATATCGGTAGTGTCTCTGAGATATGATTTTTGGTGTTTGACATATGGCTGTAGAAAAAAGTAAATGTATTGGGAAAGATTTGAACTGATGGAATCTATTCCCGAAATTATGGGTCTGCCTGGTGGTTTAGATGGATTTTTGTGTACCTTCGGCAGGTAGTAAAATACTGGAATGATGGGATGTTGGATGTTCAAATAAGCGTATTCCTGTGATGACAGTATTCCCTTTTCCAAGCCTCCTTTGAGTAATCCCTGTAGTTCGTGTTTGAATGTATGTGTGGGGTCTCCTTGTAATTCTTTGTATGTGTTTGTGTCACTCAAAATTTTGTTTGCTTCCTCCATATAGTCATCTTTGTTGAGGAGTACTATACGCCCTCCTTTGTCGGCCGGTTTGATAATTAGTTCAGTGTTTTGCCAAGTTCTGTCAATGCTATTAACTCATTGTTGGTCATGTTCCCTGTTTTGGATTTCTTTGGTCTGTCAGCTAATCTCATGATGTCTTTCTCTACCATACTTGTAAATGTTGCTAAGTGATTACCCGTCATGTAACTTGGATAGAATTGTGATTTCGGTTTGAGTGAAGTGTGAGAGAATGGGTCGTCATTGTTTGGTTTGTGTTGTGGCAGTGGTGTCCTGTGGAAATATTTCTTTAAGGTGAGCTTACGGGAGAACTTCTTTATGTCCATGTAAGTTTCAAATTTATTCAAGGGTGCAGTGGGTGCGAATTTCAGCCCCTTATCGAGGCCACTGACCTGATGCTCATTAAGGGTATGGCTACTCAAATTGAATATGCCTTGTCCCTTATTGTGTATAATTTGCGAATTTAATGTTTGGCTTTTTTGTCCCCCCCTACATCCTCGTCGGGTTCTGAAAGTTTTCTCTTTGTCTGTTGGTTTGGAGTTTTGACAGACCTTATCTGCTGGATGTGGTCTGTCGTCAGTCCTAAAAAAGTGGAATTTACACATGTCAAATAGGTATCAGTGTTAGCTGCTTCTATGGGGGAGTTGTTGTCCGTAGTGACTGCATACTGGTCAATTTTTGGCCCTAATACTGATGATGTTGTGTTTAGTAGCGCTAGTTCAGTATCAAGCCAGCCCTGTTCTAGCGATTGTCTAGCTAAATAGTGTGTGAAATCCTCATTTGCGTCGTAAATTGAAAAGGATGTGTCATAATCCGTGGATATCGATGTGTCAAAAGATGTGTCGTTCTTGTGTGTTTGTGGGTTGGGGTCTGCTGATGCTGAATATTGTGAATGTAATTTGGTAATGTACTGCTGGTATGTCAGTTTGAGCCTTTTGTATATCGGTGTTCTGGGTGAACCTATTGTTTTCGTTTTTACTTGTACATTAGATGAGATCTTTTTCTTACTCACATTTGAGTGCTGCTTAGGTGCTGCCTTTTGTTTGGGATTGTTCCTCTTATGTAGGCCAAACTTATCTCTAAGTATTTTGTTCTTCTTGATAGATATAATTTTTTCCTCTCCTTGTCTGACCCTCTGATCTCTGTTAGTGTGCGAAATTCTGGGTCTTGTTCGAATGGTTCTAATTCAGAATTTAATTGTAGAATGTTCGATTCAAGTTTGGCTAATTCTCCTGTATGTGTGTCGATGAGGAGTTGGACTAATTGGTGTGAGCAATCATTAAGTATATTGTTCCATCTGTTTGTGAATGTAATGTCAGGGTTGTGCAAGGCTGGTGTCTTCTTGATTCTTAATCCTTTCGGTATGATTTTGTTATTCTGGTACCATGTCAATGTCTGTGTGTCCCACCATAATTTATTTTCTTTGGTGATGCATTTCTCTAGTAAGGTGAATTTATTAAAGAAATCGATAGTGTTTGGTACATCTGTGTTGGTGTTGTTGAATTGTGAAAAAAGAGTCTGGGCTTTTGTTTCCCTATCCTTCCGATATGTAGGAAGAACCATCAGACCACTAAAGACTCGAATTAACAGCACATCCGTAATATAAGAAGAAAAACAGATGATCACCCGCTTTCCTTACATTTTAGGGACCATCACGATTCAAATCCCACATTACTAAAAATAAGAATTTACTCACCGGTAATTCTATTTCTCGTAGTCCGTAGTGGATGCTGGGGACTCCGTAAGGAACATGGGGAATAGACGGCTCCGCAGGAGACTGGGCACATCTAAAGAAAGATTTAGGACTATCTGGTGTGCACTGGCTCCTCCCCCTATGACCCTCCTCCAAGCCTCAGTTAGGAACTGTGCCCGGAAGAGCTGACACAATAAGGAAGGATTTTTGAATCCCGGGTAAGACTAATACCAGCCACACCAATCACACCATATAACACGTGATAGGAACCCCGGTTAACAGTATGATAACAAATGGAGCCTCTGAAGAGATGGCTCACAACAAAACCCGATTTTTGTAACAATAACTATGTACAGGTATTGCAGACAATCCGCACTTGGGATGGGCGCCCAGCATCCACTACGGACTACGAGAAATAGAATTACCGGTGAGTAAATTCTTATTTTCTCTGACGTCCTAGTGGATGCTGGGGACTCCGTAAGGACCATGGGGATTATACCAAAGCTCCCAAACGGGCGGGAGAGTGCGGATGACTCTGCAGCACCGAATGAGAGAATTCCAGGTCCTCCTCAGCCAGGGTATCAAATCTGTAGAATTTTGCAAACGTGTTTGCCCCCGACCAAGTAGCTGCTCGGCAAAGTTGTAAAGCCGAGACCCCTCGGGCAGCCGCCCAAGATGAGCCCACCTTCCGTGTGGAATGGGCTTTTACAGATTTAGGCTGCGGTAAGCCTACCGCAGAATGCGCCAGCTGAATAGTGCTACAAATCCAGCGCGCAATAGACTGCTTAGAAGCAGGAGCACCCAGCTTGGTGGGTGCATACAGGATAAACAGCGAATCAGTCTTTCTGACTCCAGCCGTCCTGGAAATATATATTTTTAGGGCCCTGACTACGTCCAGCAACTTGGAATCCTCCAAGTCCCTAGTAGCCGCAGGCACCACAATAGGTTGGTTCAAGTGAAAAGCTGAGACCACCTTTGGGAGAAACTGAGGACGAGTCCTCAATTCTGCCCTATCCATATGGAAAATCAGATAAGGGCTTTTACAAGACAAAGCCGCCAATTCTGAAACCCGCCTGGCCGACGCCAAGGCCAACAGCATGACCACTTTCCACGTGAGATATTTTAAATCCACAGTCTTAAGTGGTTCGAACCAATGTGATTTCAGGAATGCCAAAACCACATTGAGATCCCAAGGTGCCACTGGGGGCACAAAAGGAGGCTGAATATGCAGTACTCCTTTGACAAAAGTCTGAACTTCGGGAAGTGAAGCCAGTTCTTTTTGGAAGAAAAATCGACAGAGCCGAAATCTGGACCTTTATGGACCCCAATTTGAGGCCCAACGTCACCCCTGCTTGCAGGAAGTGCAGGAATCAACCCAGTTGAAATTCCTCCGTCGGGGCCTTCATGGCCTCACACCAAGCAACATATTTTCGCCAAATGCGGTGATAATGTCTTGCGGTGACATCCTTCCTGGCTTTGATCAGGGTAGGGATGACTTCCTCCGGAATACCCTTTTCCTTCAGGATCCGGTGTTCAACCGCCATGCCGTCAAACGCAGCCGCGGTAAGTCTTGGAGCAGACAGGGTCCCTGCTGCAGCAAGTCTTGTCTGAGCGGCAGAGGCCAAGGGTCCTCTGTAAGCATCTCTTGAAGTTCCGGGTACCAAGCTCTTCTTGGCCAATCCGGAACCACGAGTATGGTTTTCACTCCTCGCCTTCTTATTATTCTCAGTACCTTGGGTATGAGAGGTAGAGCAGTGTTCGCAAATACGCGCTATAGCGCGTATTTTACCCGGATCTGAAGGCGGGGACTCACTTTTCAAAAAATGTGAGGGTCCCCGGGGACGTGCTCCGCTGCAGCCAACTCCTTGTAAACTGACAGCGACGGCGCTTCTTGCCCGTACAGAGCGGAGGTGGAGCCTTACAACTGGCAGTCTGGCGGTGCCCCCTCCCCCTCCTGGTCACGTGCCGCGGCTTCACACGTGGGCCGGGCAGAGAGAGAAGACGGCTCTGCGACTGCTGTACGCTGTGCTGCGGGCGGGAGGTGACTCACCAAGACTGTGAACTGCAGCTCCCTCCCAACCCGATATCTGCCTCCCTCTCTGCTGCCTCCAGTGTGCTCTCCCACGATCTGTGTGAAGGAGAGCAGCGGTGATCGGCCAGGAACCTCACCTCCAGCCCCTGCCGTGCTCTGCCACCACACTGCTGCCGTGAGAAGAGAGGGCTGCACCATTACCATCAGGTGTCCTCAGCATCCCTACGGACGCCCAGCTAGCGGGCCTGTGACACGGGAGCCAGTTCCCGAGGTGGCCGCATTGGGTACACCCCCCCCACAAACTTCTTCTCACCACTTTTACCTGACGGAAGCAGCACAGGGCCCTGGTGCGGAAGGTACATTGCCATATAGCAGGCGGCAGAGTGGGAGTGAGGTGCATGCACGGCACGGAGTCCTAGCTTTCATGTCCATGGGTATGTAACTGAGTTGATCACCTTGAGTAATCTGTGCTCTCTAGAGTAGCTTTGTAGTAAGTGTGCCCCATGTACAGAGTCTTTAGTATATATAGCATTAAGGTATATGGCCTTCTTTACTGTGCTGCGGCGTGCTCTACCTGGTGCAATGTGTATAACGGCGTGCTCTACCTGGCGCATTGTGTATAACGGTGTGCTCTACCTGGCGCAGTGTGTATAACGGCGTGCTCTACCTGGCGCAGTGTGTATAACGGAGTGCTCTACCTGGCGCAGTGTGTATAACGGCGTGCTCTACCTGGCGCAGTGTGTATAACGGCGTGCTCTACCTGGCGCAGTGTGTATAACGGCGTGCTCTACCTGGCGCAGTGTGTATAACGGAGTGCTCTACCTGGCGCAGTGTGTATAACGGTGTGCTCTAACTGGCGCAGTGTGTATAACGGCGTGCTCTACCTGGCGCAGTGTGTATAATGGCTCTACCTGGCGCAGTGTGTATAACGGTGTGCTCTACCAGGCGCAGTGTGTATAACGGCGTGCTCTACCTGGCGCAGTGTGTATAACGGCGTGCTCTACCTGGCGCAGTGTGTATAACGGCGTGCTCTACCTGGTGCAGTGTGTATAACGGCGTGCTCTACCTGGCGCAGTGTGTATAACGGCGTGCTCTACCTGGCGCAGTGTGTATAACGGTGTGCTCTACCTGGCGCAGTGTGTATAATGGCGGGCTCTACCTGGCGCAGTGTGTATAATGGCTCTACCTGGCGCAGTGTGTATAACGGTGTGCTCTACCAGGCGCAGTGTGTATAACGGCGTGCTCTACCTGGCGCAGTGTGTATAATGGCTCTACCTGGCGCAGTGTGTATAACGGTGTGCTCTACCAGGCGCAGTGTGTATAACGTGCTCTACCTGGCGCAGCGTGTATAATGTGCTCCACCTGGTGCAGCGTGTATAACGTGCTCTACCTGGAGCAATGTGTATAACGGCGTGCTCTACCTGGCGCAGTGTGTATAACGGCGTGCTCTACCTGGCGCAGTGTGTATAACGGTGTGCTCTACCTGGCGCAGTGTGTATAATGGCGGGCTCTACCTGGCGCAGTGTGTATAACGGTGTGCTCTACCAGGCGCAGTGTGTATAACGGCGTGCTCTACCTGGCGTAGTGTGTATAATGGCTCTACCTGGCGCAGTGTGTATAACGGTGTGCTCTACCAGGCGCAGTGTGTATAACTGCGTGCTCTACCTGGCGCAGTGTGTATAATGGCTCTACCTGGCGCAGTGTGTATAACGGTGTGCTCTACCAGGCGCAGTGTGTATAACGTGCTCTACCTGGCGCAGCGTGTATAATGTGCTCCACCTGGTGTAGCGTGTATAACGTGCTCTACCTGGAGCAATGTGTATAACGGCGTGCTCTACCTGGCGCAGTGTGTATAACGGCGTGCTCTACCTGGAGCAGTGTGTATAATGGCTCTACCTTGCGCAGTGTGTATAACGGTGTGCTCTACCAGACGCAGTGTGTATAACTGCGTGCTCTACCTGGCGCAGTGTGTATAACGTGCTCTACCTGGCGCAGTGTCTATAGGAGGTTCTACATGGTGCAATGTGAATTGGCACTTTTATGTGGCCATTCCCCTTCCCCATGAAGCCATGCCCCTAAATTTTTGCGGCGCGCCCGCGGCGCGCACAGCCTGTAGTTTCGGCTCTGGGAGGTGGAGCTCCAATTCACTTTCTGCCAAAGGGCACCAAAATATCTAGTTAAAGCTCTGGGGCAGAGTGTCCTGCATGCTACACAGCCCAGCAGCATTGTCACCCCATTCCCCCACCTTGCAACACTTCTGTAGTGTCCAAATAAGATTAATATTAATAAAAACCTTAATTCCGATGGAACCCAGAAAAGAACCTGTAGGACCCCAATTTTTAAAAGTGAGGGGTCCCTGGGACCCACCTTTTTTTGTGCTCAGCGCGATCACTGGTAGAGGAGGAAACACATAAACCGACTGGTACACCCATGGTGTCACTAGAGCGTCCACCGCTATCGCCTGAGGGTCTCTTGACCGGGCGCAATATCTTTTCAACTTCTTGTTGAGGCGGGACGCCATCATGTCTACCTGTGGTTTTTCCCACCGGTTGACCAGCATTTGGAAGACTTCTGGATGAAGTCCCCATTCTCCCGGGTGGAGGTCGTGCCTGCTGAGGAAGTCTGCTTCCCAGTTGTCCACTCCCGGAATGAACACTGCCGTCAGTGCTAACACATGATTCTCTGCCCATCTGAGAATCCTTGTGGCTTCTGCCATCGCCATCCTGCTTCTCGTGCCGCCCTGTCTGTTTACATGGGCGACCGCCATGATGTTGTCTGACTGGATCAGTACCGGCTGGTTTTGAAGCAGGGGTCTTGCCTGGCTTAGGGCATTGTAAATGGCCCTTAGCTCCAGGATATTTATGTGAAGAGAAATCTCCTGATTTGACCACAGTCCTTGGAAATTTCTTCCCTTTGTGACTGCCCCCCAGCCCCGAAGGCTGGCATCCGTGGTCACCAGGACCCAGTCCTGTATTCCGAATCTGCGGCCCTCTAGTAGATGAGCCCTCTGCAGCCACCACAGCAGCGACACCCTGGTTCTGGCCGATAGGGTTATCCGCTGTTGCATCTGGAGATGGGACCCGGACCATTTGTCCAACAGGTCCCACTGGAACGTCCTTGCGTGGAACCTTCCGAATGGAATTGCTTCGTACGAAGCTACCATTTTTCCCAGGACTCGTGTGCATTGATGTACCGACACTTTTCCTGGTTTTAGGATGTCTCTGACCAGAGATGACAATTCCTCGGCTTTTTCCAGTGGAAGAAACACTCTTTTCTGGTCTGTGTCCAGAATCATTCCCAGGAACAGAAGACGTGTCGTCGGGACCAGCTGTGACTTTGGAATGTTTAGAATCCAGCCGTGCTGTTGTAGCACTTCCTGAGAAAGTGCCACCCCCACTATCAACTGTTCTTTGGACCTCGCCTTTATCAGGAGATCGTCCAAGTACGGGATAATTAAAACTCCCTTCTTGCGAAGGAGTATCATCATTTCGGCCATTACCTTGGTAAAGACCCTCGGTGCCGTGGATAACCCAAACGGCAGCGTCTGGAACTGATAGTGACAGTCCTGTACCACAAATCTGAGGTACTCCTGGTGCGGGGGGTAAATGGGGACATGCAGGTACGCATCCTTGATGTCCAGGGATACCATGTAATCCCCCTCCTCCAGGCTCGCAATAACCGCCCTGAGCGATTCCATCTTGAACTTGAACCTTTTGATATAAGTGTTCAAGGCTTTTAAATTTAAGATGGGTCTCACCGAACCGTCCGGTTTCGGTACCACAAACATTGTGGAGCAGTAACCCTTTCCTTGTTGAAGGAGGGGTACCTTGACGATCACTTTCTGTGAATACAGTTTTTGAATAGCCACCAACACTGCCTCCCTGGCAGAGGGAGTTGCCGGCAAGGCAGATTTTAGGAAACGGCGGGGGGGAGACGTCTCGAATTCCAGCCTGTACCCCTGAGATACTACTTGAAGGACCCAGGGATCCACTTGTGAGAGAGCCCACTGTGTGCTGAAAAACCTGAGACGTGCCCCCACCGTTCCCGATTCCGCCTGAGCAGCCCCAGCGTCATGCTGTGGACTTACCGGACGCATGGGAGGACTTCTGCTCCTGGGAACTAGCTGTGTGCTGCAGCTTTTTCCCCCGTCCTCTGCCCCTCGGCAGAAAAGATGAGCCTCTAGCCCGCTTATTTTTCTGGGGCCGAAAGGACTGTACCTGATAATACGGTGCTTTCTTTTGCTGTGGGGTAGCCTGTGGCAAAAAGGTCGATTTCCCAGCAGTAGCTGTGGAAACTAGGTCTGAAAGACCTTCCCCAAAAAGTTCCACCCCTTTATAGGGTAAAACTTCCATGTGCCGCTTGGAGTCGGCATCACCTGACCATTGCCTAGTCCATAACCCCCGTCTGGCGGCAATGGACATAGCGCTTATTTTTGATGCCAGCCGGCAAATATCCCTCTATGCATCACGCATGTATAAGACCGCGTCTTTTATATGGTCAATCGTTAGCAAAATATTGTCCCTATCCATGGTATCAATGTTTTCCGACAGGGAGTCTGACCACGCAGCAGCAGCACTGCACATCCAAGCTGATGCAATAGCGGGTCTCAATATAATGCCAGTGTGTGTGTATATAGCTTTTAGGGTACTTTCCAGCTTTCTATCAGCAGGTTCTTTTAGGGCGGCCGTATCGGGAGACGGTAGTGCCACTTTCTTTGATAAGCGTGTCAGTGCTTTATCTACCCTAGGGGGTGTTTCCCAGCGTGACCTATCCTCTGGCGGGAAAGGGTACGCAGCCATTAACCGTTTAGAAATGATCAATTTCTTATCTGGGGAAGTCCACGCTTCCTCACACACCTCATTTAATTCGTCAGATGCAGGAAAAACTACTGGTAGTTTTTTCTCACCAAACATAATACCCTTTTTTGTGGTACCTGGGGTATCATCAGAAATGTGTAATACATTTTTCATAGCCTCAATCACATAACGGGTGGATCTATTGGAGGGTACACTCGTCTCATCATCGTCGACACTGGAGTCGGTATCCGTGTCGACATCTGTATCTGTCATCTGAGGTAGCGGGCGTTTTATAGCCCCTGATGACATTTGAGACGCTTGGACACGCACAAGCTGAGTAGCCGGCTGTCCTATGTCGTCAAACCTTTTATGTAAGGAGCTGACACTGTCACGTAATTCCTTCCATAAGTCCATCCACACTGGTGTCGACCCCGCAGGGGGTGATATCACATTCACAGGCATTTGCTCCGCCTCCACATCATTATCCTCATCATACATGTCGACACAGCAGTACCGACACAGCAGACACACAGGGAATGCTCTTACAGAGGACAGGACCCCACAAAGCCCTTTGGGGAGACAGAGGGAGAGTATGCCAGCACACACCAGGGCGCTATATAACACAGGGATATCACTATACAGAGTGTTTTCCCCTATAGCTGCCTATAATATATATATATACTGCGCCTAAATTGTGCCCCCCCTCTCTTTTTTACCCTTTCTGTAGTGCAGGACTGCAGGGGAGAGCCAGGGAGCTTCCTTCCAGCGAAGCTGTGAGGGAATAATGGCGCCAGTGTGCTGAGGGAGTTGGCTCCGCCCCTTTTTCGGCGGGCTTTCTCCCGCTATTTTATCGTTTCTGGCAGGGGTTAATATACACCTATATAGCCTCTGGGGCTATATATGGTGTTAGTTTTGCCAGCCAAGGTGTTATTATTGCTGCTCAGGGCGCCCCCCCCCCCCCAGCGCCCTGCACCCATCAGTGACCGCAGTGTGTGGTGTGCATGAGGAGCAATGGCGCACAGCTGCAGTGCTGTGCGCTACCTTGGAGAAGACCGAAGTCTTCAGCCGCCGATTTTCCGGACCACCTTCTTGTTTCTGGCTCTGTAAGGGGGACGGCGGCGCGGCTCCGGGAACGGACGACGAGGTCGGGTCCTGTGTTCGATCCCTCTGGAGCTAATGGTGTCCAGTAGCCTAAGAAGCCCAAGCTACCACCACTTAGGTAGGTTCGCTTCTTCTCCCCTTAGTCCCTCGTTGCAGTGAGCCTGTTGCCAGCAGGTCTCACTGAAAATAAAAAACCTAAACTATACTTTCTTCTAGGAGCTCAGGAGAGCCCCTAGTGTGTATCCAGCTCAGCCGGGCACAGAAATCTAACTGAGGCTTGGAGGAGGGTCATAGGGGGAGGAGCCAGTGCACACCAGATAGTCCTAAATCTTTCTTTAGATGTCCCCAGTCTCCTGCGGAGCCGTCTATTCCCCATGGTCCTTACGGAGTCCCCAGCATCCACTAGGACGTCAGAGAAATTCACAGGACTGAAAGAGGTGAAAAAGAACTGGAGAGGATTATATACAGAGAATCAACAAAGAAGAACTGCGCACCATAATTGCTTTAGGAACATTGGCACAGAAAGGGTTAAACCTTGATAATGAAGTTAGATCTATCATCTGCAAGTAGGATCCAAAAACAGCTATAACTGAGATCCAAAAACAGCTATAATTGAGACTTTGGACTCTCAACACAATATATTAGTTAATTCAGATATCCCATCAGATGGATACCCAATTATTACCAATACACTCATCTGTACTACATTTTTATTCAGGTTCAAGCTAATTTTACATCGCTTCACATTACTTGAGCTTGTTATATATATATATTTGATTCTTCTTGATTTTATTCTATTTTTATTTCATTTCATTTTTACTTTCATTTATTTTACCAACATCACCATCATTTTCCAGTCTATATTCAGCATTTATATCATATATATATTTATATTCCATTAAGGTCTTTATCGATATATTTTTATTTTATTTTTATTTTCTGTTTCATCATTAGCATTCCCAGCTGGTGTATAAACACAGGTGCTTCTTCCATTTCACCAATTTTATCTAAGTTTAGTTTAACCCAACATCTACCACAGGACTAGGCAATTAAGCTTTAATTGTGCTCTCAGCAGGAAATGAAGCAAATCCCATTCCACAAAGGTTCTCCCCTCATACGACAGATTGACAGTTCCAACATCCAATAAAATTCTTGGATCAATGGACGAATAGCAGAGAATCCCACCATCCTGCTATATAACTCCAGACACAGCCCGATCACTGCAAAGACTCCCAGAGGAAGACCAAATCGGTTGAAACGCGTTGGAGAATATAGGACACCCAATCCACATCAACAGACAGCAGCAAAGTGCAAGAAAAGATCGAGAGCAACGGCGCTGACAAGTCACCGGTAAGCCGCAACAGACAGACTGGCAGAAAGAGGATCCCGCAGGTGAATCTCCGTAGTGGAGAAGTGTGTCCCAGCCGCAGGTTCCGTTCAGACCCTGCAGGCAGAGCACCCTCTCCCCCGACAACGACTAACCCGGCGCACGGAGCCAACTCACGGGGAGATCCGTAAAAGGACGAACCGAGGTAAGGCACGGACGCAGAGGGGTAAGTCAGTCCGGAGCAGCCCGGAGATCCCGCAGCCCACCCGCACCTGTGCCCCTTATCTCACGGCCGCAACGACAGTGCACCATCACTTGCCCCCAAACGTTAGAGGTACGAGACGCCGTCCTCTATCTGTAAAGAGACTTATAAGGACAATCACAGTCTGGTTAGGACTAGGACCTTTTGATTTAATTTTCTTTAACCCATTCACCAATTTATGCCTCCTTTTAGAGTCAGCATCAGTTGATAAGACTTAAAGACTCATTACCAGCCGTAGTGGTATACAGACAGAGCACCTGTGAAGAATCCATTCACAAGTGACAACATTTATGACTTCTAACTCATGATCATATCTGCATTTTCCCTCATTTTCACTGCTTAATTGTTTTAGTGCAGACTTGCACCTTTCAAGTTTTGTTTTTCAAAGATTTCTTCTATTTTCCCTACATCAATGATCTTTATTTCCTATTTTTATTTGCCCACAGTAGCATCAAAATACTTGCTTAGGGTTATTACCATTCAATAAAATAAGATTTTACTCACCGGTAAATCTATTTCTCGTAGTCCGTAGTGGATGCTGGGGACTCCGTAAGGACCATGGGGATTAGCGGCTCCGCAGGAGACTGGGCACAGCTAAGAAAGATTTAGGACTACCTGGTGTGCACTGGCTCCTCCCACTATGACCCTCCTCCAGACTTCAGTAAGGATACTGTGCCCGGAAGAGCTGACACAATAAGGAAGGATTTTGAATCCCGGGTAAGACTCATACCAGCCACACCAATCACACCGTATAACTCGTGATAATATACCCAGTTAACAGTATGAACACAACAATGCCTCTCAAAGGATGGCTCAACAATAACCCTTGTAGTTAACAATAACTATATACAAGTATTGCAGACAGTCCGCACTTGGGACGGGCGCCCAGCATCCACTACGGACTACGAGAAATAGATTTACCGGTGAGTAAAATCTTATTTTCTCTGACGTCCTAGTGGATGCTGGGGACTCCGTAAGGACCATGGGGATTAAACCAAAGCTCCCAAACGGGCGGGAGAGTGCGGATGACTCTGCAGCACCATATGAGAGAACTCCAGGTCCTCCTCAGCCAGGGTATCAAATTTGTAGAATTTTGCAAACGTGTTTGCCCCTGACCAAGTAGCAGCTCGGCAAAGTTGTAAAGCCGAGACCCCTCGGGCAGCCGCCCAAGAAGAGCCCACTTTCCTCGTGGAATGGGCTTTTACAGATTTAGGCTGCGGCAGGCCAGCCACCGAATGCGCAAGCTGAATTGTGCTACAAATCCAGCGAGCAATAGTCTGCTTTGAAGCAGGAGCACCCATCTTGTTTGGTGCATACAGGATAAATAGCGAGTCAGTCTTCCTGACTCCAGCCGTCCTGGAAACATAAATTTTCAAGGCCCTGACTACGTCCAGTAACTTGGAGTCCTCCAAGTCCCTAGTAGCCGCAGGCACCACGATAGGTTGGTTCAAGTGAAAAGTTGATACCACCTTAGGAAGAAACTGGGGACGAGTCCTCAATTCTGCCCTATCCATATGGAAAATCAAATAGGGGCTTTTACATGACAAAGCCGCCAATTCTGACACACGCCTTGCCGAAGCCAAGGCCAAAAGCATGACCACTTTCCACGTGAGATATTTTAAAACCTCGGTTTTGAGTGGCTCAAACCAATGTGACTTTAGGAAACCCAACACCACGTTGAGGTCCCACGGTGCCACTGGAGGCACAAAAGGAGGCTGAATATGCAGCACTCCCTTGACAAATGTCTGAAGCCAGTTCTTTTTGGAAGAAAATCGACAGAGCCGAAATCTGGACCCTAATGGAACCCAGTTTTAGGCCCATAGTCACCCCTGACTGTAGGAAGTGCAGAAATCGACCTAGCTGGAATTCCTCCATTGGGGCCTTCCTGGCCTCACACCACGCAACATATTTTCGCCATATGCGGTGATAATGTTGTACGGTTACATCTTTTCTAGCTTTAATAAGCGTAGGAATGACTTCCTCCGGAATACCTTTTTCTTTTAGGATCCGGTGTTCAACCGCCATGCCGTTAAACGCAGCCGCGGTAAGTCTTGGAACAGACAGGGCCCCTGCAGCAGCAGGTCCTGTCTGAGCGGCAGAGGCCATGGGTCCTCTGAGATTAATTCTTGAAGTTCCGGGTACCAAGACCTTCTTGGCCAATCTGGAACAATGAGAATAGTTCTTACTCCTCTTTTCTTTATTATCCTCAGTACCTTGGGTATGAGAGGAAGAGGAGGGAACACATAAACCGACCGGTACACCCACGGTGTCACTAGAGCGTCCACAGCTATCGCCTGAGGGTCTCTTGACCTGGCGCAATATTTTTCTAGCTTTTTGTTTAAGCGGGACGCCATCATGTCCACCTGTGGCTTTTCCCAACGGTTTACAATCAGTTGGAAGACTTCTGGATGAAGTCCCCACTCTCCCGGGTGGAGGTCGTGCCTGCTGAGGAAGTCTGCTTCCCAGTTGTCCACTCCCGGAATGAACACTGCTGACAGTTCTAACACGTGATTTTCCGCCCATCGGAGAATCCTTGTGGCTTCTGCCATCGCCGTCCTGCTTCTTGTGCCGCCCTGTCGATTTACATGGGCGACTGCCGTGATGTTGTCTGACTGGATCAGAACCGGGTGGTTTTGAAGCAGGGGCTTTGCTTGACTTAGGGCATTGTAAATGGCCCTCAGTTCCAGAACATTTATGTGTAGGGAAGTCTCCTGACTTGACCAAAGTCCTTGGAAGTTTCTTCCCCGTGTGACTGCAAACCAGCCACGAAGGCTGGCATCCGTGGTCACCAGGACCCAGTCCTGTATGCCGAATCTGCGGCCCTCTCTGAGATGAGCACTCTGCAGCCACCACAGCAGAGACACCCTGGTCCTTGGAGACAGGGTTATCAGCCGATGCATTTGAAGATGCGATCCGGACCATTGGTCCAACAGGTCCCACTGAAAGGTTCTGGCATGGAACCTGCCGAATGGAATCGCTTCGTAGGAAGCTACCATCTTTCCCAGGACTCGCGTGCAATGATGCACCGACACCTGTTTTGGTTTCAGGAGGCCTCTCACTAGAGATGACAGCTCCTTGGCTTTCTCCTCTGGGAGAAACACTTTTTTTCTGGACTGTGTCCAGAATCATCCCCAGGAACAGTAGACGTGTCGCCGGAACCAGCTGAGACTTTGGAATATTCAGAATCCAACCGTGCTGGTGTAGCACCTCCTGAGATAATGCTACGCCGACCAACAACTGCTCTCTGGACCTCGCCCTTATCAGGAGATCGTCCAAGTATGGGATAATTAAAACTCCCTTTTTCCGAAGGAGTATCATCATTTCGGCCATTACCTTGGTAAACACCCTCGGTGCCGTGGACAGGCCGAACGGCAACGTCTGGAATTGGTAATGACAATCCTGTACCACAAATCTGAGGTACTCCTGGTGAGGATTGTAAATGGGGACATGCAGGTAAGCATCCTTGATGTCCAGAGATACCATGTAATCTCCCTCTTCCAGGCTTGCAATAACCGCCCTGAGCGATTCCATCTTGAACTTGAATTTTCTTAAATATGTGTTCAAGGATTTCAAATTTAGAATGGGTCTCACCGAACCGTCCGGTTTCGGTACCACAAACATTGTGGAATAGTAACCCCGTCCTTGTTGAAGTAGGGCCACCTTGACTATCACCTGCTGGGAATACAGCTTGTGAATTGCCTCTAACACAGCCTCCCTTTCTGAAGGAGTCGTTGGTAAGGCAGATTTGAGGAAACGGCGGGGGGGGGGGGGGGGGGGTTGTCTCGAATTCCAGCCTGTACCCCTGAGATACCACTTGAAGGATCCAGAGATCTACCTGTGAGCGAGCCCACTGATTGCTGAAGTTTTTGAGACGGTCCCCCACCGTACCTGGCTCCGCCTGCTGAGCCCCAGCGTCATGCGGCGGACTTAGCAGAAGAAGCGGGGGGAGGACTTTTGTTCCTGGGAAGTGGCTGTATGCTGCAGCTTTTTTCCCCTACCTCTGCCTCTGGGCAGAAAGGACGCGCCTCTACCCCGTCTGCTCTTTTGGGGGCGAAAGGACTGCACCTGATAATACGGTGCTCTCTTTGGTTGTGAGGGGACATGTGGCAAAAATGCTGACTTCCCAGCTGTTGCTGTGGACACTAAGTCTGAAAGACCATCCCCGAACAACTCCTCACCCTTATAACGCAAAACTTCCATGTGCCTTTTAGAATCTGCATCACCTGTCCACTGCCGGGTCCATAACCCTCTCCTGGCACAAATGGACAGTGCACTTATTTTTGATGCCAGCCGGCATATATCCCTCTGTGCATCTCTTATGTAAAAGACAGCGTCTTTAATATGCTCTACGTTTAGCAATATAGTGTCCCTGTCTAGGGTGTCAATGTTTTCTGACAGGGAGTCTGACCATGCAGCTGCAGCACTGCACATCCATGCTGAGGCAATAGCTGGTCTCAGTATAATACCAGTGTGTGTATATATAGCTTTCTGGAGAGCCACCTGCTTTCTGTCAGCAGGTTCCTTTAGGGCGGCCGTATCCTGGGACGGCAGTGCCACCTTTTTTGATAAGCACGTAAGTGCTTTATCCACCCTAGGGGGTGTTTCCCAACGTGACCTATCCTCTGGCGGGAAAGGGTACGCCATTAGTAATTTTTTTGAAATTACCAATTTTTTATCGGGGGAAGCCCACGCTAGTTCACACACTTCATTCAATTCTTCAGAAGGGGGAAAAACTACTGGTAGTTTTTTCTCCCCAAACATAAAACCCTTTTTTGTGGTACCTGGGGTCACCTCAGAAATGTGTAAAACATTTTTCATTGCCTCAATCATATAACGAGTGGCCCTATTGGACATTACATTAGTCTCTTCGTCGTCGACACTGGTATCAGTATCCGTGTCGACATCTGTGTCTGCCATCTGAGGTAGCGGGCGTTTTAGAGCCCCTGATGACTTTTGAGACGTCTGGGCAGGCACGGGCTGAGAAGCCGGCTGCCCCGCATTTGGCATGTCGTCAAATTTTTTATGTAAGGAGTCGACACTTACGCGTAATTCCTTCCACAAGTCCATCCACTCCGGTGTCTGCCCCGCAGGGGGTGACAACACATTTATAGGCACCTGCTCCTCCTCCACATAAGTCTCCTCATCAAACATGTCGACACAGCCGTACCGACACACCGCACACACAGAGGGAATGCTCTGACAGAAGACAGGACCACACAAAGCCCTTTGGGGAGACAGAGAGAGAGTATGCCAGCACACACCAGAGCGCTATATAAATCAGGGATTAACTAAATTATATCTCCTTATAGCTGCTATATGTATATTGCGCCTAAATTTAGTGCCCCCCCTCTCTTTTTTACCCTTTTCTGTAGTGTAGACTGCAGGGGAGAGCCAGGGAGCTTCCTTCCAGCGGAGCTGTGAGGGAGAAATGGCGCCAGTGTGCTGAGGGAGATAGCTCCGCCCCTTTTTCGGCTGACTTTTCTCCCGCTTTTTTATGGATTCTGGCAGGGGTATTTATCACATATATAGCCTCTGGGGCTATATATTGTGATATATTTGCCAGCCAAGGTGTATTTATTGCTTCTCAGGGCGCCCCCCCCAGCGCCCTGCACCCTCAGTGACCGGAGTGTGAAGTGTGTATGAGGAGCAATGGCGCACAGCTGCAGTGCTGTGCGCTATCTTGGTGAAGACTGATGTCTTCTGCCGCCGATTTTCCGGATTCTTCTTGCTTCTGGCTCTGTAATGGGGCCGGCGGCGCGGCTCCGGGACCGAACACCAATGGCCGGTTCCATGCGGTCGATCCCTCTGGAGCTACTGGTGTCCAGTAGCCTAAGAAGCCCAAGCTACCACCAGTTAGGTAGGTTCGCTTCTTCTCCCCTTAGTCCCTCGCTGCAGTGAGTCTGTTGCCAGCAGATCTCACTGTAAAATAAAAAACCTAAAATATACTTTCTCTCTAGGAGCTCAGGAGAGCCCCTAGTGTGCATCCAGCTCAGCCGGGCACAGGATTCTAACTGAAGTCTGGAGGAGGGTCATAGTGGGAGGAGCCAGTGCACACCAGGTAGTCCTAAATCTTTCTTAGCTGTGCCCAGTCTCCTGCGGAGCCGCTATTCCCCATGGTCCTTACGGAGTCCCCAGCATCCACTAGGACGTCAGAGAAATATTCATTTTTTTTATTCATCAATATTCGTGTTGCACAATATTTTCATAAGGAGACACCACTGTAGGGGTTGAGCGCTGTTAGGCTTAGCAGCCACTTTGTTTGTGTAGTAGTAAGAGGGTAAGGACACCCGTTAACAAGCAGCACATCCCTAACAGTACAGATTCATCACCAAAGTGCGCAGATTACCCCTGGCATTATACCTATGATTAAAACCGTTAGTATGTGACTGTAGACACAGTACACAACACCAGCGATTAAATCCGGTATTACACGTAATGGGTAAATACTGTGACAAACTATATATATGACCCTGACGAACCTAGTCTCTTAGGGTACAGAATATAGTGATAGGTACTGTATATCTGGGAAACACTGAAAAGTGAAACCACACAGCAGATACAGGCACACAGTCACAGGCAATGCAGATAGTTATTAGGACAATAAAACTGCACTGGACTAGTATATGGACACAGCAGGTATATATCAGAATACTTGTACAATATATCATGTAATAGGTGCACTTTTTCTTAACTAACGCTGTCTGTATAGAAAGAAGCCAAGCGAACCAGGAGAGCGAATGTGACCTTGTGCATAAAGCCGGAGCGTCTCTGCCGCAAGTAACCGGGAAAAGGCCTCGGGAGTATGCGACACCGCTTGAGAGGAGATAGAGCTGCAGCACTGAAGTGTCACCATGACATACAGCGCTGACAGCCCAGTTTCGAAGAAGTTTACTGTCAGAAAAAGCTTCTTCAGGGCTGCCCAGTGCAGCCCACCTGTTAAGTGACCTGCTGCTGCAGACACCAACTGAAACTGAACTAACAGTGTCTGGTGGCGGGATTATAGAGTAGGCCCCAATGCATCCTGGGACAGCCTAAAGCTTTAGCCTGTTGGTGCCTCTGGATCAAGATCCACTCTACCCCCAATGTTTCCCTGTGGAAACCAATGTAACCTGCTGTTGAAAAGTATCTAACTTGCCACAAGTTGTGGCGGGGGATATTTATCACCAGAGCAATTCAACATTACTCCAGTGTGGGAACAGCTGCTCCAAAAAATAGCCACCCCTGCGATCAGGAACACTGATTATTTGCATGGTTTCTATAGTCCGTAAGCTGAAAAATCGCAGTTGCGTAGGCTTTAGCATAAAAATTGGAATCAGGCCCTATGTAATTTTAAATGCACAGCTTCCCTATTCTGGCCAAGATAAACAACTAACAGAAATGACAGCGTACCTTGGTTCTCATTTGAATTTACAGGCTCCTCTTCATCCAAATGCTCAAATGCAGTTACAAAGTCATCCTCGATTGAAGAGACAGATTGATTTGTGTCATCATCTTCATGGTGATCTGTCTTGCTTATTCTAGTAAAATCTTCTTGCTCCATTGCATACTTAACACCGGCTGTATATTTGCTCAGCAGGACAAACAAAGAGTCACTTTTGAAGAATGGAAATGATATGGAGGTCATCATACACACCGCTCCTGAAAATAAACGCTACAAAAAGGAAAGAAAGAAAAAATGTAGATGACATCACCAAAAAAATAATTCTGAAAGCCAACCATATTAAAAGCTTAATATTACTACTACTAAATTTGGGGTATAATGAGGGGGAACCTCCATGACAATATATATATATGTGTATGAGATGTGGGCAATTCTGCAACAGTGCCCAATGGACAGGTAAGATGTCTCCATGAATGATTGCTTGATTGAGATACTTTTAGAGAACAATATGTTCCATACACAATCATTAGAATTGCATGGCATCATCCTTGAGGATAAAACAAGCAAATAATAGTAGTAATAGTCCTTAGGACAGTGGTTCTCAAACTTTTTTGAATCGCGGCGCCCTAGAGTATCAGAAATTACCCGTAGGCCAAAATATTTGTAATTGAGAAATTTTAGAAAGAAATAAGGAGAGTTATGGTAGTAACATAGTAACTAAGGTTGAAAAAAGACAATTGTCTATCGAGTTCAACCTATTTGTGGTCTCCTATGCAGTCTTATTATAGGACTAGTTATTTTTATGCTAGGACTAGTTAAATTAACTATAATGAGTGCCTACGCACCATAACCCTGAATATCTTTATCCAACAGGAATTTATCTAACCCATTCTTAAAGGTGTTGACTGAGTCCACAGTTACTACTCTCTCAAGCAGGGAATTCCAAACACGTATTGTCCTTACTGTGAAAAAACCTTTTCGCCTCAATGTGCGGAAACTCCTCTCCTCTAACCTAAGCGAGTGACCACGTGTCCTGATCTTATAGAAAACAGGTCTTTCCCAAGCTCTGTGTATTGACCCCTTATATATTTGTAGATGTTGATCATGTCCCATCTTAGTCTCCTCTTTTCCAATGTAAACATGCCTAGCCTTGCAAGCCTTTCCTCGTATTCCAGCGTCTCCATGCCCTTGATTAGTTTGGTCGCCCGCCTCTGAACCTTTTCTAGCTCCAGGATATCCTTTTTGTAATATGGTGCCCAAAATTGCACACAGTAGACTTACCATTGTTAACTCCTTCTGCAAGGTACATTGGTTCCACAGGAAAACATCAGGGTGTAGAGTGGATCTTGATCCAGAGGCACCAACAGGCTAAAGCTTTACGCTGTCCCAGGATGCATTGGGGCCTCCTCTATAAACCCCGCCTCCAGGCACTGTGAGCTTAGTTTCGTTAACCAGTCAAATGTAAGAGCAGGCAAGAGAGAAGGCATAAGTTAGTCACATAAAACCACATTCTCACGACAGGAGAAGGTACCAGCAGCTAATGCCATACAAACCCATAGAAGCTAGGTGCGTCAGGGTGGGCACCCTGTGGAACCAATGTACCTCGCAAAAAGAGAGTTAACAATGGTAAGTCTACCATAACTCTCCTTTTCTGCAGCAGGATACATTGGTTTCCACAGGGAAACATCAGGGATATCCTAAAGCAGTTCCTCAAGGGAGGGGACACGCCTTAGCGGGCATGAGAACCTGGTGTCCAAAGGAAGCATCCTGGGAGGTGGAAGAATCAAAAGCATAAAACCTAATAAATGTGTTCACTGAGGAGCACGTAGCCGCCTTGCACAATTGTTTTGCGGACGCATCACGGCGGGCCGCCCAAGAAGGTCCAACAGACCGAGTAGAATGGGCATTAATAGCAGCAGGAGCTGAAAGTCCAGCCTGCGCATAAGCTTGTGCAATCACCATTCTATCAATCTGGCCAAAGTTTGCTTATTCGCAGGCCAGCCACGTTTGTGGAAACCAAACAGTACTAAAGGGAATCTGACCCCCTGATAGAGGCAGTCCTCTCCACATAAATACGAAGAGCCCTTACCACATCCAAAGAATGCTCTTTGGAAGACAAGTCTGAAGAGATAAAAGCTGAAACTACAATCTCTTGGTTAAGGTGAAAAGATGACACCACCTTAGGCAAATAACCCGGTCGAGTTCATAGAACTGCCTGGTCCCTGTGAAAAATCAAATAGGGTGGACGACAGGACAAAGCGCCTAACTCCGATAGCCGTCTTGCAGAGGCAATAGCCAGCAAAAACAGGACCTTGGCCGTGAGCCATTTAAGGTCCGCCAACTCAAGAGGTTCAAATGGAGACATTTGCAGGGCCTTTAGTACAACAGTCAAATCCCATGGAGCCACAGGAGGGACATAGGGAGGCTGACTCCTAAGTACGCCCTGAGTGAAAGTATGAACATCAGGTATAGATGCAATTTTCCTCTGAAACCATACTTACAAGGCAGATATATGAACCTTAAGGGTGGCCAGATGAAGACCTAGGTTAAGGCCTCATTGCAGAAAAACCAGGAATCTGGACATTCTGAATCGATATGCATCATAATTCTTATCAGCACACCAGGAGAAGTAAGAATTCCAGACTCTGTAATAAATCCGGGCAGAAGCCGGTTTGGAGGCTTTCACCATAATCTGAATAACCGCCTCGGAAAAACCTTTGGCTCTCAGGAGTGATGCTTCAAGAGCCATCAGTCAAAGCCAGTCTGGCCAGGTCTGGGTAAAGACAAGGGCCCGGTACGAGACGGTCCGGGCGCTGCGGAAGTAGAAGGGGTCTCTCTCTGTCGCTATACCCTGCAGGTCTGAGAATCAACACGCTGGAGCAACTAGAAGTAGTATTCCTCCTTCTTGTTTGAACTTCCGTAGTACCCTGGGCAGGAGTGACACTGGAGGGAACACGTAGGGCAGCCGAAAGTTCCAAGGAATCGACAGTGTGTCCACGAACGCTGCTTGAGGATCCCTGGTCCTTGATCCGAAGATCGGTACCTTGTGATTGTGTCGAGAAGCCATGAGGTGTACGTCCGGTAGGCCCCATCTGTCCACTAGTACTTGAAAGACTTCTGGATGAAGACTCCACTCTCCGGTGTGCACGTCCTGGCGACTAAGGAAGTCCGCTTCCCAGTTTAGGACACCTGAAATTAACACTGACGATATTGCTGGCAGATGGTGTCCCGCCCAACCAGAGTTGGACTGGCCCACAAGGGAAACCACCGGTGGGCCCTACTGCCCCGGGGCCACCCTCTTCTCTAGGCATCAGGTTCCAGACTGTGCTGCTACTAATCTAGTACATTATCATGCATGCACTACAGTATTTACTGTATATATTTATCTAGGGGACCAACACTTGCAAAATGGTTAGGCAAACCAATCTGGCGGCTGGGCACACCCCCTCTAGAGACTGGGCACACCCCAAAACATGGACCCCTACCACTGTATTCACCTGGTGGGCCCTACATGTCCCAGTCCGACACTGTGCCCAACTAAGGATTTTTGACACTTTCCTCATTGCCATGCGGTTTTGAAGGCCGCCTTGATGGTTTATGTATGCCACCATGGTGGCGTTGTATGACTGTACTTGAACCGCCCTCAACTCCAAAATGTTTATTGGGAGGAGTGATTCCTTCTTGGTCCAGCGACCCTGAAATGAGTGTTGCTCCAACACCGCAACCCATCCCCTGAGACTGGCATCCGTTTTAAGCAGGACCCAGTCAGGGATCCAGAAGGTACGGCCCCTGTTTAATCACTGGTCCTGTAGCCACCAGGTCAGCGACAGACGAACCTCCGGAGTTAAAGTGATCATCTGAGATCTGATCCGATGAGGTTGGCCGTCCCATTTGGAAAGTATTAACCTCTGTAAAAGGGCGGGAATAAAATTGAGCGTACTCTACCATGTCGAATACCGACACCATCAGACTAAGTACTTGCATCGCCGAGTGTATTGACATTCGCTGGCGACAAAGGAAGCATCTTTGTAGCATGTCTAGACTTTAGTAAGGCATTTGACCCTGTCCCACATCGCAGACTGCTAAATAAACTTGAAAGCGTGGGGGTGGATTATAAAACTGTTAAATGGATAAGAACCTGGTTGCAGGATAGGAAACAGACAGTTGTAGTAAATGGAGTGCAATCAATGGAGGGAAATGTTACCATTGGAGTACCCCAGGGATCTGTACTTGGACCAGTTCTCTTTACTATCTTTGTTGGTGACATTGCAATTGGTATTGGGGAAAGTATGCCTTTTTGCAGATGATACAAAGATATGCAACAGGGTAGACACACCGGGAGGGGTAAAACAAATGATTGATGACCTAGCTAGGATTGAGAAATGGTCAAGAACGTGGTAACTACAGTTTAATGATAAAAAATGCCAATTCATGCACTTGAATCTCAAAAACCCAAAGGCTAAATATAGTATCAAGGGTACTATAATGGAAACTACTGAGGAGGAAAGGGATTTAGGAGTCACTATTTCAAGTGACTTAAAGGCAGGAAAACAATGCAACAAAGCAATGAGAAAGGCATGTCAGATGCTTGGTTGCATAGGGAAAGGAATTAGTAGCAGGGGAAAAAAATAAGATTTTACTTACCGGTAAATCTTTTTCTCGTAGTCCGTAGAGGATGCTGGGACTCCGTAAGGACCATGGGGATTAGACGGGCTCCGCAGGAGATAGGGCACTTTAAGAAAGCTTTGGACTCTGGGTGTGCACTGGCTCCTCCCTCTATGCCCCTCCTCCAGACCTCAGTTAGGAAAACTGTGCCCAGAGGAGATGGACAGTACGAGGAAGGATTTTTGTAAATCTAAGGGCGAGATCCATACCAGCCACACCAATCACACCGTAGAACTTGTGATAAACTTACCCAGTTAACAGTATGAATAACAACATAGCCACGGTTCCACCGAAAAACTATAACATAACCCTTATGTAAGCAATAACTATATACAAGTCTTGCAGAAGAAGTCCGCACTTGGGACAGGCGCCCAGCATCCTCTACGGACTACGAGAAATAGATTTACCGGTAAGTAAAATCTTATTTTCTCCAACGTCCTTGAGGATGCTGGGACTCCGTAAGGACCATGGGGATTATACCAAAGCTCCCAAACGGGCAGGAGAGTGCGGATGACTCTGCAGCACCGATTGAGCAAACAGGAGGTCCTCCTCAGCCAGGGTATCAAACTTATAGAACTTTGCAAAGGTGTTTGTCCCCGACCAAGTAGCTGCCCGGCACAACTGTAATGCCGAGACCCCTTGGGCAGCCGCCCAAGAAGAGCCCACTTTCCTAGTGGAGTGGGCCTTAACCGATTTCGGTAACGGCAATCCTGCCGTAGAATGCGCCTGCTGAATCGTGTTACAGATCCAGCGAGCAATAGTCTGCTTTGAAGCAGGAGCGCCAACCTTGTTGGCCGCATACAGAACGAACAAAGCTTCAGTCTTCCTGATTCTAGCCGTTCTGGTCACATAAATCTTCAAAGCCCTGACTACATCCAGGGACTCGGAATCCTCCTAGTCCCGTGTAGCCACAGGCACGACAATAGGTTGGTTCACTTGAAAAGATGAGAAAACTTTTGGCAGAAAGTGAGGGCGAGTCCTCAACTCTGCCCTATCCACGTGAAAAACCAAGTATGGGCTTTTATGTGATAAAGCCGCCAATTCGGAAACACGTCTTGCCGAAGCGAACGCCAACAACATGACCACTTTTCACGTGAGGTATTTCAACTCCACAGTTTTGAGTGGTTCAAACCAAGGTGACTTGAGGAAACGTAACACCACGTTAAGATCCCAAGGCGCCACCGGAGGCACAAAGGGAGGCTGAATATGCAGCACTCCCTTCACAAAGGTCTGTACTTCAGGAATAGAGGCCAATTCTCTTTGAAAGAAAATGGATAAGGCCGAAATCTGGACCTTTATGGACCCTAATTTTAGGCCCAAAGTCACTCTTGTTTGAAGGAATTGAAGTAGACGGCACAAATGGAACTCCTCCGTAGGAGCAGCTCTGGCATCACACCAAGAAACATATTTCCGCGATATACGGTGATAATGTTTTAACGTCACGTCTTTCCTAGCCTTGATCAGGGTAGGAATGACTTCCTCCGGAATCCCTTTTTCCACTAGGATCCGGCGTTCAACCGCCATGCCGTCAAACGCAGCCGCGGTAAGTCTGGGAACAGACAGGGCCCCTGCCGCTGCAGGTCCTGCCTTAGAGGAAGAGGCCACGGATCCCCTGCGAGCAACTCTTGCAGCTCTGGATACCAAGTCCTCCGTGGCCAATCTGGAACAATGAGTATTGTTCTGACCCTGCTTCTTCGTATTATTCTCAACACCTTGGGTATGAGAGAAAGAGGAGGAAACACATAGACCGATCTGAACACCCAAGGTGTCACCAGAGCGTCTACCGCTACCGCCTGAGGGTCCCTTGACCTGGCGCAATACCGCTTTAGCTTTTTGTTGAGACGGGATGCCATCATGTCGATTTGAGGCAGTCCCCAACGATCCGTGATCTGTGCGAAGACTTCTTGATGAAGTCCCCACTCTCCCGGATGCAGGTCGTGCCTGCTGAGGAAGTCCGCCTCCCAGTTGTCCACCCCCGGGATGAACACCGCTGACAGCGCGCTTACATGGCCTTCCGCCCAGCGTAGAATCCTGGTCGCTTCTGCCATGGCCATTCTGCTCCTTGTTCCGCCTTGGCGGTTTATGAGCCACTGCCGTGACATTGTCTGACTGAATCAGAACCGGTTTTCTCCGAAGCAATTCCTCCGCTTGACGCAGGGCGTTGTATATGGCCCTCAACTCCAGGACGTTGATGTGGAGACAAGACTCTAGGCTTGACCAGAGACTTTGGAAATTTCTTCCCAGTGTCACTGCTCCCCAGCCTCGGAGGCTTGCGTCCGTGGTCACCAGGACCCAGTCCTGAATGCCGAACCTGCGACCTTCTAGTAGGTGAGCACTGTTCGGCCACCACAGGAGAGATACCCTGGTCCTGGGAGACAGGGTGATCCTTTGATGCATTTGTAAATGGGACCCGGACCACTTGTCCAAGAGGTCCCATTGAAAAGTCCTCGCATGGAACCTGCCGAAAGGGATGGCCTTGTAGAAAGCCACCATCTTCCCCAGGACCCGCGTGCAATAATGCACTGAAACCTTTTTTGGTTTTAATAGGTTCCTGACCATGGCTATAAGTTCCTGAACCTTTTTGATCGGAAGAAAAACCTTTTTCTGGTCTGTGTCTAGAATCAGCCCCAAAAAGGTCAGACGCGTTGTAGGGACTAGCTGGGACTTCGGTATATTGAGAATCCAGCCGTGTATCTGCAATGTCTGCATGGACAGAGACACGCTGTCCAGCAACCTCTACCGAGATCTCGCCTTTATGAGGAGATCGTCCAAGTATGGGATAATTGTGACCCCCTGCCTGCGCAGGAGCACCATCATTTCCGCCATTACCTTGGTGAAAATTCTCGGGGCCGTGGAAAGCCCAAACGGCAACGTCTGAAATTGGTAGTGACAGTCCTGCACTGCAAATCTCAGGAACGTCTGATGCGGGGGGAATATCGGAACATGAAGGTAAGCATCCTTTATGTCCAGGGACACCATCCAATCCCCCCCCCTCCAGGCTGGCGATGACCGCCCTGAGTGATTCCATTTTGAACTTGAACCTCTTCAAGTACAGGTTCAGAGATTTCAGGTTTAAAATGGGTCTGACCGAACCGTCCAGTTTCGGGACCACAAACAGGGTTGAGTAATATCCCTCTCCTTGCTGGATATGAGGAACTGTGACAATCACCCGTTGAATATACAATTTTTGGATTGCTGCCAACACTAGCTCCCTCTCTGACGGGGAAGCCGGCAGAGCCAATTTGAAAAATCGGCGAGGAGGCAAGTCTTCGAATTCCAGCCTGTATCCCTGAGAAACAATCTATAATGCCCAGGGATCCACCTGCGAGTGAACCCAGACGTGGCTGAAAAACCGAAGACGAGCCCCCCCCCGGACCTGCCTCCCCTCGGAAAGCCCCAGCGTCATGCGGTGGACTTTGCAGACGCAGGGGAGGACTTCTGCTCTTGGGAACTAGCTGTGGTGCAGCTTTTTTTTCCCTGCCTTTCCCTCTGGCAACAAAGGATGATCCACGTACCTTCTTGTTTTTATTGGAACGAATGGACTGCATTTGATAATGAGGTACCTTTTTTGTATGCTGCGGGGGGACATAAGGTAAGAAATTTGACTTACCAGCCGTAGCGACAAGATCCGAGAGGCCATCTCCAAACAACTCCACCCCTTTGTAAGGCAAGGACTCCATATGCCGCTTTGAATAGGCATCTCCCGTCCACTGTCGGGTCCACAAGAGCCGCCTAGCAGAAATAGACATAGCATTTATTCTGGAGCTTAATAAACAAATGTCTCTCTGAGCATCCCTCATATACAAGGCAGCATCTCTGATATGCTCTATGGTCATTTGAATGGCGTCCCTATCTAAGGTGTCAATTTCCGTAGATAAGGAATCTGCCCATGCCACAACCGCACTACAAACCCAGACCGACGCCATAGCCGGTCGAGCAATAGTACCGGAATGATTGTAAATGTGCTTTAAGGTAATTTCCTGCCCGCGATCAGCAGGTTCCTTGAGGGAAGCCGTATCCTGAGAAGGCAGTGCCACCTTTTTGGACAAACCTGTCAGCGCCTTGTCAACTTTTGGCGAAGATTCCCAGCGTATCCTATCAGTTTGTGGAAAAGGATACCCCATGAGAATCCTTTTGGGAACTTGTGGTCTCCTATCCAGAGATTCCCAAGCCTTTTCGCACAAGTCACTTAATTCAAATGAGGATGGAAAAGTGACTTCAGGCTTTTTCCCTTTATACATGTGTACCCTAGTGTCAGGGACAGGGGGTTCCTCAGTAATATGCAAAACCTCTTTAATGGCAATAATCATGTACCGTATACCCTTAGCCACCTTCGGCTGTAATTTTGCATCTTCATAGTCGACACTAGAGTCAGTATCTGTTGTGTCGGTATCTGTGTCATCGACCTGGGATATGGTGCGCTTCTGAGACCCCGAAGGACCTGGCGCCCCAGGGACAGGCATGGACTGGCTACCTGACTGATCCCTAGCTTCTGCCTTGTCTAATCTTTTATGCAATAGATTGACATTTGCATTCAAGACATTCAGCATACCCATTCCGGTGTCGGCGTTGCCGACGGCGACCTGACACTCAAGCACTCCCCCTCCACATTAAGCGAGCCTTCCTCGTAAAACATGTCGACACACGCGTACCGACACACTTCACACACACACATAGGGAACCCCTTTCCTGAAGACCGTATCCCTGTCAAGGCCCTTTGGAGAGACAGAGAGAGAGTATGCCAGCACACACCCCAGCGCAATAACCCTGGAGACCAACACAAAATATTTTCCCCCAGCAGCGCTGTATAATATGTAAGCCGCCAATTATGTGCGCCCCCCCATCTCTTTTAAGCACCCTTTCACCGTGTGTAAGCAGGGGAGAGTCCGGGGAGCTTCCTCTCAGCAGTGCTGTGGAGAGAAAATGGCGCTGGTGAGTGCTGAGGGAGAAGCCCCGCCCCTCGGCGGCGGGCTTCTGTCCCGCTCAAACTTAGTAAAATATGGCGGGGGCTCTTTTATATACATGTACAGAGCCTATCTGTACATGTATATAGTCTTTTTGCCATGCAGAGGTTTATATTGCTGCCCAGGGCGCCGCCGCCGCCCCCCCCCCCCCCCCCCCGCCCTGCTCCCTTACAGTGACCGGAGTATGTGAGGTGTATGGGAGCAATGACGCACAGCTGCAGTGCTGTGCGTTACCTCAGTGAAGCTGAAGGCTTCTGCCGCCTGACGACTTCTGTCTTCTGTACTTCTAGCTCTGTGAGGAGAACGGCGGCGCGGCTCCGGGGGTGGACGCCCAGTAAGAACCTGCGTTTACCCCCTCTGGAGCTAATGGTGTCCAGTAGCCGAGGAAGCAGAGCCTATCTTTGACAAGAAGGTCTGCTCCTCTCTCCTCAGTCCCTCGATGCAGGGAGCCTGTTGCCAGCAGTGCTCACTGTGAAAAAGTAGTAAAAGGTAGAAAAAAAAATCCAAACAAAAATGCTTCTAGGCAGAGAACTCTGGAGAGCTCTCTGCAGTGCACCCATCTTGCTCTGGGCACAGTGTAAAACTGAGGTCTGGAGGAGGGGCATAGAGGGAGGAGCCAGTGCACACCCAGAGTCCAAAGCTTTCTTAAAATGCCCTATCTCCTGCGGAGCCCGTCTATTCCGAATGGTCCTTACGGAGTCCCAGCATCCTCAAAAAAATAAGAATTTACTTACCGGTAATTCTATTTCTCGTAGTCCGTAGTGGATGCTGGGAACTACGTAAGGACCATGGGGAATAGACGGGCTCCGCAGGAGACATGGGCACTCTAAAGAAAAGATTAGGTACTATCTGGTGTGCACTGGCTCCTCCCTCTATGCCCCTCCTCCAGACCTCAGTTAGGGAAACTGCCCGGAAGAGCGGACATTACAAGGAAAGGAAATTTTGAATCCAGGGTAAGACTCATACCAGCCACACCAATCACACCGTACAACTTGTGATACCTTACCCAGTTAACAGTATGAACAACAACTGAGCCTCACTCAACGGATGGCTCATAACAATAACCCTTAGTTAAGCAATAACTATATACACGTATTGCAGAAAGTCCGCACTTGGGACGGGCGCCCAGCATCCACTACGGACTACGAGAAATAGAATTACCGGTGAGTAAATTCTTATTTTCTCTGACGTCCTAGTGGATGCTGGGGACTCCGTAAGGACCATGGGGATTATACCAAAGCTCCCAAACGGGCGGGAGAGTGCGGATGACTCTGCAGCACCGAATGAGCAAACACAAGGTCCTCCTCAGCCAGGGTATCAAACTTGTAGAACTTTGCAAATGTGTTTGAACACGACCAAGTAGCCGCTCGGCAAAGCTGTAAAGCCGAGACCCCTCGGGCAGCCGCCCAAGAAGAGCCCACCTTCCGTGTGGAATGGGCTTTTACTGATTTTGGATGCGGCAATCCAGCCGCAGAATGAGCCTGCTGAATCGTGTTACAGATCCAGCGAGCAATAGTTTGCTTTGAAGCAGGAGCACCCAGCTTGTTGGGGGCATGCAAGATAAACAGCGAGTCAGTCTTCCTGACTCCAGCCGTTCTGTAAACATATATTTTCAAAGCCCTGACTACGTCCAACAACTTGGAGTCCTCCAAGTCCCGAGTAGCCGCAGGCACCACAATAGGTTGGTTCAAATGAAACGAGGACACCACCTTTGGGAGAAATTGGGGACGAGTCCTCAATTCTGCCCTGTCCATATGGAAGATCAGATATGAGCTTTTACATGACAAAGCCGCCAATTCCGACACACGCCTAGCCGATGCTAAGGCCAACAGCATGACCACTTTCCACGTGAGATACTTCAGTTCCACGGTCTTAAGTGGCTCAAACCAGTGGGATTTCAGGAAATCCAACACAACGTTAAGATCCCAGGGTGCCACTGGTGGCACAAAAGGGGGCTGAATATGCAGCACTCCCTTTACAAATGTCTGAACCTCAGGCAGTGAAGCCAGTTCTTTTTGAAAGAAAATGGATAGGGCCGAAATCTGGACCTTTATGGACCCCAATTTTAGGCCCATAGTCACCCCTGACTGTAGGAAGTGTAGGAAACGACCCAGCTGGAATTCCTCTGTAGGGCCCTTCCTGGCCTCACACCAAGCAACATATTTTCGCCATATACGGTGATAATGCTTTGCTGTCACGTCTTTCCTAGCCTTTATCAGCGTAGGAATAACTTCATCCGGAATGCCTTTTCCGCTAGGATCCGGCGTTTAACCGCCATGCCGTCAAACGCAGCAAGTCTTGGAACAGACAGGGCCCTTGTTGCAGCAGGTCCTGTCTGAGAGGCAGAGGCCATGGGTCCTCTGTGCGCATTTCTTGCAGTTCCGGGTACCAAGTCCTTCTTGGCCAGTCCGGAACATTGAGTATTGTTCTTATTCCTCTCTTTCTTACTATTCTCAGTACTTTTGGTATGAGAGGAAGAGGAGGAAACACATATACCGACTGGTACACCCACGGTGTCACTAGGGCGTCCACAGCTATCGCCTGAGGGTCCCTTGACCTGGCGCAATATCTTTTTAGCTTTTTGTTGAGGCGGGACGCCATCATGTCCACCTGTGGCAGTTCCCATCGGTTTGCAATTAGTTGGAAGACTTCTTGATGAAGTCCCCACTCTCCCGGGTGGAGGTCGTGTCTGCTGAGGAAGTCCTGTATGCCGAACCTGCGGCCCTCGAGAAGGTGAGCACTCTGCAGCCACCACAGAAGAGACACCCTGGCCCTTGGGGACAGGGTGATCAGCCGATACATCTGAAGATGCGATCCGGACCACTTGTCCAACAGATCCCACTGAAAGATCCTCGCATGGAACCTGCCGAAGGGAATGGCTTTGTATGAAGCCACCATCTTTCCCAGGACTCGCGTGCAGTGATGCACTGATACCTGTTTTGGTTTCAGGAGGTCCCTGACCAGAGATGCTAATTCCTGGGCCTTCTCCACCGGGAGAAACACCTTCTTCTGTTCTGTGTCCAGAACCATGCCCAGGAAAAGCAGACGCGTAGTAGGAATCAGCTGCGACTTTGGAACATTCAGAATCCAGCCGTGCTGTTGCAACACTTCCTGAGAGAGTGCTACGCTGATCAACAACTGCTCCCTGGACCTCGCCTTTATGAGGAGATCGTCCAAGTACAGGATAATTATAACTCCCTTCTGCCGAAGCAGTATCATCATTTCGGCCATTACCTTGGTAAATATTCTCGGTGCCGTGGACAGGCCAAACGGCAACGTCTGGAACTGGTAATGACAGTCCTGTACCACAAATCTGAGGTACTCCTGGTGAGGTGGGTAAATGGGGACATGCAAGTAAGCATCTTTGATGTCCAGCGACACCATAAAATCCCCCTCTTCCAGGCTTGCAATCACCGCTCTGAGCGATTCCATTTTGAACTTGAATTTCTTTATATAAAGGTGTTCAAGGACTTTAAATTCAGAATGGGTCTCACCGAACCGTCCGGTTTCGGTACCACAAATATTGTGGAATAGTAACCCCTTCCCTGTTGAAGGAGGGGGACCCTGACAATCACTTGCTGGAGGTACAGCTTGTGAATTGCCGCCAGCACTACCTCCCTTTCCATGGGGGAAGCTGGCAAGGCTGATTTGAGGTAACGGCGGGGGGGAGTCGCTTCGAACTCCAGCTTGTATCCCTGAGATACAATTTGTATAGCCCAGAGATCCACCTGTGAGCGAACCCACTGGCTACTGAAGTTTCGGAGACGCGCCCCCACCGCACCTGGCTCCGCCTGTGGAGCCCCAACATCATGCGGTGGACTTAGTGGAAGCAGGGGAGGACTTTTGTTCCTGGGAACTGGCTGCATGGTGCAGCTTCTTACCTCTACCCCTGCCTCTGGCAAGAAAGGATGCACCCCTGACCCTCTTGCCTTTTTGGGAACGAAAGGACTGCATTTGATAATACGGTGCTTTCTTAGGCTCTGAGGAAACCTGAGGCAAGAAAGTGGACTTTCCAGCTGTCGCTGTAGACACGAGGTCCGACAGACCGTCCCCAAACAATTCCTCACCCTTATAAGGCAAAACCTCCATGTGTTTTTTAGAATCAGCATCTCCTGTCCATTGCCGAGTCCATAAGACCCTCCTGGCAGAAATGGACATAGCATTAATTCTAGAGCCCAGCAGGCAAATGTCCCTCTGGGCATCTCGCATATATAAGACTACGTCTTTGATATGGCCCAGGGTTAGCAAAACAGCATCTCTGTCGAGGGAATCTATGTCGTCTAACAGAGTATCTGTCCACGCTGCTACAGCACTACACATCTAGGCTGAAGCAATAGCAGGTCTCAGTAGAGTACCAGAGTGTGTATACACTGACTTCAGGATAGCTTCCTGCTTTCTATCCGCAGGCTCCTTTAGGGCGGCCGTATCCTGAGACGGCAGGGCCACCTTTTTAGATAAGCGTGTCAGCGCCTTGTCCACCCTAGGGGATGTTTCCCAACGTAACCTGTCCGTTGGCGGGAAATGGTACGCCATCAGTAACCTCTTAGAAATCACTAATTTCTTATCAGGGGAACTCCACGCTTCTTCACACAATTCATTTAATTCATCAGATGGGGGAAAAGTCACTGGCTGCTTTTTCTCCCCAAACATATAAACCCTCTTGGTATTAACCGGGTTACTCTCAGAAATGTGTAATACATCTTTCATTGCAATAATCATGTATCGGATGGCCTTGGTCATTTTAGACTGTAAATGTGCCTCATCATCGTCGACACTGGAGTCGGACTCCGTGTCGACATCTGTGTCAACCATCTGAGCTAGAGGGCGTTTATGAGCCCCTGACGGTTTCTGAGTCGCCTGGGCAGGCGCGGGCTGAGACCCCGGCTGTCCCAAGGCTGCAGCGTCATCAAACCTTTTATGTAAGGAGTTTACATTGTCATTTAAGACCTTCCACATATCCATCCAATCAGGTGTCGGCCCCGACGGGGGCGATACCAAACTTATCTGCCCTTGCTCCGCCTCCACGTAACCTTCCTCATCAAACATGTCGACACAGCCGTACCGACACACCGCACACACACAGGGAATGCTCAGACTGAGGACAGGACCCCACAAAGTCCTTTGGGGAGACAGAGAGAGAGTATGCCAGCACACACCACAGCGCTATATAACACAGGGATTTTCACTGCTAATAAGTGATATACCCAATAGCTGCTTTTTTATATTCTTTGCGCCTAAATTTATGTGCCCCCCCTCTCTTTTTAACCCGTCTTGTACCTGGATACTGCAGGGGAGAGCCTGGGGAGCTGCTTCCAGCGGAGCTGTGAAGAAAAAATGGCGCTGGTGTGCTGAGGAAGAAGGCCCCGCCCCCTCAGTGGCGGGCTTCTGTCCCGCTTTCAGTGTAAAATAATGGCGGGGTTTTTTACATATATACAGTGCTAGACTGTATATATGTATTTTTATGCCAAAGGTACTTCAATTGCAGCCCAGGGCGCCCCCCCCCCAGCGCCCTGCACCCTACAGTGACCGGAGTGTGTAAGTGTGCTGGGAGCAATGGCGCACAGCTGCGGTGCTGTGCGCTACCTTAATGAAGACAGGAGTCTTCAGCCGCCGATTTCGTCGTCTTCTAGCTTCTGTTCTTCTGGCTCTGCAAGGGGGACGGCGGCGCGGCTCAGGGAACGGACGATCGAGGACAGGTGCCCGTGTTCGAACCCTCTGGAGCTAATGGTGTCCAGTAGCCTAAGAAGCACAAGCTAGCTGCAAGCAGGTAGGTTTGCTTCTCTCCCCTTAGTCCCACGTAGCAGTGAGTCTGTTGCCAGCAGAAGCTCACTGAAAATAAAAAACCTAATAAATACTTTCTTTACTAGTAAGCTCAGGAGAGCCCACTAGGAGCACCCAGCTCTGGCCGGGCACAGATTCTAACTGAGGTCTGGAGGAGGGGCATAGAGGGAGGAGCCAGCGCACACCAGATAGTACCTAATCTTTTCTTTAGAGTGCCCAGTCTCCTGCGGAGCCCGTCTAATCCCCATGGTCCTTACGGAGTTCCCAGCATCCACTAGGACGTCAGAGAAAAAGTAATAATGCCACTGTTTAGGTCATTGGTACGGCCTCATCTGGAATACTGTGTCTAGTTCTGGAGACCGTATCTCCAGAAGGATATAAATACATTAGAGAGTGTACAAAGAAGGGCAACTAAAATGGTGCATGGCCTACATCACAAAACTTACCCGGAAAGGTTGTACAGTTTGGGGGAGAGAAGGGAAAGGGGGGACATAATAGAAACTTTCAAATATACCAAGGGTTTTAACAAAGTTCAGGAGGGAAACATTCTTCAAAGGAATAGAAGTATTAGAACTCAAGGACATACAATGAAACTGGAGGGAGGGAGGTCCAGGAGAAATGTAAGGAAAAAATAGGATTTTAATTACCTACCGGCAAATCCTTTTCTTGTAGTCCGTAGAGGATACTGGGGATCCATTTTGTACCATGGGGTATAGACGGGTCCACTAGGAGCCATGGGCACTTTAAGAATTTGATTGTGTGGGCTGGCTCCTCCCTCTATGGCCCTCCTACCCAGTAGTGCAAGTGGGCGGGTACGGGTGGGTACGGCGTACCCGTAAGAATTTAGCTGTGGGTACGCCGTACCCACACCGACGGGCCGCCGCTCCTCTTCCTTCCCTCGGTCCCCTGCTCCACGCCGCACCCGCCGTCCCCGCCGCACCGCCGCTGATGTGAGGGAAGGAGAGCGCAGCCTGCGCCTCTCCTTCCCCTCAGTCTCCGGTGGGTGTCTCAGTTTACTTCAGCGCCGATCCGTGAGCCAATCAGAGCTCGCACCCGCGAGCTCTGATTGGCTCACGGATCGGCGCTTAATTAAACTGAGACACCCGCCGGAGACTGAGGGGAACGAGAGGCGCAGGCTGCGCTCTCCTTCCCTCACATGACAGACAGGACGGCGACGGCGAGTAGGGGGGGGGGGACATTTGTGCATCTGGCACTCTGGGGACATTTGTGCATCTGGCACTCTGGGGACATTTGTGCATCTGGCACTCTGGGGACATTTGTGCATCTGGCACTCTGGGGACATTTGTGCATCTGGCACTCTGGGGACATTTGTGCATCTGGCACTCTGGGGACATTTGTGCATCTGGCACTCTGGGGACATTTGTGCATCTGGCACTCTGGGGACATTTGTGCATCTGGCACTCTGGGGACATTTGTGCATCTGGCACTCTGGGGACATTTGTGCATCTGGCACTCTGGGGACATTTGTGCATCTGGCACTCTGGGGACATTTGTGCATCTGGCACTCTGGGGACATTTGTGCATCTGGCACTCTGGGGACATTTGTGCATCTGGCACTGTGGGGCAATGTGTATTTGACACTGAGGCAGTGTATGGCACTCTGGGGGCATTTCTGTATCTGTCACTGTGGGGCAATGTGTATCTGGCACTGAGGCAGTGTATGGCACTCTGGGGGCATTTCTGTATCTGTCACTGTGGGGCAATGTGTATCTGGCACGGTGGGGCAATGTGTATCTGGCACGGTGGGGACATTTGGGTATCTGGCACGGTGGGGACATTTGGGTATCTGGCACGGTGGGGACATTTGGGTATCTGGCACTGTGGGGCAATGTGTATCTGGCACTGTGGGGCAATGTGTATCTGGCACTGTGGGGCAATGTGTATCTGGCACTGTGGGGCAATGTGTATCTGGCACTGTGGGGCAATGTGTATCTGGCACTGTGGGGCAATGTGCATCTGGCACTGTGGGGCAATGTGCATCTGGCACTGTGGGGCAATGTGCATCTGGCACTGTGAGGCAATGTGTATCTGACACTCTGGGGACATTTGTGTATCTGGCACTCTGGGGACATTTGTGTATCTGGCACTCTGGGGCAATGTGTATTTGACACTGTGAGGCAGTGTATGGCACTCTGGGGGCATTTCTGTATCTGTCACTGTGGGGCAATGTGTATCTGGCACGGTGGGGCAATGTGTATCTGGCACTCTGGGGACATTTGGGTATCTGGCACTGTGCGGCAATGTGTATCTGGCACTGTGGGGCAATGTGTATCTGGCACTGTGGGGCAATGTGCATCTGGCACTGTGGGGCAATGTGCATCTGGCACTGTGGGGCAATGTGCATCTGGCACTGTGGGGCAATGTGCATCTGGCACTGTGGGGCAATGTGCATCTGGCACTGTGGGGCAATGTGCATCTGGCACTGTGGGGCAATGTGCATCTGGCACTGTGGGGCAATGTGCATCTGGCACTGTGGGGCAATGTGCATCTGGCACTGTGGGGCAATGTGCATCTGGCACTGTGGGGCAATGTGCATCTGGCACTGTGGGGCAATGTGTATCTGACACTGTGGGGACATTTGTTTATCTGGCACTGTGAGGCAATGTGTATCTGGCACTCTGGGGACATTTGTGTATCTGGCACTCTGGGGACATTTGTGTATCTGGCACTCTGGGGCAATGTGCATCTGGCACTGTGGGGTTATGTGTATCTGGCACTGTGGGGCAACGTGTATCTGACACTATTGGGGTCATACGTGTATCTGCCCCTCCCCCATATGTGTATCACGCCCCCATTTTCATTGGCTACGCCCCATGTGGCATTTGGCCACACCCATTTTTTTTTGCGCACACAGTACCCGTAAGACATTTTTTCTACTTGCACCACTGCTCCTACCAGACTCTGTCTAGGAAACTGTGCCAGAGGAGACGGACATACTTTGAGAGAAGGATATAAAAGGATAGCGGTGAGATTCCGAACCAGCACACACAAACAAGAGGAAAGCCATGCTAACCAAACTTGGAACAGGAACAGCAACAGCTTAACCAAGTAACAGTGCAGGACGAATGAAGCACCGGGCGGGCGCCCAGTATCCTCTACGGACTACGAGAAAAGTATTTACCGGTAGGTAATTAAAATCCTATTTTCTCTTACGTCCTAGAGGATACTGGGAATCCATTTAGTACCATGGGGAAGTACCAAAGCTCACAAACCGGGTGGGAGAGTGCCGAGGTTACTGCAGATCTGATCGACCAAACTGAAGGTCCACAGAGGCCAAAGTATCAAACTTATAGAACTTTGCAAACGTGATCGATGCTACACAAGTACCTGCTCAGCAGAGCTGAAAGGCAGAGACACAGCGGGCAGCAGTCCAAAAAGAACCCACTGACCTAGTCGAGTGGGACTGTACAGATTTAGGAAACGGCAATCCTGCCGTGGAATAAGCATGCTGGATAGCGAGCCTGATCCAGCATGCAATTGAGTGCTTTGATGCAGGATACCCAATCTTATTGTGATCGTAAAGAACAAATTTCAAGTGACGAGCTGTCCTCTTCACATACACCTTCAAAGCCCTCACAACATCCAAAGACTTTGAAGTAATAGAGGTGTCTGTAACAACCGGAACCACAATGGGTTGGTTGATGCGAAACGCAGACACCACCTTAGGAAGAAATTGCTGACGAGTCCTGAGTTCAGCTCTGTCCTCATGGAAAATTAAATAGGGGGCTCTTGTGAGACAATGCCCCCCAGCTCCGACACACGACTTGCTGAAGCAAAGGCCAACAGTGTGACGGTCTTTCACGTAAGATATTTTACGTTTACCTCCTGTAACGGTTCAAACCAGTCCGATTAGAGGAACTGCAGCACCAAATTGAGATCCCAAGGTGCCGTGGGAGCCACAAAGAGGCTGGATGTGCAGAACCCCTTTCAAGAACGTCTGGACCTCAGGGAGAGAAGCCAATTGTTTCTGAAAGAGAATGGACAAGGCCGAAATCTGGACTTTTATGGAGCCCAGACGTAGGCCCACATACACACCCGACTGCAGAAAAAGCAGGAAACGTCTCAGATGAAATTCCATCGCAGAATATTTTCTGCTCTCACACCAAGAGACGCATTTCTTCCAAATACGGTGGTAATGTTTAGACGTTACCCCCTAACTGGCTTGGATCATAGTCGGGATGACCTTGTCAGGGATGCCTCTCCTGGCTAGAATCAGCCATTCAACTTCCATGCCGTCAAACGTAACCGTGTTAAGTCTTGATAGACGAACGGGCCCTGTTGCAGAAGATCCTCGCAAAGTAGTAGAGGCCACAGATCTTCCAGGAGCATCTCCCGAAGGTCCGCGTACCAGGCCCTTCTTGGCCAGTCTGGAGCCATGAGGATTGCTTGAACTTTTTCCCTTTTTATTCTTTTCAGAATTCTTGGGATTAGCGGAAGTGGAGGGAACACGTACACATCTGAGTCGTGTTCCCGAACGTACACCATCACACCATGGAGTCGTCAGAGTGTCCACTGCCACTGCTTGTGGGTCTCTCGACCTGGAACAATACCGCTTGAGCTTCTTGTTAAGACGAGAGGCCATCAAGTCGATCTGTGGACATCCCCATCGACGTGTCAAGCACCTGAACACCTCCGGGTGAAGGCCCCACTCCCCCAGGTGCAGGTCGTGTCTGCTGAGGAAGTCTGCTTCCCAGTTGTCTACTCCTGGAATGAAGACCGCCGACAACGCCACAGCGTGTTTTTCTGCACAGAGGTGAATTCTTGATACCTCTGACATTGCTGCTCTGCTTTTCGTTCCGCCCAGTCGATTTATGTACGTTACTGCCTCACATTGTCCGAATGAACCTGAATGGCCTGATCCTGAATAAGATATGAGGCCTGCAGAAGGGCGTTGTATACAGCCCTGAGTTCTAGAATGTTTATTGAAGGACGACTTCCTGACTTGACCATCTTCCTTGAAACTGCACCCCCTGGGAATCCAATTCTGATTCCCGAACCGTCGGCCCTCGATTAGGTGAGAAGTCTGGAGCCACCACAGAAGGGAGATCCAGCCCTTTGGCGACAGACGGATCCTCTGGTGCATGTGAAGATGTGATCCGGACCATTTGTCCAACAGATCCAACTGGAAGGGCCTTGCATGAAACCTTCCGTACTGAAGCGACTTGTAAGAGGCCACCATTTTCCTCAGAAGGCAAATGCAGAGATGCACCGATATGCCGTTGGCTTCAGGATATTCCAAACCATCGACTGGATTACCAATGCCTTTTCCAATGGAAGAAAAAATAGGATTTTAATACCTACCGGTAAATCCTTTTCTCCTAGTCCGTAGAGGATGCTGGGGACTCCAAAAGGACCATGGGGTATAGACGGGATCCGCAGGAGACATGGGCACTTTAACACTTTAAATGGGTGTGAACTGGCTCCTCCCTCTATGCCCCTCCTCCAGACCTCAGTTATAGGAACTGTGCCCAGGGAGACGGACATTTCGAGGAAAAGGATTTTTGTTAACTAAAGGTGAGATACATACCAGCTCACACCACAACACACCGTACAACATGGCTTTTAAGAAATACCAGTTAACAGCATGAACTAAAAACAGCAACAGGCTGAATATAACCGATACACAACCTCTGTGTAACAGACGCAATAACAATCAACACTACTGCAAAAAGCAGTCCACACAGGGACGGGCGCCCAGCATCCTCTGCGGACTAGGAGAAAAGGATTTACCGGTAGGTATTAAAATCCTATTTTCTCTTACGTCCTAGAGGATGCTGGGGACTCCAAAAGGACCATGGGGTTTATACCAAAGCTCCAGACCGGGCGGGAGAGTGCGGACGACTTTGCAGCACCGATTGAGCAAACATGAGGTCCTCATCAGCCAGGGTATCAAACTTGTAGAACTTAGCAAACGTGTTTGAACATGACCAAGTAGCTGCTCGGCAAAGTTGAAGCGCCGAGACTCCTCGGGCAGCCGCCCAATGTGAGCCTTCCCGGTAGAATGGGCCTTCACCGACTTCGGTAACGGCAATCCAGCCGTAGAATGAGCATGCCGAGTCGTATTACAGATCCAGCGTGCAATAGTCTGCTTGGAAGCAGGAGCCCCAATCTTGTTGGGAGCATATAGGACAAACAGAGCCTCTGATTTCCTAATATGAGCCGTTCTGGCGACATAAATTTTCAAAGCTCTAACTACATTGAGAGACTTTGAATCAGCCATGGCTTCCGTAGCCACAGGCACCACAATAGGTTGGTTTATGTGAAACGAAAAACCCACCTTTGGCATAAATTGTTGACGAGTTCTCAATTCCGCTCTATCCACATGGAATATCAAATAGGGGCTCTTGTGAGACAAAGTCGCTAATTCCAACACCCGCCTTGCGGACGCCAACATGACCACTTTCCAAGTGAGAAATTTCAACTCAACCTTTCGCAAAGGTTCAGACCAGTGTGACATAAGAAATTGCAACACCACGTCAAGGTCCCGTGGTGCCACAGGTGGCACAAATGGAGGTTGGATGCGTAGCACTCCTTTCACGAATGTCTGAACCTCTGGAAGGGCGGCCAATTATTTTTGAAAGAAAATAGATAAGGCCAAAATCTGTACTTTAATGGAGCCTAATTTTAGGCCCGCATCCACACCTGCCTGCAAAAAATGGAGGAAACGACCCAGCTGAAATTCTTCCGTAGGAGCCTTCTTGGATTCACACCAAGACACATACTTTCTCCAAATACGGTGATAATGCTTCGCCGTAACCTCCTTTCTAGCCTTAAGCAGAGTGGTGATGACTTCCCCGGGAATACCCTTGCGAGCTAGGATTTGGCGTTCAACCTCCACGCTGTCAAACGCAACTGCGGTAAGTCCTGGAACATGCACGGCCCTTGCAGTAACAGATCCTCTCTCAGAGGAAGAGGCCAGGGCTCTCCTATGAGTAATTCCTGAAGATCCGGATACTAGGCCCTCCGTGGCCAATCTGGAACAACGAGTATCGCCCGAACCCTTGTTCTTTTTATGATCCTTATCACTTCTGGAATGAAAGGAAGTGGAGGGAACACATATACCGACTGAAACACCCACGGAGTTACCAGGGCGTCCACTGCACTGGCTTGAGGGTCCCTCGACCTGGAATAATATCTCTGAAGCTTCTCGTTGAGGCGAGACGCCATCATGTCTATTTGAGGAATTCCCCAACGACTTGTCACTTCTGCAAAGACCTCTTGATGAAGACCCCACTCTCCTGGATGGAGATCGTGTCTGCTGAGGAAATCTGCTTCCCAGTTGTCCACGCCCGGAAGGAAGACCGCCGACAGAGCGCTTACATGTTTTTTCGCCCAGCGGAGAACTTTTGTGGCCTCTGCCATCGCCGCTCTGCTCTTTGTTCCACCCTGGCGGTTTATGTACGCCACTGCTGTTACGTTGTACTGCCTGTCCTGATTCAGTCGGACAGGCAGTACGCGAAGAAGGTGTTCCGCTTGTAGAAGGCCGATGTAGATGGCTCTTAATTCCGGAACGTTTATGTGCAGACAAGTTTCCTGGCTTGAACATATTCCTTAGAAATTTTTTCCCCATGTGACTGCTCCCCAGCCCCGGAGGCTTGCATCCGTGGTCACCAGGACCCAATCCTGGACCCCGAACCTGCGTCCTTCTTGGAGGTGAGACCTGTGAAGCCACCACAGGAGAGATATTCTGGTCCTGGAAGACAGGCTTATTTTCCGGTGCATGTGCAGGTGAGACCCGGACCACTTGTCCAACAGGTCCCACTGAAATACCCGGACATGAAACCTGCCAAACGGAATGGCTTCGTAAGCTGCAACCATCTTCCACAGCACCCGAGTGCATTGATGAATCAACACTCTTACCGGTTTCAGAATCTCCTTGACCATGGCCTGGATTTCCAGAGCTTTTTCTGCTGGGAGAAACACTCTCTGCAGTTTCGTGTCCAGGATCATGCCCAAGAAAGACAGCCGTGTTGTCAGAATCAACTGTGACTTTGGCAAGTTTAGGATCCAACCATGTTGTTGCAGAACTGTCAGGGAGAGCGCAACGTTTCTTAGCAACTGCTCCCTTGATCTCGCCTTTATCAGGAGATCGTCCAAGTACGGGATAATTGTGACCATCATTTCCGCCATTACTTTGGTGAAAACTCTCTGAGCCATGGAAAGACCAAACGGCAACGTCTGAAATTGGTAATGACAATCCTGAACAGCAAACCTCAGGAAAGCTTGATGTGGAGGATATATTGGGACATGTAAGTAGGCATCCTTGATGTTTACTGACGCCATAAACCCCTCCCCCTCCCCTTTCAGACTGGCGATCACTGCTCGAAGAGATTCCATCTTGAACTTGAAACTTTTCAAATATAGATTGAGGGATTTTAGTTTCAGGATCGGTCTGACCGAGCCATCCGGCTTTGGGACGACAAACAGGCTCGAATAAAACCCTTCTCCCCGTTTTGACGCGGGCACCGTGACAATGACACAGCTTTTGTATTGCAGCGCACACTACTTCCCTTTCCGGCAGAGAAACTGGCGAGGCTGATTTGAAAAATCGGTGGGGGGGGGCACGTCTTGAAACTCCAGTTTGTACCCTTGGGACACAATTTCTAACACCCAAGGATACAGGCCCGAGTGAAACCAGACCTGACTGAAGAGTCAGAGACATGCCCCCACCGGCATGGACTCCCGTAGAGGAGCCCCAGCATCATGCGGTGGACTTGGCAGAAGCCGGGGAGGACTTCTGCTCCTGGGAACCTGCCACAGCAGGTGACCTTTTTCCCCTTCCTTTACCTTTAGAGGCAAGGAAGGACAACCCTCTTCCTTTTTTGTACTTATTGGGCCGAAAGGACTGCATCTGATAGAGAGGCGTCTTTTTCTGATGTGCAGGAACATAAGGAAGAAATTATGACTTACCCGCGGTAGCTGTAGACACCAGATCAGCGAGGCCGTCACCAAACAAGACACCACCCTTATACGGGACAGCCTCCATAGCTTTCTTAGAGTCGGCATCAGCATTCCACTGATGAATCCACAGTGCTCTCCTGGCCGAGACTGCCATGGCATTGGCCCTTGATCCCAAGAGGCCAATATCCCTCGCTGCATCCTTTAGGTAAGCTGCAGCGTCCCTGATATAACCGAGAGTCAAAAGAATGCTATCCCTATCCAGATTATCCATGTCAGATGCCAAGTTATCTGCCCACTTACCAATAGCGCTACTCACCCATGCCGACGCCACAGCAAGTCTGAGCAGCGCACCCGTAGTGACAAATGGATTTTAAGGTAGTTTCCTGCTTACAATCCGCAGGGTCCTTTATGGCTGCCGTATCAGGAGACGTAAGCGCCACCTTTTTGGACAGCCGCGACAGAGCCTTGCCCACATTGGGGGATGACTCCCACTTTTCCCTGTCCTCAGAGGGGAATGGATATGCCATTAGAATTCTTTTGGGAATCTGCCACCTTTTGTCAGGAGATTCCCAAGCTTTTTCACAAAGAGTGTTCAGCTCATGAGAGGGGGGAAACGTCACCTCAGGTTTTTTACCCTTATACAAACAAACCCTGGTATCAGGAATAGTAGGGACTTCTGTAATATGTAAAACGTCTTTAATTGCCACAATCATGTGCTGAATACTCTTAACCAGTTTCGGATTTAAACTGGCTTCACTATAGTCGACACTGGAGTCAGAGTCCGTGTCGGAATCAGTATCAGCCATCTGGGTAAATGAACGCTTTTGTGACCCCGAGGGGGTCTGGACCTGAGACAAGGCGTCCTCCATGGATTTCCTCCATGTTTGGGTCTGAGAATAAGATTCATCCAGCCTTTCAGTCAATAACACCACATTTGCATTCAACGTACTCAACATATCGACCCAATCAGCAGTCGGCGGTGCCGACAGAGTCACTCCCAGCTCCTTATCCGCCCCCACAGCAACTTCCTCCGGGGAGGAGCACTCAGCCTCAGACATGTCGACACACACGTACCGGCACGCACCAACACACTGGCTATAGGGGACAGACCCACAGAAAGCCTGCTAGAGAGATACAGAGGGAGTTTACCAGCTCACACCCCAGCGCCTATTCCGGTACTGAGACTTTTTACACACTTGATTGCGCTCTCATAACAAATAGCAGCAGCTCCATGTGAAGAGAAATGGCGCTGGTAAGCTGTGAGGGCTAAGCCACGCCCCCTCACCCGCGCGCTGTAGTCCCGCTCAAATTCAAATATGTTATACTGGCGGGGGCTATATTTAGTGCCTAGGCACTTCCAATATACATTTTTAGCCAGTGTTCTACTTCAGTAACATGCTGCCCAGGGCGCCCCCCCTGCGCCCTGCAAGTGCCGCCGTATGTGTGTGTGGGAGCATGGCGTGCAGCGCGACCGCTGCCCGGTACCTTAGTACTGAAGTCTTCTGCAGTCACTGAAGTCTTCTTTTCTTCGTAATACTCACACGGCTTCTATCTCCTGGCTCTGTGAGCGGGGTGACGGCGCGGTTCCGGGAACGAGCAGCTAGGCGCACCAAGTGATCGGACCCTCTGGAGCTAATGGTGTCCAGTAGCCTAAGAAGCAGAGCCTTTGAACTCACAGAAGTAGGTCTGCTTCTCTCCCCTCAGTCCCATGATGCAGGGAGCCTGTTGCCAGCAGTGCTCCCTGAACACAAAAAACCTAACAAAAGTCTTTTTTACAGAGAAACTCAGGAGAGCTCCCCTGTGAGTGTCCAGTCTCTCTGGGCACAGAATCTAACTGAGGTCTGGAGGAGGGGCATAGAGGGAGGAGCCAGTTCACACCCATTTAAAGTCTTAGAGTGCCCATGTCTCCTGCGGATCCCGTCTATACCCCATGGTCCTTTGGGAGTGCCCAGCATCCTCTAGGATGTAAGAGAAACTTTCTGCGACTCTGTGTCCAGTACCATTCCCAGAAATGGGAGCCTCCGAGATGGCTCTAAGTGAGATTTCGGGAGATTTAGAATCCACCCGTGATCCAGGAGTAGTTTGATTGTGAGACCAATGCTGTCCAACAACCTTTCCCTGGATGGTGCCTTTATCAGAAGATTGTCCAGGTACGTAATTATGTTCACTCCCTGCTCGCGAAGGAGAAACATCATCTCTGCCATCACCTTGGTGAACACCCTCGGTGCCATAGAGAGACCAAATAGCAGGGCCTGGAACTGGTAGTGACAGTCCAGTAGTGCAAAGCGTAGATAAGCCTGGTGAGGCGGCCAGATCGGAATGCGAAGGTACGCATCCTTGATATTCAGAGACACTAGGAATTCCCCCTCCTCCAGACCTGAGATCACCGCTCTCAGAGACTCCATCTTGAATTTGGACACTCATAAGTACGGGTTGAACAATTTTAGATTCAAAATCGGCCTTAACGAACCGTCCGGTTTCGGTACCACAAACAAGTTTGAATAATATCCCTTGTTTTGGAGATGAGGTGGAACTGGAACAATGACCTGAGTCTGTACCAGTTTTTGAATGGCATCCTGTAAGGTTATACTTGCCTCTTGTGAAACTTCTAAGCCTGATTTGAAGAATCTGTGAGGTGGGAGCTCCTGAAACTCCAGTCTGTAACCCTGGGAAATAAGATCTATGACTCAGGGATCCTGGCATGATGTTGTCTAGATGTGACTGCAATTTTTTAGTCGGGCTCCCACCTGCCAGTCTTCCAGGCTTTGAGGAAGCAGAACTGAAGCTATGTTCCTGAGAACAGACAGTTGCTGGTTTGCATAGTTTACCTCTAGTAGCTCTGTTGGCAGTAGAAGATCCTCTGACTTTGCCCTAAACTTGGCAGTCCGAAAGGACTGTAGAGTAGGTCCCGAGTAGGTCTTCCTGGTTGGGGGAGCTGCAGAAGGAAGTTATGTGGACCTACCCGCAGTAGCATTGGAGATCCATTTGTCTAGTTCATCTTCAAATAAGGCCTCTCATGTGACGAGTAGGCCTTCCACGCCTTTCCTGGAGTCCGCATCAGCAGTCCACTGGCGTAACCATAAGCCCTTGTGTGCTGACACTGCCATAGCAGTGGTGCGTGCATTAAACAAACCTACTTCTTTTATGGCTTCCACTGCTATTTAGCAATGGCTTTAGTAATCCGCGCACATGCTATAGTGGGTATCTGAGCCACCCCAGCAGCTGTGTTCAAGGATTTGAGTGTAGTCTCAATCTTACGATCAGCTGTGTTTTTCAGGGAGGCTGCACCAGGGACAGGTAACACAATCTCCCGTGACAACCTGGACACAGATGCATCCACTACGGGTGGACTTTCCCATTTTTTCCTATCCTCAGGAGGAAAAAGAAAAGATGAAAGTAACCTTTTAGGGATTTGAAATTTCTTATCAGGATTAACCCACGGTTCTTCAAACAGGGTATTCAATTCCTTTGACAAAGGAAAAGTGACATTAAAATAAGATTACTCAAACTCCTCTGTCACCTTATCAGGAATTTGTAGCACATCTCAGCGTCACAGTCAGACTGCAGGATATGGACCAGAGTTCGTTTTCGTGGACAAATGCCAAGGGACTGAGATGCTTGTTTAGGTACTGAGTCTCTGTTCATAATCTCATCCACAGACTGTCTTAAGTATCACGTCTCTTTCTCATTGCGGGACAATTTATTAGAGATATCGGAAATCATTCCTTTGATGGAATCCAGCCACGCTGGTTCAGCCCAGCTAGCCTGAGAAGGTGCACTACATTGAGTACATAGTAGTGAGCTCACTGGGGAAGAGGAACACTCTGCCGTATATGAAACACACTCTTTGCCTGACATATTGTAAATGTGACAACACACACACAGGAAAAGGTTAAGAGCACAATTAACCCACAAAGAGCCCTTTCAGGGAGACACAGAGGTATTGTGGAGCAAGACCCCACCGCGCCCTTATCGCTAATGTCAAGCTTAGCCGGGTCGCAGACTAAGTACCCTGGTAGGGGACTTAGTTCACTAATAATCGCTCCCAAACTGCTATGACCCCGTGGTACCACTGAGGTAATCTGGAGTCACTCCGGAGGAGCTGCGCGTCACTGTCAATCAGCGTCTGTGTCCACTGCAGAGGGAAAATGGCGCTGGTGAGCTGCTGGATATGCTCATAGTGAAGCCCCGCCCCTTCAATGGCGCGTGGTCTACCCGCTGTTTTTATACTGGCTGAGGTAATTTAGGGGGTAATTCTGAGTTGATCGCAGCAAGAACTTTGTTAGCAGTTGGGCAAAACCATGTGCACTGCAGGGGAGGCAGATATAACATGTGCAGAGAGAGTTAGATTTGGGTGTGGTGTGTTCAATCTGCAATCTAAATTGCTGTGTAAAGATAAAGCAGCCAGTATTTACCCTGCACAGAAACAAAATAACCCACCCAAATCTAACTCTCTCTGCACATGTTATATCTGCCTCCCCTGCAGTGCACATGGTTTTGCCCAACTGCTAACAAAGTTCCTGCTGCGATCAACTCAGAATTACCCCCTTAGTGCTTAAAATGGAGACCTAACCGTTTTAAGCCTGTGTTTGTAAGTGTGGGTACTGTGTACTGCGACTCAGTTCGCACCCTCAGAAGCGGTGCGTCTGCACTGTGTACAGAGTCTGGAGACGCAGTCCGCCCCGGTGAGAAGCCGCGCGTCTCTGTACCCTCATGCCGCCATAATGGCGGGTGACCCATTAAACGGGACGCCGGCTTAGTACTCACCACTCTTCTGGCTCTGTTAGGGGTGGCGGCGTGCTGCGGGAATGTAAGCTCGCCATGGTGGGCCTTGCGAATAGTTCCCCCAGGAGCTAAGTGTCCTGTCAGAGGGGAATGGGACCATTAACCCATCAAGAGGTAGGGCCGTTCCCCCCCCTAAGTCCCATGAAGCAGGTAGGCTGGTGCCATCCAGTCCTGCCTGAAAATAACAAACAGAAAAATAAATGCAGAAAACTCTTCAGAAGCTTCCATAAGCGTGACCGGCTCCTTCGGGCACATTTTCTAAACTGAGTCTGGTAGGAGGGGCATAGAGGGAGGAGCCAGCCCACACTATCAAATTCTTAAAGTGCCCATGGCTCCCAGTGGACCTGTCTATACCCCATGGTACTAAATGGATCCCCAGTATCCTCTAGGATGCAAGAGAAATTACTTCACAGAAAGGGTAGTGGATAAGTGGAATAGCCTCCCATCAGAGGTGGTAGAGGCTAAGACTGTAGAGTAATTTAAACATGCTTGGGATAGGCATATGAATATCCTTACAAAGATTTAATGTTCAAAAAGGGTTGAGATTACCTAAAGGATAAAAAAAAAGGGGCAGACTAGATGGGCCAAGTGGTTCTTATATGCCGTCAAATTCTATGTTTCTATGTTTCTATCCTGTCCTGAAGCTTCAGGACCTTTTCTGGAGACAGAAACAGCCTTTGACTGTGTACATCCAGAAGTGCCCCCAGGTGCACCATGCTCTGAGCTGGGACCAGCAAGGACTTTCTCCAATTGATAAACCACCCGTGGGCTTGTAGGAAGTTTACCGTTATTTGTAGATGACTGAGGAGGACATTGTGGGAATTTGCCAGAATCAGAAGGTTGTCCAGATAAGGCAGGATTCTGATCCCCTGGCGATAGAGATAGGCCGTCATAACAGCCATGACCTTGGTGAAGATCCGAGGAGCCGTGGCCAGTCCAAATGGTAGAGCCTGGAATTGATAATGTAGGTTGCCAATAGCAAACCGTAAAAACTGCTGGTGATGCATGGCAATAGGTATATGCAGATATGCATCCTGTACATCCAGGGATTAGTGATGAGCGAGGTTCGGTTTTACTCGGTTTTACTCGGTTCTCAAAACGGCATCTTATTGGCTATCCAAAACACGTGACATCCGTGAGCCAATAAGATGCCGTTTTGAGAACCGAGTAAAACCGAGTAAAACCGAGTAAAACCGAATCCGCTCATCACTACCAGGGATACCATATACTGTAGTCTCCGGGTTCCATAGTCAGTACAATTGAGCGCAGTGTTTCCATACAAAACCTGGGCACTCTCACAAACTTGTTCAGGGATATGAGGAGGAGTGTAGGCCAGAATGACCCATTTGGTTTCGGTACTAGAAACAAGGTCGAGTAATAACCTCTGCCTCTCTGAGACTGAGGTACCGGCACAACCACTCCTGTACTCAGGAGAGAATGGACACTTGTTTGTAAAGCTTGTGCCTTTAACGGATCCGAATGTAGAACCGTAGTGCAAAACTGGCGAGGGGGACGTCTCTTGAAAGTGCCGTGAGAGACAACTTCCAGCACCCATACGTCTGAAGTGGTCTTTAACCAGACCTGGGTGAACTGCAGAAGTCGGCCTTCCACCCTGGAGTGCCCTCCCAGGGGGAGGCACACCCCGTCATGCCGGAGGCGTGTCTTGTTTGGGAGTAGGCTGACGGGTTGCCCAGGATTGTTTGGCCTTGGGCTTAGTGGTTTTGGGAGCACGAGACTGTCTCAGGTATGCCTGACCTTTTGCTTTCCCTTGAGGTCGAAAAGAACAAAAAGTGGTACCTTTTGCCTTCTGTGCAGAAGAATTAGTATTTGGGAGAAAAGCAGTCTTAGCAGCTGCTAAGTCAGACACAATTTTATTAAGGTCTTCCCCAAACAAAATGTCCCCAGTAAAGGGGAGTACCTCCAAGGTCTTTTTGGAGTCTAGGTCCACTTTCCATAACCTCAACCACAGAATCCGGCGAGCCAGGACAGACATAGTCAACACCTTTGCTGCTAACACACCCGCCTCAGAGGACGCCTCCTGAACGTAATAGGCGGCGGTGAAAATGTGAGACAGGTACTGACTGGCCTTGTCAAAAATATCCTCGGGCAGGTTTTCCTCTAATGTCTGAACCCACGCTTCAATACCATTTGCAGTCCAGGAGGCAGCAATAGTGGGCCTATGTACAGCTGCTGTAAGGGAGTAAATAGACTTCAGGCATCCCTCCACATGCTTACCTGTTGGTTCCTTCAGTGAAGCGACAGTGGTGACAGGCAGAGTGGATGACACTACAAGGCGGTTGACGTGAGAAACCACCGGTGGTGGATTTTTCCCACTTGCTATATAACTCTGCAGGGAGAGGATAGCGAGCCAAAGCCCGTTTAAGCAGAGGGAATTTCTTCCCTGGAGTAGACCAGTGTTCCCGTCTAATGTCCACTGAATAGTCAGAATGGGGTAACAGAGTTTTAACAACTTTCTGGTGTTTAAACATATCAGTTTTCTTTCATACAGTAGTGGAATCCTCATCATTAGATATTTGTAGGATTTGTTTAATAGCAAACCACTAAGGCAGGGATGATCCTCATCAGTAACACCAGATTCAGTGTCTGACAGGACCGTATGCTCCCCCTCCTCTTCAGATGAAACATCAGAGAGGTATGTGGAATGTGAGGAGGAAGTAGCCCGTTTATATGACCCAGAAACACGGGAGTGACCTGGGGTAGATATCTGTCTAACCAAGGACTGATTTAATTGTTGCAGCTGGCTAGATAAATGAAAGCGGATTAACCATAGGGACAATATGTGGCTGTAATGGCACAGGTGGTCCCATAGGGTGCATAAGGCGTTCTACCAGAGTACCCAGTAGGTTAGTGAACGCAGCTCAGGATGGCCCCTGAGTAGACCCAGGAGCTGTGGACTGACTAGGAGGTGTATGACACATAGTACACAGACCAACATACAAAACATCCCCTTCTGGTAAATCCTTGGAGCATGCTCTGCATGATGCAGGAGCTTCCATTGATTTACTGCCCTTTCTGTTAGACATTATGTAAATATGCAACAACAGAGCGACTTAGTACGATAAAGCCAGACAAAGTACAATACCTGCAAATAAATCTGGTATTGTGTGACAGAGTACACAGTAGAATAAGCATATTAGATAAATACTGTGACACACTATATTAGCAGACCCAGACGCACCTAGTCTCTTAGGGTACAGAATATAGAAACAGTTATATCTGGGAAACACTCAAAGTGAAACCACGCAGCAGATACAGGCACACACAGTCACTAGCAATGCAGAAATTAGTAAACAATAAAGCTGCACTGGACTAGAATAAATATATATATATATATATATATATATATATATATATATACACACACACACACACACACACACACACATACATACATACACATATTATATATATATATATATATATATATATATATATATATATATATATATATATATATATATATATATACACACACACACATATACAATGCGGTATGGCCCGGCACTCCTCACGCTCCCCAGCGTATCGGCAACTTGCTCCCGTGCCCTCTCCTCATGGAACTGAATCCAATGTACATCAATAGCAGTAGGGGCGGCACTGAGAGACTTGCAAGGTACGGTGAAACAAACGTGCCTTTTAATTCAAATTCAACGTTTTGGGTACGCAGCTTCTTCATCAGGATAACCAAACAGTGCAAAATACAGTGTATAAATACCTTAGGTGAGAAGGAGGTCCACACCGCCGCCTCCAGCCGCGCTGCCCGGGTCCCGGTCCTGACGTCACCCCCGCCCACAGGAAATGACGCGGCTCCGGTCCGTCCGGCTGGCGCACTGGGGCTGGGGAATCAGTAACCATGGAGACAGTTAAACAAATGAAACAAGCTCGGAATTTTTTGCGTGAGACTGAGATAGTGAAACCTTTGTTTTCTGATGGCTCAATGAATGTACACATACTCTGTTTAATACACAAAGTTATTAAAAGTATTGTATCAAATGACCTTCAGTCTGTGAGTATAAGGTGTATATGAAACATAAATGAATTGTGTGAATGTACACACTTTGTTTAATGCACAAAGTTATTAAAAATATTAGCTTCCTGCTATGTGTATAAGGTGTATATGAAACACAAATGCATTCTGTGCTTAGACTTGGGTCCCATCACCATGATATCTCATTATGGTATGCAATTATTCCAAAAAACGGAAAAATCAGATATCCAAAATACCTCTGGTCCCCAGCATATTGGATAAGGGATACTCAACCTGTGTATGTATGTAGGTAGGTAGGTAGGTAGGTAGGTAGATAGATAGATAGATAGATAGATAGATAGATAGATAGATAGATAGATAGATAGATAGATAGATAGATAGATAGATAGATCACAGCGCGGTCCAAGACCGGAGGTATACATTAGAATACTTGTACAATATATTCTATAACAGGTAAATTTTTTCTTAACCAACGCTGTCTGTATAAAGACATGTAAAATACTTAAGTGTTTGTAAAGTCACAGCGCTGTATACAGGCGGCTTTATAAAGGAGACCTTGCCCTGCAGCCCCGGAGACCAGCCGCAGCTATGCTCAGAATATGGCGTCCAGCTTCTCAGTCAGGGAGTGAGGTATAGTGTGAGGCAGCACCAGGGTGGGAAAATCTGCTCAGGGATGGCGCCCTGGGCTGGGGGAGGGGCTACAGGTCAAGCGCCACCTGCCCTATGCTGAACTGCCACCCCGGGTACTGCGAGTCTTATGAAATGGGGTGTTAGTACACCCGACCTGTACTCAGACACCCCGGTGGTCTAGTGGGATCCCTGCTCAGAGACAGTGTCCATGCTACCGCTGTGACCCGCCTCCCTAGGTCGCGGACGAAACGCGATTTAATGGCCGGTCCCGCTTGGGGAACCCTCTTACCGCCTTACCGTAGCAGCCACGCGAAGCAGGAGAACGTCTGCAACCGTGTGCCTAAGCCGGAGCGTCTCCGCCACAAGTACCTGGGAACTGAGCTGCGGGAGTATGCAACGTCGCTTGGGAGGTGATGGAGCTGCAGCGCTGAAGTGTCACCCTGACACACAGCGCTGACAGCTCGGCGAGAAAATCTTCTTGGCAAGCTTTTTCAGGGCTGCCCAGTGCAGCCCTCCTGTTAAGTGACCAGCTGCTGCAGGCACCAACTCGAAACTGAGCTCCAGTGCCTGGAGGAGACCTGTTGGTACATCTGGATCAAGATCCACTCTACACCATGATGTTTTCCTGTGGAAACCAATGTATCCTGCTGCAGCAATTAAAATAAGTAAATTGTGTTTTTATGCCGCCATTATTATAAAATTCTGTTTGCCCACATATGTTATGATTGACAACCACCAGCATTGGTTTTGCCTATTACATTGACCATAAATAATTTTAATTGGTCCTACACCACCAATCCAAGGCACTCCTGCAAGTGTCCCGTGGCATCCCAGGGAGCCCAGGCACACAGTTTGAGAACCACTGTCTTAGGATATGGTCCCTGTCTAGATTTACACTTTAGTTTGCTTTGCTCCTTGCAGAACTAATTATAATATTAATATATATATATATATATATATATATATATATATATATATATATATATATATATATATATATATATATATACATACACACACACACACACACACACACACACATACACACACATACATACATATATATACACATACATATATACACGCACACATATATACGCGCACACATACACACACTACAAGCTTTTTGTTATTACAGTAAATTGGTTGAGGTGCACCTATATAAAATGGTGGCTGCTCAATAAATTTAGTGCTCCTTCACATGCATGAAAGGGAGGGGTTGTTCTAGCCATGAAAACAAAAAAGGAAAATATTCCCCCAGCACACTAAAAAGCATCAGCAATGAGATTTGAATATCATATGTTAACAGAAATACAGAGATCTCAGTTTGCATATATTTGCAAAGATATGATTAAGCCACTCTCAAATTTAGATATATTTATGTATGCGCTATTATCATGTAATATGCAATCATAGGACCCAGAGTGGGTGCTATTATTGCACAGCGTTAGGGACTGCCAAAAACAGAGATGCCTTGACACAGCCTGGCGGCTTAATCTTTTCTTTGGAAATATATGCAAACTAAGATCACTCTTGTCTTTAGACTGCCCCAAATGTCTGTAGGCTGCAGCTCAGGAGGAACTGCATGCAAACACACGGGACCAGTTCTGCAAATGCACATGCACCCCACCATTGTCGATGTAAGTAAACCATTAGGTTTACGTACATCTCTGAGTCAGGCCCTGTGTTGCATTGCCTTTGACTTTTCTTTTTTATTTCCAAGTTAGCGCCCAACCTAATTAAGGTATAATTACATCTATTTAACCAAATATTTTATTGCCATTTATAAAATGATCAGATACATTTCTTAATTGATGTAAAAATATTTATACAAACCACAAAAGATTAAACTAATTAATTTCATTACACTACAAAATGTAGAATGCTTCTAAACAAATATAGCTTCACATTATCTCCTATTTCGTTATTTTTTACCCAAACCCAGTTCCCTTCACACACTGCGAGTGGCATTACACACTAACCTGTGATGTACATGATTGTGTTGCTTCCTTTCCATCTTTTAATAAAATGACTTCATTCACATTTAGGTTGCACAGACGAAGAGACCGGATCAGTTCAGGAATGTCCAGGTGATAAGCTGCTACACCCTAAACAGATATAAATGTAAAGTTCGTGTCAGACCGCACACGTTCTAACAATAAATATTTAGAAGAGTGTGTACATAATAAACACATTTAATATACAGGAACAGAGAAAAAAAATGAAAGTTCAAGCTATAAGTTCCTGCTCTTTTGATCTGGGGGTGGGAAGAACGCAGCTGTCCATTTAACCTCTCCATTCATGGCCCGATAAATGCCATTTGGGTCATTTACATTAATGTATTTAGGGGGACATTTACTAAGCAGTGATAAGAGCGGAGAAGTGAGCTAGTGGAGTAGTGCCCATGGCAACCAATCAGCACTGAACTAACATCTATCATTTGCACGCTATAAAATTACACAGAGCTGCCGATTGGTTGATGTGTCAACTTCTCCACTGGCTCACTTCTCCGCTCTTATCACAGCTTAGTAAATGTCCCCCTAAGTCCTTTGCATTTTGAACGAGGACACAAACTAAACACATTAAAATAATAACAGTTCTAGGAGGGTACCTAAGAAAATTAAAGAAACACTTATACAACATGTCTGCTGGGTCCAGTAAGACTGTCTTATTCATTATAACTTATTCCTCAATTGTTATATTTCAATATTGTGATCATACTGAAATTTACAGGAAGGTCTGTACCAATTAACAGATTTTATAATTGCTCAGTCACAACTGACTAAGAGACATTGATCTTCAATCAGAGGTGGATGCAGCAGAGTAGCGGCACTGCAAAATGATGCTAAGCTGTTGAGGTGCCCATCATGTGCAGAAAGGCACCATCGAGCGGACAACGGCTGTACCACTGGACTTCTGAGCAAATACGCTCAATAAGTCTAATGGAATTTTGCTGCCAGGGTCAGTGGAACTGGGTATTTTTGACACATCTGCCGACACCAGCCACATCTCCCCACTCCCCTCCACGCCCAGGAACACCTATGAAATCGCATGGATCTCCATGCAGCTCCGATTTTGGATGCCAGTGGTGACCACCAGGATAAAACTTGTGCGCGATCATCCATCCACCGCTGAAATCACCCCAAGTTATAGCTACTGATTCATATACAATAAATAAGACTTTCAGGTGATTAGGAATCGGGCTGAATCCAGTGTGGTTACAGTTTGGAATATGTAAACAAATTATTACTGTAGTTTTAAAAGAAAATATGTTCAGATTTCAGTAAAACACCAATTTATTTGTATTTCTGCAATATCTATTTTCAGTTCTTAAATAATTAAATATTAACCTAGACTGAATTATTCTGGAGAGGAGAGCTAGTTAATAGTCTGTCCTTTGTGTCATCTGCTACAGTACAGCCCACACTACATCCGACAGACCAATCATGTACACATTATTAGCGAGTGACTGACATAACTGTAAGGAGGCATTGACTATCACAGTGATCGCGCTGAGCCCAAAAAAAAAAGTGGGTCCCAGGGACCCCTCACTTTTGAAAATTGGGGTCCTACCGGTCTTTTTCTGGGTCCCATCGGAATGAAGGTTTTAATTAATCTTAATCTTATTTGGACACTACAAAAGTGGTGCAAGGTGGGGAGGATGGGGTGACAGTGCTGCTGGGCTGTGTAGTATGCAGGACACCCTGCACCAGAGCTGTAAATAGACATTTTGTGGCCTTAGGCAGAAAGTGAATTGGTGTCCCACCTCCCAGACCGCAAAGCATAGGCAATGCGCACCGAAGGCGCGTCGCAAAATTTTAGGGGCGTGGCTTCACGGGGAAGGGGCGTGACCACATAAGTGCCAATTCACATTACACCACACAGTAGTGCCGCTTATACACATTGCACCAGGTAGAACCTCCTATGCACACTGCACCAGGTACAGCACATTATACACATTGCGCCAGGTAGAACCTCCTATACACACTGCACCAGGTACAGCACGTTATACACATTGCGCCAGGTAGAACCTCCTATAGACACTGCACCAGGTACAGCACGTTATACACATTGCGCCAGGTAGAACCTCCTATACACACTGCACCAGGTACAGCACGTTATACACATTGCGCCAGGTACAGCACGTTATACACATTGCGCCAGGTAGAACCTCCTATACACATTGCGCCAGGTAGAACCTCCTATACACACTGCACCAGGTACAGCACGTTATACACATTGCGCCAGGTAGAACCTCCTATACACATTGCGCCAGGTAGAACCTCCTATACACACTGCACCAGGTACAGCACGTTATACACATTGCACCAGGTAGAACCTCCTATACACACTGCGCCAGGTCCAGCACGTTATACACATTGCGCCAGGTACAGCACGTTATACACATTGCGCCAGGTACAGCATGTTATATACATTGCGCCAGGTACAGCACGTTATACACATTACACAAGGACAACTAACATTTAATGATGTGAACGTAAATCCGAGGCTGTTAGCAGATGGTGACCTCAGTAGTATATTATGGAGAAAATTAAAACCTTTCCTTACCTGGCTTACCATATTAAAAAAATAAAATAAAGACTTGATCAATTGTCATTTTGAAACAAATACTCCTGCTGCTAGCTAGGTAATGCCAACCTAAACAACATGGCATGTAAAATGCATTTAAAAGCTGAACCCTCCACAAAACACCTAACCCCCCCCAACTATCAGGCAATCCATCACCACATCACCTGTGGTGATGGGGAAAAACACAGCCGACCACAGCTCCAGCCCCCCTCCCTCCGAAGACGCCAGCCAGGGAACCTTTACAGCTGCAATAAAGCTAGTAGTCACCGACCACTTCTTACTCCCGGCACCAGCTGCACTGTCGCCGCGGGAACCCCGGACCCCTCAGCAAACCCAGGCAGACACTCACACGGCCGTGACTAACACGCGTCACGGCCGCAGCTATACATAATACCGCCACCAATACTTCACCGGGTGGTCATAGCGGACTGACTCACGGGAACGCACCACACGTCAGCAGGGATCGGCGTCCGTGATCTAGTGGGTAAAGCTGGGCAAAGTGACTGGGGCTTCCCGCGGTGCCGTCTGAGGCAGTGGCCGCACTGCCGCTCTTGCTTTGAGAGAACACCTCAAAGGCAAGAGCGGCAGCGCGGTCACTGCCTCAGACGGCACCGCGGGAAGCCCCAGTCACTTTGCCCAGCTTTACCCACTAGATCACGGACGCCGATCCCTGCACATTGCCAGCACCTCTCAGAGTCCCTGTGGAAACCCCCGTCCCCCATCCACCAGCCGCAATATACACTCACCGACACCGAGTCACCCGGCCTCCGCAAGCAGCCAGGCGCCAAAGAGGAGGGGAAACTGGCTCCACCTCCTCTTTATATCATTCAGCCCGAGGCCAGCGTGTCAGTTAAACAAATCCCCCTTACAGATTGGCGGAATGAGGAGCGCGTCCCCGGGGACCCTCCCACTTTGTAAACTGGAGTCCCATGTCTTCAAAAACGGGTAAAAAACGCGCTATAGCGCGTTTTTGCTATCACTGCTATCATCTTGAGCTGAAATGTATCAGGGAGAAAAAACTATAACGCCTGGATCTTTAGCGCCTAGCACCAAATCCAAGAATGGGTTATTACACTGCACCTAGGGAAGCGGGCCACAATCATCCTCTTAATTTCAGATAGTGCTATATATTCTCAACTCATCTGCAAATCTCTTGCCATCAGTACAGAATCAAATTCCAACAGTGAAGCTAGGCCAGCAGCCACAACACCCAGCAAGGACACGTAACGCTGCTAACAGAGGAACTCTAGGTACACAACATAACACTCTGTTGGGGTTTCCCTCTCAGTCTCCAAGCAGCCCAGAACAGCAAACAAGCTCTCATTAAAGATCCTACAAACCTTGAAACATTTGGAAACTACCTTAAGTTTGCCGACAGACAATGGCTCTCTAATGCTACAGTATGTACACATTATGCGATCCCATACGATAAAATATCATATGATATTGTATAAGATATATCAGATCGGATTGTGTGTACACACTGCAAACGATTTCAAACGATGTCTAGAAACAAAGTCATCACTGGAGTTCAAAACCACACAATATCACCTCATCAAGACTGCATGCAGTCCGATGTACGAGGTAGCAGGCGACCCGCGGGAGCGCGCATCATATGTCAGATCACGCATACACATTATCATTTAGGACTGAACAATATCGTTCAGATCGTGAACGATATTGCATAGTGTGTATGGGCCATAACACTGGCAAGATTCATTAGCCTGCATGTTCCCTCCTTTTCTTCTATAGAAAGTTGGAAAAAACTGCTCGTGTCCAGAGAGAAATCCCAAAGTAAATGAAAGTCCCAAGAACATTATACTCTCACCATTGCTATAGGCCTGCCATTTTCAGTGTTTTCTACCATACAAAGTATTTGGTTATGTTAGTTTTGATTATTAAACATAGAGACGTGTCCTCATACACCAAGCCTCAATAAGCAATGCTGCGCAACCGAGCTGTGCCGAGCCATGTTGAAAGGGAAATGGCGCACCATAAAAGGCCTCAACGTTCCTGGGAACCTTATGCTCTACATTATTTGTATACAGATAGGGACAGCTGTGGCATTTCATTCAAGAGCAAATAACGGTCTCCATTTAGACACACACTTGGTAATAGTGTCAGACAGCCTTTAGATCCTATGGTGAATGATACATGGCCCAAAAGCAGTCTAGAGCAGAGAGCAGAATAGCTGGCAGAAGTATGTATAAGAATTGTTTTTGTAGCATGCCTTCCATCTAACTGTATTATTCCCTCCACCTTCAAGACTCAAGTGTACGGAGGCCCCTCATACCATTTCTCCTACTGTCCATTCCTCTACTGCCATCCTACATGTTCCCCTGTGTTAGGTCTTATTTCAAGTATTGGGTTTTATTCAGTGGTCTAATTTTCAGGACAGTATGCAGAATCTTATTGCTGTAGACACTACTTGCATAGTTCTTTACTACTTGCCTACTACGTTCCTCAACAAAGAAACAAACAAGCCCAGCAAATGTTACTTTACCTGAATATTTGCTGCTCCTGAATCCCCTGAGAGGCCAAGGAAAGTGATCTGCAACAGAATGAATAGAACCCATTAGAAATTAGCAGTCTTTTCTCCTATTAGCAACAGTCTTATCACAGCCACTGGATTATGTATTTCAGGATTAATGTCACATTTAGATTTTCAACGTGAGCTGCAGCTATATATGACCTCTTAAGGCCATGTAATTAAGCATTTTAATTGCCAGCTACATCCCCAACCCAACCATACACCTATCCTCATAACAAAAATGCAATACTACCAGCATTCACTTCCTTGCCTTTCACTTATGTACTGGTTCTCAAATGACAACTTGGAAGAAGTCGGATGACTGACTGCCAAGCTCCTTGCCATAGGTCAGAACCAATAACCAAACGTTATAGGGAGATAAATAAGAAGGAAAAGTAAATATTTTCTTTCAATTAAATATTTTGTTTCTGTACATTAAACATGTCACACTGATTACTGGTTGCATATAAATCATCCTACACTTTAGTGGGCGCACTATGTAAGCAAATTATATGTATCCCATAAAGATTTTTCTGCGTTTTCATTAGAAAAGCAACATACATTTGGAAATGGAGCGAGAGCACCACCAAGTGGTACACTCACGGCAGAAAAATGTATTCAGCAGCTTCAATGGAATGTTAGTTGAAAGGCTCATCGTACTAGCTACAGAAGATGTACATGGCATTGTCTGCCAGGAGTACAGAGCGTGCTCTGCATACAACAAAGTAATGTCAGCTAGAGAGATAGAGTTATGTGGGAGCCACTTTGTTTTCAACTGCGATTTAAAGTTGCTTTTGACTAGGGTTAGAGACTTTTCTTTATTCCACATTTCCTGCATATCCGTACAGCCCCAATGCGCTCCCTGAGTGGGAATAGCATAAACATAGAAAGAAAACGCTCACATCAGGAAAGAGTATTTCTGGAAGAGTGTGCTGCTCTTGTGGGAGTCCTCGACCTGTCGGTGGTTGTACAAGAATGACAGGACTGGCTTTAACAGGGGCAGTATCATGCAGAAAGAATAATGGAGGCAAAAAGGATGGCAGGGAAAACTGGGTATGAGAGCAGCAAGTGTATTGTGATATGAATACAGCTTAGTGCAACAGCTACTTACAGACATTGACTCCAAAAGAACACTATAGATGTGCCATGCAACATGGCACTTACTCGGCATCAGCTCAAAAATGTTCAACAATAAATATATGCAGTTCTCCAGAACACCTGGGAAGGGAACCAAAGCATTGTGGTGACAGATTGTTTTATATCCTCAGTGACCGGGCACTCCAGTTAGTTTAGGCAGAATACATACATTTCTCTTAGGGACCAGGTGTATAGGGAGCTCCTGCAGTGCATGGACGGTAGGAGGACATACATCCCTCAGTCACAGAGTAAAATGTTAAAGAACATACTCCGGTTTATTCCCTTGATAGATAACCGGAGACTTGGTAAAAGGGACTAGAGCCTGCTAAACAGGCTTATGGGTGTGTATTATCTATAGTCTGTAAACTCACTAGCAAGGCCATCTCTTCCCTATGTCTCACGCAAGCACATTGGTCTTTAATAACTGAGAGAGTCAGACCCCACAAGAGGATGCGTTTCATTCTTTTTGGAGCTGTCCTTTCTTTTGGCTACAAGTTAGGAAATTTGCTTTGGATAATCTAATCAGCTACTTACTACTAAGCAGTCAAAAGCCTATATTCACCACTCTACCTCGTGGTCAAAGAGCGAGTAGAGATATAAAAAAACATTTTTTTATTTTTAGTGCTACATCACAGAAAGCCATGTTGCTGTGCCTCCTACCTAACTGTACTCAAAGAGAAACTGCTTCATATAGTCAACATGGACTGGCTTGAAATCATTTTGGATAGGAACTGGGCCTCCAGGTTCTTTGATACGTGGAAAAGTTATGTGAATACGCTCCCCTTAGAGAGTACATGACTCACTCACACATAACTTGTGCTTTGGTTACAGTCAAAAATCTCACAATCCCCCGATTCTCCTAGATTCTTAAATGAATATTGTCTACTCAGTTCCCCTTTGCCCCTCTCAGGGACTTATTCCCCAGTTTGCGACTCTCCATGTCTTCTTTTATTTCTGAATTACCTTCTATGCACTTCTTTTTGGTGTGTTTCTATAAATAAGAATTTACTTACCGATAATTCTATTTCTCGGAGTCCGTAGTGGATGCTGGGGTTCCTGAAAGGACCATGGGGAATAGCGGCTCCGCAGGAGACAGGGCACAAAAAGTAAAGCTTTCCGATCAGGTGGTGTGCACTGGCTCCTCCCCCTATGACCCTCCTCCAGACTCCAGTTAGGTACTGTGCCCGGACGAGCGTACACAATAAGGGAGGAATTTTGAATCCCGGGTAAGACTCATACCAGCCACACCAATCACACTGTACAACCTGTGATCTGAACCCAGTTAACAGTATGATAACAGCGGAGCCTCTGAAAAGATGGCTCACAACAACAATAACCCGATTTAGTTAGCAATAACTATGTACAAGTATTGCAGATAATCCGCACTTGGGATGGGCGCCCAGCATCCACTACGGACTCCGAGAAATAGAATTATCGGTAAGTAAATTCTTATTTTCTCTATCGTCCTTGTGGATGCTGGGGTTCCTGAAAGGACCATGGGGATTATACCAAAGCTCCCAAACGGGCGGGAGAGTGCGGATGACTCTGCAGCACCGAATGAGAGAACTCCAGGTCCTCTTTTGCCAGGGTATCAAATTTGTAGAATTTTACAAACGTGTTCTCCCCCGACCACGTAGCTGCTCGGCAAAGTTGTAATGCCGAGACCCCTCGGGCAGCCGCCCAAGATGAGCCCACCTTCCTTGTGGAATGGGCCTTAACAGATTTAGACTGTGGCAGGCCTGCCACAGAATGTGCAAGTTGAATTGTGCTACCAATCCCACGAGCAATCGACTGCTTAGAAGCAGAAACACCCAGCATTGTTGGGTGCATACAGGATAAACAGCAAGTCAGATTTCCTGACTCCAGCCAACCTGGAAACTATATTTTCAGGGCCCTGATAACATCCAGCAACTTGGAGTCCTCCAAGTCCCTAGTAGCCGCAGGTACCACAATAAGCTGGTTCAGGTGAAACGCTGACACCACCTTAAGGAGAAACTGGGGACGAGTCCGCAGCTTTGCTCTGTCCGAATGGACAATCAGATATGGCTTTGTGAGATAAAGCCGCCAATTCTGACACTCGCCTGGCCGAGGCCAGGACCAACAGCATGGTCATTTTCCATGTGAGATATATCAAATCCACAGATTTGAGTTGTTTAAACCAATGTGATTTTTTAGGAATCCCAAAACTACGTTGAGATCGCCCAGTGCCACTGGAGACATCAAAGGGGCTGTATATGCAGTACTCCCTTAACAACTTCTGGACTTCAGGAACTGAAGCCAATTTCTTTCTGGAAGAAAATCAACAGGCCGAAATTTGAACCTTAATGGACCCAATTTGAGACCCATAGACACTCCTGTTTGCAGGAAATGTAGAAATTAACCTAGTTGAAATTCTTCCGTGGAGCCTTCCTGGACTCACACCCTGGCACATATTTTCACCTAAGTGGTGATAATGTTGTGCGGTCACCTCCTTCCTGGCTCTGACCAGGGTAGGGATGACCTCTTCCGGAATGCCTCTTTCCCTTAGGATCCGGCGTTCACCCGCCTTGGCGTCAACGCAGCTGCGGTAAGTCCCGGAACAGACACGGTTCTTGCCGAATCAAGACCCTTCTTAGTATCTCTTGAAGTTCCGGGAACCAAGTCCTTCTTGGCCAAACCGGAGCCACGAGTATAGTTCTTACTCCTCTCCTTCCTATCATTTTCAATACATTGGGTATGAAAAGCAGAGGATGGAACACATACACCGACTGGTACACCGACGGTGTTACCAGAGCGTCCCAGCTATTGCCTGAGTGTCTCTTGACCTGGCGCTTCAGGTGGGACGCCATCATAACCACCTTTGGTCTTTCCCAACGGTTTACAATCATGTGGAAACTTCCAGATTAAGTTTCCACTTTTCCGGGTGGAATTCATTTATGCTGAGGAAATCTTCCCAGTTGCCCACTCCCGGAATGAACACTGCTGACAGTGTTATCACATGATTTTCCGCCCAGCGAAGAATCCTTGCTGTCATTGCCCTCCTGCTTCTTGTGTCGCCCCGTCTGATAACGTGGGCGACCGCCATGATGATGTCCTACTGGATCAGCACCGGTTGACTTTGAAGCAGGAGTCTTCCTAGGCTCAGAGCATTGTAAATTGCCCTTAGCTCCAGTATATTCATGTGGAGAGAAGTCTCCAGACTTGACCACACTTCCTTGGAAATTTTTTCCCTGTGTGACTACTCCCCAGCCTCTCAGGCTGGTATCCGTGGTCCCCAGAACACAGTCCTGAATGCTGAGTGTGCTGCCCTCTAAAAGATGAGCACTCTGCAGCCCCCACAGAAGAGACACCCTTGTCCTTGGAGACAGGATTATCCGCTGATGCATCTGAAAATGCGATCCGGACCATTCGTCCAGCAAATCCCCTGAGATCTGCCGAATGGAATCGCTTCGTAAGAAGCCACCATTTTTCCCAGGACTCCTGTGCATTGATGCACTGATACTTGGCCTGGTTTTAGGAGGTTTCTGACTAGGTCGAATAACTCCTTGGCTTTTTCCTCCCGGAGGAACACCTTTTTCTGGACTATGCCCAGAATCATTCCTAGGAACAGCAGACGTATCGTCGGAAAACAGCTGCGATTCTTGGAATATTTAGAATCCAGTCGTGCTGTCGTAGAACTACTTTAGATAGTGCTCTTCCGACCTCCAACTGTTCTCTGGAACTTGCCCTTTTCAGGATATCGTCCAAGTAAGGGATAATTTAGATGCCTTTTTTCTTTGAAAAAACATCTTTTCGGCCATTACCTTGGTAAAAGGCCCGGGGTGCCGTGGATAATTCAAACGGCATCGTCTGAAACTGATATTGACAGTTCTGTACCACGAACCAGAGGTACCCTTGTTGAGAAGGGCAAATTTGGACATGGAGGTAATCCTTGATGTCCAGGGACACCATATAGTCCCCTTTTTTCCGGTTCGCTATCACTGCTCTGAGTGACTCCATCTCGATTTGAACCTTTTATGTAAGTGTTCAAAGATTTCAGTTTAGACTATGTCTCACCAAGCCGTCTGGCGTCAGTACCACAATATAGTGTGGAAAAATAATACCCTTTTCCTTGTTGTAGGAGGGGTACTTTGATTATCACCTGCTGGATATACAGCTTGTGAATTGTTTCCAATGCTGCCTCCCTGTCGGAGGGAGCCGTTGGTAAAGCAGACTTCAGAAACCTGCGAGGAGAAGATGTCTCGACTCTCCAATCTGTACCCCTGGGATAATACTTGTACTATCTAGGGGTCAACCTGCGAGTGATCCCACTGCGCGCTGAGACTCTTGAGACTACCCCCCCACCTTGAGTCCGCTTGCATGGCCCCAGCGTCATGCTGAGGACTTGGCAGACGCGGTGGAGGGCTTCTTTTCCTGGGAAGGGGCTGCCTGCTGCAGTCTACTTCCCTTACCTCTATGTCTGGGCAGATATGACTGGCCTTTTGCCTGCATGCCCTCATGGGAAAGGAAGGATTGAGGCTGAAAAGACGGTGTCTTTTTCAGCTGAGATGTAACTTGGGGTAAAAAGGTTGGATTTCCCAGCTGTTGCCGTGGTCCCCAGGTCCGATGGACCGACCCCAACTAACTCCTTCCCTTTATACGGCAATACTTCCATGTGCCGTATGGGATCTGTATCACCTGACCACTGTCGTGTCCATGACATCTTCTGGGTGATATGGACAACGTACTTATCTTGATGCCAGAGAGCAAATATCCCTCTGTGCATCTCACGTACATATATATAGAATGCATCCTATTAAATGCTCTATATGAATAAAATATTTTCAGTCAGGGAATCCGACCAAGCCAACCCAGCACTGCATCTCCAGGCTGATGGCGATCGCTGGTCGCAGTATAACCACCGTATGTGTGTATATACTTTTTAGGATATCTTTCCAGCTTCCTATCAGCTGGCTCCTTGAGGGCGGCCGTATCTGGAGACGGTAACGCCACTTGATAAGCGTGTGAGCGCCTTATCACCCTAAGGGGTGTTTCCCAACGCGCCCTAATTTCTGGCGGGAAAGGGTATAACGCCAATATTTGCTATCGGGGTAACCCCACGCATCATCACACACTTCATTTTATTTTATCTGATTCAGGAAAAACTACAGGTAGTTTTTTCACTCCCACATAATACCCTTTTTTGTGGTACTTGTAGTATCAGAAATATGCAACACCTCCTTCATTGCCCTTAACGTGTGGCCCTAATGAGAAATACGTTTGTTTATTCACCGTCGACACTGGATTCAGTGTCCGTGTCTGTGTCGACCGACTGAGGTAAATGGGCGTTTTTAACGCCCCTGACGGTGTTTCTGAGACGCCTGGACCGGTACTAATAGTTTGTCGGCCGTCTCACGTCGTCAACCGACCTTGCAGCGTGTTGACATTCTCACGTAATTCCCTAAATAAGCCATCCATTCCGGTGTCGACTCCCTAGAGAGTGACATCACCATTACAGGCAATTTCTCCGCCTCCTCACCAACATCGTCCTCATACATGTCGACACACACGTACCGACACACAGCACACACACCGGGAATGCTCTGACAGAGGACAGGACCCACACTAGCCCTTTGGGGAGACAGAGGGAGAGTTTGCCAGCACACACCAAAACGCTATAATTATATAGGGACAACCTTATATAAGTGTTTTCCCTTATAGCATCTTTATATATATCTCAATATCGCCAAAATCAGTGCCCCCCCTCTCTGTTTTAACCCTGTTTCTGTAGTGCAGTGCAGGGGAGAGCCTGGGAGCCTTCTCTCCAGGCTTTCTGTGAGAGAAAATGGCGCTGTGTGCTGAGGAGATAGGCCCCGCCCCTTTTTCGGCGGGCTCGTCTCCCGCTATTTAGTGAATCTTGGCAGGGGTTAAATATCTCCATATAGCCTCTGGGGGCTATATGTGAGGTATTTTTCGCCAAAAAAGGTTTTCATTTGCCTCCCAGGGCGCCCCCCTCCCAGCGCCCTGCACCCTCAGTGACTGCCGTGTGAAGTGTGCTGAGAGGAAAATGGCGCACAGCTGCAGTGCTGTGCGCTACCTTTAGAAGACTGCAGGAGTCTTCAGCCGCCGATTCTGGACCTCTTCTTACTTCAGCATCTGCAAGGGGGCCGGCGGCGCGGCTCCGGTGACCATCCAGGCTGTACCTGTGATCGTCCCTCTGGAGCTGATGTCCAGTAGCCAAGAAGCCAATCCATCCTGCACGCAGGTGAGTTCACTCCTTCTCCCCTAAGTCCCTCGTTGCAGTGATCCTGTTGCCAGCAGGACTCACTGTAAAATAAAAAACCTAAGCTAAACTTTCTCTAAGCAGCTCTTTAGGAGAGCCACCTAGATTGCACCCTTCTCGGCCGGGCACAAAAATCTAACTGGAGTCTGGAGGAGGGTCATAGGGGGAGGAGCCAGTGCACACCACCTGATCGGAAAGCTTTACTTTTTGTGCCCTGTCTCCTGCGGAGCCGCTATTCCCCATGGTCCTTTCAGGAACCCCAGCATCCACAAGGACGATAGAGAAAAAATGTTTGTTTACAGGTGATGCATCTCTCTGTCCACTATTTTACATTGTATACATTCATTGGCTGTGTCAGTCATTTCTGGGTAATATTTTTTGCTCAGTATTTTATTATTGGGTGCTGTGATCCAAACCAACTCTTTATTCAAATCCTTTTTCAACTAACACTATTTATATGTATATTTGTAATGTGATACAGTGTTTCAATAATATATATATACACGGATCCCCGTATTTTCACCCTACCCCTACTCCAGGCCCTAGTGGTATATCAGAAACCCTTCACATTCAGGGTATAACAGAATAGCACAAGTAGCTTTTAGATCTAATGAATTCCAACCAATGATGTCAGTCAGATAATTTGGTGATGGGAACTGCACAGCAGAGGATGGCATTAGCCAGCCCCTGACGAGTCAGCTTAATAAGTTACTAGCTAAATACACAGATTGCCTGTATCTAAACAATAGTTTGGTATAAGGCAGACATTACATTCGTACAGCAGACCGTTTGGATCTATTTAAAACCCCATTGTTTTTCTAAGTTTGGGCTGATAAGGAAAAGATCTAATGATATATGGCCGCTGGGCTGTTTTAATACATACTGTTGCCAAAGGAAGGTACAGAACAACCAGAGCATCAAAACTTTTTGTTATTATTTAAAGTTTCTGCTTCATCTTTGACATCTACAAGGTGAACCCTTATTTAAAATCTGTGACAGAGCAGCATAAGTTTGGTGCTGATACTTACTAACATAGGGCATATTCATCTCAGATGGTCTACAAGTGGACTCCATACTAGTGCCTCACCAAGTTCACATATCTTACATGGCATGGACAAGACAAGTTCATGGTTTACATCCAAGGAGGACACCTCTATACACAACCTGCTGTCATTTTCAATGCAGAAGATGGATGTGCGAAACTGACAGTTACAGTATAAGCAATACACAGTTGCATTATATAAAACTGAAACCAAAGGCAGCAAAGCAATTCTTCTTTCATTTCTACATGTGTTCTACTTATTTGGAGCAGTGCACTAAAACGATGACAAACAGTGGTATAGAGCGTACTGAGGAAAATACTGACCTCAATAAAATCCCCTTTCTTGCTGGTCTTTGGACTGTCTGCGATAGTGCACAGCTCCTTCCTGCTTTGTAGCAATGACTTCACTGCGCTCAGCAGCCCTTCACTGATATTCTGTAGACAAAAAGCTGAAGTGAAAGGAGCTGCAGCACATCTGGCTAGTAATACAATACATGTATGCTAACAATTGAAGAACCTATGGGTAGTAAGATACCACATATATAGACACGTGGGTGTGTGTGTGTGTGTGTGTGGGGGGGGGGGGGTTGTATTTGCTCTCACCTTTACTCTTATACATGTTCCTTTACTTATACGGAATAGTAAAACATTTCTTTTGCGGATTATTGTGTAAATATTGCAATAAAATGGAATACTGGAAAGGAGAAAGAATAACGGAAGGACAGTAGGAAGCATAATGGCAACATGCCTTTGTATAATTGTGTGACACTATAATCCCACTTATTAGACCTGAGAATAGAGCCTACCCTGCCGCTCACCTGGGCATGCTTACACTCTGTCTTCTGGCAGACGTCTGATGTATGGGGGAAGGTCGGTGATCACCACTAAGCATGCGCTGTCACACACACACACACACACTTACCAATCTGTTTCAGTCATTTGCCTTTAATCTATCTACTAGTTAAAAGCCTGTCCAAATGGCGGACACCAGGGCCGGATTATAGGGGAGCAGTTGCTACTCACACAGGACCTGCCAGGTTTCTGGAAGTCCTGCTGCTGGAAGCTAGGGCTTTGTCAGGCTGAGGGTGTAGAATTAGCATTTTACATACTGTATATATTGATGCGGTTTATCTGTAATGGGCAGGCTATAATGATGTTGCACTATATACACCCATACTGTCACATGGAAGCTCAACAGCCCCCATACAGCTCTTGCCCAGTCTGGGGGTAGCGGATACCAGTAGCCACCAGCAACTGGCTGGAGGGGTCTGAGCATGGCCTGTGCGGGGTGTGGGAGGGGCAAGCACAGGACCCCACCGCACCCCTTCACAGTATATATTAGGCAGCTGAGCCGATCATCTGCCTCCTCACCCACATCATCTGCAGCCCCAGCGTCGACTCCTCCTCCTACCGGTCACTACACTGCTCACCCCACACAGGGTCTCACACCTTCCTGTAGGACTGATTCCTCTTCTCCCCCCGCAGTAAGTGGCCACATGTGTCCCTGGTGCCTTCACTCTGAGTACTGCAGGACCGTTTTGTGGTTCCTACATCCATTTCATGGTTACTGCTGCTACTTGTTGCAGTGCCCCAGAATGGCAAGTAACCTGGGGTTGCAGCATAGTATATGGAGGAGGGGGTGAAGAGTATGCAGTATATAGTGGAAGCAGTATATGGAGGAGGGATGTGCCCTGCATATAGGGGGCACTATATGAAGGAGGGATATGCCATGTATATAGGGGGCACTATATAGGAGGGGTGTGAGGGTGCAGTGTGTGTATATAGGGGCAGCATATGGTGGGGAGTGCAGTGTACGTAGGGTGTGTGTGTGTGTGTGTGTGTGTGTGTGTGTGTGTGTGTGTGTGTGTGTGTGTGTGTGTGTGTGTGTGTGTGTGTGTGTGTATCCTTGTCCCTCCAGTAGCGGCCAGCGGCACTACAGAGGTGAGGAGCAGAGTTAGAGTAATGTAACCGTAAGTGGAAATCAAACAAAAGAATAGAAAATCCAGTAAATTTTGAATATAAAACGTTGTTATAAATGGCAACTGCCACACCAAAAACCTTCCCCTACCCACACTCACTCTCTCTCCATATTCAGCTAGTGTGAAACAAACAGTCAGATCAGTGTTTTTACATAATAAGCAGCAGGCTGTAACATCTCCCAGCATGATCACTTTCATTTCGTTTGGTCTGTGTGGCGGCCTCAAGTGGCCACCGGTGCACATAACAGAGGTGAGAAGCAGTTATCCTTTTATTATATACGAGTTAGCTAGAATGGTAGCTACAGATTAGTAATTTGCTCCGTATTAACATTTACATACGCTCAGTTTTTATTTAACATGTTAAAATTATTCATTTATGACTTCTTTAACAATTCAGATGACTGCTTGGCAAGCTACCAAAGATCTGCAAAAGACCACTGCCATTTGGCATTCAGTGGGCACAATAGTGCACCTCCTGAGAAGAGATGTACTATGACAAGCCTAAACAGTGATCAGCATGGACTTGAAACAATGTATTTTGCAGAACGGTGCAATAATGTCTCCTCCACCAGTAGGCAACATGTGGCATATTATGTCATCTGAATATGATTCTGGGTATTAAGAAGCCCACATTACAATTTAAAGAGGTCTTTCACTTTCACATGGACTTATTTTTTGTGCTGTACAGAACCTGCCTCTACCGTTATCTTTCTGTCTTGCTTCTTTGTGTTTCAGTCATGTATTTACAGTGCATCCAGAAAGTATTCACAGTGCTTCACTTTTTCCACATTTTGTTACATTACAGCCTTATTCCAAAATGGAATAAATTCATTTTTTCCCCTCAAAATTCTACACACAATACCCCATAATGACAGAGTGAAAAGTTTTTCTGAGATTTTTGCTAATTAAAAAAAAAAAATCACATGTACACAGCCTTTGCTCAATACTTTGTTGATGCAGCTTTGGCAGCAATTACAGCCTCAAGTCTTTCTGAATATGATGCCACAAGCTTGTCATGCCTATCGTTGGGCAGTATCGCCTATTCCTCTTTGCAGCACCTCTCAAGCTCCATCAGGTTGGATGGGAAGCACTGGTGCACAGCCATTTTCAAATCTCTCCAGAGATGTTCAATCAGATTAAAGTCTATGCTCTGGCTGGGCCACTCAAAGGCATTCAGAGAGTTGTCCTGAAGCCACTCCTTTGATATCTTGGCTGTGTGCTTAGGGTCGTTGTCCTGTTGAAAGATGAACCGTCGCCCCAGTGTGAGGTCAAGAGCGCCCTGGAGCAGGTTTTCATTCAGGATGTCTCCATATATTGCTGCAATCATCTTTCCCTCTATCCTGACTAGTCTCCAAGTTCCTCCCGCTGAAAAACATCCCAACAGCATGATGATGCCACCACCATGCTTCACTGTAGTGATGGTATTGGCCTGGTGATGAGTAGTGCCTGGTTTCCTCCAAACATGACGCCTGGCATTCACGCCAAAGAGATCAATCTTTGTCTCATCAGACCAGAGAATTTTGTTTTTCATGGTCTAAGAGTTCTTCAGGTGCATTTTGGCAAACTCCGGGCGGGCTGCCATGTGCTTTTTACTAAGGAGTGGCTTCCGTGTGGCCACTCTACCATACAGGCCTGATTGGTGGATTGCTGCAGAGATGGTTGTCCTTCTCGAAGGTTCTCCACTCTCCGCAGAGGAATGCTGTAGCTCTGACAGAGTAACCATCAGATTCTTGGTCACCTCCCTAACCAGGGCCCTTCTCCCCCAATCGCTCAGTTTAGATGGCCGGCCAGCTGAAGGAAGAGTCCTGATGGTTCCGAACTTCTTCCATTTACAGATGATAGAGGCCACTGTGCTCATTGGGACCTTCAAAATAGCAGATTTTTTTTCATACCCATCCCCAGATTTGTGCCTCGAGACAATCCTGTCTCGGAGGTCTACAGACAATTGCTTTGACTTTATCCTTGGTTTGTACTTAGACATGCACTGTCAAGTGTGGGACCTTATATAGACAGGTGTGTGCCTTTCCAAATCATGTCCAATCAACTGAATTTACCACAGGTGGACTCCAATTAAGCTGTAGGAACATCTCAAGGATGATCAGTTGAAACAGGATGCACCTGAGCTCAATTTTGAGCTTCATGGCTAAGGCTGGGAATACTTATGCACATGTGATCTCTTCGTTTTTTATTTTTAATAAATGTACAAAAATCTCAAAAAAACGTTTTCATGTTATCATTATGGGGTATTGTGTGTAGAATTTTGAGGGGGAAAAAAATAGGATTTTAATACCTACCGGTAAATCCTTTTCTCTTAGTCCATAGAGGATGCTGGGGACTCCAAAAGGACCATGGGGTATAGACAGGATCCGCAGGAGACATGGGCACTTTAAGACTTTAAATGGGTGTGAACTGGCTCCTCCCTCTATGCCCCTCCTCCAGACCTCAGTTATAGGAACTGTGCGCAGGGAGACTGACATTTCGAGGAAAAGGAGTTTTGTTAACCAAGGGTGAGACACATACCAGCCCACACCACAACACACCGTACAGCATGGCATTTAACTAAACCAGTTAACAGCATGTACCAAAAAATCAGCAACAGGCTGATTGGAACAAAAACACTACCTTTGTGTAACAAAAGCAATAACCATGAACAAGTACTGCAAATAGAGTCCACACTGGGACGGGCGCCCAGCATCCTCTACAAACTAAGAGAAAAGGATTTACCGGTAGGTATTAAAATCCTAATTTTCTCCTTCGTCCTAGAGGATGCTGGGGACTCTAAAAGGACCATGGGGTCTATACCAAAGCTCGAAAACGGGTGGGAGAGTGTGGATGACTCTGCAGCACCGATTGAGCAAACATGAGGTCCTCATCAGCCAGGGTATCAAACTTGTAGAATTTTGCAAAAAAGTGTTTGAACCCGACCAAGTAGCCGCTCGGCAAAGTTGCTGCACCGAGACTCCCCGGGCAGCCGCCCAAGATGAGCCCACCTACCTGGTAGAATGGGCCTTCACCGAGTTCGGTAACGGCAATCCAGCCGTAGAATGAGCACGCCGAATCACACTACAGATCCAGCGTGCAATAGTCTGCTTAGAAGCAGGAGCCCCAATCTTGTTGGAAGCGTACAGGACAAACAGAGCCTCCGTTTTCCTAATACGAGCCGTTCCGGCAACATACATTTTCAAAGCTCTGACTACATCGAGAAACTTTGAATCAGCCAAGGCTTCAGTAGCCACCGGTACCACAATAGGTTGGTTCATGTGAAACGAAGAAATCACCTTTAGTAAAAATTGTTGACGAGTTCTCAACCCCGCTCTATCCTCGTGGAAAATCAAATAGGGGCTTTTGTGAGACAAAGCCGCCAATTCCGACACCCGCCTTGCGGACGCCAAGGCCAATAGCATGACCACTTTCCAAGTGAGAAATTTCAACTCAACCGTTTGTAAAGGTTCAAACCAATGTGACATAAGGAACTGTAACACCACGTTAAGGTCCCATGGTGCCACTGGGGCACAAATGGGAGGTTGGATGTGCAGCACGCCTTTTACAAAAGTCTGTACCTCCGGAAGCGAGGCCAATTCCCTTTGAAAGAAAATTGATAAGGCCGAAATCTGCACTTTAATGGAGCCTAACTTCAGGCCCGCATCCACACCTGCTTGTAAAAAATGGAGAAATCTACCCAGCTGAAACTCTTCCGTTGGAGCTTTCGTGGATTCACACCAAGACACATTTTCTCCAAATACGGTGTCACAACTGAGGGCCTGAGCTGACGGGAGGCAGCCTCAGTTGTAGGGGCTGAGATGTACCGGAACCTGGGAGGTTGTATCAGACCCCTGGACATGTAAGTAACATGAATAATAACTGCCCGAAGGCGTGACCACGACAACTTGGATAAAAGTCAATGATGTTTATTATGACAACTCCGCAACACAGCAGCAGTAAAAGAAAACGTAAAAGTCAGCAAATAATAAATACAGTTCCTGGGTACTACAGGATGGCAGGAGCCACAGGGCACTGGTAGTGTGAGATAGTTCTTATGATCTTCTAGATGGAAAGTCCTTACCAGGCCCGACTGTAGCAATGGAGATAACCCAGGATTGTGCCAGCTGGTGTTCCAGGAAAAGCTGGGTTGCTGAAGGTAAAACAGCTGCTGTGGATACTGGCTGGAACCAGACTGTTGTTAGCACGGAGTGGATACTGGCTGGAACCAGTTAAATAATAGATGAACTTGGGAGCGATGAAATATGAACTGAAATGTAGAACTTGAGAGCGGAGAAATAATAATACCGGTGGAGAGTGGTAAAGTGTAGAAAGGACACCGGCCCTTTAAGGGAAGCTGTACTCTGCTGGAAGCTGAGCTGGAAGCAGGTAAAGTTGTAGCTGGAAACAGATGAATCCACAATGGATTGGAGAGTCAGGCTACACCGCAGGTGGAATGCTGGTGCGGGTCTCTATGGTGGAAGTCTTGAGACAGGAGCTGGAACCTGGAAGACAATCACAGGAGAGAGACAAACAGGAACTAGGTTTGACAACCAAAGCACTGACGCCTTCCTTGCTCAGGCACAGTGTATTTATACCTGCAGCAAGGAAGGGATTGGCTTGGCAATTATGCAGATTAAAAATACTGACAACAGATTGGAGGAAATGATCAGCTGACAGAATCCAAGATGGCTGCGCCCATGCAGACACTTGGAGGGAAGTTTGGTTTGTAATCCATGTGGTAATGAAAACAGTAATGGCGGCGCCGGCCACTGGAGACAGGAGACGCCAGGCTGACAAGTGCACATCCAACCACGCGGACACAGCGGAGGCCGCGGCTGACGTAATCGCCACTCTGAGAACCCTGCATGCAGAAGCTCAGGGACGGCGGCGGAGGCCGCGGGAGACGCCATGCCAGATGTAATAAGGCGTTACTGTGACAGCGTCTCAGAGAGACAGGAGAGGATGCAGGAATGTGAACATTAGGATAACAGATGGGATCCGGTCCTGGAGCGCTGAGCCAGCCTTAGGAGGCATCTGATGGGTAAGAAATGGCGTCCAGATACCCGGATCGTGACATACGGTGGTAATGCTTCGCCGTTACCTCCTTCCTAGCTTTCAGTAGAGTGGGGATGACCTAACTGGGAATACCCTTACGCGCTAGGATTTTGCGTTCAACCGCCATGTCGTCAAACGCAACCGCGGTAAGTCTTGGAACACGCACGGCCCCTGCTATACCAGATCCTCTCTTAGAGGCAGAGGCCAGGGATATTCTATAAGCAATTCCTGAAGATCCGGATACCAGGCCCTCCGTGGCCAATCTGGAACAACCAGTATTACCTGAACCCTTGTTCTTCTTATGATCCGCATCACCTTTGGGATGAGTGGAAGTGGAGGGAACACATAGACCGACTGATACACCCACGGTGTCACCAGGGAGTCTACTGCTACTGCTTGAGGGTCCCTCGACCTGGAACAGTATGTCTGAAGTTTCTTGTTGAGGCGAGACGCCATCATGTCTATTTGAGGAATTCCCCAACGACTTGTCACTTCTGCAAAGACCTTTTGATGAAGACCCCAGAAGACCCCACTCTCCTGGATGGAGATCGTGTCTGCTGAGGAAGTCTGCTTCCCAGTTGTCCACGCCTGGAATGAAGACCGCTGACAGAGCGCTTGTCTGTTTTTCTGCCCAGCGAAGTACTCTTGTGGCCTCCGCTATCGCCGCTCTGCTCCTTGTTCTGCCTTGGCGGTTTATGTGCGCCACCGCTGTTATGTTGTCCGTTTGAATCAGGACAGGCAGGCCGTGAAGAAGATGTTCTGCTTGGAGAAGGCTGTTGTAGATGGCCCTTAATTCCAGAATGTTTATGTGCAGACAAGCCTCCTGGCTTGACCATTTTCCCTGGAAATTTTGTCCCTGTGTGACTGCTCCCCACCCTCGGAGACTTGCATCCGTGGTCACCAGGATCCAATCCTGGATCCCGAACCTGCGTCCCTCCAGAAGGTGAGAACTTTGGAGCCACCACAGTAGAGAAATCCTGGCCCTGGGAGACAGGCTTATCTTCCGGTGCATGTGTAGGTGAGACCCGGACCACTTGTCCAACAGGTCCCACTGAAAAACCCTGGCATGGAACCTGCCAAACGTATAGGCCGCCACCATCTTCCCCAGCACCCGAGTGCATTGATGAATCGACACTCTTTCCGGTTTCAGAATCCCCTTGACCATGTTCTGTATTTCCAGAGCTTTTTCCATCGGGAGAAAAATTCTCTGCTGTTCCGTGTCCAGAACCATGCCCAAGAACAACAGCCGTGTTGTCGGAATCAACTGTGACTTTGGCAAATTTAGGAGCCAACCATGTTGCTGCAGAACTGTCAGGGAGAGCGCAACGTTTTCAATAACTGCTCCTTTGATCTCGCCTTTATCAGGAGATCGTCCAAGTACGGGATAATTGTGACATCCTGCTTGCGCAGGAGCACCATCATTTCCGCCATTACCTTGGTGAAAATCCTCGAGCCGTGGAAAGACCATACGGCAACGTCTGAAATTGGTAAGGACAATCCTGCACCACAAACCTCAGGTAAGCCTGATGTGGAGGATATATGGGGACATGTAGGTAAGCATCCTTTATGTCGACTGACACCATAAAATCCCCCCCTTCCAGACTGGAAATCCCTGCTCGGAGAGATTCCATCTTGAATTTGAATCTTTTCAAATATAGATTGAGGGATTTTAAATTCAGAATCGGTCTGACCGAGCCATCTGGCTTTGGGACCACGAATAGGCTTTAATAAAACCCCTCTCCCCGATGTGACGGGGGTACCGCGACAATGACTTGTTGTTGACACAGCTTTTTTTGTATTGCGGTGCACACCACTTCCCTTTCCGGAAGAGAAGCTGGCAAGGCCGATTTGAAAAAACGGTGGGTGGGGCACGTCTTGAAACTCTAGTTTGTATCCTTGGGCCACAATTTCCAGCACCCAAGGATCCAGGCCTGAGTGAGCCCAGACCCGACTGAGTTGAAGACGCGCCCCAACCGGTGCGGACTCCCGCAGCGGAACCCCAGCGTCATGCGGTGGATTTGGCCTAAGCCGGGGAGGACTTCTGCTCCTGGGAGCTTGCCACAGCCGGTGATCTTTTTCCTCTTCCCTTACCTCTAGCCGCAAGGAAGGAGGACCCTCGTCCTTTTTTTAATTTACTAGACCGAAAGGACTGTATCTGATACTGAAGCGTTTTCTTTTGCTGTGGAGGGACAAAAGGTAGAAAAGACGACTACAGCGGTAGCTGTAGATATCAGGTCCGCGAGGCCCTCACCAAACAAAACACCACCCTTATACGGCAGCGCCTCCATAGCCCTCTTAGAGTCAGCATCCCCATTCCATTGATGAGTCCATAATGCTCTCCTAGCCGAGATTGCCATGGCATTGGCCCTTGATCCCAAGAGGCCAATATCTCTCGCAGCCTACCTTAGATAGACTGCAGCGTCCCTGATATGACCCAGGGTCAAAAGAACGCCATCCCTATCCAGGGTGTCCAAGTCAGATGATAAGTTATCTGCCCACTTCTCAATTGCACTACTCACCCATGCTGATGCCACTGCAGGTCTGAGCAGTGTACCCGTAGTGACATAAATAGATTTCAAAGTAGTTTTCTGCTTACGATCCGCAGGATCTTTTAGGGCTGCCGTGTCAGGAGACGGAAGCGCCACCTTCTTGGACAGGTGTGCTAGAGCCTTGTCCACATTGGGGGTCGACTCCCACCTTTTCCTATCCTCAGAGGGAAATGGGTATGCCATAATAATTCTCTTGGGAATCAGCAACTTTTTGTCAGGAACTTCCCAAGCCTTTTCAAAAAGAGTGTTCAGTTCATGAGAGGGGGAAACGTTACCGGAGCTTTCTTTCCCTTAAACATACAGACCCTTGTCTCAGGAACAGCAGGGTCTTCCGAGATATGCAACACTTCTTTTATTGCCACAATCATGTACTGAATGCTCTTAGCCAGTTTAGGATTCAACCTGGCATCACCATAGTCGACACTGGAATCCGAATCCGTGTCGGTATCAGTGTCTGCTATTTGGGTAAACGGCTGTTTCTGTGACCCTGAGGGAGCCTGCGTTTGGGATAAACCATCTTACATGGATTGTCTCCATGTTTGGTTTTGAGCCTCAGATTTATCCAATCTCTTATTTAATGAAGCCACATTTGCATTCAAGGCACTCAACATATTCACCCAATCAGCAGTCGGCGGTGCCGACAGATTCACTCCCTCACACTGTTCTGTCTCTACTCCAGCCTCCTCCTGTGAAGAGCCTTCAGCCTCAGACATGTCGACACACTCGTACCAATACCACTATCACACTGGTCTATAGGGGACAGACCCACAATAAGGCCCATTAGAGAAACACAGAGGGAGTTTGCCAGCTCACACCCAGCGCCTATCCCAGTCTGAAAGCACATATTATAATATTTATATATTTATATATATATATATATATATATATATATATATATATATATATATATATATATATATATATATATACATATACATACATATATATATATATATATATATATACATACATACACACTGCTCAAAAAAATAAAGGGAACACTAAAATAACACATCCTAGATCTGAATGAATGAAATATTCTTATCAAATACTTTGTTCTTTACATAGTTGAATGTGCTGACAACAAAATCACACAAAAATTATCAATGGAAATCAAATTTGTTAACCCATGGAGGTCTGGATTTGGAGTCACACTCAAAATTAAAGTGGAAAAACACACTACAGGCTGATCCAACTTTGATGTAATGTCCTTAAAACCAGTCAAAATGAGGCTCAGTAGTGTGTGTGGCCTCCACGTGCCTGTATAACTTCCCTACAACCCACACAAGTGGCTCAGGTAGTGCAGCTCATCCAATATGGCACATCAATGCGAGCTGTGGCAAGAAGGTTTGCTGTGTCTGTCAGCGTAGTGTCCAGAGCATGGAGGCGCTACCAGGAGACAGGCCAGTACATCAGGAGACATGGAGGAGGCCGTAGGAGGGCAACAACCCAGCAGCAGGACCGCTACCTCTGCCTTTGTGCAAGGAGGAACAGGAGGAGCACTGCCAGAGCCCTGCAAAATGACCTCCAGCAAGCCACAAATGTGCATGTGTCTACTCAAACTATCATAAACAGACTCCATGAGGGTGGTATGAGGGCCCGACGTCCACAGGTGGGGGTTGTGCTTACAGCCCAACACCGTGCAGGACGTTTGGCAATTGCCAGAGAAGACCAAGATTGGCAAATTCGCCACTGGCACCCTGTGCTCTTCACAGATGAAAGCAGGTTCTCACTGAGCACATGTGACAGACGTGACAGAGTCTGGAGACGCCAAGGAGAACGTTCTGCTGCCTGCAACATCCTCCAGCATGACCGGTTTGGCAGTGGGTCAGTAATGGTGTGGGGTGGCATTTCTTAGGGAAGCCATACAGCCCTCCATGTGCTCGCCTGACTGCCATTAGGTACCGAGCAGAGATGCTCAGACCCCTTGTGAGACCATATGCTGGTGCGGTTGGCCCTGGGTTCCTCCTAATGCAAGACATTGCTAGACCTCATGTGGCTGCAGTGTATCAGCAGTTCCTGCAAGACGAAGGCATTGATGCTATGGACTGGCCCACCTGTTCCCCAGACCTGAATCCAATTGAGCACATCTGGGACATCATGTCTCGCTCCATCCACCAACGCTACGTTGCACCACAGACTGTCCAGGAGTGGGCGGATGCTTTAGTCCAGGTCTGGGAGAAGATCCCTCAGGAGACCATCCACCACCTCATCAGGAGCATGCCCAGGCATTGTAGGGAGGTCATTCAGGCACGTGGAGGCCACACACACTACTGAGCCTCATTTGGACTTGTTTTAAGGACATTACATCAAAGTTGGATCAGCCTGTAGTGTGTTTTTCCACTTTAATTTTAAGGGTGACTCCAAATCCAGACCTCCATGGGTTAATAAATTTGATTTCCATTGATAATTTTTGTGTGATTTTGTTGTCAGCACATTCAACTATGTAAAGAACAAAGTATTTAATAAGAATATTTCATTCATTCAGATCTAGGATGTGTTATTTTAGTGTTCCCTTTATTTTTTTGAGCAGTGTATATATATAATGCCCCCGACCTGACAGCACTTTTAATGATAATAATTAACACCAATTTTGCTGTGGCCCCCCCCCTATGTGTCCGATCCCCTATGTGTCCTTTCCATCAGATAGCTTAGCCACTGTTTCATGTTGCCAGTCTGTAATGGACCTTGAATCTGTGCCCGTGTACAAGATTAGGTGTTGCTCCTGCCGTAGGGCATAGCCGTGTGCATACACGCACTGCAAACAGTCCTCTCGCCGCACTGAGTCATTCGGGTGTTCCCACACAGGAGAGCCGCGGCCAGCGGCTTCCCGCTGACACGCGCAGCGTTACACAGCAGAATGCGGTGTTGTAATAGGGCTGCATTCTACAGTCACAAAACGTGGGGCCCTGATAACTGGGTACATCCCCATGTGACCGGAGAGACTAACCAGCCACACGTGTAATGGCAGCCGCGGCACTGAAGGGGTTAACCCCTAGTGCCCGGAGCCATTAGGAGGACACTGGGCTCTTGGTGCCACTTTTAAACTGTGCACTGGCGCTAGTTGCCATCTTTAAATGAAGTGTGGGTGCTAGGCACCGGGTATTTAAAAAATAAGAATTTACTTACCGATAATTCTATTTCTCATAGTCCGTAGTGGATGCTGGGGACTCCGTAAGGACCATGGGGAATAGCGGCTCCGCAGGAGACTGGGCACATCTAAAGAAAGCTTTAGGACTATCTGGTGTGCACTGGCTCCTCCCCCTATGACCCTCCTCCAAGCCTCAGTTAGGATACTGTGCCCGGACGAGCGTACACAATAAGGAAGGATTTTGAATCCCGGGTAAGACTCATACCAGCCACACCAATCACACCGTATAACCTGTGATCTGAACCCAGTTAACAGCATGATAACAGAGGAGCCTCTGAAAGATGGCTCACAACAATAATAACCCGATTTTTGTAACAATAACTATGTACAAGTATTGCAGACAATCCGCACTTGGGATGGGCGCCCAGCATCCACTACGGACTATGAGAAATAGAATTATCGGTAAGTAAATTCTTATTTTCTCTAACGTCCTAAGTGGATGCTGGGGACTCCGTAAGGACCATGGGGATTATATCAAAGCTCCCAAACGGGCGGGAGAGTGCGGATGACTCTGCAGCACCAAATGAGAGAACTCCAGGTCCTCCTCAGCCAGGATATCAATTTTGTAGAATTTTACAAACGTATTTGCTCCTGACCAAGTAGCTGCTCGGCAAAGTTGTAAAGCCGAGACCCCTCGGGCAGCCGCCCAAGATGAGCCCACCTTCCTTGTGGAGTGGGCATTTACAGATTTTTGGCTGTGGCAGGCCTGCCACAGAATGTGCAAGCTGAATTGTACTACAAATCCAACGAGCAATAGTCTGCTTAGAAGCAGGAGCACCCAGCTTGTTGGGTGCATACAGGATAAACAGCGAGTCAGATTTCCTGACTCCAGCCGTCCTGGAAACATAAATTTTCAGGGCCCTGACAACGTCTAGCAACTTGGAGGCCTCCAAGTCCCTAGTAGCCGCAGGCACCACAAATAGGTTGGTTCAGGTGAAACGCTGAAACCACCTTGGGGAGAAACTGAGGACGAGTCCTCAATTCCGCCCTGTCCGAATGGAAAATCAGATAAGGGCTTTTTCAGGATAAAGCCGCCAATTCTGACACGCGCCTGGCCCAGGCCAGGGCCAACAGCATGACCACTTTTCATGTGAGATATTTTAACTCCACAGATTTAAGTGGTTCAAACCAATGTGACTTTTGGAACCCAAAACTACATTGAGATCCCAAAGTGCCACTGGAGGCACAAAAGGAGGCTGTATATGCAGTACCCCTTTTACAAACGTCTGAACTTCAGGGACTGAAGCTAGTTCTTTTTGGAAGAAAATTGACAGGGCCGAAATTTGAACCTTAATGGACCCCAATTTCAGGCCCATAGACACTCCTGTTTGCAGGAAATGTAGGAATCGACCCAGTTGAATTTCCTCCGTCGGGCCTTACTGGCCTCGCACCACGCAACATATTTTCGCCAATTGCGGTGATAATGTTTTTGCGGTTACATCCTTCCTGGCTTTGATCAGGATAGGGATGACTTCATCCGGAATGCCTTTTTTCCTTCAGGATCCGGCGTTCATCCCTTCTTAGAGGTAGAGGCCACGGATCCTCCGTGAGCATCTCTTGAAGTTCCGGTTACCAAGTCCTTCTTGGCCAATCCGGAACCACGAATATAGTGCTTACTCCTCTCCATCTTATCAATCTCAGTACCTTGGGTATGAGAGGCAGAGGAGGGAACACATACCCTGACTGGTACACCCACGGTGTTACCAGAGCGTCTACAGCTTATTGCCTGAGGGTCCCTGGACCTGGCGCAATACCTGTCGAGTTTTTAATCATGTGGAAGACTTCTGGGTGAAGTCCCCACTCTCCCGGGTGGAGGTCGTGCTGAGGAAGTCTGCTTCCCAGTTGTCCACTCCCGGAATGAATACTGCTGACAGTGCTATCACATGATTTTCCGCCCAGCGAACAATCCTTGCAGCTTCTGCCATTGCCCTCCTGCTTCTTGTGCCACCCTGTCTGTTTACGTGGGTGACTGCCGTGATGTTGTCCGACTGGATCAACACCGGCTGACCTTGAAGCAGAGGTCTTGCTAAGCTTAGAGCATTGTAAATGTCCCTTAGCTTCAGGATATTTATGTGAAGTGATGTCTCCAGGCTTGACCATAAGCCCTGGATATTCCTTCCCTGTGTGACTGCTCCCCAGCCTCGCAGGCTGGCATCCGTGGTCACCAGGACCCAGTCCTGAATGCCTAATCTGTGGCCCTCTAGAAGATGAGCACTCTGCAACCACCACAGGAGGGACACCCTTGTCCTTTGTGACAGGGTTATCCGCTGATGCATCGGAAGATGCGACCCGGACCATTTGTCCAGCAGGTCCCACTGGAAAGTTCTTGCGTGGAATCTGCCGAATGGGATTGCTTCGTAGGAAGCCACCATTTTACCCAGAACCCTTGTGCATTGATGCACTGAGACTTGGCTCGGTTTTAGGAGGTTCCTGACTAGCTCGGATAACTCCCTGGCTTTCTCCTCCGGGAGAAACACCTTTTTCTGGACTGTGTCCAGGATCATCCCTAGGAACAGAAGACACGTCGTCGGAACCAGGTGCGATTTTGGAATATTGAGAATCCAATCGTGCTGCCGCAACACTACCTGAGATAGTGCTACACCGACCTCCAACTGTTCCCTGGATCTTACCCTTATCAGGGAATTGTCCAAGTAAGGGATAACTAAAATTCCCTTCCTTCGAAGGAATATCATCATTTTGGCCATTACCTTGGTAAAGACCCGGGGTGCCGTGGACCATCCATACGGCAGCGTCTGAACTGATAGTGACCGTTCTGTACCATAAACCTGAGGTACCCTTGGTGAGAAGGGTAAATTTTGACATGAAGGTAAGCATCCTTGATGTCCCGAGACATCATGTAGTCCCCTTCTTCCAGATTCGCAATCACTGCTCCGAGTGACTCAATCTTGAATTTGAACCTCTGTATGTAAGTGTTCAAAGATTTTAGATTTAGAATCGGTCTCACCGAGCCGTCCGGCTTCGGTACCACAACAGTGTGGAATAATACCCCGTTCCCTGTTGCAGGAGGGGTATCTTGATTATCACCTGCTGGGAATACAGCTTGTGAATGGCTTCCAAAACTGTCTCCCTGTCAGAAGGAGACAACGGTAAAGCCGACTTTAGGAAACGGCGAGGGGGAGACGTCTCGAATTCTAATTTGTACCCCTGAGATATCACCTGAAGGATCCAGGGGTCTACTTGCGAGTGAGCCCACTGCGCGCTGAAATTCATTGAGACGGGCCCCCCACCGTGCCTGATTCTGCTTGTAAAGCCCCAGCGTATACTGAGGGCTTGGCAGAGGCGGGAGAGGGTTTCTGTTCTTGGGAACTGGCTGATTTCTGCAGCCTTTTTCCTCTCCCTCTGTCACGGGGCAGAAATGAGGAACCTTTTGCCCGCTTGTCCACGAAAAGACTGCGCCTGATAATACGGCGTCTTCTCATGTTGAGAGGCGACCTGGGGTACAAACGTGGAATTCCCAGCTGTTGCCGTGGCCACCAGGTCTGAAAGACCGACCCCACATAACTCCTCCCCTTAATAAAGCAATACTTCCAAATGCCGTTTGGAATACGCATCACCTGACCACTGACGTGTCCATAACCCTCTACTGGTAGAAATGGACAACGCACTTAGACTTGATGCCAGTCGGCAAATATTCCGCTGTGCATCACGCATATATAGAAATGCATCTTTTAAATGCTCTATAGGCAAAAATATACTGTCCCTATCTAGGGTATCAATATTTTCAGTCAGGGAATCCGACCACGCCAACCCAGCACTGCACATCCAGGCTGAGGCGATTGCTGGTCGCAGTATAACACCAGTATGTGTGTAAATACCTTTTAGGATACCCTCCTGCTTTCTATCAGCAGGATCCTTAAGGGCGGCCATCTCAGGCGAAGGTAGAGCCCTTACAAGCGTGTGAGCGCTTTATCTACCCTAGGGGGTGTTTCCCAACGCACCCTAAGCTCTGGCGGGAAAGGATATAATGCCAATAACATTTTAGAAATTATCAGTTGTTATCGGGGGAAACCCACGCATCATCACACACCTCATTTAATTTCTCAGATTCAGGAAAACTACAGGTAGTTTTTCCTCACCGAACATAATACCCCTTTTTGGTGGTACTCGTATTATCAGAAATGTGTAAAACATTTTTCATTGCCTCAATCATGTAACGTGTGGCCCTACTGGAAGTCACATTTGTCTCTTCACCGTCGACACTGGAGTCAGTATCCGTGTCGGCGTCTATATCTGCCATCTGAGGTAACGGGCGCTTTAGAGCCCCTGACGGCCTATGAGACGTCTGGACAGGCACAAGCTGAGTAGCCGGCTGTCTCATGTCAACCACTGTCTTTTATACAGAGCGGACACTGTCACGTAATTCCTTCCAACAGTTCATCCACTCAGGTGTCGACCCCCTAGGGGGTGACATCACTATTACAGGCAATCTGCTCCGTCTCCACATCATTTTTCTCCTCATACATGTCGACACAAAAGTACAGACATACAGCACACACACAGGGAATGCTCTGATAGAGGACAGGACCCCACTAGCCCTTTGGGGAGACAGAGGGAGAGTTTGCCAGCACACACCAGAGCGCTATATATATATATATATATATATATATATATATATATACACAGGGATAACCTTATACAAGTGTTTTTCCCCTTATAGCTGCTGTATAGTTAATACTGCGCCTAATTAGTGCCCCCCTCTCTTTTTTAACCCTTTCTGTAGTGTAGTGACTGCAGGGGAGAGCCAGGGAGCTTCCCTCCAACGGAGCTGTGAGGGAAAATGGCGCCAGTGTGCTGAGGAGATAAGGCCGCCGATGAGGGGGTGGAGCCTATCTCCCGTTTTTCTATGTATTCTGGCAGGGGTTAAATGCATCCATATAGCCCAGGAGCTATATGTGATGCATTTTTTTTTTGCCATCCAAGGTGTTTTTATTGCGTCTCAGGGCGCCCCCCCCCCCAGCGCCCTGCACCCTCAGTGACCGAAGTGTGAAGTGTGCTGAGAGCAATGGCGCACAGCTGCAGTGCTGTGCGCTACCTTGATGAAGACAGGACGTCTTCTGCCGCCGATTTTCCGGACCTCTTCTGCCTTCTGGCTCTGTAAGGGGGCCGGCGGCGCGGCTCTGGGACCCATCCAAGCTGGGCCTGTGATCGTCCCTCTGGAGCTAATGTCCAGTAGCCTAAGAAGCCCAATCCACTCTGCACGCAGGCGAGTTCGCTTCTTCTCCCCTTAGTCCCTCGATGCAGTGAGCCTGTTGCCAGCAGGTCTCACTGAAAATAAAAAACCTAAACTAAAACTTTCACTAAGAAGCTCAGGAGAGCCCCTAGTGTGCACCCTTCTCGTTCGGGCACAGAGATCTAACTGAGGCTTGGAGGAGGGTCATAGGGGGAGGAGCCAGTGCACACCAGATAGTCCTAAAGCTTTCTTTAGATGTGCCCAGTCTCCTGCGGAGCCACTATTCCCCATGGTCCTTACGGAGTCCCCAGCATCCACTTAGGACGTTAGACAAATATATTTAATACTGTGTTTTCACCAATGTTATATTTAAGGCAATAGGCACAGTTGTAAGATTGCACATTTACATTGCATGCAAATGCCAGCACTTAGAAGGAATGTGTAAGCTGTGTTGGTTTTAAAATGCATTTACGTTTGTGGACAAATGGCTTGGAAGCTTCTCACCTAGGAAGTGGCATGCTAATGGGCCTGTCCTATCAGAGAGGTGTGAAGGACAATACCTTTTGATGTGTAAGTTCCTTAGAGAGAGATGCTAATCACTGGGTCTATGGGCTTGGAACTTGTTTCATGTAGGCGATTTGATATACGATCCCTGAATGGCAGATACAGGAAGGAAGACTGTTTGTTTGTATTGTAGCCATTCCTGTTGTAATCTCAAAGACTGGGATTGCCTGGAGATGTGAATGACCAGAAACATCTGTATTTTGAAGATGTGATAAATTTATCAATAGTGAATGCTAATCTGATACCAAACGTTGTCTGGGTGACAGGAAGGAGGATATTGTTTTATTGCACTTACCTCCTTTTGAAATGTAATTTATTTATTGGTATTTTGTAAAATAACCTGATTGGTTGGAGAAGACAGGGAGGGCTTACCCCCCTGTGGTACTATGTGGAAAACGGACATAAAAAGGAGACCTGCGTGCCTCCAGAGTTGTAGTAGTACCATCTTATTCTGCTGGAACATCTTGCTGTATGCTGTTGCCCCTAGCAATAGGGAAGAGTTCTCTTTAGAACTATTGAGCCAATAAAACATCATTGCCTCAAGAAGATTGCTTCATCTTGTGACCTACAGGGTTAGGCCAAACCTAGCCCCGTCCTCCGGCTGTCCAGGGAAGCACCTAACGTCTCCAAGTTCCGCCTTCCGCCAGCTACCGGTAGAGGCCTAGCAAGTGGCTAGTGGGGATTCGTCAACACCACACAGGTGTGGTAAGGCAGTGCGTCGGCACATACAGAGCAGAACCGTGGTTCCAAACGCCACGGCAGGTTAGGAGTTTGGTGGTGGCAGCAAAAACCCGCCCACAACGCAGTGGGTGAAGTCAGTAACAGGCGGTTACTGACGGTAAGCGGGAATCCCCTATGTGGTCAGGCCTCGTGTGACTTGACCTTCCAGTCTGTGCGCAGTCAACGGGACGCGAAAGCGGCAAGTGCTTTTGTACGGTACCGTCCTGTCACAACCCATATACAGTATACATTTAAAGTGTGTGAATAGTGATCAGTACGATATTGAGGGGATATACCACAAATTGAATGGGAAAGAGGTTACACTATTAAATGAGCATGAATATAGGATGCCACACTATATGTAAGAAAAAGGACAATATATATAGTGTTTATGAACGAATATCCCACTGCTTGCAGTAAATGAAAGCTGTATGGGATACATAAATGAATGTGCCATAAAAATAAGATTTTACTTACCGATAAATCTATTTCTCGGAGTCCGTAGTGGATGCTGGGGTTCCTGAAAGGACCATGGGGAATAGCGGCTCCGCAGGAGACAGGGCACAAAAAGTAAAGCTTTTTCAGATCAGGTGGTGTGCACTGGCTCCTCCCCCTATGACCCTCCTCCAGACTCCAGTTAGGTACTGTGCCCGGACGAGCATACACAATAAGGAAGGATTTATGAATCCCGGGTAAGACTCATACCAGCCACACCAATCACACCGTACAACCTGTGATCTAAACCCAGTTAACAGTATGATAACAGCGGAGCCTCTGAAAGATGGCTTCCTTCAACAATAACCCGAATTAGTTAACAATAACTATGTACAATTTATGCAGATAATCCGCACTTGGGATGGGCGCCCAGCATCCACTACGGACTCCGAGAAATAGATTTATCGGTAAGTAAAATCTTATTTTCTCTATCGTCCTAGTGGATGCTGGGGTTCCTGAAAGGACCATGGGGATTATACCAAAGCTCCCAAACGGGCGGGAGAGTGCGGATGACTCTGCAGCACCGAATGAGAGAACTCCAGGTCCTCCTTAGCCAGAGTATCAAATTTGTAAAATTTTACAAACGTGTTCTCCCCTGACCACGTAGCTGCTCGGCAAAGTTGTAATGCCGAGACCCCTCGGGCAGCCGCCCAAGATGAGCCCACCTTCCTTGTGGAGTGGGCCTTTACAGATTTAGGCTGTGGCAGGCCTGCCACAGAATGTGCAAGTTGGATTGTGCTACAGATCCAACGAGCAATCGTCTGCTTAGACGCAGGAGCACCCATCTTGTTGGGTGCATACAATATAAACAACGAGTCAGATTTTCTGACTCCAGCTGTCCTTGCAATATATATTTTTAATGCTCTGACAACGTCCAGTAACTTGGAGTCCTCCAAGTCACTTGTAGCCGCAGGCACTACAATAGGCTGGTTCAGATGAAATGCTGACACCACCTTAGGGAGAAAATGCGGACGAGTCCGCAGTTCTGCCCTGTCCGAATGGAAAATCAGATATGGGCTTTTGTAAGATAAAGCTGCCAATTCTGATACTCTCCTGGCAGAAGCCAGGGCTAGAAGCATGGTCACTTTCCAAGTGAGATATTTCAAATCCACTTTATTTAGTGGTTCAAACCAATGAGATTTTAGAAAGTCCAAAACCACATTGAGATCCCACGGTGCCACTGGAGGCACCACAGGAGGCTGTATATGCAGCACTCCCTTAACAAAGGTCTGGACTTCAGGGACTGAAGCCAATTCTTTTTGAAAGAAAATCGACAGGGCCGAAATTTGAACCTTAATAGATCCCAATTTGAGACCCATAGACAATCCTGATTGCAGGAAATGTAGGAATCGACCCAGTTGAAATTCCTCCGTCGGAGCACTCCGATCTTCGCACCACGCAACATATTTTCGCCAAATTCGGTGATAATGTTGCACGGTTACTTCCTTCCTTGCTTTAATCAAAGTAGGAATGACTTCTTCCGGCATGCCTTTTTCCTTTAGGATCCGGCGTTCAACCGCCATGCCGTCAAACGCAGCCGCGGTAAGTCTTGAAACAGACAGGGACCCTGCTGAAGCAAGTCACTCCTTAGAGGTAGAGGCCACGGATCTTCCGTGATCATCTCTTGAAGTTCCGGGTACCAAGTCCTTCTTGGCCAATCCGGAACCACTAGTATCGTTCTTACGCCTCTTTGCCGTATAATTCTCAATACTTTTGGTATGAGAGGCAGAGGAGGAAACACATACACCGACTGGTACACCCAAGGCGTTACCAGCGCGTCCACAGCTATTGCCTGCGGATCTCTTGACCTGACGCAATACCTGTCCAGTTTTTTGTTGAGGCGAGACGCCATCATGTCCACCATTGGTCTTTCCCAACTGGTTACCAGCATGTGGAAGACTTCTGGATGAAGTCCCCACTCTCCCGGGTGAAGATCGTGTCTGCTGAGGAAGTCTGCTTCCCAGTTGTCCACTCCCGGGATGAACACTGCTGACAGTGCTATCACATGATTCTCTGCCCAGCGAAGAATCCTTGCAGCTTCTGCCATTGCACTCCTGCTTCTTGTGCCGCCCTGTCTGTTCACATGGGCGACTGCCGTGATGTTGTCCGACTGGATCAACACCGGTTTTCCCTGAAGCAGAGGTTCTGCCTGGCTTAGAGCATTGTATATTGCTCTTAGTTCCAGAATGTTTATGTGAAGAGACGTTTCCAGGCTCGTCCATACTCCCTGGAAGTTTCTTCCTTGTGTGACTGCTCCCCAGCCTCTCAGGCTGGCGTCCGTGGTCACCAGGATCCAATCCTGTATGCCGAATCTGCGGCCCTCCAATAGATGAGGACTCTGCAACCACCACAGAAGAGACACCCTTGTCCTTGGAGACAGGGTTATCCGTAGGTGCATCTGAAGATGCGACCCTGACCATTTGTCCAACAGATCCCTTTGGAAAATTCTTGCGTGGAATCTGCCGAATGGAATTGCTTCGTAAGAAGCCACCATTTTTCCCAGGACTCTTGTGCATTGATGTACAGACACCTTTCCTGGTTTTAGGAGGTTCCTGACAAGGTCGGATAACTCCTTGGCTTTTTCCTCCGGGAGAAAAACCTTTTTCTGAACCGTGTCCAGAATCATCCCTAGGAACAGCAGACGAGTTGTCGGCATTAACTGGGATTTTGGAATATTCAGAATCCACCCGTGCTGTTTTAGCACTTCTTGAGACAGTGCTAATCCCATCTCTAGCTGTTCTCTGGACCTCGCCCTTATTAGGAGATCGTCCAAGTATGGGATAATTAATATGCCTTTTCTTCGAAGAAGAATCATCATCTCGGCCATTACCTTTGTAAAGATCCGAGGTGCCGTGGACAATCCGAACGGCAGCGTCTGAAACTGATAGTGACAGTTTTGTACAACGAACCTGAGGTACCCCTGGTGTGAGGGGTAAATTGGAACGTGGAGATACGCATCCTTGATGTCCAAGGATACCATAAAGTCCCCCTCTTCCAGGTTCGCTATCACTGCTCTGAGTGACTCCATCTTGAACTTGAACTTCTTTATGTACAGGTTCAAGGACTTCAGATTTAGAATAGGCCTTACCGAGCCATCCGGCTTCGGTACCACAAAAAGAGTGGAATAATACCCCTTCCCTTGTTGTAGAAGAGGTACCTTGACTATCACCTGCTGAGAGTACAGCTTGTGAATGGCTTCCAAAACCGTCTCCCTTTCGGAGGGGGACGTTGGTAAAGCAGACTTCAGGAAACGGCGAGGTGGATCTGTCTCTAATTCCAACCTGTACCCTTGAGATATTATCTGCAGGATCCAGGGATCTACCTGCGAGTGAGCCCACTGCGCGCTGTAATTTTTGAGACGACCGCCCACCGTCCCCGAGTCCGCTTGAGAAGCCCCAGCGTCATGCTGAGGCTTTTGTAGAAGCCGGGGAGGGCTTCTGTTCCTGGGAAGGAGCTGCGTGTTGCTGTCTCTTCCCTCGACCTCTGCCTCGTGGCAGATATGAATAGCCCTTTGCTCTCTTATTTTTAAAGGAACGAAAGGGCTGCGGTTGAAAAGTCGGTGCCTTTTTCTGTTGGGGAGTGACTTGAGGTAGAAAGGTGGATTTCCCGGCTGTAGCCGTGGCCACCAAATCTGATAGACCGACTCCAAATAACTCCTCCCCTTTATACGGCAAAACTTCCATATGCCGTTTTGAATCCGCATCGCCTGTCCACTGTCGCGTCCATAAAGCTCTTCTGGCCGAAATGGACATAGCACTTACCCGTGATGCCAGTGTGCAGATATCCCTCTGTGCATCACGCATATAAAGAAATGCATCCTTTATTTGTTCTAACGACAGTAAAATATTGTCCCTGTCCAGGGTATCAATATTTTCAATCAGGGACTCTGACCAAACTACCCCAGCACTGCCCATCCAGGCAGTCGCTACAGCTGGTCGTAGTATAACACCTGCATGTGTGTATATACTTTTTTGGATATTTTCCATCCGCCTATCTGATGGATCTTTAAGTGCGGCCGTCTCAGGAGAGGGTAACGCCACTTGTTTAGATAAGCGTGTTAGCGCCTTGTCCACCCTAGGAGGTGTTTCCCAGCGCTCCCTAACCTCTGGCGGGAAAGGGTATAATGCCAATAATTTCTTTGAAATTATCAGCTTTTTATCAGGGGCAACCCACGCTTCATTACACACGTCATTTAATTCTTCTGATTCAGGAAAAACTATAGGTAGTTTTTTCACACCCCACATAATACCCTGTTTAGTGGTACCTGTAGTATCAGCTAAATGTAACGCCTCCTTCATTGCCAAAATCATATAACGTGTGGCCCTACTGGAAAATACGGTTGAATCGTCACCGTCACCACTGGAATCAGTGCCTGCGTCTGGGTCTGTGTCGACCGACTGAGGCAAAGGGCGTTTCACAGCCCCTGACGGTGTTTGAGTCGCCTGGACAGGCACTAATTGATTGTCCGGCCGCCTCATGTCGTCAAACGACTGCTTTAGCGTGTTGACACTATCCCGTAGTTCCATAAATAAAGGCATCCATTCTGGTGTCGACTCCCTAGGGGGTGACATCCTCATATTTGGCAATTGCTCCGCCTCCACACCAATATCGTCCTCATACATGTCGACACACACGTACCGACACACAGCAGACACACAGGGAATGCTCCTAACGAAGACAGGACCCACTAGCCCTTTGGGGAGACAGAGGGAGAGTTTGCCAGCACACACCAAAAGCGCTATATATATATCAGGGATAGCCTTATAATAAGTGCTCCCTTATAGCTGCTTTGTTATATCAAAATATCGCCATAAATTTGCCCCCCCCTCTCTGTTTTACCCTGTTTCTGTAGTGCAGTGCAGGGGAGAGACTTGGGAGCCGTCCTGACCAGCGGAGCTGTGAGAGGAAATGGCGCCGTGTGCCGAGGAGATAGGCCCCGCCCCTTTTCTGGCGGGCTCGTCTCCCGCTATTTAGAAAAATCAGGCAGGGGTTAAATATCTCCATATAGCCTCTAGGGGCTATATGTGAGGTATTTTTAGCCTTTATAGGTATTCATTTGCCTCCCAGGGCGCCCCCCTCCCAGCGCCCTGCACCCTCAGTGACTGCCGTGTGAAGTGTGCTGAGAGGAAAATGGCGCACAGCTGCAGTGCTGTGCGCTACCTTTAGAAGACTGCAGGAGTCTTCAGCCGCCGATTCTGGACCTCTTCTGACTTCAGCATCTGCAAGGGGGCCGGCGGCGCGGCTCCGGTGACCATCCAGGCTGTACCTGTGATCGTCCCTCTGGAGCTTGATGTCCAGTAGCCAAGAAGCCAATCCATCCTGCACGCAGGTGAGTTGACTCCTTCTCCCCTCAGTCCCTCGCTGCAGTGATCCTGTTGCCAGCAGGAATCACTGTAAAATAAAAAACCTAGCTAAACTTTGTCTAAGCAGCTCTTTAGGAGAGCCACCTAGATTGCACCCTTCTCGGCCGGGCACAAAAATCTAACTGGAGTCTGGAGGAGGGTCATAGGGGGAGGAGCCAGTGCACACCACCTGATCTGAAAAAGCTTTACTTTTTGTGCCCTGTCTCCTGCGGAGCCGCTATTCCCCATGGTCCTTTCAGGAACCCCAGCATCCACTAGGACGATGGAGAAACCTTATAATACATTTCACACACGTGTGTGCGATTGGCGTGGACAGATAAATCAATGAGTGTGGATTAGAACCACACAGAAAAAGAGCATTGTAATTCTAACACTAAAAATAACTGCTCTAATGTCAATAGTACATTAAAAAACTATGTGGAATGTGATATATAAAACTTCCCCATACGTCACATGTGTGTATAATTGGTGGTGATACATGAATTATAAAGGTTCATTGCTGTATAGAACAGAGCATCCTGAATAATTTCATGCTTCATGTATAGAGAGCAGCAGCACAAGGAACTCTCTTAGGAGCAGCAAATTCCTAATAACAGGAGGCAATTAAAGAATGGTCTACCACCCAAGTATCATTAGTCAGTGATGCGCACACTGCAAATATGGAATACAAATTTTAATAGTGGTGGCATAATGAAATTATAATAGGAGCATTTCACTCCTAGATACAAAGGTATCATTATCAGACATAAGGCAACTAGCATTGCTACAGATATTGCAACATTGTTTAGATACTGGAGATAGTGAATAAACACAATAATTACAGTGACTAAGCTTTTTAATTCACTTTAATATGTTTTCACAATTTATTCACATGCACCATATTTCGCTTATGTTTTAAAGATCCCAATAAAAAAGTTATATTTTAGATTTGTGGTCATCTATCATGATAGATATTTGACTTTATGAAAATAACATAGTCCAAGTGTGTCCAATATAGGGAATCCTTTTTTCTTCTTTTTTTGACCTTCCAAGGTCTGCTTGTGAGCAGGCCAGCCACTTTGTGAAAAATAAACAGAACAAAGAGAGAATCCGACTTCCTGATGGAGGCAGTTCTCTTCACGTAGATACGGAGAGCCCGTACCACATCCAAAGACCGCTCTTTGGAAGATAATTCAGGAGAGGCAAAGGCCGGAACCATAATCTCCTGATTAAGGTGGAAAGAAGACACCACCATAGGTAAATACCTGGGACGTGTTCTAAGAAACGCCCGTTCACGGTGAAAAATCAGATATGGTGACCTACAAGATAAGGCACCCAAATATGACACCCGTCTAGCAGAGGCAATAGCCATTAGAAACAACACCATAAGAGAAAGCCACTTAAGGTCTGCAGATTCAAGAGGATCAAACGGAGACCTTTGCAAGGCCTCCAAAACCACCGACAAGTCCCAAGGGGCCACAGGCGGGACATAGGGAGGTTGAATCCGCAACACACCCTGAGTGAACGTATGTACATAAGGTAACGTCGCAATTTTCCTCTGGAACCAAACCGACAAGGCAGAAATATGAACCTTGATGGAGGCCAGACAAAGCCCAAATCCAGGCCCTGCTGTAGAAAGGCCAAAAGTTTGGCCGTACTAAACTTGTAAGCGTCATGATTGTTAGATGTGCACCAAGCAAAGTTAGAATTCCAGACCCTATGGTGAATCCGAACAGAAGCCGGTTTCAGGGCCTTCAACATAGTTTGAATGACCGCCTCGGAAAAACCTTTGGCACTTAAGACGGAAGCTTCAAGAGCCACGCCGTCAAAGCCAACCGGGCTAAATCCTGATATACACAGGGGCCTGAACAAGGAGATCTGGGCGCTGTGTAAGTAGAAGGGGACGCTCTATCGAGAGACCCTGAAGGTCTGAGAACCAATGCCGTCTGGGCCACGCGGGAGCGATCAGAAGCAGGAGTGACACCGGAGGGAACACGTATGGCAGCTGAAAGATCCATGGAATTGCCAGTGCGTCCACGGACGCTGTTTGAGGATCCCATGTCCTTGCTCCGAAGACTGGAACCTTGTGATTGTGTCGAGACGCCATCAGGTCCACATCTGGAAGGCCCCACCTGTCCACGAGGAGATGAAACACTTCTGGATGGAGGCCCCACTCTCCGGCGTGTACGTCCTGACGACTGAGAAAGTCCGCTTCCCAGTTTAGGACCCCTGGAATGAATACTGCCGATATGACTGGCAGATGGCGTTCCGCCCACTGAAGAATCCTTGATACTTCCCTCATTGCCATGCGGCTTCGAGTGCCGCCTTGATGATTGATGTACGCCACCGTGGTGGCGTTGTCTGACTGTACTTGAACAGGTCTGTTCTGTATTAAATGCTGGGCCAAGTTCAATGAGTTGAACACTGCCCGCAATTCCAGAATGTTTATCGGGAAGAGAGACTCCTCCTTGGTCCACCAACCCTGAAGGGAGTGTTGCTCCAACACCGCACCCCAACCTCTCAGACTGGCATCCGTCGTCAGAAGGACCCAGTTGGAGATCCAGAAGGGACGACCCCTGCTCAATCGTTGGTCCTGAAGCCACCAGCTCAGTGACAGACGGACCTCCGGAGACAAGGAGATCATTTGAGACCTGATCCGGTGAGGCAGGCCGTCCCACTTGGCAAGAATCAGCGTCTGCAGAGGGTGGGAATGGAATTGAGCGTACTCCACCATGTTGAAAGCCAACACCAGGAGACCTAGCACTTGCATTGCCGAATGTATCGACACTTGCGGACGAGATAGGAAGCATCGAATCCTGTGCTGAAGCTTCAGGACTTTCTCCTGAGACAAAAACAACCACTGGTTGTGAGTGTCCAACAACGCCCCCAGGTGCACCATGCTCTGAGCAGGGACCAGGGAAGATTTCTTCCAGTTGATGAGCCACTCGCGGGCTTGCAGAAACTGGAGCGCAAGATCCAGATGGCGTAGGAGAATTTCTGGGGAATTTGCCAGGATCAACAAGTCGTCCAGGTACGGTAGGATCCTGACCCCTTGACGGCGGAGCACAGAGTCATTACCACCTTGACCTTGGCGAAGACTCGTGGAGCTGTGATCAAACCAAAAAGTAACGCCCGAAATTGGTAATGGAGGTTGCCAACCGCAAACCTCAGGTATTGCTGATGAGACATTGCAATGGGAATATGCAGGTAGCATTCTGTATGTCCAGGGAGACCATCTAATCCCCAGGTTCCAAGGCCAGAACAATAGAGCGAAGAGTTTCCATACGAAACTTGGAGACCTTCACAAATTTGTTCAAGGACTTGAGGTTGAGAATGTGCCGGGATGACCCATTCGGTTTCGGGACTAGAAACAGCGGTAAATAGTACCCCTTGCCTCTCTGAGCCAGGGGCACCTGTACTACCACTCCTGTGTCCAGGAGGGACTGTACAACCGAATGAAGAGTTTTTGCCTTCACCTGATCCGAAGGGACTTCTGTCAGCCAAAATCGATGAGGGGGGACGATTTTTGAAGAATACGGCGTAACCTCAAGTGACGACTTCCTGTACCCAGGCATCGGAAGTGGTCTTCAACCATTCCTGGGTAAACCCTAGAAGTCGGCCCCCCCACCCTGAGATCCCCCAGAGGGAGGCCCGCCCCGTCATGTGGCAGGCTTATCAGTCTTGGAAGCAGGCTGACGGGCAGCCCAGGCCCGTTTGGGTTTGGGCTTATTGGGTTTGGAAGTGCGGGCCTGTTTCGGGTACACCTGACCCTTTGCTTTCCCTGAAGGACGAAAGGAGCGAAAGGAAGTACTAGGTAGACATGATGTTTTAGCATGAAGCTAAGTCAGCCACTATCTTGTTGAGGTCTTCTCTGAAAAGAATGTCTCCCTTAAAAGGGAGTACCTCCAGGGTTTTCTTAGAGTCCAGATCCACAGACCAGGACCGTAACCAGAGAATCCGGCGAGCCAAAATAGAAGTAGTAGAAGCCTTGGCTGCCAGAATACCGGCAACAGAAGCCGCCTCTTTAATGTAATGAGAAGCTGTGACAATATAAAATAGACATTGTCTAGCATGATCAGAAGCGTTGGAAGGCAACTCCGCCTCCAGCTTCTGAGCCCACGCTTCAACAGCCTCTGCAGCCCATGTCGCTGCAATGGTGGGCCAATCCGCAGCACTTGCTAGGGTGTAAATCACCTTTAAACAACCCTCCACACGCTTATCCGCCGGTTCTTTCAGAGACGTGACGGTAGTAACAGGCAGTGCTGAGGATACCACCAGCAGCGCTACTTGCGAACCCACTGGCGGGGGTGTCTCCCAATTTTTACTTAGATCCGCCGTGAGTGGACTCCTGACGTATGTCAACTAATTGGTCAGAATGAAGTAAAACTTGTTTAACCACTTTCTGACGTTTAAACCTGTCCGGTTTCTTAGGGGCAGCATCAGGCTCCGGGTCATCAGTAATTTGAAGAATGGTCCGGAAAGCCTCCAACAACTCAGGAACATCCACCTGTGAAATAGATTCCCCATCAGAAGCGTCGGGATCAGAATCTGTGGGGTCAGTATAAACGCCATCCTCATCAGACTAGGAGTGTGGGACGTTGGTGGATTGTGAGGAAGTAATGGCCCGCTTAGAGGACCCCTTGGTCTTAGGCGGGCGAGGGTTAGACTTTTGAGTAGTCCGTGATTGGTTCAATTGCTGTAACTGAGCAGACAATTGATCTGCCCATGGCGGGTTAACCGTGGGGACCATAAACGGTTGTACTGGCACAGGAGGTCCCATAGGGGGCGTTAGTCTAGTTACCAGCATATTCAATAGCGTGGAGAAGGTAGCCCAAGGTGGGTAATTTTGAACCCCCATTACTACAGTCCCACTTGGGGGTAAGGATCCCCCAGAACCTGAACCCTCAACTGCTGTTTTTCTCAAATGTGTCTGCAGCGTCACCACCACGCACTGTGGGATCAGCCCCAGCATCATTGCCCTTTGTAGCTGACATATCCGAAAGCTCAACGCAAGGCAACACAGTACAATATCAGCAGCACAATACCGGACAAGAACCCCCTGTGTAGTGTATCAGCACAAACAGGGGATTCAAGAGGTATATCGTGACTAAAAATCACAGAGAAAAATACACACTGAGTATATCCTGTGAACTACCTATATTAAATGATAAACCTGATGCACTAAGCCCCTCAGGTTATAGAATATAGGGATAGCAATCTGAGTGAGATACACGAAATGGAGGTCACACAGCAGCTATATGCACACACACACACACACACACATACACATAGTCACATTGCACAATGCAGAAATTATGACATGCAATAAAACTGCACTGGACTAGCAATACAGAGTAGTACTATGTATAGCTATACAATCAATAGATATAACAATGCACAGTAAAGACTGGATGTATATCACAGGGTACTTGTACTATATAACCCTGACTAAATGCACTATGTCTTAACTAACACTGTCAGCAGACATGTAGAATACTTAAGTGTCCTGTAAAATGCACAGCGCTGACTGTTGTATACCTGCTTACTGCATGGCACCAACTACAAAACTGAGCTCCTGTGCGCGGAGGCAGGGTTATAGAGGAGGCGTTGCTATGCATTCTGGGAACAGTCAAAGCTTTGAGCCTGTTGGTGCCTCGGATCAAGATCCTACTCTACACTCCCAATGTCATTCCCTGTGGAGCCCAGTGTCCCCCGCAGCAGAAAAATCCATTTAGGAATAAGGCAGTAATATAACAAAATGTGGAAAAAGTGAAGCACTGTAGATCATTGGGTATAGTTGATATTTTCTTTGCCGTTTGATATAGGAACAGAAAACACAATTTCTACATGAAACTGTACACAAGATCAGCAATGCGTCATTGTCAATAACAAAATGACATCACTAGTGTGTATTATCAGGTTCTAAGAAATAGCAATAAAGGATAAAGCAATAAAAAGTTGGAAAAATTATGTACAGTGTAATGTGGTAAGTAAATAGTGGAAACCCAGTTTAATTCTGCTACTGTATATTGTAATCTGGGCATTTTAAGGTAAAGAAATTCCAGATTCCATAGTATGTACTAGTTACAAATAATTCTAGATTCTATAAAGTGCCACAAGTTAAAAGAAAGTCACCTGAACATAAACAGCCCTTATACCCTGGCACAAACAATATTTCAAGTATCCATAAATTTGAAGCATATAACGGAACAATAAGGAACCAATAAATAGTAAATGAAACAAAAGTCCCCACTCTCCCATCTTGTGCAGGGAGAATGCCCGGAGAGGGATCATTCAATACAATGTACAGTATCTGTATATGTAGGAAAGCACAATGCTATTTTGTGCACCCAGCAATCAAAGATACAGCAGCTGTAACTTACTTCTTTTTTCAGTGATAATTTAGGTTTCATTTGGCACCCCTGGTTTCTTGTACAAGCATCCATGACCAAAGGATTGTCGATATTCAGACGCTCTGCATACTGCGTCTGTAGGGAAAGGGAATATTTTCAGGAATGCGCCGATATTGAAATTGTATAAAATCAATAATTGTCAGTCTAATGAACAAGCAGAATTAAAAAAAGTTTACAGTTTTTTCAGTATTAAACCATAGGTAAAACATAGGTATCACAATGACACCCAATGAAGAATTAGGGATTATTTGTTTCCATTCACAATACTGGATGAGAGAGTTGCAGAAAAGCCGTCCAATGGAGCTCTTGGGAAAAGTAACCTAGAAATATTCTATTCACTAGTTAATAGGGTACAATATGCTTTGTAAATATAATCTGACGCAACTGTTAATGTACCAAAGAGGTCTTTGAGGTGAGTGGATATATAACCTAAACAAATCAGAAAATAAGCAGTTATGATAGACATACCGTTGATAACTCTATTTCTCTGAAGTTCACAGTATCCACAGGATAACATTGGGGGTATGAGGTAGCGTCCGTGGAATGGCACCAATCAATCAAAGCTTTCGGCCTCCCAGAATGCAACGGGCCAGTCTCCTATATCCCTTCCTCCTGGCTCAGGCAATTCAGTTATTTTCCAAAGCTCAAGGCCGGAGCATCATTGAGAGCCCTAATCAGGCGAGAAGAACACATACACACACTTCCAGTGTAAGGATCCTCAAATCAGGTGCATCAGGGTGGGATCCCTGTGCATACTGTGGACTTCGGAGAAATAAAGTTATAGACGATAAGTCTACCATAACTACTTATTTTTCCTGCAGGGTCCACAGTGGTATCCACAGGAAAACATTGGGATGTCCCAAAGCAATTTTAGTGGAGGGGACACTCCTGATTGGACAGGAGAATCCTTTGCCCGAATGCAGCGTCATGAGAGGCAAAGGTATCAAAGGCATAATGTCTAATGAATGTGTTAATGGAAGACCATGTGGCTACCTTACATATCTGCTCAGCTGAGGCACCACGTTGTGCTGCCCATGAAGAACCTACCTTACGAGTAGAATGAGCAGAGACATTAGCCGGAACAGGGAGATCAGCTTGAGAATATGCTTCTGAAATAGTCATCCGAAGCCACCTAGCCAGTGTCTGGTCAGCAGGCCATCCTCTCGTGAAATCCGTAGAGAACAAAGAGTATCTGTCTGTCTGATGGCACTGGTACGATCCACGTAGATCCTTAAAGCACGGACTACGTCCAATGATGCATCTCCCACAGAAAGGTCCGGCCCTTGGAAAGCCAGAACTACAATTTCTTTGTTAAGGTGTAACTTGGAGACCACCTAAGGAAGATATCTAGATTTGGTTCTAAGAACAGCTCTATCTGGATAAAAAAAATCATAAATGGAGGGCGACATAACAGTGCCCCTAAATCTGAAACTCTTCTAGCTTAAGCAATAGCCAGTAGAAAGAGAAATTTAGCTGTCAACCATTTAAGATCCATTTGACTCAGTGGTTCAAATGAAGCAACTTGAAGCGCCTTTAATACTAAATGTAGGTCCCAAGGAGCTGTAGGAGGAACCAAAGGAAGTTGGATGTGAAGTATTCCTTGGAAGAAAGTGCGAACATCCTGTAGGTTAGCAATTTTCTTTTGAACCCATACAGTCAGTCAATGCTGACACCTGAACTCTCAAGGAAGCCACACGGAGACCTTTGTCCATTCCTGCCTGAAGGAATGCTAGGACTCTAAAAACTCTAAAAGACCCAGGGTCAAGCTTCCTGGCACTGCACCATTGAATATAAGCATGTCACATCCTGCAATAAATGCGAGCTGAGGACGGTTGCACTAAGCATTGTTTGAATTACCTGTTTTAAAAATCCTTTTGCTTTCAGGATGGATGTCTCAAGAGCCATGCCATCAAAGACAGCCGATCCAAGTGCTTGTAATGACAAGGACCTTGAGACAGTAGATCTGGACGTTGAGGCAGTAGAAACGAAGACTCAACAGACAGCCTCTGCAGATCTGTGTACCAATGTCTTCTGGGCCATGCCGAAGCTATTAGTATCACGGCGCCCTTTCCTTGTTTGACTTTCCGAATCACCCTGATCAACAGGGCGATTGGTGGAAACACATAGGCTAGATGAAAGTCCCATCTCACTGACAGAGCATCCACGAAGATCGCTTTGGGATCCCTTGTCCTTGACACGTACGCGGGAACTTTGTTGTTCTGACGAGAAGCCATGAGGTCTATCTATGGCAGTCCCCACTTTTTTTATGGAATCTGGAAGACCTCTGGGTGTAAAGCCCATTCGTTTACATGAATGGCGTGTCAACTGAGAAAATCAGCTTCCCAGTTTACGACTCCCGGAACAAACACTGCGGACAAGGCTGGATGATGTTGTGCCTACCTTAACGTGCGGCTTACCTCCTTCATTGCCTGTGGGCTGCGAGTTCTTCCCTGATGACTGAGGTATGCTACTGCCGCTGCATTGTCCAAGCGCATCTGAACCAGTTTTCCTTGAAGTATGTCCTTTGCCTGAGTGCATGCCATATATATATGGCCCGAAGTACCAATATATTTATCGGCAGGCAACTTTCCTCCCTGGTCCACTGCCCCTGGAAGCAGCAGTTTTTCAGACATAGCTCCCCAGCCCTGAAGACTGGCGTCCGTTGTCAGAACCTCCCACTCCGAGATCCAAAAGGGTCGCCCTTTGCCCAGATGGGATGTCTGCAGCCACCAGGCTAACTACCTCCGTTTTTATCGTCTGATGTAGTTCATTCCATCTGGAAAGAATCAGACGTTGAAGGGGCCTCGAGTGGAATTGAGTATATTCCACCATGTTGAATGCTGACACTATAGATCACATCACTCGCTTTGCTACATTAATAGATACTCTTCAACTGTGTAGTAGCTCCTGAATCCTTGTCTGTAATGTGGATATTTTGTTCAGAGGTAGAAAAACTCTCTGAAGCCTGGAATCCAATACAGCCCCCAAGTGCGTCATGAGTTGTGACGGAACCAGGGATGACTTCACCCAATTTATGAGCCAGCCATGGCTTTGTAAACAGGCTATTGTCAGTTGTACATGGCTCAGGAGAGCTTCCTGGGACTGAGCCAGCATTAACAGGTTGTCCAGGTATGGGAAAATTCTTATCCCCTGACAACGGCGATAAGACGCCATCACCACCATAATTTTGGTAAATACCCTTAGAGCTGTAGCCAGTCCAAATGGTAGAGCCTGAAATTGAAAATGTTGCCGGAGGACAGCAACCTGAGATAGCACTGATGGGACGGCACTATAGGTACATGCAGGTAAGCATCCTGGATATCTAGGGGTACCATATAATCCGCAGGCTCCATAGTCAAGATAATGAATCGTAAAGTCTCCATATGAAAATGAGGCACCCAAATAAATTTGTTTAGAGCATTGAGAATGGGCCGGTATGACCCATTCGGTTTCTGTACTAGAGACAGGTTGGAATAGAAATCTTATCCCTGCTGTGCAGGCGGGACAAGTACTACCAGCCCTGATTGTAGCAACTTCTGAACTGCCTACTGTAAAGCCCTGGCCTTCATTTCCACTGAGGATGGGTTTGTACAAATAAATCTTTGCGGGGGGGGGGGGGGGTAATTGACTGATGGCTGATGGCTTATCCCCTGGTTCGGAAGCAGGCCCTCTGCTAGCCCAATGCTTTTTAGTCTTTCCAGACTTATCCGATTGGGACGGTTTGCCGTAACCCTTTACTTTCACTTTTCCTTGGGTCTGAAAGGACCGAAGAGCTGGAAACCTAGGTTTAGACTTGTAGGTAGAGGGAAACTTCACTTTCTGCTTCTGACTCCAGAGTGTTGTTTCATTATTTACCAAAAAGAATATCTCTAGTAAAAGGCAAAGACTCTAGTACCTTTTTGGACTCTGAGTCAGCCTTCCATGTACGTAACCAGACAGCTCTGCGTGCTACTACTGCTGAGGCTGATGCCTGAGAAGCTACTATACCCATATCCAAGGCTGCTTCTTCCATAAAGACAGCTGCTTGTTTAATATGTGCAATATGGGACTTTTGTTCTCTACACCCAATGAAAGGTTGTCTTCCAATGCATCAGCCCAGGCCGCCACTGCTTTTGCCATTCAGGCTGAAGCCATGGCCGGCCTCACCACTGTCCCTGATAAGGAAAAAAACGTTTTTAGAAAATAATACATTTTTCTATCCATTATATCATTAATGATGTTGAAGGCAAAGGTAATGTAGATTTACGCTCCAACCGAATCACATGCGTAACTATTTTCGGAGCAATCTCCCTTTTTAAACAATCCCCAGCCGGAAGAGGATAATGAGAATTCCATTTTTTAGGAATTCTGAACTTCTTACTAGGTGTCACCCAAGCCTCTTGCATGATTTCCGTCAGCTGCTCTGATTCCAGAAATTCAGTTCTGACCGTTTTGGGACGTTTAAACACAGGTGCCTTGGATTTTAACAGAGGCTCTGCTGCCTCCTCTAAGCATAAAATGGCTTTCATAGCATTAATTAGCTCAGGTATATCTACCGAGCTGGGACCTTCATCCTCATCTCTGTATGTAGACCCAGAATGTGAGGAATCATCCTCCGAAGTTTCCTCTTCCGAAACATGTGTAGACTGTGAAGATGTTTCATGTCTGTGTGATTTAAATTTCCACAGGCCTTTCAGCCTGCTTTTATTGAAAGGCTGCAGCTTCCTGAATTGGATGTGTCATAACCCAGTGGGAATGTTGCACATAAGGGTTAATAGGGTAACCTATACCTGGTACTGGAGCTCAGCGTGATCACCGATATTGAGGTACCCTATATTGTTACTACGTACGTCAAGAATGATGGGATTATGCAATGCTAATTTTTACAGCTCTTTTCAGTCCTTATTCCTCATTTAGGGGCCTACGTATTATTAATCGCGGCACAGTGGTCCGTATTGCAATGAATATTTTCAATTTTAGGGAAATATCCCCATTATGTACTAATTGTAACTTGCAGGGACAATGGTAGCAATATCCTCTGTCCTTGTGAGTTAGATCCCAACCGCATCAGAGTATGTGAAAGACTCCTCCGGGAAAATCTGACACTGCGCACGCTCACAGTCTCAGTTTCCGGATACTGCAGGAGAGGGACTGGAAAATTCCTCTCCTGTGGATAGGCCTGCATAGGCATAAAGTGGTTTACAGCGGGCCAAAGTCCACTTTTCCGAGTTTGGTACATAGTGGTCAGATTGTAGTCCCCACTGATAACGGAAATGTGGTCTGCAGTGCTACTTAGCCTTCTCTATAACCCCGCCTCCGTGCACAGGAACTCAGTTTTTGTTAACCAATCCAATGCAGTAGCAGGCAAAAGAGACGACAACTGTTAGTAGCCACATACACCACATTCTCATGACAGGAAAAAGTGTTAGCGGCTAATGCCATACCAACCCAAAGAAGCTAAGTGCGTCAGGGTGGGCGCCCTGTGGAGCCCAGTGTACCTCGCAGAAAGAGATTTAACAACGGTAAGTTCTTACCATAAATCCTGTTTTCTGCTGCGGGGTACACTGGGCTCCACACGGAATGCCATTGGGGATGTCCTAAAGCAGTTCCTCATAGGAGGGGACGCACTGTAGCGGGCACAAGAACCCGGCGTCCAAAGGAAGCATCCTGGGAGGCGGAAGTATCGAAGGCATATAACCTCATGAACATGTTCACTGAGGACCACATAGCCGCCTTGCACAATTGTTCAAGGGTCGCACCACGGCAGGCCGCCCAAGAAGGTCCAACAGACCGAGTAGAATGGGCCTTGATAGTAGCAGGAGCTGGAAGGCCAGCCTGTACATAAGCATGTGCAATCACCAATCTAATCCATCTGGCCAGGGTCTGCTTGTGAGCAGGCCGGCCACGTTTGTAAAAACCAAACCGTACAAAGAGAGAATCAGACTTCCGAAGGGATGCAGTTCTCTTCATGTAGATACGGAGAGCCCGTACCACATCCAAAGACCGCTCTTTGGAAGACAAGTCAGGAGAGGCAAAGGCCGGAACCACGATCTCCTGATTAAGGTGGAAAGAAGACACCACCTTAGGTAAGTACACAGGACGTGTTCTAAGAACCGCCCGGTCACGGTGAAAAATCAGATATGGGGACCTAGAAGACAAGGCACCCAGATCCGACACCCGTCTAGCAGAGGCAATAGCCAGCAGAAACAATACCTTAAGAGAAAGCCACTTAAGGTCCGCAGATTCAAGGGGCTCAAACGGACACTCTTGCAACACCTCTAGAACCACCGATAAGTCCCAAGGAGCCACAGGCGGGACATAAGGAGGTTGAATCCGCAACACACCCTGAGTGAACGTATGAACATCAGGTAAAGTCGCAATTTTTCTCTGGAACCAAACCGACAAGGCAGAAATATGAACCTTGATGGAGGCCAGACAAAGGCCCAAGTCCAGGCCCTGTTGTAGAAAGGCCAAAAGTTTGGCCGTACTAAACTTGTAAGAGTCATGATTATTAGTGGCACACCAAGCAAAGTAAGAATTTCAGACCCTATGATAAATCCGAGCAGAAGCCGGTTTCCGGGCCTTCAACATAGTTTGAATGACCGCCTCAGAAAAACCTTTGGCCCTCAAGATGGAAGCTTCAAGAGCCACTCCGTCAAAGCCAGCTGGGCCAGATCCTAGTAGACACAAGGGCCCTGAATGAGGAGGTCTGGTCGTTGTGGAAGCAGAAGAGGATGCTCGAACGATAGACCCTGAAGGTCTGAGAACCAGTGCCGTCTGGGCCACGCTGGAGCGATCAGAAGTAGGATTCGTCCTTCTTGCTTGAACTTCCTTATTACTCCGGGCAGGAGCGACACCGGAGGGAACACGTAGGGCAGCCGAAAGTTCCATGGAATTGCCAGTGCGTCATCGAACGCTGCTTGAGGATCCCTTGTATTTGCTCCGAAGACCGGAACCTTGTGATTGTGTCGAGATGCCATCAGGTCCACATCTGGGAGGCCCCACTTGTCCACTAGGAATTGAAATACTTCTGGATGGAGGCTCCACTCTCCAGCGTACACGTCCTGACTACTGAGGAAGTCCGCTTCACAGTTTAGGGCCCCCGGAATGAACACTGACGATATGGCTGGCAGATGGCGTTCTGCCCACTGAAGAATTCTTGAGACTTCCCTCATTGCCATGTGGCTGCGAGTGCCGCCTTGATGATTTATGTATGCCACTTTGGTGGCATTGCCGATTGTACTTGAACAGGTCTGTTCTGTATTAAATGCTGGGCCAAGTTCAGAGCATTGAACACTGCCCGCAGTTCCAGAATGTTTATCGGTAGTAGAGACTCCTCCTTGGTCCATCGACCCTGAAGGGAGTGTTGCTTCAACACCGCGCCCCAACCTCTCAGACTGGCATCCGTCGTCAGAAGAACCCAGTTGGAGATCTAGAAGGGACAACCCCTGCTCAATCGTTGGTTCTGAAGCCACCAGCTCATTGACAGACGGACCTCCGGAGACAAGGAGATCATGTGAGACCTGATCCAGTGAGGCAGGCCGTCCCACTTGGCAAGAATCAATTTCTGTAGAGGGCGGGAATGGAATTGAGCATACTCCACCATGTCTAAAGCAGACACCATGAGACCTAGCACTTGCATCGTCGAATGTATCGACACTTGCGGACGAGATAGGAACTATCAAATCCTGTCCTGAAGTTTCAGGACCTTCTCATGAGACAAGAACAACCGCTGGTTGTGAGTGTCTAAAACGCCCCCAGGTGCACCATGCTCTGAGCAGGGACCAGGGAAAATTTCTTCCAGTTGATGAGCCACCTGTGGGCTTGCAGAAACTGGAGCACCAGATTCAGATGGCGTAGGAGAATTTCTGGTGAATTCGCCAGGATCAACAAGTCATCCAGATACGGCAGGATCTTGACCCCTTGACGGTGGAGTACAGCCGTCATTACTGCCATGACATTGGTGAAGACTCGCGGAGCCGTGGCCAAACCAAAAGGTAACGCTCGAAATTGGTAATGGAGGTTGCCAACCGCAAACCTCAGGTACTGCTGATGCGACACTGCAATGGGAATATGCAGGTAAGCATCCTGTATGTCCAGGGAGACCATATAATCCTCAAAGTTCCAAGGCCAGAACAACAGAGCGAAGAGTTTCCATACGAAACTTGGAAACCCTCATAAATTTGTTCAAAGACTTGAGGTTGAGAATGGGTCGAGAGGACCTATTTGGGACTAGGAACAGCGGTAAATAGTACCCCTTGCCTCTCTGAGCCAGAGGCACCTGTACTACCACTCCTGTGTTCAGGAGGGACTGTACCACCGAATGAAGAGTTTTTGCCTTCACCTGATCTGAAGGGACGTCTGTCAGGCAAAATCGATGAGGGGGACGATTCTTGAAGGATACGGCGTAACCTCAAGTGACGACTTCCCGTACCCAGGCATTGGAAGTGGTCTTCAACCATTTCTGGGCAAACCCTAGAAGTCGGCCCCCCACTCTGGGATCCCCCAGAGGGAGGCCAGCCCCGTCGTGCAGCAGGCTTGTCAGTTTTGGAAGCAGGCTGACGGGCAGCCCAGTCCCATTTAGGTTTGGGCTTAGTGGGTTTGGAAGTGTGAGCCTGTTTCGGGTACGCCTGACCCTTTGCTTTCCCTGAAGGACGAAAGGAGCAAAAGGAAGTACTATTAGCCTTTGGCACCGAAGGAACAGTACTAGGTAGACATGCTGTTTTAGTAGAGGCTAAGTCAGCCACTATCTTATTGAGGTCTTCTCCAAAAAGAATGTCTCCCTTAAAAGAGACCTCCTCTGGGTTTTCTTAGAGTCTAGATCTACAGACCAGGACCGCAACCAGAGAACCTGGCGTGCCAAAATGGACATAGTAGAAGCCTTGGCCGCCAGAATACCGGCAACAGAAGCCGCCTTCTTAATGTAATGAGAAGCTGTGACAATATAAGATAGACATTGTCTAGCATGATCAGAAACATTGGGAGGCAGCACAGCTTCCAACTCCTGAGCCCACGCTTCAATGCGCAGCTCCTGCTAGGGTGTAAATCGTCTTTAAACAACCCTCCACGCGCTTATCCGTCGGTTCTTTCAGAGACGTGACGGTAGTAACAGGCAGAGCTGAGGATACCACCAGCAGCGCTACTTGCGAATCCACTGGCGGGGGTGTCTCCCAATTTTTACTTAGCTCCGCCGCGAGGGGATAGCGAGCCAGCATCTTCTTGTGAGGTGTGAATTTCTTTCCTGGATGTTCCCAGGATTCCTGACGCATGTCAACTAAATGGTCAGAGTGAGGTAAAACTTGTTTAACCACTTTCTGCTTTAAATCTGTCCGGTTTCTTAGGGGCAGTATCAGGCTCTGGGTCATCAGTAATTTGAAGAATTATCCTGATAGCCTCCAACAAGTCAGGAACATCCACCTGTGAAACAGATTCCCCATCAGAATTATCAGTACCGGTGTCTGTGGGGTCCGTATATACGCCATCCTCATCAGACGAGGTGTCTGGGACGTTGGTGGATTGTGAGGAAGTAATGGCCTGCTTAGAGAACTCCTTGGTCAAGGGCGGACGAGGGTGAGATTTCTGTTTATTCAGTGATTGGTTCAATTGCTGTAACTGAATGGACAGTTGATCTGCCCATGGCGGATTAACCGCAGGGACTATGGGGGTAACTCCAAGTTGATCGCAGCAGGATTTTTGTTAGCAATTGGACAAAACCATGTGCACTGCAGGGGAGGCAGATATAACATGTGCATAGAGAGTTAGATTTGGGTGGGGTGTGTTCAATCTGCAATCTAATTTGCAGTGTAAAAATAAAGCAGCCAGTATTTACCCTGCACAGAAACAAAATAACCCACCCAAATCTAACTCTTTCTGCACATGTTATATCTGCCTCCCCTGCAGTGCACATGGTTTTGCCCAATTGCTAAAAAATATCCTGCTGCGATCAACTTGGAATTACCCCCTATAAGCGGTTGCACCGTCACAGGATGTCCCATTGGGGGCATAAGTCTAGTTACCTGCGTATTCAATAACGTGGAGAAAGTAGCCCAAGGTGGGTCATTATGCACCCCCATTGCTACGGTCCCACTGGGGGGTAGGGAACCCCCAGAACCTAAACCCTCTGCTGCTACGTTTTCCTCTAATGTGTCTGCAGCGTCACCACCACGCACTGTGGGATCAGCCCCAGCTCCGTTACCCCTTGTAGCCGACATATCTGAAAGCTCAATTCAGGGCAACCCAGTACAATTACAGCAGCACAACACCTGACAAGAACCCCCTGTGTAGTGTATTAGCACAAATAGAGAGTTCCAGAGGTATATGGTGACTAAAAATCACAGAGCAAAATACACAATAATAAGAATTTACTTACCGATAATTCTATTTCTCGTAGTCCGTAGTGGATGCTGGGGACTCCGTAAGGACCATGGGGAATAGCGGCTCTGCAGGAGACTGGGCACATCTAAAGAAAGCTTTAGGACTATCTGGTGTGCACTGGCTCCTCCCCCTATGACCCTCCTCCAAGCCTCAGTTAGGATACTGTGCCCGGACGAGCGTACACAATAAGGAAGGATTTTGAATCCCGGGTAAGACTCATACCAGCCACACCAATCACACTGTACAACTTGTGATCTGAACCCAGTTAACAGCATGATAACAGAGGAGCCTCTAGAAAAGATGGCTCACTACAGCAATAACCCGATTTTTTGGTAACAATAACTATGTACCAGTATTGCAGACAATCCGCACTTGGGATGGGCGCCCAGCATCCACTACGGACTACGAGAAATAGAATTATCGGTAAGTAAATTCTTATTTTCTCTAACGTCCTAAGTGGATGCTGGGGACTCCGTAAGGACCATGGGGATTATACCAAAGCTCCCAAACGGGCGGGAGAGTGCGGATGACTCTGCAGCACCAATTGAGATAACTCCAGGTCCTCCTCAGCCAGGGTATCAATTTTGTAGAATTTTACAAACGTATTTGCTCCTGACCAAGTAGCTGCTCGGCAAAGTTGTAAAGCCGAGACCCCTCGGGCAGCCGCCCAAGATGAGCCCACCTTCCTTGTGGAGTGGGCATTTACAGATTTTTGGCTGTGGCAGGCCTGCCACAGAATGTGCAAGCTGAATTGTACTACAAATCCAACGAGCAATAGTCTGCTTAGAAGCAGGAGCACCCAGCTTGTTGGGTGCATACAGGATAAACAGCGAGTCAGATTTTCTGACTCCAGCCGTCCTGGAAACATATATTTTCAGGGCCCTGACAACGTCTAGCAACTTGGAGTCCTCCAAGTCCCTAGAAGCCGCAGGCACCACAATAGGTTGGTTCAGGTGAAACGCTGAAACCACCTTAGGGAGAAACTGAGGACGAGTCCTCAATTCCGCCCTGTCCGAATGGAAAATCAGATAAGGGCTTTTACAGGATAAAGCCGCCAATTCTGACACGCGCCTGGCCCAGGCCAGGGCCAACAGCATGACCACTTTCCATGTGAGATATTTTAACTCCACAGATTTAAGTGGTTCAAACCAATGTGACTTTTGGAACCCAAAAAACTACATTGAGATCCCAAAGTGCCACTGGAGGCACAAAAGGAGGCTGTATATGCAGTACCCCTTTTACAAACGTCTGAACTTCAGGGACTGAAGCTAGTTCTTTTTGGAAGAAAATTGACAGGGCCGAAATTTGAACCTTAATGGACCCCAATTTCAGGCCCATAGACACTCCTGTTTGCAGGAAATGTAGGAATCGACCCAGTTGAATTTCCTCCGTCGGGCCTTACTGGCCTCGCACCACGCAACATATTTTCGCCAAATGCGGTGATAATGTTTTGCGGTTACATCCTTCCTGGCTTTGATCAGGATAGGGATGACTTCATCCGAAATGCCTTTTTTCCTTCAGGATCCGGCGTTCAACCGCCATGCCGTCAAACGCAGTCTTGGAACAGACAGGGTCCTTGTTGGAGCAGGTCCCTTCTTAGAGGTAGAGGCCAAGGATCCTCCGTGAGCATCTCTTGAAGTTCCGGTTACCAAGTCCTTCTTGGCCAATCCGGAGCCACGAATATAGTGCTTACTCCTCTCCATCTTATCAATCTCAGTACCTTGGGTATGAGAGGCAGAGGAGGGAACACATACACTGACTGGTACACCCACGGTGTTACCAGAGCGTCTACAGCTATTGCCTGAGGGTCCCTTGACCTGGCGCAATACCTGTCGAGTTTTTCCCAACGGTTTATAATCATGTGGAAGACTTCTGGGTGAAGTCCCCACTCTCCCGGGTGGAGGTCGTGCTGAGGAAGTCTGCTTCCCAGTTGTCCACTCCCGGAATGAATACTGCTGACAGTGCTATCACATGATTTTCCGCCCAGCGAAGAATCCTTGCAGCTTCTGCCATTGCCCTCCTGCTTCTTGTGCCACCCTGTCTGTTTACGTGGGTGACTGCCGTGATGTTGTCCGACTGGATCAACACCGGCTGACCTTGAAGCAGAGGTCTTGCTAAGCTTAGAGCATTGTAAATGGCCCTTAGCTTCAGGATATTTATGTGAAGTGATGTCTCCAGGCTTGACCATAAGCCCTGGATATTCCTTCACTGTGTGACTGCTCCCCAGCCTCGCAGGCTGGCATCCGTGGTCACCAGGACCCAGTACTGAATGCCGAATCTGCGGCCCTCTAGAAGATGAGCACTCTGCAACCACCACAGGAGGGACACCCTTGTCCTTGGTGACAGGGTTATCCGCTGATGCATCTGAAGATGCGACCCGGACCATTTGTCCAGCAGGTCCCACTGGAAAGTTCTTGCGTGGAATCTGCCGAATGGGATTGCTTCGTAGGAAGCCACCATTTTACCCAGAACCCTTGTGCATTGATGCACTGAGACTTGGCTCGGTTTTAGGAGGTTCCTGACTAGCTCGGATAACTCCCTGTCTTTCCCCTCCGGGAGAAACACCTTTTTCTGGACTGTGTCCAGGATCATCCCTAGGAACAGAAGACAAGTCGTCGGAACCAGCTGCGATTTTGGAATATTGAGAATCCAATCGTGCTGCCGCAACACTACCTGAGATAGTGCTACACCGACCTCCAACTGTTCCCTGGATCTTACCCTTATCAGGGAATTGTCCAAGTAAGGGATAACTAAAATTCCCTTCCTTCGAAGGAATATCATCATTTCGGCCATTACCTTGGTAAAGACCCGGGGTGCCGTGGACCATCCATACGGCAGCGTCTGAACTGATAGTGACAGTTCTGTACCATAAACCTGAGGTACCCTTGGTGAGAAGGGTAAATTTTGACATGAAGGTAAGCATCCTTGATGTCCCGAGACATCATGTAGTCCCCTTCTTCCAGGTTCGCAATCACTGCTCTGAGTGACTCAATCTTGAATTTGAACCTCTGTATGTAAGTGTTCAAAGATTTTAGATTTAGAATCGGTCTCACCGAGCCGTCCGGCTTCGGTACCACAACAGTGTGGAATAATACCCCGTTCCCTGTTGCAGGAGGGGTACCTTGATTATCACCTGCTGGGAATACAGCTTGTGAATGGCTTCTAAAACTGTCTCCCTGTCAGAAGGAGACATCGGTAAAGCCGACTTTAGGAAAACGGCGAGGGGGAGACGTCTCGAATTCTAATTTGTACCCCTGAGATATCACCTGAAGGATCCAGGGGTCTACTTGCGAGTGAGCCCACTGCGCGCTGAAATTCATTGAGACGGGCCCCCCACCGTGCCTGATTCTGCTTGTAAAGCCCCAGCGTCATACTGAGGGCTTGGCAGAGGCGGGAGAGGGTTTCTGTTCCTGGGAACTGGCTGATTTCTGCAGCCTTTTTCCACTCCCTCTGTCACGGGGCAGAAATGAGGAACATTTTGCCCGCTTGTCCACGAAAAGACTGCGCCTGATAATACGGCGTCTTCTCATGTTGAGAGGCGACCTGGGGTACAAACGTGGATTTCCCAGCTATTGCCGTGGCCACCAGGTCTGAAAGACCGACCCCAAATAACTCCTCCCCTTATTAAGGCAATACTTCCAAATGCCGTTTGGAATACGCATCACCTGACCACTGACGTGTCCATAACCCTCTACTGGTAGAAATGGACAACGCACTTAGACTTGATGCCAGTCGGCAAATATTCCGCTGTGCATCACGCATATATAGAAATGCATCTTTTAAATGCTCTATAGGCAAAAATATACTGTCCCTATCTAGGGTATCAATATTTTCAGTCAGGGAATCCGACCACGCCAACCCAGCACTGCACATCCAGGCTGAGGCGATTGCTGGTCGCAGTATAACACCAGTATGTGTGTAAATACATTTTAGGATACCCTCCTGCTTTCTATCAGCAGGATCCTTAAGGGCGGCCATCTCAGGAGAGGGTAGAGCCCTTACAAGCGTGTGAGCGCTTTATCCACCCTAGGGGGTGTTTCCCAACGCACCCTAACCTCTGGTGGGAAAGGATATAATGCCAATAACATTTTAGAAATTATCAGTTGTTATCGGGGGAAAACCACGCATCATCACACACCTCATTTAATTTCTCAGATTCAGGAAAACTACAGGTAGTTTTTCCTCACCGAACATAATACCCATTTTTGGTGGTACTCGTATTATCAGAAATGTTTAAAATATTTTTCATTGCCTTAATCATGTAACGTGTGGCCCTACTGGAAGTCACATTTGTCTCTTCACCGTCGACACTGGAGTCAGTATCCGTGTCGGCGTCTATATCTGCCATCTGAGGTAACGGGCGCTTTAGAGCCCCTGACGGCCTATGAGACGTCTGGACAGGCACAAGCTGAGTAGCCGGCTGTCTCATGTCAACCACTGTCTTTTACACAGAGCTGACACTGTCACGTAATTCCTTCCAACAGTTCATCCACTCAGGTGTCGACCCCCTAGGGGGTGACATCACTATTACAGGCAATCTGCTCCGTCTCCACATCATTTTTCTCCTCATACATGTCGACACAAACGTACCGACATACAGCACACACACAGGGAATGCTCTTATAGAGGACAGGACCCCACTAGCCCTTTGGGGAGACAGAGGGAGAGTTTGCCAGCACACACCAAAGCGCTATATATATACAGGGATAACCTTATATAAGTGTTTTTCCCCTTATAGCTGCTGTATTGTTAATACTGCGCCTAATTAGTGCCCCCCTCTCTTTTTTAACCCTTTTTGTAGTGTAGTGACTGCAGGGGAGAGCCAGGGGAGCTTCCCTCCAACTGAGCTGTGAGGGAAAATGGCGCCAGTGTGCTGAGATAGGCTCCGCCCCTTTTTCGCGGACTTTTCTCCTGCTTTTTTATGGATTCTGGCAGGGGTTAAAATTCATCCATATCGCCCTGGGGGCTATATGTGATGTATTTTCGCCAGCCAAGGTGTTTTTATTGCTGCTCAGGGCGCCCCCCCCTAGCGCCCTGCACCCTCAGTGACCGAAGTGTGAAGTGTGCTGAGGAGCAATGGCGCACAGCTGCAGTGCTGTGCGCTACCTTGGTGAAGACAGGATGTCTTCTGCCGCCGATTTTCCGGACCTCTTCTGTCTTCTGGCTCTGTAAGGGGGCCGGCGGCGCGGCTCTGGGACCCATCCATGGCTGGGCCTGTGATCGTCCCTCTGGAGCTAATGTCCAGTAGCCTAAGAAGCCCAATCCACTCTGCACGCAGGTGAGTTCGCTTCTTCTCCCCTTAGTCCCTCGATGCAGTGAGCCTGTTGCCAGCAGGTCTCACTGAAAATAAAAAACCTAAACTAAAAACTTTCACTAAGAAGCTCAGGAGAGCCCCTAGTGTGCACCCTTCTCGTTCGGGCACAGAGATCTAACCGAGGCTTGGAGGAGGGTCATAGGGGGAGGAGCCAGTGCACACCAGATAGTCCTAAAGCTTTCTTTAGATGTGCCCAGTCTCCTGCGGAGCCGCTATTCCCCATGGTCCTTACGGAGTCCCCAGCATCCACTTAGGACGTTAGAGAAAAGTATATCTTGGGAAACACCTATATTAAGTAATAACCCTGACGCACTTAGCCCCCTCAGGTTACAGAATATAGGGATAGTAATCTGAGTGAGATACGCGAAATGGAGGTCACACAGCAGCTATATGCACACACACATAGTCACATTGTACAATGCAGAAATTATGTCATGCAATTAAACTGCACTGGACTAGCAATACAGTGTAGTACTAAGTATAGCTATACACTCAATAGATATAATAATGCACAGTAAAGACTGGATGTATATCACAGGGTACTTGTACTAAATAACCCCGACTAAATGCATTTTTTCTTAACTAACATTGTCAACAGACATGTAGAATACTTAAGTGTCCTGTAAAATGCACAGCGCTGACATGCAGGCAGCTTTACAGAGGAGGATTTGCCCAAACAGTCGCAGGATCAGCTAGCTTGTCATAATGGCGCCCAAAACGCTGACAGGGAGTGAGGGAGAGAGAGATATGCAGCTCCAGGGCAGGAACATTTACTGTAAATGGCGCCCTGGGGCTGGGGGAGGGGCTACAGGTCAGAGCCTTATCCCCTTGCTGGACTTCACCAACGGGTACTGCGGGCCTTAGCAAAGGGATTTTTGAGAGAATCCGACCTGTACCCTTGCCCTGGTGGTTTAGTGGGGTCCCTGTACTGCCACTGTTTCCACGCCAGCGCGCGCGGCCCGCCTCCCACCGGCCGCGCCGGATCGCGATTTCCAGCGGGTCCCACCTAGGGGACCCACTTACCTCCTCCCTGAGTGCGGCCACGCGATCCTGAAGAGCTGCGGAGGGGTGTGTGACTGACAGAAGAAAACCGGAGCCTCCGCTGTAAGTACTCAGCAACCAGGGCGCGGGGAGTATACAGCGCTGCTGGGGGAGGTGATGGAGCTGCAGCAGGAGATGTCTGACTAACATCTAACACTCACAGTGTCTCTGCTGCAGCCCTTGAAGTCTTCATTTTTCACTTAGAAAAGCTCTTCTGAGGGCTACTGGAGCAGCCCACCTGTTGTATGCCTGCACTGCATGGCACCAACTACAAAACTGAGCTCCTGTGCACAAAGGCGGGGTTATAGAGGAGGCGGCGCTATGCATTTTAGGAACAGTCAAAGCTTTTAGCCTGTTGGTGCCTCAAGAGCCTACTCTACACCCCAATGTCATTCCCTGTGGAGCCCAGTGTACCCCGCAGCAAAAACATGCTTGATACACAGCTCCCTTAGGATCTAAAGTTAGATGGAATCATAGTAAATTGATGGCATGATTGTGGCTTCAGGAAGACACTGTATCTGATCTCTGGAAAGGAAAAAGGTTTACATGTGTAAAGGAAGTTTCTACAACCACAGTTTCCTTGCAGTTCAGTACAAATAAAAATGATTAACTTGTGTGTACAGCTCTGTGACACAGCCTTCTGACGTCTTCTCACATTTTACACAGTTGGAGAGAATTCAGCTTTATGCAGCAAAGAGTATAACGTTCAACCTCAGTCAGTACACATATTCCCTACACAGGCTAGGGCATATAGAAAGGATTTTTGGCACCTATGCCTAAGGTCACTTCTATGGCACTCTGTGAACACACATTTTTCTTGGTTACTTAAAAGATCATACTGGCTCTTATAGGCCCTACACACTGGGCGATAATTCTCAAAGATATGAACGATCTCGTTCATTAATGATACCGTTCATATCTTTGAGTGTGGAGGCACCAGCGATGAACGATGCGCGGCCCCGCGCTCGATCATCGCTGGTGCCCCATCGGCTGTGCATGCAGGCCAATATGGACGATCTCGTCCATATTTGCCTGCACTTCTATGGAGCCGTGTGACGGGGGGGGGGGAGTGAAGAAACTTCCCTGGTGGTTTAGCGCCCTGGGGCGCTATACCACTCCCCCCCTTCACTGCCCCCCGCCGCCGGGTCGCCCTCGTATTTTTCTACATAAGAAACCACTAGGTTAAGAGGGAATTCAAATATGATGGAGTTCTATTAGATAGAGTTATGCCAGGTATACATTATACAGTTATCGATCCAATCTGCAGATTATTGGAGGATCAGACCAACAATCGTAGCATGCCTCACAGTCTGAATGGAGAGTCGGGAAATGCTGAAATCGTCCAACATGCACAACTGATCTGATCATTGGTCGGCTGCAGCTCAGTGTATGCGCTGCTGCCCATCCAACTGTTTTTAGAGCTTGGTACATAGGAGACTGCAGTGTGCAACTCAAATTAGTCTACTGCAGGAGATTTCAGCTGTATTAGGCTGTTTACAGACGAGCCCATATACTTAAAATCACGTGGAAACTGCAGCTTAGACATGATTTAATTAAAAAAGGGCTCAATATATATGACCCTAAATCTGCAGCTTAAAAACTTCATATTTGAAGTTCTTGATTGCCACCAGTCTTTACTTTAAAGCGTAAGATTTTTGTTTACTTGGTGTTTGCTATCTGAAAGTGGAAGCAGCACAAATTCACCAGCATTATAAATAAATGTATCACGTTGGAGGGGAGAGGAGCTTGATCACAATCTTGGACATTGCCTATTTTTCAGATTTGGAGTAAATCCAATGAAGCCTTTCTGCTGCAGGGTACACTGGGCTCCACAAGGAAAGACATAGGGGTGTAGAGTAGGATCTTGATCCGAGGCACCAACAGGCTCAAAAGCTTTGACTGTTCCAAGAATGCATAGCGCCGCCTCCTCTATAACCCCGCCTCCCTGCACAGGAGCTCAGTTTTGTAGTTGGTGCCACAGATAGAAGGCACATAACAGAGGGGCTGCTCTGGGCAGCCCTAAGAAGAGCTTTTTGAGAAGAAAAGTGAAGACTTCAAGGGCTGCAGCAGTGTGTACATGTCTAGTGACATTCACTGCTGCAGCTCCATCTCTCCCCAGCGGCGCTGTACACTCCCGAGCCCTGGTTGCCGGGTAACTACAGCAGGAGGCTCCGGTTTTCTTCTAAAGTCAGGCACACACGACGGGGGCTCTCCGGGATCGCGTGGCCGCGCTTCGTGAGGTGGTGAGTGGGTCCCGCTCGCGGGACCCGGACTTTACGCGATCCGGCGCGGTCAGTGGGAGGCGGGCCGCGCTCGCTGGCGGTGGACACTGTGGCAGTACAGGCGATCCCACTAGATCACCAGGGCATGGGTGCAGGTCAGGTTTTCCCTTAAAACCATTTTATAGTAGACCACAGTACCCGGTAGTTTTGCCAGCAAGGTAATAAGGCTTAAACCTGGAGCCCCTCCCCCAGGGCGCCATTTCCAGCAAATGTTCCCGCCCTGTAGCTGCATATCTGTCTCTCCCTCACTCCCTGTCAGTGTTTGGGCGCCATTTCTCTCAGCTACACTGTTCCTGGGACTGCTTGGGCAAATCCTCCTGCGATTGGCAACCTCCATTACCAGTTTCGGGCGTTACCTTTTGGTTTAACTACGGCTCCACGAGTCTTCACCAAAGTTATGGCGGTGGTGACGGTGGTACTGCGCCGTCAAGGGGTCAGGATACTGCCTTATCTGGACGACTTGTTAATCCTGGCAAATTCCCCAGAACTTCTCCTACGTCATCTGGATATGACTGTCCGGTTTCTACAAGCCCACGGGTGGCTCATCAACTGGAAGAAATCCTCCCTGGTCCCTGCTCACCTGCTCAGAGCATGGTGCACCTGGGAGCGCTATTGGACACTCACAACCAGCGGTTGTTCCTGTCTCAGGAGAAAAGTCCTGAAGCTTCAGGACAGGATTCGTTGCTTCCTTTCTCGTCCGCAAGTGTCAATACATTCGGCGATGCAGGTGCTGGGCCTCATGGTGTCAGCATTCGACATGGTGGAGTATGCTCAATTCCATTCTCGCCCCCTCCAGAGGCTGATTCTAGCCAAGTGGGACGGCCTGCCTCACCGGATCAGGTCTCACATGATCTCATTGACTCCGGAGGTCCGTCTGTCGCTGCACTGGTGGCTCCAGGACCAACGATTGTGCAGGCGCCGTCCCTTCTGGATATCCGACTGCCCCCCAACCTCGGAGGCTTGCATCCATGGTCACCAGGACCCAGTCCTGTATGCCGAATCTGCGGCCCTCGAGAAGATGAGCACTCTGCAGCCACCACAGCAGAGACACCCTGGCCCTCGGGGACAGGGTGATCAGCCTATGCATCTGAAGATGCGATCCGGGCCACTTGTCTAACAGATCCCACTGAAAGATCCGTGCATGGAATCTGCCGAATGGAATTGCCTCGTAAGAAGCTACCATCTTTCCCAGGACTCGCGTGCAGTGATGCACCGACACCTGTTTTGGTTTTAGGAGGTCTCTGACCAGAGATGACAACTCCTTGGCCTTCTCCTCCGGGAGAAACACCTTCTTCTGTTCTGTGTCCAGAATCATACCCAGGAACAGCAGACGCGTCGTAGGAACCAGCTGCGACTTCGGGATATTCAGAATCCAGCCGTGCTGTTGTAGCACTTCCTGAGATAGTGCTACTCCGACCAACAACTGCTCCCTGGACCTCGCCTTTTTAAGGAGATCGTCCAAGTGCGGGATAATTATAACTCCCTTCTTTCGAAGGAGTATCATCATTTCGGCCATTACTTTGGTAAATACCCTCGGTGCCGTGGACAGACCAAACGGCAACGTCTGGAATTGGTAATGGCAGTCCTGTACCACAAAACGGAGGTACACCTGGTGAGGTGGGTAAATGGGGACATGTAGGTAAGCATCCTTGATGTCCAGTGATACCATGTAATCCCCCTCTTCCAGGCTTGCAATAACCGCCCTGAGCGATTCCATTTTGAACTTGCACTTCCTTATATAAGTGTTCAAGGATTTCAAATTTAGAATGGGTCTCACCGAACCGTCTGGTTTCGGTACCACAAACATCGTGGAATAGTAACCCCGTCCCTGTTGAAGGAGGGGAACTTTGATTATCACCTGCTGGAGGTACAGCTTGTGAATTGCCGCCAGTACTACCTCCCTGTCCGGGGGAGTAGCTGGCAAGGCTGATTTGAGGTAACGGCGAGGGGGAGACATCTCGAATTCCAGCTTGTATCCCTGAGATACCACTTGTAGAACTCAGAGATCCACCTGTGAGCGAACCCACTGGTCGCTGAAGTTCCGGAGACGGGCCCCCACCGCACCTGGCTCCACATGTGGAGCCCCAGCGTCATGCGGTGGATTTAGTGGAAGCAGGGGAGGATTTTTGTTCTTGGGAACTGGCTGTATGGTGCAGCTTTTTCCCTCTACCCCTGCCTCTGGGCAGAAAGGACGCGCCTCTAACCCGCTTGCCTTTCTGAGGCCGAAAGGACTGTACTTGATAATACGGTGCTTTCTTAGGCTGTGAGGGAACCTGAGGTAAAAAGGTCGACTTCCCAGCTGTTGCTGTGGATACGAGGTCCGAAAGACCGTCCCCAAACAATTCCTCACCCTTATAAGGCAAAATTTCCATGTGCCTTTTAGAATCAGCATCACCTGTCCACTGCCGAGTCCATAATACTCTCCTGGCAGAAATGGACATCGCATTAATTCTAGATGCCAGCCGGCAAATGTCCCTCTGTGCATCTCTCATATATAAGACTACGTCTTTAATATGCTCTATGGTTAGCAATATAGTGTCCCTGTCAAGGGAATCAATGTTATCAGACAGGGAATCAGACCACGCTGCTGCAGCACTACACATCCATGCTGAAGCAATAGCAGGTCTCCGTATAGTACCTGAGTGTGTATACACAGACTTCAGGATAGCCTCCTGCTTTCTATCTGCAGGCTCCTTTAAGGCGGCAGTATCCTGAGACGGCAGTGCCACCTTTTTTGATAAGCGTGTGAGCGCCTTGTCCACCTTAGGGGATGTCTCCCAGCGTAACCTATCCGTTGGCGGGAAAGAATACGCCATTAGTAACCGCTTAGAAATTACTAGTTTCTTATCTGGGGAACCCCACGCTTTTTCACACAATTCATTTAACTCATCAGATGGGGGAAAAGTCACTGGCTGCTTTTTCTCCCCAAACATAATACCCTTTTTTGTGGTAACCAGGTTTATGTCAGCAATGTGTAAAACATCTTTCATAGCCGTAATCATACATCGGATGGCCCTTGTGGATTGTACATTTATCTCATCCTCGTCGACACTGGAGTCAGACTCCGTGTCGACATCTGTGTCTGCCATCTGAGTCAGCGGGCGTTTTTGAGCCCCTGATGGCCTCTGAGATTCCAGGGCAGGTGCGGGCTGAGATGCCGACTGTCCATGGCTGTCACGTTGTCAAACCTTTTATGTAAGGAGTTGACACTGTCGGTTAAAACCTTCCACATATCCATCCACTCCGGTGTTGGCCCCGCAGGGGGCGACATCACACTTATCGGCTCCTGCTCCGCCTCCACGTAACCCTCCTCATCAAACATGTCGACACAGCCGTACCGACACACCGCACACACACAGGGAATGCTCTGACTGAGGACAGGACCCCACAAAGTCCTTTGGGGAGACAGAGAGAGAGTATGCCAGCACACACCACAGCGCTATATAATCAGGGATTTACACTAACAAAAGGGATTTTCCCTATAGCTGCTTTTATATATAGTTTGCGCCTAAATTAGTGCCCCCCTCTCTTTTTTACCCTTGATGCCTGGAAACTGCAGGGGAGAGCCTGGGGAGCTGTCTTCCAGCGGAGCTGTGAAGAGAAAATGGCGCCGGTGTGCTGAGGAAGATAGCCCAGCCCCCTTCTCGGCGGACTTCTCCCGCTTTTTTATGTGTATAATGGCGGGGGATTATGCACATATACAGCTTAAAAGCTGTATTATGTGTCAATTAGCCATGTAAGGTACTCTAATTGCAGCCCAGGGCGCCCCCCCCCCCCCCCAGCGCCCTGCACCCATCAGTGACCGGAGTGTGTGGTGTGCAAAGGGAGCAATGGCGCACAGCTGCAGTGCTGTGCGCTACCTTAATGAAGACCGAAGTCTTCAGCCGCCGATTTTCAGGATTCTCTTCTGTCTTCTGGCTCTGCAAGAGGGACGGCGGCGCGGCTCCGGACGATCGAGGTCGGGCCCTGTGTTCGATCCCTCTGGAGCTAATGGTGTCCAGTAGCCTTAGAAGCCCAAGCTAGCTGCAAGCAGGTAGGTTCGCTTCTCTCCCCTCAGTCCCTCGTAGCAGTGAGTGTTGCCAGCAGATCTCACTGAAAATAAAAAACCTAACAAATACTTTCTTTTTCTAGAAGCTCAGGAGAGCCCCTAGTGTGCAACCAGCTCGGGCCGGGCACAGATTCTAACTGAGGTCTGGAGGAGGGGCATAGAGGGAGGAGCCAGTGCACACCAGATAGTACCTAATATTTCTTTTAGAGTGCCCAGTCTCCTGCGGAGCCCGTCTATTCCCCATGGTCCTTACGGAGTACCCAGCATCCACTAGGACGTCAGAGGAAAAAAATAAGAATTTACTCACCGGTAATTCTATTTCTCGTAGTCCGTAGTGGATGCTGGGGACTCCGTAAGGACCATGGGGAATAGACGGCTCCGCAGGAGACTGGGCACATCTAAAGAAAGATTTAGGTCTATCTGGTGTGCACTGGCTCCTCCCCCTATGACCCTCCTCCAAGCCTCAGTTAGGACACTGTGCCCGGAAGAGCTGACACAATAAGGAAGGATTTTGAATCCCGGGTAAGACTCATACCAGCCACACCAATCACACCGTATAACTCGTGATAGGAACCCCGGTTAACAGTATGATAACAACGGAGCCTCTGAACAGATGGCTCGCAATAACAACCCGATTTGTGTAACAATAACTATTTACAAGTATTGCAGACAATCCGCACTTGGGATGGGTGCCCAGCATCCACTACGGACTACGAGAAATAGAATTACCGGTGAGTAAATTCTTATTTTCTCTGACGTCCTAGTGGATGCTGGGGACTCCGTAAGGACCATGGGGATTATACCAAAGCTCCCAAACGGGCGGGAGAGTGCGGATGACTCTGCAACACCGAATGAGAGAACTCCAGGTCCTCCTCAGCCAGGGTATCAAATTTGTAGAATTTTGCAAACGTGTTTGCCCCTGACCAAGTAGCAGCTCGGCAAAGTTGTAAAGCGGAGACCCCTCGGGCAGCCGCCCAAGATGAGCCCACCTTCCTTGTGGAATGGGCTTTTACCGATTTAGGCTGCGGTAGTCCCACCGCAGAATGCGCCAGCTGAATAGTGCTACAAATCCAGCGCGCGATAGTCTGCTTAGAAGCAGGAGCACCCAGTTTGTTGGGTGCATACAGGATAAACAGCGAGTCAGTTTTCCTGACTCCAGCCGTCCTGGAAACATAAATTTTCAGGGCCCTGACTACGTCCAGTAACTTGGAATCCTCCAAGTTCCTAGTAGCCGCAGGCACCACAATAGGCTGGTTCAAGTGAAACGCTGATACCACCTTCGGGAGAAACTGAGGACGAGTCCTCAACTCTGCCCTATCCATATGGAAAATCAGATAAGGGCTTTTATAGGACAAAGCCGCCAATTCTGACACACGCCTGGCCGAAGCCAGAGCCAACAGCATGACCACTTTCCACGTGAGATATTTCAAATCCACAGTCTTAAGTGGTTCAAACCAATGTGATTTCAGGAACTCCAAAACCACATTGAGATCCCAAGGTGCCACTGGGGGCACAAAAGGAGGCTGAATACGCAGAACTCCTTAGACAAAAGTCTGAACTTCAGGCAGTGAAGCCAGTTCTTTCTGGAAGAAAATCGACAGGGCCGAAATCTGGACTTTAATGGACCCCAATTTGAGGCCCAACGTCACCCCTGCTTGCAGGAAATGCAGGAATCGACCCAGTTGAAATTCCTCCGTTGGGGCCTTCCTGGCCTCACACCAAGCAACATATTTTCGCCAAATGCGGTGATAATGTTTTGCGGTGACATCCTTCCTGGCTTTGATCAGGGTAGGGATGACTTCCTCCGGAATGCCCTTTTCCTTCAGGATCCGGTGTTCAACCGACATGCCGTCAAACGTAGCCGTGGTAAGTCTTGGAACAGACAGGGCCCCTGCTGCAGCAGGTCCTGTCTGAGCGGCAGAGGCCAAGGGTCCTCTGAAAACATCTCTTGAAGTTCCGGGTACCAAGCTCTTCTTGGCCAATCCGGAACCACGAGTATAGTTTTCACTCCTCGCCTTCGTATTAATCTCAGTACCTTGGGAATGAGAGGCAGAGGAGGAAACACATAAACCGACTGGTACACCCACGGTGTTACTACAGCGTCCACAGCGATCGCCTGAGGGTCCCTTGACCTGGCGCAATATCTTTTTAGCTTTTTGTTGAGGCGGGACGCCATCATGTCCACCTGTGGTCTTTCTCACCGGTTTACCAGCATTTGGAAGACTTCTGGATGAAGTCCCCATTCTCCCGGGTGGAGGTCGTGCCTGCTGAGGAAGTCCGCTTCCCAGTTGTCCACTCCCGGAATGAACACTGCTGTCAGTGCTAACACATGATTTTCCGCCCATCGGAGAATCCTTGTGGCTTCTGCCATTGCCCTCCTGCTTCTTGTGCCGCCCTGTCTGTTTATATGGGCGACCGCCGTGATGTTGTCTGATTGGATCAGTACCGGCTGGTTCTGAAGCAGGGGCCTTGCTTGGCTTAGGGCATTGTAAATGGCCCTTAGCTCTAGAATATTTATGTGAAGCGAAATCTCCTGATTTGACCACAGTCCTTGGAAATTTCTTCCCTGTGTGACTGCGCCCCAGCCCCGAAGGCTGGCATCCGTGGTCACTAGGACCCAGTCCTGTATTCCGAATCTGCGGCCCTCTAGTAGATGAGCCCTCTGCAGCCACCACAGCAGCGATACCCTGGTCCTTGCCGACAGGGTTATCCGCTGTTGCATCTGGAGATGGGACCCGGACCATTTGTCCAACAGGTCCCACTGGAAAGTCCTTGCGTGGAACCTTCCGAATGGAATTGCTTCGTACGAAGCTACCATTTTTCCCAGGACTCGTGTGCATTGATGTACCGACACCTGTCCCGGTTTTAGGAGGTCTCTGACTAGAGATGACAACTCCTCGGCTTTTTCCACTGGAAGAAACACTTTTTTCTGGTCTGTGTCCAGAATTATTCCCAGGAACAGAAGACGTGTCGTCGGGACCAGCTGTGACTTTGGAATATTGAGAATCCAGCCGTGCTGTTGTAGCACTTCCCGAGAAAGTGCTACCCCCACTACCAACTGTTCCTTGGACCTCGCCTTTATCAGGAGATCGTTCAAGTACGGGATAATTAAAATAAGAATTTACTTACCGATAATTCTATTTCTCATAGTCCGTAGTGGATGCTGGGGACTCCGAAAGGACCATGGGGAATAGCGGCTCCGCAGGAGACTGGGCACAAAGTAAAAGCTTTAGGACTAGCTGGTGTGCACTGGCTCCTCCCCCTATGACCCTCCTCCAAGCCTCAGTTAGGATACTGTGCCCAGACGAGCGTACACAATAAGGAAGGATTTTGAATCCCGGGTAAGACTCATACCAGCCACACCAATCACACCGTACAACTTGTGATCTGAACCCAGTTAACAGCATGATAACAGAAGGAGCCTCTGAAAAGATGGCTCACAACAACAATAACCCGATTTTTGTAACAATAACTATGTACAAGTAATGCAGACAATCCGCACTTGGGATGGGCGCCCAGCATCCACTACGGACTATGAGAAATAGAATTATCGGTAAGTAAATTCTTATTTTCTCTAACGTCCTAGTGGATGCTGGGGACTCCGAAAGGACCATGGGGATTATACCAAAGCTCCCAAACGGGCGGGAGAGTGCGGATGACTCTGCAGCACCGAATGAGAGAACTCCAGGTCCTCCTCAGCCAGGGTATCAAACTTGTAGAATTTAGCAAACGTGTTTGCCCCTGACCAAGTAGCTGCTCGGCAAAGTTGTAAAGCCGAGACCCCTCGGGCAGCCGCCCAAGATGAGCCCACTTTCCGTGTGGAATGGGCTTTTACAGATTTTGGCTGTGCCAGGCCTGCCACAGAATGTGCAAGCTGAATTGTACTGCAAATCCAACGAGCAATCGTCTGCTTAGAAGCAGAAGCACCCAGCTTGTTGGGTGCATACAGGATAAACAGCGAGTCAGATTTTCTGACTCCAGCCGTCCTGGAAACATATATTTTCAGGGCCCTGACTACGTCCAGCAACTTGGAATCCTCCAAGTCCCTAGTAGCCGCAGGCACCACAATAGGTTGGTTTAAGTGAAATGCTGAAAACACCTTAGGGAGAAATTGAGGACGAGTCCTCAATTCCGCCCTGTCCGAATGGAAAATCAGATAAGGGCTTTTACAGGATAAAGCCGCCAATTCTGACACGCGCCTGGCCCAGGCCAGGGCCAACAGCATGACCACTTTCCATGTGAGATATTTTAACTCCACAGATTTAAGTGGTTCAAACCAATGTGACTTTTGGAATCCAAAAAAAAAAAAACTACATTGAGATCCCAAGTGCAACTGGAGGCACAAAAGGAGGCTGTATATGCAGTACCCCTTTTACAAACTTCTGAACTTCAGGGACTGAAGCTAGTTCTTTTTGGAAGAAAATTGACAGGGCCGAAATTTGAACCTTAATGGACCCCAATTTCAGGCCCATAGACACTCCTGTTTGCAGGAAATGTAGGAATCGACCCAGTCGAATTTCCACCTTCGGGCCTTACTGGCCTCGCACCACGCAACATATTTTCGCCAATTGCGGTGATAATGTTTTTGCGGTTACATCCTTCCTGGCTTTGATCAGGATAGGGATGACTTCATCCGGAATGCCCTTTTTCCTTCAGGATCCGGCGTTCAACCGCCATGCCGTCAAACGCAGCCGCGGTAAGTCTTGGAACAGACAGGGTCCTTGCTGGAGCAGGTCCCTTCTTAGAGGTAGAGGCCACGGATCCTCCGTGAGCATCTCTTGAAGTTCCGGTTACCAAGTCCTTCTTGGCCAATCCGGAGCCACGAATATAGTGCTCACTCCTCACCATCTTATCAATCTCAGTACCTTGGGTATGAGAGGCAGAGGAGGAAACACATACCCTGACTGGTACACCCACGGTGTTACCAGAGCATCTACAGCTATTGCCTGAGGGTCCCTGGACCTGGCGCAATACCTGTCGAGTTTTTCCCAACGGTTTATAATCCTGTGGAAGACTTCTGGGTGAAGTCCCCACTCTCCCCGGGTGGAGGTCGTGCTGAGGAAGTCTGCTTCCCAGTTGTCCACTCCCGGAATGAATACTGCTGACAGTGCTATCCCATGATTTTCCGCCCAGCGAACAATCCTTGCAGCTTCTGTCATTGCCCTTCTGCTTCTTGTGCCACCCTGTCTGTTTACGTGGGTGACTGCCGTGATGTTGTCCGACTGGATCAACACCGGCTGTCCTTGAAGCAAAGGTCTTGCTAAGCTTAGAGCATTGTAAATGTCCCTTAGCTTCAGGATATTTATGTGAAGTGATGTCTCCAGGCTTGACCATAAGTCCTGGATATTCCTTCCCTGTGTGACTGCTCCCCAGCCTCGCAGGCTGGCATCCGTGGTTACCAGGACCCAGTCCTGAATGCCAAATCTGCGGCCCTCTAGAAGATGAGCACTCTGCAACCACCACAGGAGGGACACCCTTGTCCTTGGTGACAGGGTTATCCGCTGATGCATCTGAAGATGCGACCCGGACTATTTGTCCAGCAGGTCCCACTGGAAAGTTCTTGCGTGGAATCTGCCAAATGGGATTGCTTCGTAGGAAGCCCCCATTTTACCCAGAACCCTTGTGCATTGATGCACAGACTTGGCTCGGTTTGAGGAGGTTCCTGACTAGCTCGGATAACTCCCTGGCTTTCTCCTCCGGGAGAAACACCTTTTTCTGGTGTGTCCAGGATCATCCCTAGGAACAGAAGACACGTCGACGGAACCAGCTGCGATTTTGGAATATTGAGAATCCAATCATGCTGCCGCAACACTATCTGAGATAGTGCTACACCGACCTCCAACTGTTCCCTGGATCTTACCCTTATCAGGGAATCGTCCAAGTAAGGGATAACTAAAATTCCCTTCCTTCGAAGGAACATCATCATTTCGGCCATTACCTTGGTAAAGACCCGTGGTGCCGTGGACCATCCCTACGGCAGCGTCTGAACTGATAGTGACAGTTCTGTACCATAAACCTGAGGTACCCTTGGTGAGAAGGGTAAATTTTGACATGAAGGTAAGCATCCTTGATGTCCCGAGACATCATGTAGTCCCCTTCTTCCAGGTTCGCAATCACTGCTCTGAGTGACTCAATCTTGAATTTGAACCTCTGTATGTAAGTGTTCAAAGATTTTAGAATCGGTCTCACCGAGCCGTCTGGCTTCGGTACCACAATAGTGTGGAATAATACCCCGTTCCCTGTTGCAGGAGCGGTACCTTGATTATCACCTGCTGGGAATACAGCTTGTGAATGGCTTCCAAAACTGCCTCCCTGTCAGAGGGAGACGTCGGTAAAGTCGACTTTTGGAAACGGCGAGGGGGAGACGTCTCGAATTCCAATATGTACCCATGAGATATTACCTGAAGGATCCAGGGGTCTACTTGCGAGTGAGCCCACTGCGCACTGAAATTCATTGAGAACGGGCCCCCACCGTGCCTGAGCTTGTAAAGCCCTAGCGTCATACTGAGGGCTTGGCAGAGGCTGGAAAGGGTTTCTGTTCCTGGGAACTGGCTGATCTCTGCAGCCTTTTTCCTCTCCCTCTGTCACGAGCAGAAAAGAGGAACCTTTTGTCCGCTTGCCAACAAAGGACTGCGCCTGATAATACGGCGTCTTATTTTGAGAGGCGACCTGGGGTACAAACGTGGATTTCCCAGCTGTTGCCGTGGCCACCAGGTCTAAAAGACCGACCCCAAATGTCCCCTTTCAAAGGCAATACTTCCAAATGACGTTTGGAATCCGCATCACCTGACCATTTTACTGGTAGAATTGGACAACGCACTTCTACTTGATGCCAGTCGGCAATTATTCCGCTGTGCATCATGCATATATAGAAATGCATCTTTTAAATGCTCTATAGGCAATAATATACTATCCTTATCTAGGATATCAATATTTCCAGTCAGGGAATCCGACCATGCCAACCCAGCACTGCACCTCCAGGCTGAGGCAATAGCTGGTCGCAGTATAACACCAGTATGTGTGTAAATACCTTTTTTTGGATACCCTCCTGCTTTCTATCAGCAGGATCCTTAAGGGCGGCCATCTCATGAGAGGGTAGAGCCCTTGTTCTTACAAGCGTGTGAGCGCCTTATCCCCCCTAGGGGGTGTTTCCCAATGCATCCTAACCTCTGGCGGGAAAGGGTATGCAGCCAATACTTTTTAAGAAATTATTAATTGTTATCGGGGGGAAACCCACGCATCATCACACATTTTATTTCTCAGATTCAGGAAAACTACAGGTAGTTTTTCCCTCACCGAACATAATACCCTTTTTTTGGTGGTACTCGTATTATCAGAAATGTATAAAACATTTTCCATTGTCTCAATCATGTAACGTGTGGCCCTACTGGAAATCACGGTTGTCTCTTCACCGTCGACACAGGAGTCAGTATCCGTGTCGGCGTCTGTATCTGCCATCTGCCTGACGGCCTATGAGACGTCTGGACAGGCACAAGCTGAGTAGCCGGCTGTCTCATGTCAACCACTGTTTTTTTATATATAGAGCTGACACTGTCACGTAATTTTCAACAGTACATCCACTCAGGTGTCGACCCCCTAGGGGGTGACATCACTGTTACAGACACTCTGCTCCGCCTCCACATAATTTTCCTCCTCATACATGTCGACACACACGTACCGACACCCAGCACACACACAGGGAATGCTCTGATAGAGGACAGGACCCACTTAGCCCTTTGGGGAGACAGAGGGAGAGTTTGCCAGCACACACCAGAGCGCTATATATGTATAGGGACAACCTTACAATAAGTGTCTATCCCTTATAGCTGCTTATATCTGTTATTTTGCCAAATAAGTGCCCCCCTCTCTTTTTTACCCTGTTTCTGTAGTTGCAGGATGCAGGGGAGATTCTGGGAGCCTTCCTACCAGCGGAGCTGTGTGGGAAAAATGGCGCTGTGTGCTGAGGAGATAGGCCCCGCCCCCTTCACGGCGGTCTCTTCTCCCGCTTTTTACTGGAAAACTGGCAGGGGTTAAATACATCCATATAGCCCAGGAGCTATATGTGATGTATTTTTCGCCAACTAAGGTAAATTCATTGCTTCCCAGGACGCCCCCCCCAGCGTCCTGCACCCTCAGTGACCGGAGTGTGAAGTGTGCTGAGAGCAATGGCGCACAGCTGCAGTGCTGTGCGCTACCTTATGAAGACAGGAAAGTCTTCTGCCGCCGATTTATGGACCTCTTCTTGCTTCAGCATCTGTAAGGGGGCCGGCGGCACGGCTCCGGGACCCATCCATGGCTGGGCCTGTGATCGTCCCTCTGGAGCTAATGTCCAGTAGCCTAAGAAACCCAATCCACTCTGCACGCAGGTGAGTTCGTTTCTCTCCCCTAAGTCCCTCGATGCAGTGAGCCTGTTGCCAGCAGGTCTCACTGAAAATAGTAAACCTATTTAAACTTTTACTCTAAGCAGCTCAGGAGAGCCACCTAGATTGCACCCTTCTCGTTCGGGCACAAAATCTAACTGAGGCTTGGAGGAGGGTCATAGGGGGAGGAGCCAGTGCACACCAGCTAGTCCTAAAAGCTTTTACTTTGTGCCCAGTCTCCTGCGGAGCCGCTATTCCCCATGGTCCTTTCGGAGTCCCCAGCATCCACTAGGACGTTAGAGAAAACTCCCTTCTTGCGAAGGAGTATCATCATTTCGGCCATTACCTTGGTAAAGACCCTCGGTGCCGTGGATAACCCAAACGGCAGCGTCTGGAACTGATAATGACAGTCCTGTACCACAAATCTGAGGTACTCCTGGTGAGGAGGGTAAATGGGGACATGCAGGTACGCATCCTTGATGTCCAGGGAGACCATGTAATCCCCCTCGTCCAGGCTCGCAATAACCGCCCTGAGCGATTCCATCTTGAACTTGAACCTTTTGATATAAGTGTTCAAGGATTTTAGATTTAAGATGGGTCTCACCGAACCGTCCGGTTTCGGTACCACAAACATTGTGGAATAGTAACCCTTCCCTTGCTGAAGGAGGGGTACCTTGACAATCACTTGCTGTGAATACAGTTTTTGGATAGCCACCAACACTGCCTCCCTGGCAGAGGGAGTTGCTGGTAAGGCAGATTTTAGAAAACGGCGGGGGGGGGGACGTCTCGAATTCCAGCCTGTACCCCTGAGATACTACTTGAAGGGCCCAGGGATCCACCTGTGAGAGAGCCCACTGTGTGCTGAAATTTCTGAGACGGGCCCCCACCGTACCCGGATCCGCCTGTGAAGCTCCAGCGTCATGCTGTGGACTTACCGGACGCGGGGGAGGACTTTTGCTCTTGGGAACTGGCTGTATGCTGCAGCTTTTTCCCTCTACCTTTGCCTCTCGGCAGAAAGGATGCGCCTCGAGCCCTCTTGTGTTTATGGGGCCGAAAGAACTGTACTTGATAATACGGTGCCTTCTTTTGCTGTGGGGTAGCCTGTGGCAAAAATGTTGATTTCCCAGCCGTAGCTGTGGAAAAGAGGTCTGAAAGACCATCCCCAAACAGTTCCACCCCCTTATAAGGCAAAACTTCCATGTGCCTTTTTGAATCGGCATCACCTGACCACTGCCGAGTCCATAACCCCCTTCTGGCGGCAATGGACATTGCGCTTATTTTTGATGCCAGCCGGCAAATATCCCTCTGTGCATCACGCATGTATAAGACAGCGTCCTTTATATGCTCTACTGTCAGCAAAATAGTGTCCCTATCCAGGGTATCAATATTATCCGACAGGGAATCTGACCACGCAGCAGCAGCACTGCACATCCATGCTGATGCAATCGCTGGTCGCAATATAATGCCCGTGTGTGTATATATAGCTTTTAGGGAAGCCTCCTGCTTTCTATCAGCAGGATCCTTTAGGGCGGCCGTATCAGGAGACGGTAGTGCCACCTGTTTTGATAAACGTGTAAGCGCTTTATCTACCCTAGGGGACGTTTCCCAACGTGACCTATCCTCTGGTGGGAAAGGGTACGCTGCCAATAACCGTTTAGAAATTATCAATTTCTTATCGGGGGAAGTCCAGGCTTCCTCACACACCTCATTTAATTCCTCAGATGCAGGAAAAGCTACTGGTAGTTTTTTCTCACTGAACATAATACCCTTTTTTGTGGTACCTGGGGTACTATCAGAAATGTGTAATACATTTTTCATTGCCTCAATCATGTAACGGGTGGACCTATTGGAGGGTACACTAGTCTCATTGTCGTCGACACTGGAGTCGGTATCCGTGTCGACATCTGTGTCTGCCATTTGAGGTAGCGGGCGTTTTAAAGCCCCTGATGACATTTGAGACGCTGGAACAGTCACAAGCTGAGTAGCCGGCTGTCCTATGTCGTCAAACCTTTTATGTAAGGAGCTGACACTGTCACGTAATTCCTTCCATAAGTCCATCCACACAGGTGTCGACCCCTCAGGGGGTGACAACACATTTACAGGCATTTGCTCTGCCTCCACATCATTTTCCTCATCATACATGTCGACACAGCGGTACCGACACACAGCACATACACAGGGAATGCTCTGTCTCCTTTGGGGAGACAGAGGGAGAGTATGCCAGCACACACCAGAGCGCTATATACCACAGGGATATCACCTATAAAGAGTGTTTTCCCTTATAGCTGCATATATATATTATACTGCGCCTAAATTTGTGCCCCCCCTCTCTTTTTTACCCTTTCTGTAGTGCAGGACTGCAGGGGAGAGCCAGGGAGCGATCCTTCCAGCGGAGCTGTGAGGGAAAATGGCGCCAGTGTGCTGAGGGAGATGGCTCCGCCCCTTTTTCGGTGGGCTTTCTCCCGCTTTTTGTGTTATTCTGGCAGGGGTAATTTACACCTATATAGCCTCTGGTGCTATATATGGTGTCAGTTTTGCCAGCCAAGGTGTTAATATTGCTGCTCAGGGCGCCCCCCCCCCCCAGCACCCATCAGTGACCGAAGTGTGTGGTGTGCATGAGGAGCAATGGCGCACAGCTGCAGTGCTGTGCGCTACCTTGGAGAAGACAGAAGTCTTCAGCCGACGATTTTCCGGACCTTCTTGCTTCTGGCTCTGTAAGGGGGACGGCGGCGCGGCTCCGGGAACGGACGACGAGGTCGGGTCCTGTGTGCGATCCCTCTGGAGCTAATGGTGTCCAGTAGCCTAAGAAGCCCAAGCTACCACCACTTAGTCCCTCGCTGCAGTGAGCCTGTTGCCAGCAGGTCTCACTGTAAAATAAAAAACCTAAACTATACTTTCTTTCTAGGAGCTCAGGAGAGCCCCTAGTGTGCATCCAGCTCGGCCGGGCACAGAAATCTAACTGAGGCTTGGAGGAGGGTCATAGGGGGAGGAGCCAGTGCACACCAGATAGACCTAAATCTTTCTTTAGATGTGCCCAGTCTCCTGCGGAACAGTCTATTCCCCATGGTCCTTACGGAGTCCCCAGCATCCACTAGGACGTCAGAGAAAAAAATACAGTAGTGTCATTAAAGGATGTGCTATAACTGGGGGTCGCTCTGCTTTGCTTTCTTTTTAAACATAAAGCCTATTTGTTTGGCCTAAACGATCAATCAGATCATTAGAAACTTACCACTTTATTGTGGGTTTTAGAGCAAATGCTGTCTCAGCTTTCACACTTCCCTGACATAAAAGGGCGTGAAACCACTTCTCAGACAGTCCAGATATCTCAGCCACTGCGAGGGATGGTGGCAACTGACAAATATGGATGTAAAAGGTGGGAGTTTCAAAGCAAGAATCCCATCTCTGTGGTTCTCAGGGGTGGAGGAGGTAGAGTGTGGAGGACAACTCAGATACAAAGTGATCTGATAAAGAACACAGCTTGTTGCTGCAGTGAAAGCCTGTGCTTTAGTTTGAATATTTATTGGGACATTTATATCCCTTTCACGCAGAAAGGCAAATTCCCGGGTGTGGAAGTTCTACCTGGTAATTTGCCGATAAAAGCGGTCCTTTTTCTGTGTGACAGGGTCAACCCGAGTTGAAATTCCCAGGACTTTGACCCAGGAATTTACCAGGGTTGGAGACCCAGGAATTGCGACCTGGGTTGACCTTTTCACACAGATGAAATACCCATTTTGATCCGCAAATTACCGTAGAGAAATTCTTGACCAGGTAATTTGCTTCTCTGTGTGAAAGGGGGGTCAGACAGAGACTGGCAAAATTACCCAGCACTGAAATGCCGGGTAAAAGCCGGGTAATTCAGACATTTCGGTCTGAAAAGGGCACACAAAGTTCTCTACAATTCTCTACAAACTTCTGAAAGTTAATAGTGAAACACTGCATGAACACTCAAAGCTAAACAGGAAGGAATGGGCTGTGTGAGAGCTCAGACTGCGACATTTCAAACAAACTTCATAAAGATTAGATGGAATTCCTGCTACACAGAACAGGCAATCACTCACAAATGCTATACCCCACAGATGCAGTAAGCCAAAAACATGCAATGTGGAATCCTTACATGTAGCAGTCATTCACAAACCTGAAACCAAAAAAAAAAAAACCATGCAGCACAATTGCACCCATTTTCCCAGGACATTTTTTTTTTCTGAAAAAGTAGCAGCGTGATGTCGCAATACTATCACTCCTTTTACAATTGTGCAATCTGGTCCCCATACATCTGCGATTAATGGGAGCAATTTGGCGATTTGCAGATGATTGTCCCAAAAAATCGTCAATGTATGCGGTTCTCCGATTGCAGGTTCCAATCAGAGTGATCGATATTGCTAAGTCTGGGTTTTCAACACGTTGAATTTCCATTAATTGAGGCTGCACATTGCTAGTGTATGGTAACAATCAGCCGATTTGCAGTTTCTAGTAAAATGATAAGTGTTTCAGGATTGGCCGATCTAAAAATGATCTGCAAATCACTGAAAAATATCTGTAATGTATGGGCACAGATTGGTGGTTTGGTGGGGGAATCTGTTAAATGTTTTTTTGTGATTGCTGATGTACGAGTGTAGATCCTATTACCTCTTCTGAAAGCTTGTTCAATGCATCCAACTCGTTTAACATGGTAGTGTGATGCAGATTTTATGCTTGTTTTGATTGTTAAAGGTCCCATACATCAGGTGGCCTTTTCCCCAGGGAACCATTACATTTAAAAATTCCCCAATTTGCCAATCCCAATTGTTTTTGGTAGGAAACAGCAAATCAGGAAAATTAAAATTCAAAATGTTGAATATACCAGATCAGAAAATGCAACAATTCGTCACAGATGTATGGGGCCCTAACCAAGATGTTCATCAAAGTTCACCCTACTGTAGTTCACCAATGTTTACCGCTTTCTTGTAATGATTTGCGTTACCTGTGCTTCAGCTCAGCACTGCAATTTTACTTTATTTAGCCAACAGATTGAGTACTTACAAAAAGACATTGTCCTATTACAAAATATCAAGTCAGAATTAGTCTGACACTCAAGAGCAAAGCAAATTGGCCAAATACATTTTTTTGCCCACCATCCACCAATTAACAGTAGACTGGAAATAACTATAGGTCCTTCTATGAAGACTGTATTTAATACAATATGGCATATCCACCAAAGGGATAATGACAATATACTACATTATTCTTCCAAGTCCTTCACTAAAACATGGGAGCACACTGCACTTGTGTTTCACAACTAATAACGCTCCTAGTAAGTTAAAATGCTGCACTTGGTTGGTCCCTTGCACACTGAACCCAGGTCACCGATGTAAACACTATGGACGTCATTTAAAATTTACTTTTTCTGGCTCACAAAGATGAGGTGTCAAAAGGAAACAAAACGAGGGGTGGTGAAATGGAAGCCACAGGATTGAAGCATCTGGATGATGTTTTTGGACACTATGGCATCTTTGACAGTGCCTGTAATTTGCCTGCATATCTCAGCTTCCCCCCTGATCCTCAACAACTCCCTCACCTCCTCATCACTCCAATTGGCCATGGCAATTAACCCTCACACTGTTGGACTTCTAAAATGCTGCTCTCTTGAGGTCTGCCTGTGTCTGTTGACATCATCAAGGGAGACATACAGTAGGAACATCCAATCAGTGCCTTCTGAATAACCTTGGTTAGACCCTTTCACACAGCACATCAACCAAGGTCCGACCAGTATTTAACCCTGCTTTAATCCCGGGTTGAAATGCAGGGTTACTTGACCAGGGTTATTTCACTTTGGCGCTTTCACACTGCACCTTGACGCGTTCCACGGTGCAGTCTAATACCTCTTTCACACCGCCAATGCCAGATCCCACCCGGGAAATGGGAACGGATCCTTCCCGGGTGGGATCCGGCATTGGACGCTGTTGCTGGCTTCCCCGACCCGGCAATATGCCGGGCGGGTTGCCACAGCGGTGGGGGCGGAGCCGGCAGCGGGGGCGGAGCTGGGAGATGAGATCATCTCCGCGCCGCCTCTCCTTGTTGTAGTGAACGGGTCCCGGGTTGGATCAACCCGGGAGCCCGTTTACGCTCCCACTGACCCGGTATTCAACTCGGGAATAACACTGCTTTATTCCCAGGTCGAATTGCTGGGTCAGGCGACCCGGGATTTCGGCTATGGCGCCTTCACACCGCATGCTGACCCGTGTCGACCCAGCAGTATGCCGGGTCGAATAGGGTTATGTGTATGGTGTGAAAGGGGTATTATACCCCATTCACACAGCCAATGCCGGATCACACCCGGGAATTGGAAACGGATCCTTGCCGGGTGGGACCCTGCATGGGACCCTAAAAGCAGGCATACCGTCCCGGCAATTTGCCGGGTCTGTTGCCATAGCGGCAGGGGGCGGAGCCGGCAGCAGTTGCAGCGGTGGCGCTGGGAGATAAGCTCATCTCCGCGCCGCCTCTCCCTGTTGTAGTGAACAGGTCCCGGGTCGCATCTACCCGGGAGCTTGTTCACGCTGCACTGACCCGGTATTCAAGCCGGGAATAACACTGCTTTATTCCCGCGTTGAATTACCGGGTCAGGGGACCTGGGATTTCAACCATGGCTTTTTCACACCGCCCACCGACCCGGGTCGAAAACGGGTTATTTGTGCGGTGTGAAAGCGGTATAAACCTGGGTTGGAACAGTTTCTGGAAACTTGGATTGGACTTGGGTTTTTGGTGGAAAAATAAGAATTTACTTACCGATAATTCTATTTCTCATAGTCCGTAGTGGATGCTGGGGACTCCGAAAGGACCATGGGGAATAGCGGCTCCGCAGGAGACTGGGCACAAAGTAAAAGCTTTAGGACTAGCTGGTGTGCACTGGCTCCTCCCCCTATGACCCTCCTCCAAGCCTCAGTTAGGATACTGTGCCCAGACGAGCGTACACAATAAGGAAGGATTTTGAATCCCGGGTAAGACTCATACCAGCCACACCAATCACACCGTACAACTTGTGATCTGAACCCAGTTAACAGCATGATAACAGAAGGAGCCTCTGAAAAGATGGCTCACAACAACAATAACCCGATTTTTGTAACAATAACTATGTACAAGTAATGCAGACAATCCGCACTTGGGATGGGCGCCCAGCATCCACTACGGACTATGAGAAATAGAATTATCGGTAAGTAAATTCTTATTTTCTCTAACGTCCTAGTGGATGCTGGGGACTCCGAAAGGACCATGGGGATTATACCAAAGCTCCCAAACGGGCGGGAGAGTGCGGATGACTCTGCAGCACCGAATGAGAGAACTCCAGGTCCTCCTCAGCCAGGGTATCAAATTTGTAGAATTTAGCAAACGTGTTTGCCCCTGACCAAGTAGCTGCTCGGCAAAGTTGTAAAGCCGAGACCCCTCGGGCAGCCGCCCAAGATGAGCCCACTTTCCGTGTGGAATGGGCTTTTACAGATTTTGGCTGTGGCAGGCCTGCCACAGAATGTGCAAGCTGAATTGTACTACAAATCCAACGAGCAATCGTCTGCTTAGAAGCAGGAGCACCCAGCTTGTTGGGTGCATACAGGATAAACAGCGAGTCAGATTTTCTGACTCCAGCCGTCCTGGAAACATATTTTCAGGGCCCTGACTACGTCCAGCAACTTGGAATCCTCCAAGTCCCTAGTAGCCGCAGGCACCACAATAGGTTGGTTTAAGTGAAATGCTGAAACCACCTTAGGGAGAAATTGAGGACGAGTCCTCAATTCTGCCCTGTCCGTATGAAAAATTAGGCAAGGGCTTTTATAGGATAAAGCCGCCAATTCTGATACACGCCTGGCTGAAGCCAGGGCTAACAGCATTACCACTTTCCATGTGAGATATTTCAAGTCCACAGTGGTGAGTGGTTCAAACCAATGTGATTTTAGGAATCCCAACACTACATTGAGATCCCAAGGTGCCACTGGAGGCACAAAAGGAGGCTGTATATGCAGTACTCCCTTGACAAACGTCTGAACTTCAGGAACAGAAGCTAGTTCTTTTTGGAAGAATATCGACAGGGCCGAAATTTGAACCTTAATGGACCCTAATTTGAGGCCCATAGACAGTCCTGTTTGCAGGAAATGCAGGAATCGACCCAGTTGAAATTCCTCCGTAGGGGCCTTCCTGGCCTCGCACCACGCAACATATTTACGCCAAATACAGTGATAATGTTGTACGGTTACATCCTTCCTGGCTTTGATCAGGGTAGGGATGACTTCATCCGGAATGCCTTTTTCCTTCAGGATCCGGCGTTCAACCGCCATGCCGTCAAACGCAGCCGCGGTAAGTCTTGGAACAGACATGGTCCCTGCTGGAGCAGGTCCTGTCTTAGAAGTAGAGGCCACGGGTCTTCCGTGAGCATCTCTTGAATTTCCGGGTACCAAGTCCTTCTTGGCCAATCCGGAGCCACGAGTATAGTCTTTACTCCTCTCCTTCTTATGATTCTCAGTACTTTTGGTATGAGAGGAAGAGGAGGGAACACATACACTGACCGGTACACCCACGGTGTTACCAGAGCGTCCACAGCTATTGCCTGAGGGTCCCTTGACCTGGAGCAATATCTGTCCAGTTTTATGTTGAGGCGAGACGCCATCATGTCCACCTTTGGTTTTTCCCAACGGTTTACAATCATGTGGAAGACTTCTGGGTGAAGTCCCCACTCCCCCGGGTGAAGATCGTGTCTGCTGAGGAAGTCTGCTTCCCAGTTGTCCACTCCCGGAATGAACACTGCTGACAGTGCTATCACATGATTTTCCGCCCAGCGAAGAATCCTTGCCACTTCAGTCATTGCCCTCCTGCTTCTTGTGCCGCCCTGTCTGTTTACGTGGGCGACTGCCGTGATGTTGTCCGACTGGATCAATACTGGCTGACCCTGAAGCAGAGGCCTTGCCTGACTTAGGGCATTGTAAATGGCCCTTAGTTCCAGGATATTTATGTGAAGTGACGTTTCCATGCTTGACCACAAGCCCTGGAAATTTTTTCCCTGTGTGACTGCTCCCCAGCCTCTCAGGCTGGCATCCGTGGTCACCAGGACCCAATCCTGAATGCCGAATCTGCGGCCCTCTAGGAGATGAGCACTCTGTAACCACCACAGGAGAGACACCCTTGTCCTTGGAGACAGGGTTATCCGCTGATGCATTTGAAGATGCGATCCGGACCATTTGTCTAGCAGATCCAACTGAAAAGTTCTTGCGTGGAATCTGCCGAATGGAATCGCTTCGTAAGAAGCCACCATCTTTCCCAGGACCCTTGTGCACTGATGCACTGACACCTGGCCTGGTCTTAGGAGTTTCCTGACTAGGTCGGATAACTCCCTGGCTTTCTCTTCCGGGAGAAACACCTTTTTCTGTACTGTGTCCAGAATCATCCCTAGGAACAGCAGACGTGTCGTCGGAATCAGCTGCGATTTTGGAATATTTAGAATCCATCCGTGCTGTCGTAATACTATTTGAGATAGTGCTACTCCGACCTCTAACTGTTCTCTGGACCGTGCCCTTATCAGGAGATCGTCCAAGTAAGGGATAATTAAGACGCCTTTTCTTCGAAGAAGAATCATCATTTCGGCCATTACCTTGGTAAAGACCCGGGGTGCCGTGGACAATCCAAACGGCAGCGTCTGAAACTGATAGTGACAGTTCTGTACCACAAACCTGAGGTACCCTTGGTGAGAAGGGCAAATTGGGACATGGAGGTAAGCATCCTTGATGTCCAGAGACACCATGTAGTCCCCTTCTTCCAGGTTCGCTATCACTGCTCTGAGTGACTCCATCTTGAACTTGAACCTTTTTATGTAAGTGTTCAAGGCTTTCAGATTTAAAATGGGTCTCACCGAGCCGTCCGGCTTCGGTACCACAAACAGCGTGGAGTAATACCCCTTTCCCTGTTGTAGGAGGGGTACCTTGATTATCACTTGCTGGGAATACAGCTTGTGAATGGCTTCCAATACCGCCTCCCTGTCGGGGGTAGACGTTGGTAAAGCAGACTTCAGGAACCGACGAGGGGGAGACGTCTCGAATTCCAATTTGTACCCCTGATATACTACCTGCAGGATCCAGGGGTCCACTTGCGAGTGAGCCCACTGCGCGCTGAAATTCTTGAGACGGGCCCCCACCGTGCCTGAGTCCGCTTGTAAGGCCCCAGCGTCATGCTGAGGACTTGGCAGAAGCGGGGGAGGGCTTCTGTTCGTGGGAAGAAGCTGTCTGTTGCAGTCTTTTTCCCCTTCCTCTGCCCCGGGGCAGATATGAGTGGCCTTTTGCCCGCTTGCCCTTATGGGGACGAAAGGACTGAGCATGAAAAGACGGTATCTTTTTCTGCTGCGAGGTGACTTGGGGTAAAAAGGTGGATTTCCCAGCCGTTGCCGTGGCCACCAGGTCCGATAGACCGCCCCCAAATAACTCCTCCCCTTTATACGGCAATACTTCCATATGCCGTTTGGCATCCGCATCCCCTGACCACTGTCGCGTCCATAATCCTCTTCTGGCAGAAATGGACATCGCACTTACTCTTGATGCCAGAGTGCAAATGTCTCTCTGTGCAACGCGCATATATAGGAATGCATCCTTTAAATGCTCTATAGTCAATAATATATTGTCCCTGTCCAGGGTATCAATATTTTCAGTCAGGGAATCCGACCAAGCCACCCCAGCACTGCACATCCAGGCTGAGGCGATTGCTGGTCGCAGTATAACACCAGTATGAGTGTATATACTTTTAAGGATATTTTCCAGCCTCCTATCTGCTGGCTCCTTAAGGGCGGCCGTTTCTGGAGACGGTAACGCCACTTGTTTTGATAAGCGTGTGAGCGCCTTATCCACCCTAGGGGGTGTTTCCCAACGAGCCCTAACCTCTGGTGGGAAGGGATATAGTGCCAATAATTTTTTAGAAATTAGCAGTTTTTTGTCGGGGGTAACCCACGCTTCATCACACACTTCATTCAATTCATCTGATTCAGGAAAAACTACGGGTAGTTTTTTCACACCCCACATAATACCCCTTTTTGTGGTACTTGCAGTATCAGAGATGTGCAAAACCTCCTTCATTGCCGTGATCATGTAACGTGTGGCCCTACTGGAAAATACGTTTGTTTCTTCACCGTCGACACTGGAGTCAGTGTCTGTGTCCGTGTCGACCCACTGAGGTAACGGGCGTTTAATAGCCCCTGACGGTGTTTGAGACGCCTGGACAGGCACTAACTGAGCTGCCGGCTGTCTCATGTCGTCAACAGTTTTCTGTAACGTGCCGACACTGTCACGTAATTCCTTAATTACGGCCATCCATTCAGGTGTCGACTCCCTAGGGGGTGACATCACCATTATAGGCAATTGCTCCGCCTCCACATCATTTTCCTCCTCATACATGTCGACACACACGTACCGACACCCAGCACACACACAGGGAATGCTCTGATAGAGGACAGGACCCACTTAGCCCCTTGGGGAGACAGAGGGAGAGTTTGCCAGCACACACCAGAGCGCTATATATGTATAGGGACAACCTTACAATAAGTGTCTATCCCTTATAGCTGCTTATATCTGTTATTTTGCCAAATAAGTGCCCCCCTCTCTTTTTTACCCTGTTTCTGTAGTTGCAGGATGCAGGGGAGATTCTGGGAGCCTTCCTACCAGCGGAGCTGTGTGGGAAAAATGGCGCTGTGTGCTGAGGAGATAGGCCCCGCCCCCTTCACGGCGGTCTCTTCTCCCGCTTTTTTCTGGAAAACTGGCAGGGGTTAAATACATCCATATAGCCCAGGAGCTATATGTGATGTATTTTTTGCCAAATAAGGTAAATTCATTGCTTCCCAGGGCGCCCCCCCCCCAGCGCCCTGCACCCTCAGTGACCGAAGTGTGAAGTGTGCTGAGAGCAATGGCGCACAGCTGCAGTGCTGTGCGCTACCTTATGAAGACAGGAAAGTCTTCTGCCGCCGATTTATGGACCTCTTCTTGCTTCAGCATCTGTAAGGGGGCCGGCGGCGCGGCTCCGGGACCCATCCATGGCTGGGCCTGTGATCGTCCCTCTGGAGCTAATGTCCAGTAGCCTAAGAAGCCCAATCCACTCTGCACGCAGGTGAGTTCGCTTCTTCTCCCCTTAGTCCCTCGATGCAGTGAGCCTGTTGCCAGCAAGTCTCACTGAAAATAAAAAACCTATTTAAACTTTTACTCTAAGCAGCTCAGGAGAGCCACCTAGATTGCACCCTACTCGTTCGGGCACAAAATCTTAACTGAGGCTTGGAGGAGGGTCATAGGGGGAGGAGCCAGTGCACACCAGCTAGTCCTAAAGCTTTTACTTTGTGCCCAGTCTCCTGCGGATCCGCTATTCCCCATGGTCCTTTCGGAGTCCCCAGCATCCACTAGGACGTTAGAGAAAGTAGTAGAAGTAATAGTTTTCAGATCGCAATGCCGGGTCGCACCCGGGATTCGGAAACGTGTCCTTCCCAGGTGCGACCCAGCATTGGACACTTTCACACTGGCTTCCTGACACGACCCGGGTTGCCATCGGGGGCGGGGACAGAGGCGGTGATGGGAGAGGAGATCATCTCCACGCCGCCTCTGCCTATATTGTGAACGGGTCCCGGGTTGCATCGATCCGGCAACCTGTTCACACTGCACCTGATCCAGGAATTCTTCACTGACCCCTTTCACACCGCACAGCGACCCGTGTTGACCCGCCAATATAACGGGTTATTTGTGCGGTGTGAAGGGTGTATTAGTGACACGTAGGTTAAAAGAAGTGAAGTCACAGCAAAAATGTCCATCATCGTAATGTGATTACTAGGGGATGCATTTATAATTTTTAGCGCATTCATTATGGCTTGCAAAACCAAACCCAGATAAGACAAAAAGTCTGTGTATATACTCTTCACACACTGGCATTCCAGTATTGCTGCAACTTCATCTAAATGACTGCTGGGAAATTATACGGATGATTGAGCCCAGTGCATAGAACATTGCATATATAAGTTACAAGCAGGAAGTGATGTTACTTTCCCAGGTGTGTTCCATTATTACTGTGTGCATAGGTTACTGTACACAGACACCTTAAGTCACAGTGAGTAGATCAGTCATCCTTCTTTGTAGTTGTTCCCCTAAACTTTCTCAACTTCATAAACAAAAAAAAAGTCCTTTATAAAAAGCATGTATTCTCTGGCCAGTTTATTTTCTTCTTTAGTGCATGAATTAATTATACTGAGGTCAGTTTGTCTTATACATGTATCTGACCCCATGCTTAGCATCTAATTCAGTGCAGTCCAAGTTTATCATGGGAATCGTAGGATCACAGAGAATTATGTTAGGAGTACACTGAACATAAACACTTGGTGAGATACACAAAGACTTGGCAAGCCACAGCAAAACAAACACGCAGAGGTCTGTGGAAAATTGGTGACTTGACAAAGTAAAATCTAAGACGTGTGACTATAAAAGAACACGTCACTAATCCAGTACTGATGCTGGATTGTCCTACTTTTGTGCTGGGCAGGACTGAATACAACACAGGGAGAACTATGTATTCGCTTCACAGATGTAATGCTGCAAGCAGCAACACACCACAAGTCATATGCAGAACATTATTCCCGATGCTGGACAAATTACACACAGCTAAAAAGATTTTCTCTCTTCATGGAAACACTTCATTTTGTTGGATGCACTGTGCATTTGCACACCAACAGAAAGCCATCCCTCTAATATATTAATATAAGCATTGGACAATCCAAACCACTATTAAAAGCAATATTTGTACATTGTGCTCATATTTCAACAATTAACACACACATCACAATATTCAGAACATTCATATTTAGCTTAATATATAACACTTTCAGGCCCTGCTTTTTACCGCGTTATTGAACATGCGTTGGGCCAGGTCATAGATCCTATACCTTTTTCACACAGCAGTTTGGACCAAGGTTATTTCCTGGTTGACCCTATTCACAGTCCCTTGAGGTGGGCCTCCGGATAAACAGCCAATCAGCTGATTTGAATTGTAACCCAAGTCGCAAAAACCGGGTCACGCCACAGGCAACCTGGGTCGGACCCAGGAATAATCATGGTAGCGACCAGGGTCAGGGCCCTGGCAATTTGGAGCCGGTAGACCCTTTGACATGAAGAAAGGACCCAGGTTGACCTGGCAATATCCCAAGTCCAAATTTCTCTGTGAAAGGGGTATTAGACAGCCAAGAAACTCTTTCGCATTCATATAAACATGTCACATTCATTTCACAGAACAGATACTTTAAAAGAAAGTTCCAGGTAGCCCAGGGACGCCGTTTTCTGTAACTATTACTACTCAGGTGGTTCCAGGTCTCCAACAGATTTACCTTAATACAGATGTATTAAGCCTGGAGAAGGCATAAAGAAGTGATAAAGCGGTGATAAGTGCAAGGTGATAACGCACCAGCCAATCAGCTCTAATATGTAAATATGTAAATTGACAGTTATGAGCTGATTGGCTAGTGCGTTATCACCTTGCACTTATCACCACTTTATCACTTTTTTAGGCCTTCTTCAGGCTTAATACATCTGCCCCATAGTGTGGTCATTTTACCACTGTTTCATGATGAAAATAGGATTTCTATGACCAGAGTGTGCACAATAATGATTCCTCTTATGCTGTAAAAGACATGTGATGTGACAGCCTAATAACAACATTCTAGAAAAACCCATCAGTTTCTATGAAACCTAGCTCAATATAAAAGAACCAATTTATGGATATGGGTGGTCATTCAGAGTTGTTCGCTCGCTAGCAGTTTTTAGCAGCCGTGCAAGAGTGTATGTTAGCTTAGCAGAAGTGCGAACGGTTGTATCGCAGAGTGGCGGCAAAGTTTTTTGTGTGCAGTTTTAGAGTAGCGCAATACCTACTCAGCGCTTGCGATGACTTCAGACTGTTCAGTTCCTGTTTTGACATAACAAACTCGCCCTGCGTTCGCCCAGCCACGCCTGCGTTTTTCCTGGCACGCCTGCGTTTTTTCCGAACACTCCCTGAAAACGGCCAGTTGACACCCAGAAATGACCACTTCATGTCAATCACTCTGCTGCCAGCAGTGCGACTGAAAAGCTTCGCCAGACCCTGTGTGAATCTACATCGTTCGTTGTAATAGTACGTCACGCGAGCGCATTACGCCGCATGCGCAGAAGTGCCGCTTTTTTTTACCCCATCGCTGCACAGCAAACGAATGCAGCTAGCGATCAACTCTGAATGACCACCATAGGACTGAAAGAAATAGAAAATTAGGCTTCGATAGCAACACTCGTGTATCAAAAATGTACACAGACAGACAGGGATTAAAGAAAACAAAGAAAATAAATAGAAAATATGCCAATTTTACTGTCATGTCTGTCACAGCAAAGTATGAGGTGGGAATCAAAAAGTAGTCTGCCCTAGAGCCATGCTTCAGTGGGGGCTAGTGAATACAGTTTAAAAAAAGGCTACTGTAAAAAGCAGAAAAAAATATGATACCATCAAGTCTACTGATTTGACCAATAAGTAAGAGGATATGCCTATTCTCCAACACTACACTGCACACGGCCTGCTGGCAGACATCCACAAACATAGATCAGAATGGCAGCTTTACTCATTTATTGCCTGATGTTCCATAAAAGTTGAATGAGGAAGGAACCTAACAGACTGAGTCGCCTTTAACAGAAAGATCTATAATTCATATGGTATATAACCTGCTTGTGGTGATCAAAAAGGCAAATTAACCCCTTAGTATACAGCATTCTGATTTACAATGTGCTTGGGAAAATAAGATTTTACTTACCGGTAAATCTATTTCTCGTAGTCCGTAGTGGATGCTGGGGACTCCGTAAGGACCATGGGAAATAGACGGGCTCCGCAGGAGACATGGGCACTTTAAGAAAGCATTGATATACTGGTGTGCTCTGGCTCCTCCCTCTATGTCCCTCCTCCAGACCTCAGTTAGAGAAACTGTGCCCGGAAGAGCTGACAGTACAAGGAAAGGATTTTGGAAATCCAGGGCAAGATTCATACCAGCCACACCGTATAACTTGTGATAAACTTACCCAGTCAACAGTATGAACAACAACAACAGAGCATCAGTTCAACCCTGATGCAACAATAACATAGCCCTTATTGCAGCAATAACTATATACAAGTATTGCAGAAGAAGTCAGCACTTGGGATGGGCACCCAGCATCCACTACGGACTACGAGAAATAGATTTACCGGTAATTAAAATCTTATTTTCTCTAACGTCCTAGTGGATGCTGGGGACTCCGTAAGGACCATGGGGATTATACCAAAGCTCCCAAACGGGCGGGAGAGTGCGAATGACTCTGCAGCACCGAATGAGCAAACACAAGGTCCTCCTCAGCCAGGGTATCAAACTTGTAGAACTTTGCAAGAGTGTTTGAACCTGACCAAGTAGCCGCTCGGCACAGCTGTAATGCCGAGACCCCTCGGGCAGCCGCCCAAGAAGAACCCACCTTCCTAGTGGAATGGGCCTTAACTGATCTTGGCAGCGGCAATCCAGCCGCAGAATGAGCCTGCTGAATCGGGTTACAGATCCAGCGAGCAATAGTCTGCTTTGAAGCAGGAGCACCAAGCTTGTTGGAAGCATACAGGATAAACAAAGATTCTGTTTTCCTGACCCTAGCCGTTCTGGCTACATAAACCTTCAAAGCCCTGACCACATCAAGTAACCCGGAATCCTCCAAGTCAGTAGTAGCCACAGGCACCACAATAGGTTGGTTTATATGAAAGGATGAAACCACTTTCGGCAGAAATTGTGGATGGGTCCGCAATTCTGCTCTATCCGCATGGAAAACCAGATAGGGGCTTTTATGTGACAAAGCCGCCAATTCTGACACACGCCTAGCCGAAGCCAAGGCTAGTAGCATGACCACCTTCCACGTGAGATATTTCAATTCCACCGTTTTGAGCGGTTCAAACCAGTGGGATTTCAGGAAACTCAACACCACGTTAAGATCCCAAGGTGCCACTGGAGGCACAAAAGGGGGCTGAATATGCAGCACTCCCTTCACAAACGTCTGAACTTCAGGTAGAGAAGCCAGTTCTTTTTGAAAGAAAATAAGATTTTAAACCTACCGGTAAATCTATTTCTCCTAGTCCGTAGAGGATGCTGGGGACTCCGTAAGGACCATGGGGTATAGACGGGCTCCGCAGGAGATAGGGCACCTAAAAAGAACTTTTACTATGGGTGTGCACTGGCTCCTCCCTCTATGCCCCTCCTCCAGACCTCAGTTAGAGAACTGTGCCCAGAGGAGATGGACAATACAAGGCAGGATTTAGAAATCCAAGGGCAAGATTCATACCAGCCCACACCAATCATACCATGTAACCTGGATCATACATAACCAGTTAACCGTATGAACAATAACAGTAACGGTCCAAGACCGATTTCAACTGTAACATAACCCTTATGTAAGCAATAACTATATACAAGTCTTGCAGAGTTTCCGCACTGGGACGGGCGCCAAGCATCCTCTACGGACTAGGAGAAATAGATTTACCGGTAGGTTTAAAATCTTATTTTCTCTTACGTCCTAGAGGATGCTGGGGACTCCGTAAGGACCATGGGGTTTATACCAAAGCATCCAATCGGGCGGGAGAGTGCGTATGACTCTGCAGCACCGACTGAGCAAATTCTAGGTCCTCATCAGCCAGGGTATCAAACTTCTAGAATTTAGCAAAAGTGTTTGACCCCGACCAAGTCACCGCTCGGCAAAGCTGTAATGCCGAGACGCCTCGGGCAGCCGCCCAAGAAGAGCCCACCTTCCTAGTGGAATGGGCCTTAACCGAATTTGGTACCGGCAATCCAGCCGTATAATGAGCCTGCTGAATCGTATTACAGATCCAGCGAGCAATAGTCTGCTTCGAAGCAGGTGCGGCAATCTTATTAGCTGCATATAGGACAAACAGAGCCTCTGTTTTCCTAATTCTAGCCGTCCTGGCTACATAAATCTTTAAGGCCCTGACTACGTCCAGGGATCTGGAATCCTCCAGGTCACTTGTAGCCACAGGCACCACAATAGGTTGATTCATATGGAATGAAGAAACCACTTTAGACAAAAATTGCGGACGTGTCCTCAATTCAGCTCGATCCACATGAAAAATCAAGTAGGGGCTCTTGTGTGACAAAGCCGCCAATTCTGAAACTCGCCTTGCTGATGCTAAGGCCAACAACATGACCACCTTCCAGGTAAGAAATTTCAACTCAACCTTGTTAAGCGGTTCAAACCAGTGTGATTTTAGGAACTGCAACACCACGTTCAGGTCCCATGGTGCCACTGGAGGCACAAAAGGGGGCTGGATGTGCAGTACTCCCTTTACAAACGTCTGGACTACTGGAAGAGAAGCCAATTCCTTCTGAAAGAAAATCGAGAGGGACGAAATCTGTACCTTAACAGAGCCTAAGTTCAGGCCCATATCCACTCCTGTCTGTAGGAAGTGGAGAAAACGACCCAGATGAAAATCTTCCGTAGGTGCATTCTTGGTCTCACGCCAAGACACATACTTTCGCCAGATACGGTGATAATGTTTTACCGTCACCTCCTTCCTAGCCTTTATTAAAGTAGGGATGACCTCTTCCGGAATCCCCTTTTTCGCTAGGATTCGGCGTTCAACCGCCATGCCGTCAAACGTAACCGCGGTAAGTCTTGAAATACACAGGGCCCCTGTTGCAACAGGTCTTCCCTCAGAGGAAGAGGCCAGGGATCTCCTGTGAGCATCTCTTGTAGATCCGAGTACCAGGCCCTTCGAGGCCAGTCTGGGACAACGAGTATCGTCTGTACTCTTCTTCGTCTTATGATCCTCAACACTTTTGTGATGAGAGGAAGAGGAGGAAACACGTAGACCGATTTGAACACCCACGGTGTTACCAGAGCGTCTACTGCTACTGCCTGAGGGTCCCGAGACCTGGCATAATACCTCCGAAGCTTTTTGTTGAGGCGTGACGCCATCATGTCTATTTGAGGAGTTCCCCAAAGATGCGTTACGTCTGCAAAGACTTCTTGATGAAGTCCCCACTCTCCTGGATGGAGATCGTGTCTGCTGAGGAAGTCTGCTTCCCAGTTGTCCACTCCCGGAATGAAGACAGCCGACAGAGCGCTTACGTGATTTTCCGCCCAGCGAAGAATCCTGGTGGCTTCCGCCATCGCGACACTGCTTCTTGTCCCGCCTTGGCGGTTCACATGAGCCACTGCTGTGACATTGTCTGATTGAATCAGAACCGGTAGGTTTCGAAGAAGACTCTCCACTTGTCGAAGGCCGTTGTAAATGGCCCTGAGTTCCAACACATTGATGTGTAGACAGGACTCCTGGTCTGACCAAAGTCCCTGAAAATTTCTTCCTTGTGTGACTGCTCCCCATCCTCTGAGGCTCGCGTCCGTGGTAACCAGGATCCAATCCTGAATTCCGAACCTGCGACCCTCCAGCAGGTGAGTACTTTGCAACCACCACAGGAGAGACACCCTGGCCCCTGGGGACAGAGTTATTTTCCGATGTAAGTGCAGATGGGACCCGGACCACTTGTCCAGAAGGTAACATTGAAAAGTCCTTGCATGGAACCTTCCGAAGGGAATGGCCTCGTAGGCTGCCCCCATTTTTCCCAGAATTCGAGTGCATTGGTGAACTGACACCCTTTTCGTTTTTAGCAGGTCTCTGACCATGTTCTGGATGTCCTGGGCTTTCTCCAGTGGGAGAAAGACCTTCATTTGTTCCGTATCCAGTATCATACCTAGGAACGTTAGCCGAGTTGTCGGAATCAACTGTGACTTCGGTAGATTTAGAATTCCACTGTGTTGCTGGAGCACTCTCAGAGAAAACGACACGCTGCTCAGCAATTTCTCTCTGGATCTCGCTTTTATTAGGAGATCGTCCAAGTATGGGATAATTGTGACTCCATGCTTGCGCAGGACCACCATAATTTCCGCCATTATCTTGGTGAAAATCCTCGGGGCCGTGGAAAGCCCAAACGGCAACGTCTGAAATTGGTAATGACAATCCTGTACAGCGAATCTCAGATATTCCTGATGGGGGGAATATATGGGGACATGAAGGTACGCATCCTTTATGTCCAGAGACACCATAAACTCCCCCTCCTCCATATTGGCTATTATCGCTCTGAGTGATTCCATTTTGAATTTGAATCTTTTTATGTACAGGTTTAGGGACTTCAGATTCAAAATAAGTCTGACCGAACCGCTGTAGCTGTGGAAACCAGGTCCGTCAGCCCATCCCCAAACAATACATCTCCCTTATAGGGTAGAACTTCCATATGTTTTTTTTAATCTGCCTCACCCGTCCATTGGCGAGTCCATAAGGATCTTCTCGCAGAGATAGACATGGCATTGGCCCTAGAAGCCAGCAAACCAATGTCCCTTTGAGCATCCCTCATAAATAAGACTGCGTCTTTAATATGGGCTAGAGTTAAGAATATAGTATCCTTATCCATCTTATCAAAATCAGCTGTCAGCTCATCTGTCCAAGCTGAAATCGCGCTACACACCCATGCCGACGCAATTGTCGGTCTAAGGACTGCTCCAGTATGAGAATAAATACACTTTAAGGTAGTCTCTTGACTGCGATCTGCAGAGTCCCTAAGGGCAGCTGTGTCAGGAGACGGTAGCGCCACTTTCTTGGACAAGCGCGTCAGGTTCTTGTCCACAGTGGGAGGTGATTCCCAACGCTCCCTGTCCTGTTTAGGGAAGGGGTATGCCATATAAATTCTTTTGGGTATCTGCGGTCTCTTTTCCGGAGTCTCCCAAGCTTTTTCAAATAAATCATTTAGTTCATGAGATGTGGGAAAATTTATAATCTGTTTCTTTCCCTTAAACATGTGCACTCGTGTCGGGGACCGAGGGTTCATCCGCAATATGCAACACATCCCTTATTGCCACAATCATACACTGAATGCTTTTTGTCACCCTAGGGTGCAATTTCACTTCGTCATAGTCGACACTGGAATCAGAGTCCGTGTCGGTAGTAGTGTCTTGTGTTAAGGGACGCTTTTGAGACCCCGACGGGCCCTGTGAGTCGGTCCAATCCGAGGATTAACCCCCTGATGTCCCCCCTAATTCAGCCTTATCAAGCCTCTTATGTAAGGATGCCACACTTGCATTCAACATATGCCACATGTCCATCCATTCCTGAGTCGGCACAACCGACGGGGACACACCACTCATTTGCTCCACCTCCTCCTTGGAAAAGCCTTCCGCTGCAGACATGTCGACACCACGTACCGACACCCTACACACACAGGGATTAACCTATAAGGGGACAAAACCCCAACCAGGCCCTTAGGAGAGACAGAGAGAGAGTATGCCAGCACACACCCAGCGCTTAATAACACTGGAAAGATATGACCAGATAGCGCATATATATATATATATATATATATATATATATATATATATATATATATATATATACACACACACATATATATATATATATATATATATATATATATATATATATATATACACACATACATACATACATATATATATATATATATATATATAATTACCAGATTCCCACTCACTGCGCTCAAAATGCCCCCTCCTCTTTTTTCCAGCCTGAATGTTCAGCAGGGGAGAGACCAGGGAGCCAGCGTTTTCCTCATGCAGCTTCTGTGGAGAAAATGGCGCTGGTTAGTGTTGGGGATCAAGCTCCGCCCACCCGACGTCGGGCTTCGGTACCGGTGATTTTTTTATAGAAAACGGCGGGGGATCGTAGAATTACTGCTCAGCAGCCTAATCTACCTGGTCAGTGCCCAAATGTGAGGTTTATTGCTGCCCAGGACGCCCCCCCCCCCCCTGCGCCCTGCACCCTTCAGTGCTGCTCTGTGTGTGTGAATGGGAGCAATGGCGCGCAGCTTACCGCTGCGCGCCTTACCTCATGAAGATCTGATGTCTTCTGCCGCCTATGAAGTCTTCTGCCTTCTCATACTCACCCGGCTTCTATCTTCGGCATCTGTGAGGAGGACGGGGGCGCGGCTCCGGGACGAACCCCAGGTGAGACCTATGTTCCGACTCCCTCTGGAGCTAATGGTGTCCAGTAGCCTTAGAAACAGAGCCCAACCGTTAAGCCAGCCCTGCTTCTCTCCCCTCAGTCCCACGATGCAGGGAGCCTGTTGCCAACAGGACTCCCTGAAAATAAAAAACCTAACAAAATTATTTTTCAACAGAAAACTCTGGAGAGCTCTCTGCAGTGCACCCATTCTCCTCTGGGCACAAGAACTAACAGAGGTCTGGAGGAGGGGCCAGTGCACACCCATAGTAAAAGTTCTTTTTAGATGCCCTATCTCCTGCGGAGCCCGTCTATACCCCATGGTCCTTACGGAGTCCCCAGCATCCTCTAGGACGTAAGAGAAAATGGATAGGGACGAAATCTGGACCTTAATGGAACCCAATTTTAGGCCCAAAGTCACTCCCAACTGTAGGAAGTGAAGGAAACGGCCCAGCTGGAATTCCTCCGTAGGGGCATTCCTGGCCTCACACCAAGCAACATATTTTCGCCATATACGGTGATAATGTTGAGCCGTCACGTCCTTCCTAGCCTTTATCAGCGTAGGAATGACCTCATCCGGAATGCCTTTCTCTGCTAGGATCCGGCGTTCAACCGCCATGCCGTCAAACGCAGCCGCGGTAAGTCTTGGAACAGACAGGGCCCCTGTTGTAACAAGTCCTGTCTTAGAGGCAGAGGCCACGGGTCCTCTGTGAGCATTTCTTGCAGATCTGGATACCAAGTCCTTCTTGGCCAATCCGGAACAATGAGTATTGTTCTCACTCCTCTTTTTCTTACGATTCTCAGCACCTTGGGTATGAGAGGAAGAGTAGGAAATACATAGACCGACTGGAACACCCACGGCGTCACCAGTGCGTCCACAGCTATCGCCTGAGGGTCTCTTGACCTGGCGCAATACCTCTGTAGCTTTTTGTTGAGGCGGGATGCCATCATGTCCACCTGTGGCAGTTCCCACCGACTCGCAATCTGCATGAAGACTTCTTGATGAAGTCCCCACTCTCCCGGGTGGAGATCGTGCCTGCTGAGGAAGTCTGCTTCCCAGTTGTCCATTCCCGGGATGAACACTGCTGACAGTGCGCTTACGTGATTCTCCGCCCAGCGAAGAATTCTGGTGGCTTCCACCATCGCCACCCTGCTCCTTGTGCCACCTTGTCGGTTTATATGAGCCACAGCGGTGATGTTGTCTGACTGAATCAGAACCGGTTGGTCGCGAAGCAGGGTCTCCGCTTGACGTAGGGCGATGTATATGGCCCTTAGTTCCAGGATGTTGATGTGAAGGCAAGTCTCCTGACTTGACCACAGACCTTGGAAATTTCTTCCCTGTGTGACTGCCCCCCACCCTCGGAGGCTTGCATCCGTGGTCACCAGGACCCAGTCCTGAATGCCGAATCTGCGGTCCTCGAGAAGGTGAGCACTTGCAGCCACCACAGGAGAGACACCCTGGCCCTGGGGGATAGGGTGATTAACCGATGTGATCCGGACCATTTGTCCAGTAAGTCCCATTGAAAGGTCCTCGCATGGAACCTGCCGAAGGGAATGGCCTCGTATGATGCCACCATCTTTCCCAGGACTCGAGTGCAGTGATGCACCGACACCTGTTTTGGTTTTAATAGGTTTCTGACCAGTGTCATGAGTTCCTGAGCCTTCTCCATCGGGAGATAAACCCTTTTCTGGTCTGTGTCCAGAATCATGCCCAGGAAAGGCAGACGAGTCGTAGGAATCAACTGCGACTTTGGAATATTTAGAATCCAGCCGTGTTGCCGTAACACTTCCAGAGAACGTGCTACGCTGATCAGCAACTGCTCTCTTGACCTCGCTTTTATGAGGAGATAGTCCAAGTATGGGATAATTGTGACCCCTTGCTTCCGCAGAAGTACCATCATTTCCGCCATTACCTTGGTAAATATTCTCGGTGCTGTGGAGAGACCAAACGGCAACGTCTGAAATTGGTAATGACAATCCTGTACCACAAATCTGAGGTACGCCTGATGAGGTGGATAAATGGGGACATGAAGGTATGCATCATTTATGTCCAGAGACACCATAAAATTCCCCCCCTTCCAGGCTTGCGATGACCGCTCTCAGCGATTCCATCTTGAACTTGAACCTTTTCAGGTATATGTTCAGGGATTTTAAATTCAATTTGGGTCTGACCGAACCGTCTGGTTTCGGGACTACAAACATGGTCGAATAATAACCCCTTCCTTGTTGAAGGAGGGGAACCTTGACCACCACCTGTTGAAGATACAATTTGTGAATTGCAGTTAACACTATTTCCCTCTTGTGGGGGGAAGCTGGCAGGGCCGACTTGAGGTATCGGTGAGGGGGCATCTCTTCGAATTCCAGCTTGTATCCCTGAGACACAATATCTATTGCCCAGGGATCCAACTGGGAGTGAACCCACTTGTGGATGAAATTTCGGAAACGCGCCCCCACCGGGCCTAGCTCCGCCTGTTGAGCCCCAGCGTCATGCGGTGGATTTTGTGGAAGCCGGGGAGGACTTCTGTTCCTGGGAACTAGCTGTGTTGTGCAGCTTCTTTCCTCTGCCCCTGACCCTGGCAAGAAAGGACGCACCTCGGACTTTCTTGCTTTTCTGTGATCGAAAGGACTGCATTTGGTAATATGGTGCTTTCTTAGGCTGTGAGGAAACATATGGCAAAAAATTTGACTTTCCAGCAGTAGCTGTGGAGACCAGGTCCGAGAGACCCTCCCCAAACAATTCCTCACCCTTGTAAGGTAAAACCTCCATGTGCCTTTTTGAGTCGGCATCACCTGTCCATTGCCGAGTCCACAGGACCCTTCTGACAGAAACCGACATAGCATTTATTCTAGAACCCAGTAGACTAATGTCTCTTTGAGCATCTCTCATATAAAGGACAGCGTCTTTTATATGCCCCAGGGTCATTAATATAGTATCCTTGTCTAAGGTATCAAGTTCCTCAGACAGGGTGTCCGTCCATGCTGCTACAGCACTACACACCCAGGCCGACGCGATCGCTGGCCTCAGTAAGGTACCTGAATGTGTATAAATGGACTTCAGGGTACCCTCTTGCTTTCTATCCGCAGCATCTTTGAGGGTAGCCGTATCCTGTGACAGCAGGGCTACCCTCTTGGATAAGCGTGTTAAAGCTTTGTCCACCCTAGGGGAGGATTCCCAGCGTAACCTGTCCGTTGGCGGGAAGAGATATGCCATAAGAATCCGTTTGGAAATCTGCAGTTTTTTATCTGGAGATTCCCAAGCCTTTTCACATAACTCATTTAGCTCGTGTGAAGGGGGAAAGGTCACCATCTGCCTCTTTTCCCCATACATATGAACCCTCGTCAGGGACTGGGGTTTCCTCTGTGATGTGCAACACATCCTTAATTGCTATAATCATATAACGGATGGATTTAGCCAATTTTGGCTGTAACTTTGCATCATCGTAATCGACACTGGAATCAGAATCCATGTCGGTATCTGTGTCAACAATTTGGGATAGTGGGCGCTTCTGAGACCCTGACGGCCTCTGCGACATAGGATCAGGCACGGGCTGAGACCCTGACTGTCCTGAGGCTTCAGCTTTTTCCAACCTTTTATGCAAGGAATTAACATTATCATTTAAAACCTTCCACATAACCATCCAATCAGGTGTCGGCGGTGTCGGCGCCGTCGGCGGAGACACCACATTCATTTGCTCCCGCTCTGTTTCCACATAGCCTTCCTCGTCAAACATGTCGACACAAGCGTACCGACACACCACACACACAGGGAATGCTCTTTTTGAAGACAGTTCCCCCACAAGGCCCTTTGGAGAGACAGAGAGAGAGTATGCCAGCACACACCCCAGCGCTATAAACCCAGGAATAACACAGTAACTTAATGTTAACCCAGTAGCTGCTGTTTTATATTGATTTTTGCACCTAATTATGTGCCCCCCCTCTCTTTTTACCCTCTTCTACCGTGTATATGCAGGGGAGAGCCTGGGGAGCTTCCTCTCAGCGGAGCTGTGGAGAAAAAATGGCGCTGGTGAGTGCTGAGGAAGAAGCCCTGCCCCCTCAGCGGTGGGCTTCTGTCCCGCTTAAATGTACAATTCTTGGCGGGGGCTCATACATATATACAGTGCCCAACTGTATATATGCTAAACTTTTGCCAAAGAGGTCCCAATTGCTGCCCAGGGCCCCCCCCCCCCCCCTGCGCCCTGCACCCTTACAGTGACCGGAGTGTGTGAGGTGTGTGGGAGCAATGGCACACAGCTGCAGTGCTGTGCGCTACCTCAGTGAAGACTGGAGTCTTCTGCCGCCGATTTCGAAGTCTTCTTGCTTCTCATGCTCACCCGGCTTCTGTCTTCCGGCTCTGCGAGGGGGATGGAGGCGCGACTCTGGGATCGGACGACGAGGGTGAGATCCTGTGTACGATCCCTCTGGAGCTAATGGTGTCCAGTAGCCTAAGAAGCAGGACCTAGCTTCAGAGAGTAGAGCTGCTTCTCTCCCCTCTGTCCCACGATGCAGGGAGTCTGTTGCCAGCAGAGCTCCCTGAAAATAAAAAACCTAACAAAATACTTTCTTACAGCAAGCTCAGGAGAGCTCACTGAACAGCACCCAGCTCGTCCGGGCACAGATTCAAACTGAGGTCTGGAGGAGGGACATAGAGGGAGGAGCCAGAGCATACCAAAATATAAATTATTTCTTAAAGTGCCCGTGTCTCCTGCGGAGCCCGTCTATTCCCCATGGTCCTTACGGAGTCCCCAGCATCCACTAGGACGTTCGAGAAACATTGTATATATTCTATTACAGGATATATACCACCATCCTTAACTGCTGCACAGTACATGTACATACTGTACATCAGTCACACAAAGGATGCACAGTAAATATTGTACATCAGTCACTGAGGGTGCACAGTACATACACATACTGTACATCAGTCACACACTGGGGTTACACAGTACATACACATACTGTACATCAGTCACACACTTGGTGTGCACGGTACATACACATACTGTACATCAGCCACACACTTGGTGTACACAGTACATACTGTACATCAGGCGCGCACTTGGTGTACACAGTACATACACATACTGTACATCAGTCACACACTTGGTGTGCACAGTACATACACATACTGTACATCAGTCACACACTTGGTGTGCACAGTACATACACATCCTGTACATCAGTCACACAGTACATACACATACTGTACATCAGGCGCGCACTTGTGTGCACAGTACATACACATACTGTACATCAGTCACACACTTGGTGTGCACAGTACATACACATCCTGTACATCAATCACACACTGGGGTTACACAGTACATACACATCCTGTACATCAGTCACACACTGGGGTTACACAGTACATACACATCCTGTACATCAGTCACACACTGGGGTTACACAGTACATCAGTCACACACTTGGTGTGCACAGTACATACACATACTGTACATCAGTCACACACTGGGGTTACACAGTACATACACATACTGTAAATCAGTCGCACACTTGGTGTACACAGTACATACACATACTGTACATCAGTCACACACTGGGGTTACACAGTACATACACATACTGTACATCAGTCACACACTGGGGTTACACAGTACATACAGATACCGTACATCAGTCGCACACTTGGTGTGCACAGTACATACACATACCGTACATCAGTCACACACTTGGTGTGCACAGTACATACACATACCGTACATCAGTCGCACACTTGGTGTGCACAGTACATACACATACTGTACAGCAGTCACACACTTGGTGTGCACAGTACATACACATACTGTACAGCAGTCACACACTTGGTGTGCACAGTACATACACATACTGTACAGCAGTCACACACTTGGTGTGCACAGTACATACACATACTGTACAGCAGTCACACACTTGGTGTGCACAGTACATACACATACTGTACATCAGTCACACACTTGTACATCAGGCGCGCACTTGTGTGCACAGTACATACACATACTGTACATCAGTCACAGAGTGTGCACAGTACATACACATCAGTCACACACAAAGGGTTTACAGGAGACGGGGCACAGGGGATGCTGGCAGGCTGGCTGGCTATAGGGGAGTGCAGGTGGTAGGGGACTCATCATTACCCGGGTATCATCCGGTAAGGGTCAGGCCACCACAACCCCGCCCGTTGCAGTGGAAGCTCGGTGACAGCTGATGACCAGGCGATGCCCGCCTCTCCGGCCTGCTCTTTTCGCCCAGGGCTGGGGCAGCTCAGGTTCTCCGGACACGTACAGGCGGTGGCATCATCAGCTGAGCTCGGGCACCGTGCAGAAGGCTCCACTGCGTAGACAGCGAGAGGTGTGTTGTGGTTCCAGCAGCAGCACTGACGTCCTTAACGTCATCAGCCGGCGCGTAGCCTCTGGCGCGTTGGTTGGCATAGGAGAGAGGACCGAGTGGCTGGCAGCAGTCAAATGATTGTGATTATCTCCTGAGTTACCTAGGGGCGAGTAAATATGTATGACAGGGGTGAAGCAGACGCGGCTCTCCCCGGCCCATGCTGAGTGATGTGTCACTAGACAAGTGACATGTCGGCCTGAGTCAGTGCAGACCTTCAGGGGGGCAGACGTATTAACATACCTCCCAACATGACCCTCTCCAGGAGGGACTCAATGCTCTGCTCCTGGACTTTTCTCTTCATTTATGATTGCTATCACCTGGGCTGAAACACCTTTCTTATCTATTAACCTGTTCAACACAGATGCCGGCAATCATACATTAAGAGAAAAGATGAGAAGCAGAGCATTTTGTCCCTCCTGGAGAGGGTCATGTTGGGAGGTATGTATTAAGCCTGGAGAAGTGATAAAGAAGTAATAAGTGCAAGATGATAATGCACCAGCCAATCATTACAGGTTTAAAGGATTCCAGTTAGGAGCTGATTGGTTGGTGCGTTATCACCTTGCACTTATCACTGCTTTATCACTTATCCAGGCTTAAAGGTCCGTACACACTTAACGATAAAATGAGCGACGTCGCTCATTTTCCCCCTCCTTGAGCGACGTCGCTCATTTTATCGTCAAGTGTGTATGCCGCCAGCGACTACCGATGCGCGGCCCCGCGGGTCGGCAACGATCGTCGCTGTCGGTAGGGCATGCATGAAGGATGTGGACCTTCATGCAGGGCTGGCGGGGGCGTGACGTCACTGAGCGATATGAGCAGTCATATCGCTCAGTGCGTACAGGCGGCCGCCGACCGGCCGGCCCGGGAGGGGGAAACATTAGACGATGTCGCTCACAGAGCGACATCGTCTAATGTGTATGGGCCTTAATACATCTTTCCCCCCCCCCTACTGTCGTTATGCTACTTCTGAGCTGTAGTAAGTGGCTTTCATAGCATTGTCTGTGTACAGTCATAGTATGTAATGAAAAGAGAACATAGTTAACAAATGAGTATTACCAAGATGGGCAGAACACACTCAGACTTGTAGCTCTGAAACAGCAGATGTGCCCTCAAGTTGCCAAGCAAGAGGTAGCGCCAACAGGGTAAAGCAGAGGTTCCCAAACACGGTCCTCAAGGCACCCCAACAGTCCAGGTTTTAGGTATACCCATGGCTCAGCACAGATGGTTAAATCAAATTGACTAAGGTGCTAATTCAGTCACCTGTGGCCAAGCATGGATACATATAAAACCAGGACCGTTGGGGTGCCTTGAGGACCACGTTTGGGAACCTCTGGGCTAAAGCCTTAGGCTGTCCCAGGATGCATTGGGGCCTCCTCTATAACCTCACCTCCAGGCACTGTGAGCTCAGTTTCAGTTGGTGTCTGCAGCAGCAGGTTACTTAACAGGTGGGGTGCACTGGGCAGCAGGGCCGGATTAAGACGTGGGGGTGTCCAGGGCACTTTAGGCAGGGGACCCTCAATGGGAGGGGGGCTGTATATAAGATTGTGCATACCTCCCAACATGACCTATTCCAGGAGGGGCAAAATGCTCTTTACATGGGACTTCTTTCTTAATATATGATTGTAGTCACCTGTGTTGAACTATTTAATTGATGAGAAAGGTGTTTCAACACAGGTGAATGCAATCATAACTTAAGAAGGAAGTCCGGGTAGAGAGCATTTTGTACTTCCTGGAGTGGGTCATGTTGGGATGTATAGATTGTGTATATTAAATTTAGCCCAATGGTGTATATTAGATGTAAACTAATAGTTTAAAAATGGCTGGGTACTGTTTATAGCTCCACCTAATTAAAAGACAACTATTTTATCAAATGTTCTTGTAGTAGAACAAAGACAACTTTAAGAACAACCTTAAAATACACACACAAAAATAAAATCTATAATTTATCTTGTCACATGCAAGAATAGCAGCAGCCTCTGTACTACTTACACATTGGGACAGGACTCCGGATGACTGTGTGTGTTTGTGTCTCTCTCTAGACCCTCATTAGATCACAAATTACATGGTACTCAGATACCAAGGTGTGGAAAAAGCTGTAAGTGACACAAGGATCCCACCCTGTGCCACTTATAACTCTCTCCATCCTCTTATCTCTCCTCTGGTTGGGAAGATCAGTCGATAGTTCATGAAATCTGATACTCCTGTGTCTCTGCCTACACTGCATTCTGTCCTGGCAGTCTGGCTGTCTGGTTCTGTTGCTGCATATGATGGAAAGCTAGTGATGTCAGTGTGTCATGCCCTGGGTGTCCGGGGTACAGTATGCCGTGCATCTCCCCCTTAATCTGGCTATGCTGGGCAGCCTGAAAAAGCTTTTTCTGACAGAAAATTTCTTCAAAACTGGGCTGTCAGCGCTGTATGTCATGGTGACACTTCAGCGCTGCAGCTCCATCGCCTCACAAGCGGCGTTGCATACTCCCACGGCCTGTTCCCCGGTACTTGCGGCAGAGACGCTCCGGCTTTAGGCACACGGTCACAGTCGCTCTCCTGGTTCATGTGGCTGCTACGGGGAGGAGGTAAGAGGGCCCCCCAGGCAGGACCCACCATGAAATCGCGTTCCATACGCGACCTAGGGAGACGGGTCGCGGCGCTGGTGTAGACACTGTCACCGAGCAGGGACCCCACTAGACCACCAGGGCAATAGAGCACAGGTTGGGTGTATCAACGCCCCATTTAATAAGGCTCGCTAGTACCAGGGAGGAAGTCCAGCATAGGGGAGCTGGCGCTTGACTTGTAGCCTCTCCCCGGCCCAGGGCGACATCTACTGCAGATTTTCCCACCCTGGAGCTGCCTCACGCTCTCCCTCACTCCCTGGTTGAGACACTGGGCGCCATCTTATAAGTATAGTTGCTGCTAGTCTCTTGGACTGCAGGGCAAGGTCTCCCTTGTAAAGCCGCCTGTATACAGTGCTGTGACATTACAAACACTTGAGTATTCTACACATCTTTATACAGACATCGTTAGTTAAGAAAAAGTGTACCTATTACAGGATATATTGTACGAGTATTCTGATGTATACCTCCGGTCTAGGACCGTGCTGTGTTTTATATATATATATATATATATATATATATATATATATATATATATATATATATGTACATATGCTAGTCCAGTGCAGATTTATTGTCATAATAACTATCTGCATTGCCTGTGGCTGTGTGTGCCTGTATCTGTTGTGGTTTCACTTTTCAGTGTTTCCCAGATAAACCTATCACTGTATTCTGTACCCTAAGGGACTAGGTGCGTATGCGTCATATATATAGTGCGTCACAGTATTTACATATTACGTGTATTCTACTGTGTACTCAGTCACATAATACCAGATTTATCTGCTGGTGTTGTGTGCTGTGTCTGTAGTCATATACTAACGGATTTATTGGCAGGTATTGTACTCTGTCTGGCTTTATCTTACTAATTCACTCTGTTGCATTTGTGCACAATGTCTAACAAGAAGAGCAGTAAGTCTGTGGACGCTCCTGCATCATGCTGAGCATGCGCCAAAGATTTACCAGAGGGGGAAGGTGTGTATGATGGTCTGTGTACTATGTATCATACGGGTGGTATTCATGTGACCGCCGGTCAGCTGACCGACAGTCACATGACCTCCTCCACCAGCCAGACGGGTCACTGTCCCGATGGTCGGCATGCCGACCAACAGGGACTATTTCCACTCGTGGGTGTCCACGTCACCCATAGAGCGGGAATAGAACCCGTGGCGACCGCAGGTCGCCACCGAGCCCGCAGCGTGGCGAGCGCAGCGAGCCCGCAAGGGGCTTGCTGCACTCGCCCCTCCCCGCCTGGATCCCGGCGTCGGTAAGTTGCCGGGATCCCGGCGTCGGTAAGCTGACCGGCGGTCAGGAGACCTCTGGTCAGCCGTACTACACCCGTATCATACATCTCCCAGTCAGTCCACAGCTCCTATAACCAATAAGGAGCCACACTGGGCTGCATTCACAAACCTTCTGGGTACTCTGGTGGAAAGCCTTACGCCTCTTATGGGACCACCTGTGCCATTACAGCCACAAATTGTTCCTATGGTTAATCCGCCTTGGGCGGAAAATTTGTCTAACCAGTTGCAGCAATTAAATCATTCCTTGGTCAGACAAAAATCTACTCCAGGTCACTCTAGTGTCTCTGGGTCATCTAAGTGGTCTGCTTTCTCCTCACAATCCACATACCTCTCTGATGTTTCCTCTGAAGAGGACGGGGAGCATACTGTCCTGTCAGACACTGAATCAGGTGTTTCTGACAAGGATTCTCCATTGCAAATTGATGACCCTGCCTGCCTGTGGTTGCTATTAAGCAAATCCTACAAATCACTGCTGATGAGGATTCCACTACTGTGGCTAAGAAAACGGACATGTTTAAATGGCAGAAGGTGGTTAAAAATCTATTACCCCATTCTGACCAGTTGGTGGACATCAGGCAGGAGCCCTGGTTTAATCCAGGGAAGAAATTCCCTCTGTCTAAACGGGTATTGGCTCACTATCCTCTCCCTACAGAGTTATGTAACACGTGGGAAAATTCACTGCTGGTGGACTCTTGTCACCCGCCAAGTTGTGTCGTCCACCCTGCCTGTCACCACTGTCACTTCACTGAAGGAACCGACAGATAAGCGCATTGAGGGATGCCTGAAGTCTATTTACTTCCTTACAGGTGCTGTACATAGACCCACTATTGCGGCCTCTTGGGCTGCAAAAGGAATTGAAGCATGGGTTCAGGCGTTAGAGGAAGAGCTGCCCCGAGGATATATCTGACAATGACAGACAACCTGTCTCACATTACCACCACCACCTATTACATTAAGGATGCGTCCTCTGAGGTGGGTGTGTTGGCAGCCAAGGCTTCGACTACGTCTGTTCTGGCTCGCCGTATTCTGTGGTTGAAGTCATGGAAGGGGGACCTAGACTCCAAAAAGTCCTTGGAGTTACTCCCCTGTAAGGGGGACATTTTGTTTGGGGAAGACCTGAATAAAATTGTGTCTGAATTGGCAGCTGCTAAGACTGCCTTTCTCCCAAATACTAATCCTTCTGCACAGAAGGCTAAAGGTACTGCTTTTCGTTCCTTTCGGCCTCAAGGGAAAGCAAAAGGTCAGGCATAGCCAAGACAGTCTCATGCTCCCAAAACCACTAAGCCCAAGGCAAAGCAGTCCTGGGCGGCCCATCAGCCTGCTTCTAAACAAGACAAGCCTTCTGTATGACGGGGCGGGCCTCCCCCTGGGGGACTCCAGGGTGGGAGACCAACTTCTGCAGTTTCCCCAGGTCTGGTTAAAGACCACTTCAGATGCATGGGTACGGGAAGTTGTCTCTCACGGGTACGCAGTCTCCTTCAAGAGACGTCCCCCTCGCCGGTTTTGTAGCACGGTTATCCCTTCGGATCCGTTAAAGGCACAAGCTTTACAAAAGGTTGTGAGTTCTCTCCTGAATACAGGAGTGGTAGTGGCGGTTCGTCTGTCCCAGAGAGGCAGAGGTTACTACTCGACCCTGTTTCTAGTTCCGAAACCCAATGGGTCTTTCCGGCCTATACTCAACCTCAAATCACTGAACAAGTTTGTGAGAGTGTTCAAGTTCCGTATGGAAACACTGCGCTCAATTATATGGAACTCTGACACTATATGCTATCCCTGAATATACAAGATGCGTACCTGCATATACCTATTGCCATGCTGCATCAGCAGTATCTGCAGTTTGCTATTGGCAACCTCCACTATCAATTCCAGGCTCTGCCATTTGGACTGGCTACAGCTCCTTGGATCTTCACCAAGGTCATGGCCGTATTGACAGCCCATCTCCGTCGCCAGGGAGTCAGGATCCTGCCGTATCTGGACGACTTGCTGATTCTGGCAAACTCCCACGATGACCTCCTCAGTCATCTACAACTGACAGTAGGCTTCCTACAAGCCCACGGGTGGCTCATCAATTGGATGAAATCCTCGCTGGTCCCAGCTCAGAGCATGGTGCACCTGGGGGCACTCCTGGACACACACAGTCAACAACTGGCTCTGTCTCCAGAAAAAGTCCTGAGATTTCAAGACAGAATAAGATGCTTCCTTTGTCGCCCCAGTGTGTCGATACACTCAGCGATGCAAGTACTTGGCCTGATGGTGTCAGCATTCAACATGGTAGAGTATGCTCAATTTCATTCTCACCCTCTGCAGAGGTTAATCCTTTCCAAGCGGGATGGCCTACCTCATTGGATCAGATCTCACATGATCACTTTGACTCCAGAGGTTCGCCTGTCGCTGACCTGGTGGCTACAGGACCAGCAATTGAGAAGGGGCTGCCCCTCCTGGATCCCCGACTGGGTCCTGCTGACAACGGATGCCAGTCTGAGGGGATGGGGTGCGGTGTTGGAGCAACACTCTTTTCAGGGTTGCTGGACCAAGGAGGAGTTACTCCTCCCAATAAGTATTTTGAAGTTGCGGGCGGTGTTCAATGCATTAACTCTCGCCCTGCCTCTGGTACAGAACAGGCCAGTTCAAGTACGGTCACACAATGGGGGTCATTCCGAGTTATTCGCCCGTTGACGATTTTTGCAACGGAGCGATTAAGGCAAAAATGCGCATGCGCATGGTACGCAGTGCGCATGCGCTAAGTATTTTAGCACAAAACTTAGTAGATTTACTCACGTCCGATCGAAGAATTTTCATCGTTGAAGTGATTGGAGTGTGAGTGACAGGAAGTGGGTGTTTCTGGGCGGAAACTGACCGTTTTCTGGGAGTGTGCGGAAAAACGCAGGCGTGCCAGGATAAAACGCGTGAGTGTCTGGAGAAACGGGGGAGTGGCTGGCCGAACGCAGGGCGTGTTTGTGACGTCAAACCAGGAACGAAACGGGCTTATCTGATCGCAGTGTAGGAGTAAGTCTCGAGCTACTCAGAAACTGCTAAGAATTTTCTATTCGCAATTCTGCCAATCATTCATTCGCTATTCTGCTAAGCTAAGATACACTCCCAGAGGGCGGCGGCCTAGCGTGTGCAATGCTGCTAAAATCTGCTAGCGAGCGAACAACTCGGAATGAGGGCCAATGTCACTACGGTGGCATACATAAACCATCAAGGCGGCACTCGAAGCCGCATGGCTATGATGGAGTGTCAAAAATCCTTCGTTGGGCGGAACTCCATCTGCCAGCAATATCGGCAGTGTTCATTCCGGGCTTCCTCAGTCGCCAGGACGTGCACACCGGCGAGTGGAGTCTTCATCCAGAAGTCTTTCAACTCCTAGTGGACAAGTGGGGCCTACCAGATGTAGACTTAATGGCGTCTTGACACAATCACAAGGTTCCGGTCTTAGGATCAAGGATCAGGGATCCTCAAGCAGTGTTCGTGGACGTACTGGCAATTCCATGGAAATTTCGGCTGCCATATGTGTTCCCTCTAGGGTTACTCCTGCCCAGGGTCCTGCGGAAGTTCAAACATGAAGGAGGATTTCTACTTCTAGTCGCTCCAGCGTGGCCCAGACGGCATTGGTTCTCAGACCTGCAGGGTTTATCGACAGAGTGTCCTCTTCTACTTCCTCAGCTCCCAGACCTCCTCATACAGGGCCCTTGTCTTTATCTGGACCTGGCCAGGCTGACTTTGATGGCGTGGCTCTTGACGCATCACCCCTGAGAGCCAAAGTATTCTCTGAGGCGGTCATCCAAACTATGTTGAAAGCCCGCAAACCGGCATCTGCTCGGAATTATTACAGGGTCTGGAATTCTTACGTCACTTGGTGTGCTGATAAGAATTATGATGCATACAGATTCAGAACTTCCAGAATTCTGGCTTTTCTGCAAAGAGGCCTGGACTTAGGCCTTCGTCTGACCTCCCTCAAGGTTCACATATCTGCTTTGTCGGTATGGTTTCAGAGAAAAATTGCATCTATACCTGACGTTCATACATTCACTAAGGGTGTCTTAAGGATTCAGCCTCCATATGTCCCTCCGGAGGCTCCATGGGATCTGTCGGTTGTCCTGAATGCCCTGCAAGAGTCTCCATTTGAACCTCTTGAGACGGTGGACCTTAAATGGCTCACGGCCAAGGTCTTGTTTTTACTGACTATTGCTTCTGCTAGAAGGGTGTCGGACTTAGGCGCATTGTCCTGTCATTCAACCTTTCTAATATTTCATTGTGACCGGGCAGTTCTTAGAACTCGCCCAGGTTATTTACCTAAGGTGGTGTAATCTTTTCACCATAACCAAGAAATTGTGGTTCCTGCCTTTATCTATGCTGATTTGTCCTCCAAAGAGCGGTCTTTGGATGTATTACGAGCTCTCCGTATATATATGGAGAGGACTGCCTCTATCAGGAGGTCAGATTCCCTTTTTGTTTTGTTTGTTTTTCACAAACGTGGCTGGCCTGCGAATAAGCAAACCTTGGCCAGATGGATTAGAATGGTGATTGCACAAGCTTATGCGCAGGCTGGTCTCCCATCTCCTGCTGCTATTAATGCCCATTCTACTCGTTGGACCTTCTTGGGCGGCCCGCCGTGGCGCGTTCGCAGAACAATTGTTACAGCTACTTGGTTCTCTGTGAACATGTTTATTAGGTTCTGTGGGGGTAATTCAGAGTTGATTGCAGAAGCAAATTTGTTAGCAGTTGGGCAAAACCATGTGCACTGCAGGGGGGGCAGATATAACATGTGCAGAAAGAGTTAGATTTGGGTGGGGTATGTTTAAACTGAAATCTAAATTGCAGTGTAAAAATAAAGCAACAAGTATTTACCCTGCACAGAAACAATATAACTGTTATGCACACCAGTGCCTGCAGGAAAGTACTGGTGTCAGAACTGTTATGCACTCCAGTGTCTGCAGGAATGTACTGGTGTTTGAACTGTTATGCAAAACAGATGGACTCACAGACAAACTGGGGGATATGACATAACGTACACAGAAGGTGATAGGGTAACAAAATACACACAAAGTGAACAGAGAAGCCCAGAGGCTAAGGAACTGGGTATCTCCCTTGTATTAGAACTGCTCAGATGGAAAAGCAAGATGTTGTGTTTTAATACGTAGAGAACCCGAAATGCTGTTGCTAAGGGCAACAGCAAAACCCTAAAGGGTTACCAACGGGTGTGGCAGTAAACTCCTTGGTCAGAGATGGAATGATAGACACAAGGAGAATCTCCACAATCCTAATTCTCACTTGCAGTGCACAGGTTTTAGCTTACTGCCACTAAACTGACCCCTGACACCTAGCACAGTGAGACAGGATTAGACAGGCAAGTCTTAGAATACAGCCGCAAACTTGCTAAGTTCACAGAGTAGTAACAGAACCCCAGCAAGCTAAACGACTGACTCCAGTCTTACTGCTAGGTCTGGATTGGCAGAGTGTAATACCAAATCCCCAGGCCTATTTGCAGTAAGCAACAAACAAATACAAAGCTACACAGTACTGGCTAACTTTCATGAACTGACTAACCAACAAAGATTCAGCAGCATCTGCTTACCCTGAAAAGAGGCCTTATAAAGCAGGTGCTGTCCACGCCCCACTCAGACCTCACAGACTGTGAGCACAAAAACCAGCACCGGATCCCCTGCCGTGCACAGAGCCTATAACCACTGCACAGCAAAAGACCCGAACCGGAGTATCAGCTGCGCTCAGGTTACTCCACTAGCACTTGTCTCCCGGTTGCCATGACGACGTGGCAGCACAGGGCAGGAGACCCTAACAATAACCCACCCAAATCTAACTCTTTCTGCAAATGTTATATCTGCCCCCCCCCCCCCCCCTCAGTGCACATGGTTTTGCCCAACTGCTAACAAATGTGCTGCTGCGATCAACTCTGAATTACCCCCTGTGCCTTTGATACTTCCGCCTACCAGGATGCTTCCTTTGGACGCAGGGTTCTCATACCCGCTAAGAAGCGTCCGCTTCCTTGAGGAACTGCTTTAGAACATACCCAATGTTTCCCTGTGGAAACCAGTGTAACCTGCTGCAGAAAAGGAGAGTTATGGTAGACTTACCATTATTAACTCTCTTTCTACGAGGTACATTGGGTTCCACAAGGCGCCCATCCCGACGCACCTAGCTTCTATGGGTTTGTATGGCATTAGCCACTGGTCCCTTCTTCTGTCGTGAGAATGTGGTTCTATGTGACTAACATCAACATTTTCTCTTACCTGCCCCTGCATTGGACTGGTTAATGAAACTGAGGTCACAGTGCCTGGAGGCGGGGGTTATAGAGGAGGCCCCTATGCATCCTGGGACAGTTTAAAGCTTTAGCCTGTTGGTGCCTCTGGATCAAGATCCACTCTACCCCCCCCCCTTATGTTTCCCTGTGGAACCCAATGTATCACAAAATGAGAGTTAGCAATGGGAAGTCTACCATAACTTTCCTTTTATCTTTGAATCCAGCAAATTACAAAGATAACTGACATATGAGTCACCATAGATGTTAGGAAACCATCAACAGAAAACTATTAATGAGCATCACTAGGGGGTGACCATCGTTAGTCTTGCAATCAATGGCAGACCGGGAGATGAATTTATCTTGCCATTGGCACTGGGAGAACAGTGCTTAGTTCCAACCCCAGTTGCCCAATGGCAGAGCTCTGATGGTTTTACCACAATCAAACTGGGAGATGTGTTTTTTTTTTCCAAGCCTGATTCTGAGGAGTGCCCATCTAATGCACCTAGTGATGGGTGAAACAGATCAGTACCTTGCCATGTGGGCCCAGGCAAGATATTTGTCTGACACCCCTCCTGTCCACACAATAGATTTCAGGTAATCTGAAAATGAAAGCAAATCTTAGGATTGGGGGCGGACTTGCTGATGTCTTCCAATCAAGACTTGATATATAGTCCTCCAACCCCAGGGATACAGGCAACTATCCCTATGTGATGGGATGGCCCGACTACGTATCAGTGGCCGTCTTGTGGTAAATGCTTGAGGTGAAGCATTATGGAGGGTAGCACAGTAGCGGACCCCACATTCCATGGCGGTTGAAAGGCAGGCCCCCTAGGTCCCACCTCTAAATATTCCTGAGCTGTGTTTCCTTGTGGCTGGACTATTGTTCCTGATGCTAAGGAGGACTGCCTAAAGGTTTATTTCTCATACGTCCTAGAGGATGCTGGGGTCCTCTTCAGTACCATGCGGTATAGACGGTTCCGCAGGAGCCATGGGCACTTTAAGACTTTTCTAGAGTGTGAACTGGCTCCTCCCTCTATGCCCCTCCTCCAGACCTCAGTTTAGAAAATGTGCCCAGGCAGACTGGTTGCACTCCAGTGGAGCTCTACTGAGTTTCACTGAAAAGACTTTATGTTAGGTTTTTTATTTTCAGGGAGACTGCTGGCAACAGTCTCCCTGCTTCGTGGGACTTAGGGGGAAGAAGTAGGAACCAACTTCCTAAATAGTTTCATGGCTCTGCTTCTTGCTGGCAGGACACCATTAGCTCCTGAAGGGTACTGAACACTAGCTGCGACTATGCGCTCACTCCCACAGCACGCCATCACCCCCCTAACAGAGCCAGAAGTCAGAAGACGCGTGAGTATTATTACCGGAGATCTGCAAGAGGAACCTCTGGTCTACGTGACGGCTCAAGGTACCGCACAGCGAGCGGGAACGCTGCGCGGACATGCTACCCATACACAGCGCACAGCAGGGTGCAGGGCGCGGGGGGGGGGGCACCCTGGGCAGCATAAAAACCTACTCTTACACTGGCAAAAGTAGCATATTATGCCGTGGCACAATCCTACACCCCCGCCAGTATAAGTATTACCTCATGTTTGCTGAGGAAGAACGCGCCATTGCAGGGGACGGGGCTTCTTCCTCAGGCAGCCAGCACACTGCTCAGCGCCATTTTCTTCCAGCAAGGGAAGAAACGCTGATCCTCCTCTCAACTTATGATTTTAGAATCAGAGTGAAAAAAGGGAGGGAAAGTGTATATTGTGGTATTATAACCTATTATTGACAATATATATAGAGCGGAAAGTCTCTGTGTACAAAGTACACGACACAGGGATTTTTTATGTAAGCGCTGAGTTGTGGACTGGCAATGTTTTTCCTGTGTCCCTCTGACATATTTTACTGTGGAACTGTCCCCTATAAGCCCCGGTGTGTCTGTGGTGTGATTGTGCCTCTGTGGGAGCCATGTTAGGGACACAGAGTTGTAATGTGACACCAAGAGCCTGACTGGGTGAAAGAATTACGTGATAGTGTGAATCATATCAGTAAGAGATTGGATAAGTCTGAGTCTCATGCAGAAAACTGAAAATAATCTGTTGAAGATGTGATTGTTAATAGTTCTGCCTTTCATCCACAGGGGACCCCTCTGGGTCACATAAACTTTTGCACAAGTAGTATGAACTGATACCGACACGGACGCTGATTCCTGTGTCGACACTAGTGATTCCAGGGGAATAGGTCCTAAGTTAGCTAAAAACATTCAAAACATGTTTTTAGCTATAAAGGAGGTATTAGAAGTTACGGGGCCCCCTCCTTTACCACAGGAGCAGGCTTACTTTAGTAAAGAAGTAATGTAACTTTCCCTCCACCTCATCAGCTGAACAGTCTCTTGGAGGGAGTCTGGTTTAACCCGAAAATAATTTTCAGATTCCCAAAAGAAGTCAGGCAGCTTAGCTTTTTCCATGCAGAGGACAGGAAAAGGTAGGAGTCACCCCCCATTTTAGACAGTGCCCTGTCACGGTTAAAGGAAAAAGGTGTTTCTCATACGTCCTAGAGGATGCTGGGGACTCCGTAAGGACCATGGGGTATAGACGGGATCTGCAGGAGACATGGGCACACTATAAGACTTTGAATGGGTGTGAACTGGCTCCTCTCTCTATGCCCCTCCTCCAGACCTCAGTTAGACTGTGTCCAGGAGTGACTGGACACACTCTAGGGGAGCTCTACTGAGTTTCTCTGAAAGACTTTATGTTAGGTTTTTTATTTTCAGGGAGACCTGCTGGCTACAGGCTCCCTGCATCGTGGGAGTGAGGGGAGAGAAGTCAGACCTACTTCTGCTTAGTTCAAGGGCTCTGCTTCTTAGGCTACTGGACACCATTAGCTCCAAAGGGTTCGATCACTTGGTTCGCCTAGCTGCTTGTTCCCGGAGCCGCGTCGTCACCCCCCTCACAGAAGCCAGAAGAAAGAAGCCGGGTGAGTATGTGAAGAACAGAAGACTTCAGTGACGGCAGAAGACTTCAGTAACGGAGGTACAGCGCGGCGGTCGCGCTGTGCTCCATGCTCCCACACACCAACGGCACTCACAGGGTGCAGGGCGCTGGGGGGGAGCGACCTGGGCAGCGAGTTACTGAGGTTCAAATCTGCTGGAGGAGATGCATATTAGGTGCCTGGGCACCGTGTACGATCCCCCGCCAGTATAAACCAGCGGCCACGCTGCGCGCCATTGCTCACTCGCACAGCGCTTTGCAAGGGTGCAGGGCGCAGGGGGAAGGCGCCCAGGGCAGCATTATAAACCTCTTTGTGGGTGTGATAAAACGTGTATACAGTGCGTGTGCACTGTATACGGCCATCCGCCAGCATACGAAAGTATTTTAATATAGGGGCTGAAGCGCGCCGAGTAGGGGTGGGGCTTAGCCCTCACACAAAGATGAAGCGCCATTTTCTCCATGTCCCCGCCAAAAGCATCTATATAGTGCACATGAGGGGGGGCACAGTGTGTTAGTGCTATATGAAAGGAAATATGGCACTATGTTAGATAATGGGCATGTAATCATTATTTCTCTGACGTCCTAGTGGATGCTGGGGACTCCGAAAGGACCATGGGGAATAGCGGCTCCGCAGGAGACTGGGCACAAAAGTAAAAGCTTTAGGACTACCTGGTGTGCACTGGCTCCTCCCCCTATGACCCTCCTCCAAGCCTCAGTTAGATTTTTGTGCCCGAACGAGAAGGGTGCTCACTAGGTGGCTCTCCTGAGCTGCTTAGTAAAAAGTTTAAGTATAGGTTTTTTATTTTCAGTGAATCCTGCTGGCAACAGGTTCACTGCACCGAGGGACTAAGGGGAGAAGAAGCGAACTCACCTGCGTGCAGAGTGGATTGGGCTTCTTAGGCTACTGGACATTAGCTCCAGAGGGACGATCACAGGCCCAGCCATGGATGGGTCCCAGAGCCGCGCCGCCGGTTCCCTTACAGAGCCAGAAGACTGAAGAGGTCCGGAAAATCGGCGGCAGAAGACGTCCTGTCTTCAATAAGGTAGCGCACAGCACCGCAGCTGTGCGCCATTGCTCTCAGCACACTTCACACTCCGGTCACTGAGGGTGCAGGGCGCTGGGGGGGGGGCGCCCTGAGACGCAATAAAAACACCTTATATGGCAAAAAATACATCACATATAGCTCCTGGGCTATATGGATGCATTTAACCCCTGCCTATTTTTCCTTAAAAAAGCTGGAGAAAGGCCGCCGAGAAGGGGGCGGAGCCTATCTCCTCAGCACACTGGCGCCATTTTTCCTCACAGCTCCGTTGCAGGGAAGCTCCCTGACTCTCCCCTGCAGTCCTGCACTACAGAAACAGGGTAAAACAAGAGAGGGGGGGCACTAATTTGGCAGATAAATCTATACAGCAGCTATATAAGGGAAAAACACTTATATAAGGTTATCCCTGTATATGTATAGCGCTCTGGTGTGTGCTGGCAAACTCTCCCTCTGTCTCCCCAAAGGGCTAGTGGGGTCCTGTCCTCTATCAGAGCATTCCCTGTGTGTGTGCTGTGTGTCGGTACGTTGTGTCGACATGTATGAGGAGGAAAATGGTATGGAGGCGGAGCAATTGCCTGTAATAGTGATGTCACCCCCTAGGGAGTCGACACCTGACTGGATGGTCTTATGGAAGGAATTACGTGATAGTGTCAGCACTTTACAAAAGACTGTTGACGACATGAGACAGCCGGCAAATCAGTTATTACCTGTACAGGCGTCTCAAACACCGTCAGGGGCTCTAAAGCGCCCGTTACCTCAGATGGTCGACACAGACCCAGACACGGACACTGACTCCAGTGTCGACGGTGAGGAAACAAACGTATTTTCCAGTAGGGCCACACGTTACATGATCACGGCAATGAAGGAGGTTTTGAACATTTCTGATACTACAAGTACCACAAAAAAGGGTATTATGTGGGGTGTGAAAAAACTACCCGTAGTTTTTCCTGAATCAGATGAATTAAATGAGGTGTGTGATGAAGCGTGGGTTTCCCCCGATAAAAAACTGCTAATTTCTAAAAAATTATTGGCATTATACCCTTTCCCGCCAGAGGTTAGGGCGCGTTGGGAAACACCCCCTAGGGTAGATAAGGCGCTCACACGCTTATCAAAACAAGTGGCGTTACCGTCTCCTGATACGGCCGCCCTCAAGGAACCAGCTGATAGGAAGCTGGAAAATCTCCTAAAAAGTATATACACACATACTGGTATTATACTGCGACCAGCAATCGCCTCAGCCTGGATGTGCAGTGCTGGGGTGGCTTGGTCGGATTCCCTGACTGAAAATATTGATACCCTGGACAGGGACAGTATATTATTGACTATAGAGCATTTAAAGGATGCATTTCTATATATGCGAGATGCACAGAGGGATATTTGCACTCTGGCATCAAGAGTAAGTGCGCTGTCCATTTCTGCCAGAAGAGGGTTATGGACGCGACAGTGGTCAGGTGATGCGGATTCCAAACGGCATATGGAAGTATTGCCGTATAAAGGGGAGGAGTTATTTGGGGTCGGTATATCGGACCTGGTGGCCACGGCAACGGCTGGGAAATCCACCTTTTTACCCCAGGTCACCTCTCAGCAGAAAAAGACACCGTCTTTTCAGGCTCAGTCCTTTCGTCCCCATAAGGGCAAGCGGGCAAAAGGCCACTCATATCTGCCCCGGGGCAGAGGAAGGGGAAAAAGACTGCAGCAGGCAGCCTCTTCCCAGGAACAGAAGCCCTCCCCCGCTTCTGCCAAGTCCTCAGCAAGACGCTGGGGCCTTACAAGCGGACTCAGGCACGGTGGGGGCCGTCTCAAGATTTTCAGCGCGCAGTGGGCTCACTCGCAAGTGGACCCCTGGATCCTGCAGGTAGTATATCAGGGGTACAAATTGGAATTCGAGACGTCTCCCCCTCGCCGGTTCCTGAAGTCTGCTTTACCAACGTCTCCCTCCGACAGGGAGGCGGTATTGGAAGCCATTCACAAGCTGTATTCCCAGCAGGTGATAATCAAGGTACCCCTCCTACAACAGGGAAAGGGGTATTATTCCACGCTGTTTGTGGTACCGAAGCCGGACGGCTCGGTGAGACCTATTTTAAATCTGAAATCCTTGAACACTTACATACAAAGGTTCAAATTCAAGATGGAGTCACTCAGAGCAGTGATAGCGAACCTGGAAGAAGGGGACTATATGGTGTCTCTGGACATCAAGGATGCTTACCTCCATGTCCCAATTTGCCCTTCTCACCAAGGGTACCTCAGGTTTGTGGTACCGAACTGTCACTATCAGTTTCAGACGCTGCCGTTTGGATTGTCCACGGCACCCCGGGTCTTTACCAAGGTAATGGCCGAAATTATGATTCTTCTTCGAAGAAAAGGCGTCTTAATTATCCCTTACTTGGACGATCTCCTGATAAGGGCAAGGTCCAGAGAACAGTTAGAGGTCGGAGTAGCACTATCTCAAGTAGTACTACGACAGCACGGATGGATTCTAAATATTCCAAAATCGCAGCTGATTCCGACGACACGTCTGCTGTTCCTAGGGATGATTCTGGACACAGTCCAGAAAAAGGTGTTTCTCCCGGAGGAGAAAGCCAGGGAGTTATCCGACCTAGTCAGGAACCTCCTAAAACCAGGCCAAGTGTCAGTGCATCAATGCACAAGGGTCCTGGGAAAAATGGTGGCTTCTTACGAAGCGATTCCATTCGGCAGATTCCACGCAAGAACTTTTCAGTGGGATCTGCTGGACAAATGGTCCGGATCGCATCTTCAAATGCATCAGCGGATAACCCTGTCTCCAAGGACAAGGGTGTCTCTCCTGTGGTGGTTACAGAGTGCTCATCTTCTAGAGGGCCGCAGGTTCGGCATTCAGGACTGGGTCCTGGTGACCACGGATGCCAGCCTGAGAGGCTGGGGAGCAGTCACACAGGGAAAAAATTTCCAGGGCTTGTGGTCAAGCATGGAAACGTCACTTCACATAAATATCCTGGAACTAAGGGCCATTTACAATGCCCTAAGTCAGGCAAGGCCTCTGCTTCAGGGTCAGCCGGTGTTGATCCAGTCGGACAACATCACGGCAGTCGCCCACGTAAACAGACAGGGCGGCACAAGAAGCAGGAGGGCAATGACGGAAGTTGCAAGGATTCTTCGCTGGGCGGAAAATCATGTGATAGCACTGTCAGCAGTGTTCATTCCGGGAGTGGACAACTGGGAAGCAGACTTCCTCAGCAGACATGACCTCCACCCCGGGGGAGTGGGGACTTCCCCCAGAAGTCTTCCACATGATTGTGAACCGTTGGGAAAAACCAAAGGTGGACATGATGGCGTCCCGCCTCAACAAAAAACTGGACAGATATTGCGCCAGGTCAAGGGACCCTCAGGCAATAGCTGTGGACGCTCTGGTAACACCGTGGGTGTACCAGTCAGTGTATGTCTTCCCTCCTCTGCCTCTCATACCCAAGATACTGAGAATCATAAGAAGGAGAGGAGTAAGGACTATACTCGTGGCTCCGGATTGGCCAAGAAGGACTTGGTACCCGGAACTTCAAGAGATGCTCACGGAAGACCCGTGGCCTCTACCTCTAAGAAAGGACCTGCTCCAGCAGGGACCCTGTCTGTTCCAAGACTTACCGCGGCTGCGTTTGACGGCATGGCGGTTGAACGCCGGATCCTGAAGGAAAAAGGCATTCCGGATGAAGTCATCCCTACCCTGATCAAAGCCAGGAAGGATGTAACTGTGCAACATTATCACCGTATTTGGCGTAAATATGTTGCGTGGTGTGAGGCCAGGAAGGCCCCTACAGAGGAATTTCAACTGGGTCGTTTCCTGCATTTCCTGCAAACAGGACTGTCTATGGGCCTAAAATTAGGGTCCATTAAGGTTCAAATTTCGGCCCTGTCGATATTCTTCCAAAAAGAACTAGCTTCAGTTCCTGAAGTTCAGACGTTTGTCAAGGGGGTACTGCATATACAGCCTCCTTTTGTGCCTCCAGTGGCACCTTGGGATCTCAATGTAGTTTTGGGGTTCCTAAAATCACATTGGTTTGAACCACTCACCACTGTGGACTTAAAATATCTCACATGGAAAGTGGTAATGCTGTTAGCCCTGGCTTCAGCCAGGTGTGTCTCAGAATTGGCGGCTTTATCCTAAAAAAGCCCTTACCTAATTTTTCATACGGACAGGGCAGAATTGAGGACTCGTCCTCAATTTCTCCCTAAGGTGGTTTCAGCGTTTCACTTAAACCAGCCTATTGTGGTACCTGCGGCTACTAGGGACTTGGAGGATTCCAAGTTGCTGGACGTAGTCAGGGCCCTGAAAATATATGTTTCCAGGACGGCTGGAGTCAGAAAATCTGACTCGCTGTTTATCCTGTATGCACCCAACAAGCTGGGTGCTCCTGCTTCTAAGCAGACTATTGCTCGTTGGATTTGTAGTACAATTCAGCTTGCACATTCTGTGGCAGGCCTGCCACAGCCAAAATCTGTAAAAGCCCATTCCACACGGAAAGTGGGCTCATCTTGGGCGGCTGCCCGAGGGGTCTCGGCTTTACAACTTTGCCGAGCAGCTACTTGGTCAGGGGCAAACACGTTTGCTAAATTCTACAAATTTGATACCCTGGCTGAGGAGGACCTGGAGTTCTCTCATTCGGTGCTGCAGAGTCATCCGCACTCTCCCGCCCGTTTGGGAGCTTTGGTATAATCCCCATGGTCCTTTCGGAGTCCCCAGCATCCACTAGGACGTCAGAGAAAATAAGAATTTACTTACCGATAATTCTATTTCTCATAGTCCGTAGTGGATGCTGGGCGCCCATCCCAAGTGCGGATTGTCTGCAATACTTGTACATAGTTATTGTTACAAAAATCGGGTTATTATTTGTTGTGAGCCATCTTTTCAGAGGCTCCTCTGTTATCATGCTGTTAACTGGGTTCAGATCACAAGTTGTACGGTGTGATTGGTGTGGCTGGTATGAGTCTTACCCGGGATTCAAAATCCTTCCTTATTGTGTACGCTCGTCCGGGCACAGTATCCTAACTGAGGCTTGGAGGAGGGTCATAGGGGGAGGAGCCAGTGCACACCAGGTAGTCCTAAAGCTTTTACTTTTGTGCCCAGTCTCCTGCGGAGCCGCTATTCCCCATGGTCCTTTCGGAGTCCCCAGCATCCACTACGGACTATGAGAAATAGAATTATCGGTAAGTAAATTCTTATTTTGTGTGTATATATCTCTGTGTATTCCCTGTCAGATATACCCACTTTAGCTTTTTAGTCAACATGTGTCGACATGCGTGAGTGTTCTGTCACAAATAGCTGTGGGGATCACTGTCGGCTTCGCCAACACCTGTTGGTGCTTGATTCGGTAGATGCAGTATCAGCAGGTCGGTAGTTATATGCTTGTTAAAAGTAAACACTGTTTGGGAGACACAGTAGCATGTGGTTGGTCCTGTCGGCACCGACGGTTATTACTGGGTGTAAATTAACATGCTGTAACTGCCTTATACCTGTATATATTTATATGTATATGTATGGTACGGTTTCATGGGCCTGTAGCTCGAGCACAGACATGGTAGTATGTGTGGGGGAGTGTTATTAAAATTATTTATGTATACTTCCCTCGGACCCCTCGGGGTCGCAAGAATGTTATTTTGCCTGGTACTACTCCCTGCTGTCGACGAATACTAGGTTTTCTGTCGACCATAAGGTTTCCTGTTAGATCCACAACTGGGGCATTCAGTACATGGCCATACACATTCAGAACACATTAATGTCACTACGGACCAGACGGTTCCGGACAATCCGCTTATATGTATGTTATATATATATATATATATATATATATATATAAAAGATATGTGTGTATTTGTGTATTACGTTATGTATATTCATATTATGATTTATAATGAATGCTGAAGTAAAAGTATTCCTTCTCATGTGATGGTCGCTCTGTTGATAAAGCTCTAGGTCGGCTGTGATGAGTTGGTCTCAGATCCTCACATGGAGGGGGTAATTCCAAGTTGATCGCAGCAGGACATTTTTTAGCAGTTGGGCAAAACCATGTGCACTGCAGGAGGGGCAGATATAACATGTGCAGAGAGAGTTAGATTTGGGTGGGGTGTGTTCAAACTGAAATCTAAATTGCAGTGAAAAATAAAGCAGCCAGTATTTACCCTGCACAGAAACAAAATAACCCACCCAAATTTAACTCTCTCTGCAAATGTTATATCTGCCCCCCCCTGCAGTGCACATGGTTTTGCCCAACTGCTAAAAAAATTCCTGCTGTGATCATTTTGGAATTACCCCCGGAGTCCGAAGGTTTATTCTTTTCACGCCGTGGATAGAATACTGTGAAAGTCAACTCCTGGTCGACACGGGGCCCTGTCACAAAGGATCATACACAGGAAGCTAAGTGATATTTTATTTCTATGCTTTGGAGTTATTTGCATTACATGCACATGGGGGAGTGTTTATATTCGGAAAGGCATCCGATAGTATTACCCTAAAAAGAGATGGGATGTTTCTTCTCTATAACATTGCGGCAGGCTACCGTGCGAACACAGGAGGTGTGGCCGGGGAAATGCTGAGGCTGACTCCGAGAGATATGCCTCTGTTCAGTCAGTCTCGGCGGATACTGCTGGTAAATCTAACTTCGTGAGTTAGACTCCTTCACAACGGTTGGTGACACATTCTGTTGTGGGCTACAATCATTTTCACCGGTTCGAGACCGTTCTTTTTTCTCTTTCGGTGCAGATAGTGGAAGGTGAAAAGGTAAAAGTTCTGCAGCCTTGTTAGGCTCGCAGAAGTGGATGTCGTTTTCTGTTTCTGCCACATCCACCGCATGTCGCTGGGTCTATCTGGCTGGAGCCTACTCCGGTGGGAGCTCGTCTACTACTTATCAATCAGTCCGGGAATGGACTAGGACCTGTGAGTTAAGTATAGAATACAAAGGGGGATGTTTCATCTCACTGATTTTTCAAATCGATCTTGCCGTTTCCCCTCTGGAAGGGGAGGTAGTACGCGACGCCATACCAGTGTTGCATCAGGTTCAGGGCGTTGTCCTGCTGTCCCTGTAAAAAAAAAAAAAAAAAAAAAAAAAAAAAGATTTATCTTTACGTGGTTGACCTACAGGATGGATTCTCTCAGACCAGAGAGCTCCAGCACGTAAAGGTAGAAAAGGGGTTAAATGCGTGTTTCTCCACATTCGGCTTACCTGGGTTGATATCCAGGATTGTCTTTGCCATTTCACCAGAGTGATGGCAGGATGATGGGTTTTTTCAATAATAAGAGCTATTGTCATTCTGTACTGAGACGCTCTCCTGATTAAGGCGAGGTCAAGAAACAAGTGGTGTAAATTGTTGTTTCTCTCTGACTGTTCTTCAACACAGGGAATGGCTGTTGTTCCCAACGACGCAGATGTCGGAGTTGGGTATCAGAGTAGTTACTGAACGGTTGAAGTTCTGTGTTTTCCTGTGGAAAGAGGTCTGAGGATCCAGAGTCGAATCAGATTTGCAGTGACAATCCATCAATATGTTCTGTTGATGAAGAAGATGGTGCAGCCTAAGAGGCTTTTCAGTGAGTAGGTCAAATGCCAGAGTGGTTTTCACGGGGCCAGTTGGAAATGTGGTCCGGGTCTCACCTGCACATGCGCCAGAATATAATCCTAATGGCCAGGATATCGCTCCTGTGGTGTCTGCTCAGTTCTCACCTCCTAGAGGGAAGAAGGTTCGAATCCAGGATGAGATCCTGGTGTCCGTGCATGCAGATCTCCGAGACTGGGGAGCAGTCCTTGCAAGGGAAGTTTTTCCAGAGGAAAAGGTCTAGCTGGGAAGCTTGTCTGCAATAAGCTTTCTTGAATTAAGAGCTATTTTCAGTGAACATATGCTTCGTGATCTGCCCGTGTTAATTCTGTCGGACGACTTGACAGCAGTGGTGTAAGTAAGTCGCTAGGGCGGAACAAGGAGCAAAGCGGCAATGGCAGAAGCCGAGAAAGTTTTCCGCTGGGTGGAAAGACTGGTAAACGCTATATGAGCAGTCTTCGTTCCGGATGTGAACGACGGAGAAATAGATTCCTCTGCAGACGCGATCTCCATCCGGGAGAAATATAGTCGTCATCGAGAAGTTTCACTGAAGCGACAAGTCTTTGAGGAGTGCCTCAATTGGACATGTTGGCGTCTCGCCTCAACAAGAGATCTCAGGGATATTGTTCCAGGTCAGGGGACACTCAAGCTATAGCAGTGGATGTCCTCGGGACACCTTGGGTGTTTTCAGTCGGTCTATGTGTCCCCTCCGTTTTCACTCTTCTGTAGGTGATAAATGTAAGAACAACAAAGGTTCAGGCGATCCTCATTGTTCCGGTCTAAACAAGGAGGGCTTGGTATCCAGTTCTTCAAGATTTACTCATAGAAGATCCCTGGGCGCTTCCTCTACGTGAGGAACTGTTACAGCAAGATCCAGGCGTGTATCAAGACTTACCGCGGCTGCTTTTGACGGCGTGGCGGTTGAACGCCATATCCTAGCCAGAAAGGGTATTCCCAGTGAAGTCATTTCCACTCTTCTTCAGGCTAGAAAAGAAATAACGGCAAAGCCCTACCACTGTGTTTGGAGAAAATATGTGTCTTGGTGTGATCCAAGAAGGCTACTATGGAAGCTTCAGCTGGGTCATTCTTCTCCATTCTTTGCAAGCAGGTGTGGGTGAAGGCCTAAAGTTAGGCTCCATTCAAGTGCGGTTTTGGCCTTATAAATTTTCTTTCAAGAAAGAATTGGCGACCTTTCCAGAAGTTCGGACCTTCGTGAAAAGAGTACTGCACATCCAACCTCCATTTGTGCCCCCATTGGCACCGTGGGACCTTGACGTGGTGTTGCGTTTTCTTGTGTCACAATGATTGGAACCTTTATGAAAGGTTGTGTTAAATTTCTCTCTTGGAGAGTGGTCATGCTTTTGGCTTTGGCGTCCGCAAGGCGGGTGTCGGAAGTAGCGGCTGGGTCTCACAAGAGCCACTGTTTGATCTTCCAGGTGGATAGAGCGGAATTGAGAACTCGGATAATAGTTCTGCCAAAAGTGGTTTCGGTGTTTCGCAGAAACCAGCCTATTTGATGCCTGTGGTTACTTAAGTATTAGCTGATTCAAAGTCTCTCGATGTAGCCAGGATTTTGAATATTTATGTCGCCAATTTGGCTCAGATTGGGGAAACAGAAGCTCTGTTTGTCCGGTATGCTCCCAGCGTGATTGGGGCGCCTGCGTTTCTGCAGTCGGTTACACGCTAGAGCTGTGATCCGGTTCTGCGTGCTCGTTCTACGGCTGGATTGCCGTTACCGAATTTGGTGGTCACCCATTCTACTAGGAAGGTGGGCTCTTCTTGGGCGGATGTCCGAGGAGTCTCGGCGGTTCAACGTTGCCGAGCGGATACTTGGTCGGGTTCAAACACTTTTGCTAAGCTCTACAAGTTTGATACCCTGGCTGATGGGGACCTCATGTTTGCTCAATCGGTGCTGCAGAGTCATCCGCACTCTCCCGCCCGGTCTGGAGCTTTGGTATAAAACCCATGGTCCTTACGGAGTCCCCAGCATCCTCTAGGACGTATGAGAAAATAGGATTTTAATACCTACCGGTAAATCCTTTTCTCTTAGTCCGTAGAGGATGCTGGGCGCCCGTCCCAGTGCGTACTGTGTCTGCAGTTATTGGTTATGGTTACACTCTTGTGGTGTTTCTTTTCTGTCAGGCTGTTGCTCACGTTGTGCATGCCACGGCATGCGGTGTCTTATTGGTTGTGTTGACACACTGGTTGTGTTACATATTCTCTCAGCATGTGGCTGTGTATTTTTCATGCCGTTGGCTGGTATTCTATTGAATGCCACGTTCTGCGGTATGTTTGTGGTGTGAGCTGGTATGACACTCACCGTGTTTAAACAATAAATTCTTTCCTCGAAATGTCCGTCTCCCTGGGCACAGTTTTCTAATTGAGGTCTGGAGGAGGGCCATAGAGGGAGGAGCCAATTCACACCCATTCAAAGTCTTATAGTGTGCCCATATCTCCTTTGGATCCCGTCTATACCCCATGGTCCTTACGGAGTCCCCAGCATCCTCTACGGACTAAGAGAAAAGGATTTACCGGTAGGTATTAAAATCCTATTTTCTCCCTGCGCCTGGGACGGCTTCACTTAAGGAGCCGGCAGACCGCAAATTGGAGTCTACGTTGTAATCTATTTATGTGGCCAATGGGACACTACTTAGGCCTACCATTGCCTGTGCGTGGGTGAGTGGCGCTATTGAAAAGTGGTCTGAAAACTTGTCATTAGACATTGACACAATAGATAGAGACGAGATACTCCTAACGTTAGGTCATATTAAATGACGCTGCTGCGTACATGCTAGAAACCATGAAAGATATTGGTCTCTTGGGATGAAGAGCCGCTACCACGGCAATCTCAGCACTGAGGGCGTTGTGGATTCGCCAATGGAAGGCTAACGCAGATTCCAAAAGGAATATGGATGCTCTCCCGTATTAAGGTGAGTCCTTATTTGGAGATGGGCTGGATGCTAAGGTTTCTGCTGCTACCGCAGGTAAGTCGACATTCTTGCCTATTGCTCCTGCGCTGGCGAAAAAGACACATCACTCTCAGATGCAATCATTTAGGCCCAAAAATTACAAAAAAGGGTAAAGGTTCCCCTTTCTTTGTGGGTAAAGAAAGGGGAAAAGGAAATAAAGTCCACAGCGTCTCTAGGATCACAGGTGCAGAAATCAACATCTGCTCCTGCCAAATCTTCAGCATGACGCTGGGTCTCCCTTGCGGGAGTTCGCTCAGGTGGGGGCACGTCTGAAACTCTTCAGTCAGTTCTGGGTTCAATCTGGCCTAGACCCGTGGGTCATACAAATAGAGTCCCACGGGTACAAACTGGAGTTTCATGACATTTCCCCAGGCCGTATTTTCAAATCGACCTTATCAGCTTCTCTTCTAGACAGGGAAGTAGTAGCAGCAGCAACACAAAAATTATGTCAGGATCAAGTCATTGTCCTGGTTCCCTTGTCACAACAAGGAGAACGGTTTTATTCAAGCCTCTTTGTAGTTCCGAAGCTTGACGGCTCGGTCAGACCAATTCTAAACCTGAAATCTCTGAATCTCTACCTGCAAAGGTTCAAGTTCAAGATGGAGTCTCTGAGGGCAGTGATTTCCAGTCTGGAGGAAGGGGAGTTCATGGTGTCAGTGGACATAAAGGATGCTTACTTACATGTTCCCATCTATCCTCCTCATCAAGCTTATCTGAGATTCGCGATGCAGGAGTGTTATTACCAATTTCAGACGTTGCCATTTGGACTCTCCACGGCACTGAGGGTGTTCACCAAGGTGATGGCGGAGATGATGGTCCTCCTTCGACAGAAAGGAGTCAATATAATTCCTTACCTGGACGATCTCCTGATAAAAGCGAGGTCCAGGGAAAAGTTGGTGCAGAACATTGCACTCTCCCTGTCAATACTCCAACAACACGGTTGGATCATAAATTATCCAAAGTCACAGTTGGAACCGACGACAAGATTGTCTTTTCTCGGGATGATTCTGGACACAGAAGTTCAGAGAGTATTTCTTCCGGTGGAAAAGGCTCTGGAAATCCAGTCAATGGTAAAACAGATATTGAAACCATCAAGTGTGTCGATCCATCAGTGCATTCGGTTGTTGGGGAAGATGGTGGCGGCCTACGAGGCCATACAGTTTGGCAGGTTCCATGCCAGGGTATTCCAGTGGGACCTGTTGGACAAGTGGTCGGGATCCCACCTACACATGCACCGGAAGATAATCCTGTCAAAAGCCAGGATTTCGCTCCTCTGGTGGCCACACAGTTCTCACCTACAAGAGGGACGCAGGTTCGGGATTCAGGACTGGGTCCTAGTAACCACAAATGCAAGTCTCCGAGGCTGGGGTGCAGTCACGCAGGGAGAAAGCAGGTCCAGATTTTGGCCTTGTCAGTGTTCTTCCAAAAACAATTGTCCTCTCTTCCAGAGGTTCAGACATTCGTGAAAGGGGTTCTGCACATCCAGCCTCCATTTGTGCCTCCAGTGGCACCATGGGACCTTAATGTGGTGTTGCAGTTTCTTCAGTCGGATTGGTTTGAGCCTCTACAAGAGATAGAGTCGAAGTTTCTCACTTGGAAAGTGGTGATGCTTTTGGCATTGGCATCCGCACGGCGGGTGTCTGAGTTGGGGGCCTTGTCTCACAAGAGCCGTTACCTGATCTTCCATGAAGATAGGGCAGAGTTGAGAACTCGTCAACATTTTCTTCCAAAGGTGGTTTCATCTTTCCACATAAACCAACCTATTGTGGTGCCAGTAGTTACTGACACGTTCACTGAGTCAAAGTCTCTAGATGTGGTTAGAGCTTTGAAGATTTATGTCGCTAGAACAGCTCGAATACGGAAAACAGAGTCTTTGTTTGTCCTGTATGCTCCCAACAAGATTGGGTGTCCTGCTTCCAAGCAGACTATTGCGTGTTGGATCAGAAGTACGATTCATCACGCTCATACTACGGCTGGATTGCAGTTACCGACGTCGGTGAAGGCCCATTCCACTAGGAAGGTGGGCTCATCCTGGGCGGCTGCCCGGGGGTCTCAGCATTGAAACTTTGCCAAGCAGCTACTTGGTCGGGGTCAAACACATTTGCAAAATTCTACAAGTTTGACACCTTGGCCGATGAAGATCTCAAGTTCGGTCAATCGGTGCTGCAGGGTCATCCGCACTCTCCCGCCCGTACTGGAGCTTTGGTATAAACCCCATGGTCATGAAGTGGACCCCAGCATCCTCTTGGACGTATGAGAAAACAGGATTTTGATACCTACCGGTAAATCCTTTTCTCCTAGTCCGTAGAGGATGCTGGGCGCCCGTCCCAGTGCGTACTTTACCTGCAGTTTTGTCTATTAGAGTTACACATGTTGTGTTTTATTAGTTTCAGCATGTTTGCTGTAATTGTTTCATACCTGTTGGCGTGTGTTATGTTGAATGCAATGTTGTGCGGCATGGTTGAGGTGTGAACTGGTATGTATCTCACCATTAGTATTAAAGTAAATAATTTCCTCGAAATGTCCATCTCCCTGGGCACAGTTCCTATAACTGAGGTCTGGAGGAGGGGCATAGAGGGAGGAGCCAGTTCACACCCATTGAAAATTCTTAAGAGTGCCCATGGCTCCTGCGGAACCGTCTATACCCCATGGTCATGAAGTGGACCCCCAGCATCCTCTACAGACTAGGAGAAAAGGATTTACCGGTAGGTATCAAAATCCTGTTTTTCCAAAGTCACAGTTGGAACCGACGACAAGATTATCCTTTCTCGGAATGATACTGGACGCAGAAGTACAGAGGGTATTTTCCAGTGAAAAGGCTCTGGAAATCCAGAGAATGGTCAAACAAATTCTGAAGCCAACAAGAGTGTCGATTCATCAATGCATTCGGTTGTTGGGAAAGATGGTAGCGGCCTACGAGGCCATACAGTTTGGCCGGTTCCATGCCAGAGTATTCCAGTGGGACCTGTTGGACAAGTGGTCCGGATCCCACCTACACATGCACCGGAAGATAATCCTGTCATCCAAAGCCAGAATTTAGCTCCTGTGGTGGCTACACAGTTCTCACCTACAAGAGGGACGCAGGTTCGGGATTCAGGACTGGGTCCTAGTAACCACAAATGCAAGTCTCCGAGGCTAGGGTGCAGTCACGCAGGGAGAAAGCTTCCAAGGAAGATGGTCAAGTCAGGAAACCTGTCTTCACATAAACGTTCTGGAGTTGAGAGCCATTTACAACGGCCTTCTACAAGCGGGGCATCTTCTTCAAGATCAACCCGTACAGATCCAGTCAGACAATGTAACAGCAGTCGCGTACATAAACAGTCAGGGTGGAACGAAAAGCAGAGCAGCGATGGCAGAGGTGACGAAGATCCTCCTCTGGGCAGAAAGACATGCAAGAGCTCTGTCGGCAATTTTCATTCCGGGAGTGGACAACTGGGAAGCAGACTTCCTCAGCAGACACGATCTCCATCCAGGAGAATGGGGCCTCCACCAAGTCTTCGCAGAGGTGACAGGTCTTTGGGGAGTTTCTCATGTAGACATGATGGCATCTTGTCTCAACAAGAAGCTTCAGAGATATTGTTCCAGGTCGAGAGACCCTCAAGCAATAGCAGTGGATGCACTGGTGACCCAGTGGGTGTTTCGGTCGGTGTATGTCTTTCCTTCACTTCCACTAATACCAAAAGTGTTCAAGATCGTGAGAAGAACAAGGGTTTGAGCGATCCTCATTGTCCCAGACTGGCCAAGGAGAGCTTGGTATCCAGATCTTCAGGAGTTGCTCATAGAAGATCCTCGGCCTCTTCCTCTTCGCGAGGACCTACTGCAGCAGGGGCCGTGCGTGTATCAAGACTTAAAGCGGCTACGTTTGACGACATGGCTGTTGAGCGCCGGATCCTAGCCCGAAAGGGTATTCCAAAAGAAGTCATTCCCACTCTGATTCAGGCCAGGAAAGGAGTAACGTCTAAACATTACCACCGTATTTGGAGAAAATATGTGTCTTGGTGTGAATCCAAGAAGGCTCCTACGGAAGAGTTTTAGTTAGGACATTTTCTCCATTTTCTACAGGCAGGTGTGGATGCGGGCCTAAGATTGGGTTCAATCAAGGTCCAGATTTCGGCCTTGTCCGTTTTCTTTCAGGAACAATTGGCCTCCCTTCCAGAAGTTCAGACGTCCGTGAAAGGGGTTCTGCACATCCAACCTCCATTTGTGCCTCCAGTGGCACCATGGGATCTTAACGTGGTGTTGCAGTTCCTTCAATCGGATTGGTTTGAACCTCTACAGGAGATAGAGTTGAAGTTTCTCACCTGGAAAGTGGTCATGCTGTTGGCTTTGGCATCCGCAAGGAGGGTGTCTGAGTTAGGGCCCTTGTCTCACAAGAGTCCTTACTTGATCTTCCATGAAGATAGGGCTGAGTTAAGAACTCGTCAGCAATTTCTTCCGAAGGTGGTTTCTTCCTTCCATATAAACAACCTATTGTGGTGCCAGTGGCTACTGACACCTTCGCTGCTTCAAAGTCTCTGGATGTGGTCAGAGCTTTGAAAATTTATATCGCAAGAACAGCTCGGATACGGAAAACAGAGGCTCTGTTTGTCCTGTATGCTCCCTACAAGATTGGGTGTCCTGCTTCTAAGCAGACCATTGCGCGCTGGATCAGAGGTACAATTCAACACGCTCATTCCATGGCAGGATTGCCGATACCGAATTCGGTGAATGCCCATTCTACTAGAAAGGTGGGCTCATCCTGGGCGGCTGCCCGGGGGGTCTCGGCATTACAACTTTGCCAAGCAGCTACTTGGTCAGGGGCAAACACGTTTGCTAAGTTTTACAAGTTTGACACCTTGGCCGATGAGGACCTCAAGTTTGGTCAATCGGTGCTGCAGGGTCATCCGCACTCTCCCGCCCATACTGGAGCTTTGGTATAACCCCATGGTACTGAAGTGGACCCCAGCATTCTCTAGGACGTATGAGAAAACAGGATTTTAATACCTACCGGTAAATCCTTTTCTCCTAGTCCGTAGAGGATGTTGGGCACCCAGCCCAGTGCGTACTTTACCTGCAGTTGTTATTTTGTTAAAAAAAATTTCAGCACGGTTGCTGTAATGTTTTGATGAATGCCATGTGTGCGGCATGGTTTAAGTGTGAGCTGGTATGAATCTCACCGTTAACTTAAAAGTTCTTGGGTGATAGGTAGTCCATAGTTTTAGAATACTATACAGGGTGGGTTTTTACTTTCGGTTTATTTCAGGGCATGCAGTGCATTTTTTAATTTATTCACCTGTTGCACAGATTGGTTGCGCACTGCCGCCGGTGCTGGCATTGTAGCTCGCAGGCCCTGGAGTTGGCGAGCTGCCGGGTTTGGGTTGTGTTACCGGTGGCCGGGATTCTAGGGCTCAGCATCCCAACGCCGGAATCCCGGGTGCAGAATGCCAGCAAGGGGGGTGAGTGCAAAGAAGCCCCTTGCGGGCTTGGTGGCGAGTTGCACTTGCCACAGGTTCTATTCCCACTCTATGGGTGTCGTGGACACTCACTAGTGGGAATAATCCCTTCTAGTCGGCTTGCCGACTAAAGGGATTTCAAGCGGGCGGGATGTAGGGATCGGTACTGTGACCGGCGGTCTCCTGCCCACTGGTCACATAACTACATCCCGCTGTGGAGTAAGGTAATCGGTGGGGTTATACTGAGGCACTAAAACGGGAATGGCTCTGTCAAAACAGGAAGTCACAGAAATTCAATTGGGTTGGGATCCCGGCGGGGAGGGGCGAGTGCAGCAAGCTGCGGTCACCACGGGTTCTATTCCCACTCTATGGCTGTCGTGGACACCCACGAGTGGAAATAGTCCTTGTTGGTCGGCATGTCGACCGTCGGGATAGTGAGAGGCCGGGATGTTGGTGGAGGTCATGTGACCGTCGGTCTCCTGACTGCCGGTCACATGAATACCACCCATAAAAAGGGAGGGGGTGTTTGTCTTTATGGTAAGCCATTTTTAAAACCATATATAACCATATATAAAGAAGGTCATTTACAAGGGGACTGGAAATAACGTTGAGTCATTATAGGGTGAGATTTCGAGTAGAGGTAAAGATACAAAGAAGCTTTTAATAGGGACATGCTACAAACCGCCAGATACAGTATTAGTGTGTCTGACGATTACAACTTTTACAGCAAATCAAAAGCGCTGCAGGAATGGGGGAGGTCATTATCGTTGGGGATTTTAATTACCTGGACATAAATTGGAACACCAAAACAGTAACTACAAGAGGGGTAACAGTTTCTTAAACATGCTAAAAGATCACTACTTGTTCCAGTTAATCGAGGAACCAACTAGACTTAGGACTATACTGGACCTAGTACTAACTAATAATGTGTAGATAATATCAAATACTAAAGTAAGGGAGACCTTGAGAATTAGCTATCATAATATGATCACATTCGATATCAGCTTCCAAAAACAACATTATAAGGGTCTAACTAGGACTTTTAACTTTAGAAAAGCTAATTTCAACTTGCTGAAACAAGCAATGAAGGACATCAATTGGGAAATTGTATTTCATGGTAAGAATACAGCTGAAATGTGGGATGTTTTTACATCTGTGCTCAATAAGTACACTCATTTGTTCATTCCCAAGGTCAACAAAAAAAGGAGTAGTAAATTCAAACCGATGTGGCTTTGTAAGATGGTCAAAGAACAAAATGGATAAAAAGAGGCGTGCTTTCAAAGCGTTTAAGTTTGACAGGAAGGCGGAATCATTCTAATACTACAAGGAATGTAACAAAAAATGCAAAAAAGAAATCAGAGCAGCTGAAATAGAAAATGATAAACAAATCACCAAGGAGAGTAAAACAAATCCTAAAAAGTTCTTTAAGTATATTGACGATAGGGAAAAAGCAGATTTATTGAATAAATTCTTTTCTCTAACGTCCTAGTGGATGCTGGGAACTCCGTAAGGACCATGGGGATAGCGGGCTCCGAAGGAGGCTGGGCACTCTAGAAAGATCTTAGACTACCTGGTGTGCACTGGCTCCTCCCACTATGACCCTCCTCCAAGCCTCAGTTAGATTTCGTGCCCGGCCGAGGTTGGATGCACACTAGGGGCTCTCCTGAGCTCTTAGAAAGTTATAGTCTTAGAATTTGTTATTTTCAGTGAGACCTGCTGGCAACAGGCTCACTGCAGCGAGGGACTAAGGGGAGAAGAAGCGAACTCGCCTGCTTGCAGCCGGATTGGGCTTCTTAGGCTACTGGACACCATTAGCTCCAGAGGGATCGACCGCAGGCCCAGCCTTGATGTTCGGTCCCGGAGCCGCGCCGCCGTCCCCCTTACAGAGCCAGAAGCAAGAAGATGGTCCGGAAAATCGGCGGCATGAAGACTCTGTCTTCACCAAGGTAGCGCACAGCACTGCAGCTGTGCGCCATTGCTCCTCTCACACACTTCACACTCCGGTCACTGAGGGTGCAGGGCGCTGGGGGGGGCGCCCTGAGGCAGCAATAAAAACACCTTGGCTGGCTAAAATACCTCAATATATGGCCCCAGGGGCTATATATGAGGTAAATACCCCTGCCAGAATTCCATAAAAAACGGGAGAATAGGCCGCGAAAAAGGGGCGGAGCCTATCTCCTCAGCACACTGGCGCCATTTTTCCCTCACAGCTCGGCTGGAGGGAAGCTCCCTGGCTCTTCCCTGCAATTCTACAGTACAGTAAGAGGGAAAAGAGAGGGGGGGCATTAAAATTGGCACTGTATACAGTATATTATATAAAAGCTATTAGGGACATAACTCAGTTAGTCCCTGTATATATATAGCGCTCTGGTATGTGCTGGCATACTCTTACTCTGTCCCCCCAAAGGGCTTTTGTGGGTCCTGTCCTCGTTTAGAGCATTCCCTGTGTGTCTGCGGCGTGTCGGTACGGCTGTGTCGACATGTTGAATGAGGAGGCTTATATGGTGACAGAACAGAGGCCGATATATGTGATGTCGCCCCCTGTGGGGCCGACACCAGAGTGGATGGATAGGTGAAAGGTATTAACCGACAGTGTCAACTCCTTACATAAAAGGGTGGATGACGTAACAGCTGTGGGACAGCCAGCTTCGCAGCCCGCGCCTGCCCAGGCGTCTTAAAGGCCATCAGGGGCTCAAAAACGCCCGCTCTCTCAGATGGCAGACACAGATGTCGACACGGAGTCTGACTCCAGTGTCGACAAGGTGGAGACATATACACAATCCACTAGGAACATCCGTGACGTGATCCCGGCAATAAAAAATGTGTTATACATTTCTGACTTTAACCCAAGCACCTCTAAAAATGGGTTTTAGATTTGGGGAGAAAAAACAGGCAGTGTTTTGTTCCCCCATCAGATGAATAAATGAAGTGTGTGAAAGCGTGGGTTCCCCCGTTAAGAAACTGGTAATTTATAAAAAGTTACTGATGGCGTACCCTTTCCCGCCAGGTGGATAAGTTACGCTGGGAGATATCCCCTAGGGTGGATAAGGCGCTCACACGTTTGTCAAAAAAGGTGGCACTGCCGTCTTAGGATACGGCCACTTTAATAGGTACCTGTTGATAAAAAACAGGAGGCTATCCTGAAGTCTGTATTTACACACTCAGGTACTAGACTGAGACCTGCAGATAGTGCTGCTGCAGCGTGGTCGGTGACCCTGTCAAACAGGGATACTAGTTGGCAAACATAAAAACATATTAAAGACGTCGTCTTATATATGGGGGATGCACAGAGGGATATTTTGCCGGCTGGCATCCAAAATAAATGTAATGTCCATTCTGTCAGGAGGGTATTAGAGACCTGTCACTGGACAGGTGATGCTGACTTAAAAAGCGCATAGAGAGCCTTATAAGGGTGAGGAATTATTTGGGGATGGTCTCTGGGACCTCGTATCCACAGCAACTGCTGGGAAGAAATAATTTTACCTCAGGTTTCCTCACAGACAAAGGTACAGTCCTTTCGGCTTCAGAAAAGCAAGCGGGTCAAATGGCGCTTCCTTTCTGTACAGAGACAAGGGTAGAGGGAAAAAAGCTGCACCAGTCAGCCTGTTCCCAGAATCAAGATTCTTCCCCCGCCTCCTGTGAGGCCACACCATGACGCGGGTGCTCCACAGGTGTAGCCAGGTACGGTGGGGGGCCGTCTCAAAAATTTCAGCAATTAGTGGGCTCGCTCACAGGTGGATCCCTGTTTCTTTCAAGTAGTATTTCAGGGGTACAAGCTGGAATTCGAGATGTCTCCCCCCAGCCGTTTCCTAAAATATGCCTTGCTGACAACTCCCTCAGGCAGGGAGGCTGTGCTAGAGGCAATTAATAAGCGGTATTCCCAGCAGGTAATACTCAAGGTGCCCCTACTTCAACAAGGACGGGGTTACTATTCCACACGGGTTGGGGTACCGAAACCGCATGGTTCGGTGTGACCCATTTTATATTTAAAATCCTTGAACACAAAAATTCAAGTTCAAGATGGAATCGCTCAGGGCGGTTATTCCAAGCCTGGACGAGGGGGATTACATGGTATCCTGGGACATCAAGGATGCTTACCTGCATGTCCCCATTTACCATCCTCGCCAGGAGTACCTCAGATTTGTGGTACAGGATTACCATTACCAAGTCCAGACACTGCCGTTTGGACTGTACATGGCACCGAGGGTGTTTTATCAAGGTAATGGCCGAAATGTTGATACTCCTTCAAAAAAAGGGAGTTGTAATTATCCCGTACTTGGACAATCTCGTTATAAGGGCGAAGTCCAAGGAGCAGTTGGTAGTCGGGGTAGCACTATTTTGGAAAGTGCTACAACAGCATGGTTGGATTCTAAACAGTCCAAAGTCACAGCTGGTTCCTATGACACGTCTACTGTTCCTGGGGATGGTTCTGGACATAAACCAGAAATAGTGTTTCTCCCGGAGGAGAAAGCCAAGGAGTTGTCATCTCTAGTCAGAGACCTCCTGAAGCCAAAATAGGTAGCGGTGCATCATTGCACGCGAGTCCTGGGAAAAATGGTAGCTTCCTACGAAGCAATCCCATTAGGCAGGTTCCATACAAGAACTTTTCAGAGGGACCTGTTGGACAAGTGGTCCGGATCGCATCTTCCGATGCATAGGCTGATAACCCTGTCTCCAAGGACCAGGGTATCTCTACTGTGGTGGCTGCAGAGTGCCCATCTTCAAGAGGGCCGCAGGTTCGGCATACAGGACTAGGTCCTAGTGACCATGGATTCCAGCCTTTGAGGCTGGGAGGCAGTCACACAGGGAAGAAATTTCCAGGGACTTTGGTCAAGTCAGGTTATTTCCCTACACATAAATATTCTGGACCTGAGGGCCATTTACAATGCCCTGAGGCCGGCAAGGCCTCTGCTTCAAAACCAGCCGGTACTGATCCAATCAGACAACATCACGGCAGTCGCCCATGTAAACCAACAGGGCGGCACAAGAAGCAGGATGGCGATGGCAGAAGCCACAAGGATTCTCCGATAGGCGGAAAATCATGTGTTAGCACTGTCAGCAGTGTTCATTCCCGGAGTGGACAACTGGGAAGCAGATCTTCTCAACAGACACGACCTCCACCCGGGAGAATGGGGACTTCCTCCAGAAGTCTTCCAATAGGATTGTACACCATTGGGAAAGGCCACAGGTGGACATGATGGCGTCCCGCCTCAACAAAAAGCTATAAAAGATATTGCACCGGGTCAAGGGACCCTCAGGCGATAGCTATGGACGCTCTGGTAACACCGTGGGTGTACCAGTCGGTTTATGTGTTCTCCCCTCTGCCTCTCATACCAAAGGTACTGAGAATAATAAGAAGGCGAGGAGTAAGAACGATACTCGTGGATGGCCAAGAAGAGCTTGGTACCCAGAACTTCAAGAATTTATATCAGAGGAGCCATGGCCTCTGCCACTCAGACAGGACCTGCGGCAGCAGGGGCCCTGTCTGTTCCAAGACTTACCGCAGCTGCGTTTGTCGGCATGGCGGTTGAACGCCGGATCCTGAAGGAAAAGGGCATTCCGGAGGAAGTCATTCCTACGCTTACTAAAGCCAGGAAAGAGGTTACAGCAACTCATTATCACCGCATATGGCGAAAATATGTTGCATGGTGTGAGGCCGAAAGGGCCCCAACAGAGGAATTTCAACTAGGTCGATTTCTGCATTTCCTGCAAGCAGGAGTGACTATGGGCCTTAAATTGGGTTCCATTAAGGTACAGATCTCGGCTCTGTCGATTTTCTTTCAAAAAGAACTAGCTTCAGTACCTGAAGTTCAGACATTTATAAAAGGAGTGCTGCAGAGTCAGCCCCCGTTTCTGCCTCCTGTGGCACCTTGGGATCTCAACGTGGTGTTGAGTTTCTTAAAATCACATTGGTTTGAACCACTAAAAACCGTGGATCTGAAATATCTCACGTGGAAGGTGGTTATGTTATTGGCCTTGGCTTCTGCCAGGCGAGTATCAAAGTTGGCGGCTTTGTCTTGTAAAAGCCCTTATTTGATTTTCCATATGGATAGGGCAGAATTGAGGACTCGTCCCCAGTTTCTCCCAAAGGTGGTGTCAGCGTTTCACCTGAACCAGCCTATTGTGGTGCCTAGGCTACTAGGGACTTGGAGGACTCCAAGTTGCTAGACGTTGTCAGGGCACTGAAAATATATGTTTCCAGAACGGCTAGAGTCAGAAAATCTGACTCGCTGTTTATCCTATATGCACCTAACAAGCTGGGTGCTCCTGCTTCTAAGCAGACTATTGCTCGTTGGATTTGTAGTACAATTCAGCTTGCACATACTGTGGCAGGCCTGCCACAGCCAAAATCTGTCAATGCCCATTCCACAAGGAAGGTGGGCTCATCTTGGGCGGCTGCCCGAGAGGTCTCGGCTTTACAACTTTGCCGAGCAGCTACTTGGTCAGGGGCAAACACGTTTGCAAAAATTCTACAAATTTGATACCCTGGCTGAGGAGGACCTGGAGTTCTCTCATTCAGTGCTGCAGAGTCATCCGCACTCTCCCGCCCGTTTGGGAGCTTTGGTATAATCCCCATGGTCCTTACGGAGTTCCCAGCATCCACTAGGACGTTAGAGAAAATAAGAATTTACTCACCGGTAATTCTATTTCTCGTAGTCCGTAGTGGATGCTGGGCGCCCATCCCAAGTGCGGTTTATCTGCAATACTTGTACATAGTTATGGTTAACTAAATCGGGTTATTGTTGAGCCATCTGTTGAGAGGCTCTATTGTTTCATACTGTTAACTGTGTTTCATATCACGAGTTGTACGGTGTGATTGGTGTGGCTGGTATGAGTCTTACCCGGGATTCAAAATCCTTCCTTATTGTGTACGCTCGTCCGGGCACAGTACCTAACTGAGGCTTGGAGGAGGGTCATAGTGGGAGGAGCCAGTGCACACCAGGTAGTCTAAGATCTTTCTAGAGTGCCCAGCCTCCTTCGGAGCCCGCTATCCCCATGGTCCTTACGGAGTTCCCAGCATCCACTACGGACTACGAGAAATAGAATTACCGGTGAGTAAATTCTTATTTTCATCAGTATTTACAAGAGAGGACCGGTTGACGGGAGTAGTGCACAACATAAGTTATGATAGCGACCCGTTGCTAAGTACTTGGTTAAATGAGTAAGTAGTCCGAAAGCTACTAAGTAAAATTAAGATAAATAAATCTCCTGGGCCGGATGGACTGCACCCCATGGTTCTTATGGAACAACTCAGAGCTATCGAGGCCCTTATAATTGATTTTCAGTGAGTCAATTACATCAGGAATGATACCGAAGGACTGGCGTATAGCAGGGGTAGTCCCAATATTTAAAAAGGTAATTAAAACTCATCCCGGTAACTATTGGCCGGTAAGTTTAACATCTATAGTGGCATACCTCCCAACTGTCCCGATTTTGGCGGGACAGTCCCGTTTTTCACGGTCTGTCCCGCTGTCCCACCCGCGGGTCGTAGAGTCCCGCGGGTGGGGGGGGGGGGCAGTTGGGAGATCCCTCCCTGTCACTCGCTGCTCTGAGGAGAGCAGCGGTGAATAGATGCTGTGCGCATGCGCACAGCGTCTATTCATGGCAGAGAGGGACAGGGGGCATGACCAGTAGCTCTCACAGCGCTGTTCATGCCCCCATAATGCTGAAAACACGGGCGTGGCTTGCGATCGTGGCACTTGCCACGAGGCCACGCCCCCTTTCTGACAAGCCACACACCCTAAAATGGTGTCCCTCCTCCGCTGATATCAAAGTTGGGAGGTATGTAGTGGGGAAAATACTGGAAGGTATAATAAGGGATCGCATACAGGAGTACTTGGATGCCTCCAAGGTTAGTAATAGGAATCAGCATGGTTTTGTGAAGCACGGGTCATGTCAAACTAACTTTCTCTTACGTCTTAGAGGATGCTGGGGTCCACATTAGTACCATGGGTTATAGACGGGTCCACCAAGAGCCATTGGCACTTTAAGAGTTTGGAAGTGTGGGCTGGCTCTTCCCTCTATGCCCCTCCTACCAGACTCAGTTTAGAAAATGTGCCCGGAGGTGCCGGTCACAGCTAGGGGAGCTCTACAGAGCTTTTCTAGTAAAGTTTAATTTTAGAGTTTTTTTTATTTTACAGGGAGGCTGCTGGCAGCAGCCTCGCTGCAGCGAGGGACTAAGGGGGGAGCAGTGTCCGCCCTGCGGGGTCTGAGCCACTGACTCTACTGACTGAACACTAAGCTCCAGAGGGGTCGGATCGTTCTCCGCCACAGGGGACCGCTCGCCCCAGCAGCATGCCGCCAACCCCTTACAGAGCTGAAGAGTGGTGAGTGAGACACCGACCTCCCTAGCAAGCGGGGGGCCGGTGTGAAGATGGCGGAACAGGGGAGGGAGCGCAGTATTAACTGTGCTCCTATGAAGGTCCAGAGGCACATGGTGCAGCGCAGTGAGGTGCGCCCTGGGCCAGCGCTTACCCCCACACTGGTCAGCAAGTCTGTCGGGGTCCGCGGATCTCAGCCAGCACATTTCTCCTTAGGCCAGTATAATCTGTGAAGAGCGGGAAGTCAGCCCCATTAAGGGGGTGGAGCGTCTCCTAAGATCGGACCCAGCAGCGTTCCAGCGCCATTTTCCTGCCTGCACATCACTGGGTGGAAGAACAGGTCCCTCCTGTCACAACTGAGGGCCTGAGCTGACGGGAGGCAGCCTCAGTTGTAGGGGCTGAGATGTACCGGAACCTGGGAGGTTGTATCAGACCCCTGGACATGTAAGTAACATGAATAATAACTGCCCGAAGGCGTGACCACGACAACTTGGATAAAAGTCAATGATGTTTATTATGACAACTCCGCAACACAGCAGCAGTAAAAGAAAACATAAAAGTCAGCAAAGAATAAATACAGTTCCTGGGTACTACAGGGTGGCAGGAGCCACAGGGCACTGGTAGTGTGAGATAGTTCTTATAATCTTCTAGATGGAAAGTCCTTACCAGGCCCGACTGTAGCAATGGAGATAACCCAGGATTGTACCAGCTGGTGTTCCAGGAAAAGCTGGGTTGCTGAAGATAAAACGGCTGCTGTGGATACTGGCTGGAACCAGACTGTTGTTAGCACGGAGTGGATACTGGCTGGAACCAGTTAAATAATAAATGAAGCTTGAGAGCGATGCAATATGAATGAAATGTAGAACTTGAGAGCGGAGAAATAATAATACCGGTGGAGAGTGGTAAAGTGTAGAAAGGACACCGGCCCTTTAAGAGAAGCTGTACTCTGCTGGAAGCTGGGCTGGAAGCAGGTAATGTTGTAGCTGGAAACAGATGAATCCACAATGGATCGGAGAGTCAGGCTACACCGCAGGTGGAATGCTGGTGCGGGTCTCTATGGTGGAAGTCTTGAGACAGGAGCTGGAACCTGGAAGACAATCACAGGAGAGAGACAAACAGGAACTAGGTTTGACAACCAAAGCACTGACGCCTTCCTTGCTCAGGCACAGTGTATTTATACCTGCAGCAAGGAAGGGATTGGCTAGGCAATTATGCAGATTAACAATACTGACAACAGATTGGAGTAAATGATCAGCTGACAGAATCCAAGATGGCTGCGCCCATGCAGACACTTGGAGGGAAGTTTGGTTTGTAATCCATGTGGTAATGAAAACAGTAATGGCGGCGCCGGCCACTGGAGACAGGAGGCGCCAGGCTGACAGATGCACATCCAACCACGCGGACACAGCGGAGGCCGCGGCTGACGTAATCGCCACTCAGACACTCTGCATGCAGAAGTTCAGGGACGGCGGCGGAGGCCGCGGGAGACGCCATGCCAGGTGTAATATGGCGTTTACTGTGACAGCGTCCCAGAGTGACAGGAGAGGATACAGGAATGTACACATCAGGATAACAGATGGGATCCGGTCCTGGAGCGCTGAGCCAGCCTTAGGAGGCATCTGATGGGTAAGAAATGGCGTCCAGATACCCGGATCGTGACAGCACCCCCCCCCTTTAGGAGTGGCCCCAGGACACTTCTTTGGCTTTTGAGGAAACTTGGAATGGAATCTCCGGACCAAGGCAGGAGCATGGACATCAGAAGCATTGGTCCATGAACGTTCCTCAGGACCATAACCCTTCCAGTCAATAAGATATTGAAGTTGACCGTAACGGTGACGTGAGTCCAGGATCTTGGCCACTTCATACTCAACGCCTCGTTGAGTTTGGACTTTCGGAGTTGGAGGAAGTGAGGAATGAAACCGATTCAAGATCAGCGGTTTCAAACAGGGAAACATGGAATGTCCTGGGTATTTTTAAGAAGGGAGGCAACTGGAGTCTGTAAGCAACAGGATTGATGACTTGTTCAATCTTGAAAGGACCGATATAGCGAGGTGCAAACTTCATACTGGGAACTCTTAACCTCAAATTCTTCGTGGATAACCATACCCGATCACCCACCTTGAGAGCAGGAACTGCTCAACGCTTCTTATCCGCAAACTTCTTGTACCTGAACGACGCCTTGAGCAGAGCTGATCGTACGCTCTTCCAGATATTGGCAAACTGATGCAAGGTGATATCCACCGCGGGAACAGAAGTTGCTGGAAGCGGTTGGAACTCAGGGACTTTAGGGTGGAATCCAAAGTTAGTGAAGAATGGTGTTGAAGCAGATGAAGAATCATACTGGTTGTTATGACAGAACTCGGCCCAAGGAAGTAATTGAACCCAGTCATCTTGAGAGGAGGACACATAGATGCGGAGGAAGGCCTCCAAGTCCTGATTCACCCTCTCGGTTTGACCATTGGTCTGAGGATGGTAAGCCGTGGAAAACTTTAGCTTGACTTGGAGGACTTGACATAAACTTCGCCAGAATTTGGCTGTGAATTGAACTCCTCGATCTGAGATAATTTCTTCAGGAAGACCGTGGAGTCGGAAGATCTCTTGTATGAATACTTGAGCCAACTTGGAAGCTGACGGAAGACCGGTGAGAGGAATGAAGTGTGCCATCTTGGTGAACCGGTCAACTACCACCCAGATGGTATTGAACTTGTTGCACATGGGTAAATCTGTAATAAAATCCATCGACAAATGGGTCCAAGGTCGACGGGGAACAGATAGTGGAACCAGTTGCCCCGCAGGCGACTGGCGGGATACCTTATGTTGAGCACACTTTGGGCAAGATGCAATAAACTCCAAGACGTCCTTTTTCAGAGTTGGCCACCAATAGGACCTAGAGATAAACTCCAGGGTTTTTTGGATACCTGTATGTCCGGCAAAACGGGAAGCATGGGCCCAATGCATGAGCTTCTTCCTTAGCATCGGTTTCACAAAACTTTTCCCTGATGGGGACGTAGAGTCCATCCCTACCGTGGAGAATGCCAACGGATTTATAATAGGATGCTTGTCTGAAGACTCTGACTCATTTTCTTGCTCCCATGAGCGGGAAAGGGCATCGGCCTTGCGATTCTGAGAGCCCGGACAGAACTGGAGTTTAAAGTCGAACCTGGAAAAGAAAAGTGCCCATCTGGCCTGACGAGGGTTGAGACATTGTGCGCCTTTCAGATATAAAAGGTTCTTGTGGTCTGTAAGTATGGTGATTGAATGAGAAGCTCCCTCCAACAGATACCTCCACTCTTCTAGAGCGAGCTTGATGGCTAGCAACTCCTGGTCGCCAATGGCATAGTTGCGCTCAGCTGGAGAGAACTTCCGGGAGAAGAAACTGCAAGGGTGTAAATGGCCATCTTTAGCCCTCTGAGATAACACCGCTCCTACTCCAACGGAGGAGGCATCCACCTCTAAGATGAAAGGAGAGTCGATGTCAGGCTGTTTCAGAACAGGCGCAGAGATGAACCTTTGTTTTAAAAGATGAAATGCTTGCATGGCTTCTTCAGACCACTTGGACGGGTTAGCACCCTTCTTAGTGAAAGCAGTAATAGGCGCCACAATGTGGAAAAGTCTCGTATAAACTTTCGGTAATAGTTGGCGAACCCTAAGAACCTCTGGACCCCTTTGAGGGTTAAGGGTACCGGCCAATTTTGGATTGCTTGTAGTTTCTCAGGATCCATCTCTAGTCCGGAACCGGACACAATGTACCCTAGAAACGGAATGGACTTGACTTCAAAGACGCATTTCTCTAATTTGCAATAGAGATGATTGACACGGAGACGGGACAGAACCTCTTTAACCCAAAAACGATGTTCCTCTAAATCGTTGGCAAAAATGAGGATATCGTCTAGATAGACCACGACATGACGGTAAAGAATGTCTCTGAAGATCTCATTGACAAAATGCTGGAAGACAGCTGGAGCATTGCTCAATCCGAAGGGCATGACGAGGTACTCATAATGTCCGTCACGGGTGTTAAAGGCGGTCTTCCACTCGTCACCCTCACGGATCCGGATGAGATTGTATGCACCTCTCAAGTCCAGCTTTGTAAAGATGGTAGCTCCGCTAACTCTGTCAAAGAGCTCAGTAATCAGGGGTAAAGGATAACGGTTCTTGATGGTAATGTCGTTCAAACCTCTGTAGTCGATGCACGGCCGCAGACCACCATCTTTCTTTTTTACAAAAAAGAAGCCTGCGCCGGCTGGAGAAGAAGAAGGTCGAATGAACCCCTTTGCTAGGTTCTCTTTAATGTATTCCTCCATAGAATGCGTCTCAGGCAGAGACAACGGATAAGTTCGGCCTCGAGGTGGAACCTTCCCTGGAACGAGATCAATCGGGCAGTCCCATTCTCTATGAGGAGGAAGGATATCAGCAGAAGCTTTACTGAACACATCCGTGAAATCTTGATATGGAGGAGGTGGAACATCAGACGACCTGGGGGAGGAAGAACAGACAGGCAATACTTTAAACAAACATGTCTCAGCACAGGAGGAACCCCATGCCAGGATTTGCGTAGTCGTCCAATCAATTGTAGGATTGTGAAGACGGAGCCATGGAAGGCCCAGGACCACAGGATGTGTGGCTCTTGGAATCACTAAAAAAGAAATAAGTTCGGAATGAAAAACTCCCACTCTCAGACGAACTGGTAGAGTCCTTAAAAAAATAACTGCATCAAAAATTTTGCTGCCATCCACGGCAGTTAAAGAAATGGACGAAGGAAGTCTCTCGGTGGGTAGGGACCACCGTTTAACATAGGCTTCGGTAATAAAGTTCCCAGCTGCTCCGGAATCAAGGAGGGCAATGACGTTCCGATAACGTTGAGCAACTTGAAGCGAGACTGGGAGATTACAATCTTGAGGAGATGGAGAGGAGATCATTACTCCTAGCCGGCCCTCTCCTTGGCGAGCTAGGATTTGGAGTTTCCCGGACGTTTGGGACAGGCATTAATGGTGTGAGACGGAGCTGCACAATAAAGACAGAGAGACTCGGAGAGACGTCTTCGGCGCTCAGCAGGAGTTAAACGGGAACGGCCAATTTGCATGGGCTCATCTTTAGTTGGTGACAGTTGGCGAGGAGGAGGAGCAGAAGATTTTGGAGCAGATGATCTTCCACGCTCAGTTACTCTCTCTCTGAAACGTAAATCAACTTTCGTGCAGAGTGAGATTAGCTCATCTAACTTAGAGGGTAAGTCTCTGGTAGCTAACTCATCTTTAATACGCTCAGATAAGCCATGCCAGAATGCAGCATACAGAGCCTCGTCGTTCTATGCCAGTTCGGATGCCAGGATCTGGAACTGTATCAGATATTGTCCTACAGTACCTGACCCCTGGCGTAAACGGAGAATCTCGGATGAAGCTGAGGTTACCCGGCCTGGCTCGTCGAAAATGCGCCTGAATGTTGACACGAAGGCAGTGTAGGAAGATAGCAGGGTGTCGGACCTCTCCCATAACGGTGATGCCCAATCAAGGGCTGAGCCACTGAGAAGAGAAATAATATAGGCAATTTTTGTACGGTCACTGGGAAAATTGCCAGGTTGTAGCTCAAACTGAATCTCACACTGGTTGAGAAATCCCCTGCAGAATCTTGGAGATCCGTCAAATTTTGCTGGCGTTGGAAGATGAAGACGTGGAGCAGAAATGGGTAAGGTGGGTGGGGTTATAGCTGGAGTCACTGTGGTTGACGCACCAGACGCGCCTGATCCACGGAGAGTTGTCTGAATCCCATCCAGCCGAGTAGAGAAATCCTGGAGACAGCGGATGATGTGGCCCTGTGCAGCCTCCTGATGTTCTAGTCGGGCTGCCAGTTCTTGCATCGGCCTGGCCGCTTGATCCTGGTCTCCGGCTGGATTCATTAGGTCAGTGCTTACTGTCACAACTGAGGGCCTGAGCTGACGGGAGGCAGCCTCAGTTGTAGGGGCTGAGATGTACCGGAACCTGGGAGGTTGTATCAGACCCCTGGACATGTAAGTAACATGAATAATAACTGCCCGAAGGCGTGACCACGACAACTTGGATAAAAGTCAATGATGTTTATTATGACAACTCCGCAACACAGCAGCAGTAAAAGAAAACATAAAAGTCAGCAAAGAATAAATACAGTTCCTGGGTACTACAGGGTGGCAGGAGCCACAGGGCACTGGTAGTGTGAGATAGTTCTTATAATCTTCTAGATGGAAAGTCCTTACCAGGCCCGACTGTAGCAATGGAGATAACCCAGGATTGTACCAGCTGGTGTTCCAGGAAAAGCTGGGTTGCTGAAGATAAAACGGCTGCTGTGGATACTGGCTGGAACCAGACTGTTGTTAGCACGGAGTGGATACTGGCTGGAACCAGTTAAATAATAAATGAAGCTTGAGAGCGATGCAATATGAATGAAATGTAGAACTTGAGAGCGGAGAAATAATAATACCGGTGGAGAGTGGTAAAGTGTAGAAAGGACACCGGCCCTTTAAGAGAAGCTGTACTCTGCTGGAAGCTGGGCTGGAAGCAGGTAATGTTGTAGCTGGAAACAGATGAATCCACAATGGATCGGAGAGTCAGGCTACACCGCAGGTGGAATGCTGGTGCGGGTCTCTATGGTGGAAGTCTTGAGACAGGAGCTGGAACCTGGAAGACAATCACAGGAGAGAGACAAACAGGAACTAGGTTTGACAACCAAAGCACTGACGCCTTCCTTGCTCAGGCACAGTGTATTTATACCTGCAGCAAGGAAGGGATTGGCTAGGCAATTATGCAGATTAACAATACTGACAACAGATTGGAGTAAATGATCAGCTGACAGAATCCAAGATGGCTGCGCCCATGCAGGCACTTGGAGGGAAGTTTGGTTTGTAATCCATGTGGTAATGAAAACAGTAATGGCGGCGCCGGCCACTGGAGACAGGAGGCGCCAGGCTGACAGATGCACATCCAACCACGCGGACACAGCGGAGGCTGCTGCTGACGTAATCGCCACTCAGACACTCTGCATGCAGAAGTTCAGGGACGGCGGCGGAGGCCGCGGGAGACGCCATGCCAGGTGTAATATGGCGTTTACTGTGACAGCGTCCCAGAGTGACAGGAGAGGATACAGGAATGTACACATCAGGATAACAGATGGGATCCGGTCCTGGAGCGCTGAGCCAGCCTTAGGAGGCATCTGATGGGTAAGAAATGGCGTCCAGATACCCGGATCGTGACACCTCCACAGCAACTCCAACTATCAGTACACGGTACCAGGGGCTTTTAGAAGGGAGGGGAGGATGTAAAACGATTGTGTCTCCTATTAAGGGACACAGTCAGCGCTGACAAGGGGTCTCCCTTTACTAAAAGCGCTGTGTGTGGGTTGGCTCCAATCTCTGTGTCTTTCTTGCCATTCTTGGGGGGAAAACTCTGTCTGCCCTCACGTGTGCGTGTGTGTGTGTGTGTGTGTGTGTGTGTGTGTGTGTGTGTGTGTGTGTGTGTGTGTTTGTGTGTGTGTGGAGTGTTTGGTGATCTCCTTTAGCTATGTCCAGGGATACTGTGTCATATGCTGAAGAGGAGTTATCCTCCCAGGATGATCCCATTCCATGTATTCAGGATAGCACTGGTTTAGCACAGATACCAGCAGGGGAGCCTGAGTGGTTTTCCTCTATCAAATCTTGGATTTCTCAGATTTTGGACAGGGTTGCAAGTAATGAATCTGCAACCCAGGTATTACAGAGCTCTATGGCAGTATGGCCTGTTTCTGGTACCTCGGGGTGCCCCGCTATATACCCCCACAAACGTGCGCTTGTGCATGTCACACAAGACGACACAGATACCCATTCTGACACTACAGATGGTGATGGGGATGTGTTGCGGGGGTCCGCATCTCTTGCAAAGGGGGTGCAATTGTTGATAGGGGCTATCAGGAATGTGTTGAATATTAATGATACCACACCTGAGCAGGTCGAGGAATCTTTTTTCACTGAAAATAAAAAAGCCTTGCTAACCTTCCCTGCGTCAAATGAATTGAATGCTATATTTTAAAAAACATGGGAAAACCCTGTGAAAAAATTCCAGGTCCCTAAAAGGGTACTGGTGGCGTTTCCTTTTCCTGAGGAGGATAGGAAAAAATGGGAAAACCCGCCGATTGTTGTCCAGACTCTCAAAAAAAGTGGTTTTACCTGTTCCGGGATCTACCGCCTTAAAGGAGCCGGCTGATAGAAAAATTGATAACACACTTAAATCAATGTACACTGCTTCAGCGGCCATATTACATCCCACTATTGCTACAGCATGGATTGCAAAGGCAATAGTAAAGTGGTCGGCTACCTTACTTGAGGATTTGGATACTATGAATAGGGATGACGTTGCTTTGTATTTACGCAACATACATGATTCTGCAGGTTTTATGGTAGAATCCATGAAAGACCTGGGTTCCATGGCTGCGGGAATTTCTTTCATGTCTGTTTCAGCTCGTCGGGGACTGTGGCTGCGCCAGTGATCGGCCGACGCGGAATCCAGAAGGAGTGTGGAGTCCCTACCCTATACAGGTCAGGCTCTCTTTGTGGAAGCTCTAGACGTGGGGATATCCACCGCTACAGCGGGTAAGTCTCCGTTCCTTCCCTCAGCAGCACCTGCTCCGAAGAAATCTTTCTCTTCATCTGCACCGCAGTCCTTTCGGCCTAACATGCCCAGAAACGCCAGAACATCCAATACCTTCTTTTGGGGAGGTCGGGTTAAGTCCAAGAAACCTGCCGCTGCAGGTTCCCAGGAACAAAGGCCTACTTCGGGTACGCCAAAGGTACCGAAACCGGATGGTTCGGTCAGGCCCATTCTGAACCTAAAATCATTGAACCCCTTTCTAAGGGAGTTCAAGTTCAAGATGGAGTCTCTCAGGGCGGTGATATCAGGTCTGAAAGAGGGGGAATTCCTGGTATCACTGGATATCAAGGATGCATACCTCCACATTCCGATCTGGCTGCCGCATCAGGCTTATCTCCGCTTCGCATTGCTGGACTGTCATTTCCAGTTCCAGGCCCTGCCATTCAGACTCTCCACAGCACTGTGGGTGTTTACCAAGGTGATGGCGGAAATGAGGATTCTCCTCCGCAAGCAAGGGGTGAATATCATTCCATATCTGGACGATCTGCTGATAAAGGCATCGTCCAAGGAGAAGCTACTGCAGTCCATTTTTCTCACAACACGACTGCTCCAGAGTCACGGTTGGATTCTGAACCTTCCAAAGTCACATTTGGAACCAACCCAGAGGTTGTCATTTCTGGGAATGATCCTGGATACGGAAGTGCAGCGGGTGTTTCTTCCGCAGGAAAAGGCGTTGGTGATACAAGCTATGGTCCGGGATGTCCTGAAGCCACCCCGGGTGTCAGTTCATCAATGCATTCGCCGATTGGGAAAGATGGTGGCCTCTTACGAGGCTCTCCAGTACGGGAGGTTCCATGCTCAGACCTTCCAACTGGATCTCCTGGACAAGTGGTCGGGATCTCACCTCCACATGCACCAGAGAATTCGTCTGTCGCCAAGGGCAAGGATTTCACTCCTCTGGTGGCTCCAATTGCCTCACCTTCTGAGGGCCGCAGGTTCGGGATTCAGGACTGGGTCCTTCTAACCACGGATGCGAGCCTTCGGGGCTGGGGAGCAGTCACTCAAGGAGTAACCTTCCAAGGACGGTGGTCAAGCCTGGAAGCCAGCCTGCCCATCAACATCCTGGAACTAAAGGCCCATACACACTTGACGATGCACACATCGTCAACGACCGTCGTCAACGACTTCCCTTGAACTTCCCTTGAACTTTCCTTGAACAGCTGAGCAAACGACATGAGCATACACTACACCAAAGACCAAAGACCAACGACCAAAGACCAACGACCAACGACCATTCAGCTTCCAATCTGGACAGTGGATTTAAAAAATAGCCTGGCAACAGGGATAAAGAATAAACACAGGGCTGGCAAAAATAGTGGAGAGTGGGCAGGACATATTGAGGGAATAAATAGCATCCAAGCTGGACAGTTTATTTAAATAATGGCCCGGCAACAGGGCTGTCACTGGATAAAGAATAAACACAGGGCTGGCATAGTGGAGAGTGGGCAGGACATATTGAGGGAATAAATAGCATCGGCCATTTTAAAATATATGCATTAATGCTGTTTGGTTTGGTCTATACCAGCTGAACATTCTCATACTGCTATTTTATCTGTACTTTGCTACATCTTTATTTGGTGATGGATCCCTTTCATTACAAAGTGATGGTAGCAGTTGCTGGAGTCGCATTGTTAGCTGAGAGGGAGAGGTTGCAGAAACGGAGAAGGTTTCGCTCTTGCTGGTCAAAGAAGTGGCTTATGCGGAGGGATGCACTCTCTCACACGGTGCTTCTCTCTGAAATCCGCGAGGACAACCCGGACGACTTTCGGAACTTCTTGCGCATGGATGATGCCACGTTCACGGAGTTGTTGGCTCTGGTGAGGCCTAAAATCGAAAGGCAGGATACAAAGCTGCGCAGAGCTATACCTGCTCACGAAAGGCTTATTGCAACCCTTCCATTCCTGGCCACTGGCAGGTCCTTGCAAGACCTGAAATTCGGGGCTATCATTTCACCGCAGGCTTTGGGGGTCATAATTCCAGAGACCTGCAAAGCTATATACTCCGTCCTTAGACAGCAGTACTTTAAGGTAAGAACATTTTACTATATGTTTTTTCTCCTTTAAACCTAATTTGCTGCTCCCCTTTATAAAGTCCTGCCACCATTCCACCCCCCCCCCCTTCCCCCTTATAATATACAGTCAGATTCAAGGGGGTATATTTACTAAGATTTGTATTTGTAGGGATTTGGTGGGAGAATAAACCCGAATAACATCAGTTGTCACCCACAAGAGTGACCCCAATTAACTTCGTGGTTAACCGCAGACCGCAAAGTTCCCATCATTGGTTACAATAAAAGTGTCCCCTGGCTGTGGCATTATCTCTCTGGCTTGTGGAGCCCGGTGCTGGTTTAAAAAATATGGGGGACCCCTTCGTGTTTTGTCCCCCGTATTTTTTTAACCAGGACAGGATGCACAGCCTGGTGCTGGTTGTTTAAAAAGTGGGGGGAACCCAGTAATTTTTTCCCGTGTACGTTTTCAACCAGGACTGGCTCAAAGAGCCCGAGGCTGGTTATGCATAGGAAGGGGGACCCCACGCAATTTTTTAGCGATTTATAACCCATTCACACCCCCTCGCATTGAATATATATCTTGGATTAAATATATGTATACATTTTTTCTTTGCAATTTTTTTCTGTAGTTGCCCTCAACTGAGAAGGACTGGCTTAATATTGCTGATGATTTTAATGAACGGTGGAATTTCCCAAACTGTGGAGGAGCCATAGACGGGAAGCACATCCGGATAATCCCACCTGTGAATTCTGGGTCCTTGTATCACAACTACAAGGGTTACTTTAGCGTTGTGATGATGGCTATAGTTGATGCAAACTACAATTTCCTGTACGTTGATGTTGGAAAAAATGGCCGTGCATCTGATGGGGGGTCCTTTAAGGACACCCTATTTTATGAGAGACTTGTATCAAGAAGCCTTGAACTTCCACCTGCCTCACATTGCACAAATGGCTTGAACTTTGTCTTTGTTGCTGATGAGGCTTTTGCTTTGCATGAGCATGTTATGAAACCTTATCCCAAAAGAGGATTAACAACAGAGAAGAGGGTATACAATTACCGTCTTTCAAGGGCACGCAGGACAGTAGAGAATGCCTTTGGTATCCTAAGTAATAGGTTTCGTATTTTCCACACTGCAATAAACCTGAGAGTAGATAAAATTAATTGGGTGGTGTTAGCATGTTGTGCCCTGCACAATCTACTTAGAAAAAAGAAGATGCCACCTCGCAACCCAGCACGGCCAGAGCCTACAGAAATTGTGAGCAATACCTGTTTCACACCTATATGTAGACCAGAAGCTACAGTAGTGAACCCTACAGATGCGAAAAGGGTCAGGGAAGAATACCTGGCCTATTTCAATGGAGAGGGGGCAGTGGCTTGGCAGTATGAAATGATTTAAGAAAGGCCAGGTTAAAATAATAAATTCATCTGCTGTTACTGTATTGCGATTAAATATAATAATTTTTCCCATCTGCAATTGTGTGTTTTATTATTCAATAAAATTACTTTTATGTGTTCACCTACTGTTTTGCATGTGTCATAAGTTACGGTAGCTTATAACATGGTAGTTACAAGTATTTAACCTTGCGTGTGTTGGGATTCATACTGTCAGTTGGGAAGAAGGCTGTTAAAATACTCACAGCAGCATCCCACCTTCCTGAATGTCGGCAGTGGAACAAGCGCAAAGAGTCTGCTTGCAGACTCACTGCGCATGAAACACTGCGTGTATTGTGGCTGCATGTTCTCAACACAGGATCACCACATCCTCATATAGGGTTCATTCCATGTCAGTTTACCATGTGTTTTTTTTAACAAAACAAACACAAACAGCTCAGGCACCATGTTGTCCTAATAGAAAATGTACCACTTCACCCATAAAATTTTTATTTATACCCCTAGATGCCCCACTCCAACACCCCCACACCAGGGCCGTAACTACGTGTGTGCCAAGTGGGCTTGGCACACAGAGCAGTTGCCCTGAGGGCGCAACGGCCAGCGGCATGTAATGAGTCAAATTGACTCATTACATGCCGCCTCTATGTGCGCCGTGCGCGGCTGGAGGGAGAAGAGGACCAGCGCCGGGTTCAAGGAGGGAGGGGGAGCAGGGAGCCGCAGCAGCGCTATTTGATTGGTAGTAAGCGCCGCTGCAGCATCCCCCTCTCCTTCTGTATTGGCTGCCCGGCGCTGCTATGGATGCTGGGATGCGGTTCTTTCCAGCATCTGCTGTAATGTATAAAAGGGGCTCTACCTGGTGTAGTGGCGCTACTGTGCAGCGTAATTTGAGTAATGTAGACTACTGTGCACCGTAGTATGAATTGCTATTATTTTGTGGCCACGCCCCTATACATTTTTCGCGCGCCTACAGCGCGCAATGCCCCTATCTTACATGGGGGGGGGGGCGCCACTGTCGTTTCTTGCACACAGCACTAAAATGCCTAGTTACGGCACTGCCCCACACCATCACACTGTAGCCCTAGACAGGGTGTAAATTAACACTCAACACTTTGTTGTTTTTTTTGTTTTTTTATTAATAACTTAAAAAAATAACATTTCTGGACTGGATTCATTGAACATACCAGCCCGCTGAGTGTCTCTGGAGAAAAGAATGTGTCAATAGGGATGCCGTAACAAAAAAGGCAAACCAGGAGCATATAGAGTACAGTAAAGGCAAAACCAGTAAAGCGACATCCATAGGGTCAAGAAAAGAATCAATTTTCCGAACAGTGACCAACAAAAGAACACAAGAGGTCACAAGTCTCAACATCCAGTAACAGAGTCCAAACGAAGTTCGAGACCATCACCGTGGCACTCTTTCCCACTCATGGACGACCTGGAACAAGAACCCAAGGAGTCGCACACAACAATTTCTGAGGTAAAAAAAACGGAAAATTAAAATTACATATTGAAAAAAAACGGATCATCTTGGAGAGTGGCCTGCGCACTCATCCAAGCAGAGTGGGTATCACTCGAGACATTGGGAGTGGTGGAAGGTGGTGGAGGGGCCCGCGAAAATGTATGGGAGGGTGGCTGATGCGGAGGAGGATTTGGTTGTGGGGGATGCGCCGGATAGGAAAAACTAGTCATTGTGACTGGGGGAGTGGGCCAACGCAATGTATTTGATGGCAGTATGAGGCGCTCAGGCAATTGGCCATTTTGCGCACATATTAGCGCATCATATACAATCGTTTTGAAACGCTGTCGCTGGGTGGGTTCCAGCGACTGCATTTCGCAGGCAATATTCATCCCGAAAATCATTTGTTCATCCGGGGGCCTTTGAAGAATCTCCTCCGCACGGTTCAGAAATTGATGCCTCTCCAGAACTGGAAGTCCGCGGTCCCAACCGACGTCTCCTGGTTGGTGGCTGAGACGGCTGAGGTGGCACGGGTTCAACCTCAATGACTTCCAGCTCTGCGTGCTCAGCCATGGGAGGGTTGCCTTCAGTCGCCAAGGGTGAAAGCTGTAATTGAACCAAAGATTTTGTGCTATTAGCAGTTTTCTTGAAGAAAAAAGTAAAAAAAATACAAAAAACAGGGGCAATAGACATATAAAAGCAGTGAAGAGAAAGGAAATAAACAAAAACAAAAGTGGTGTAGGGTGTGTTTACCATATATACTATATATCTACTTACCAGCTCCTCAGTGCCCACTTCCTCCTCCAGAACTCCCTCGGGCGACTCCGGCATGGCTGAGCACACTGACTCCGTCCTGGGCTCTTGTTCCAGGGTGAACATGAGCAGGTTATAGTACCACAGTGATGGTCTGCGAACTTCATCAGACCCTGCACCTGAACGTTGAGACTCAATGACTCTCTTGTGTTCTTTGTGGAACACTGTTCGGAAGTTTTGGATTCTCTTCTTAACCCACCGGATGTCCGCTTGACTGTTTCTGCCTTTACTGTAATCTATGAGCTCCTGGTATGCCTTCAACTTCTTCTCCCTATTGACATATTCCTTGGACTTAACTCTCCAGAGACACTCATGGCTTCGGTATAATTCAATGAATCCAGTCCAGAAATCATGATCAGAGAATTCAATAGACATAGCTGTAAAAAAAAAATAAAGGAATTAAAGAGAAAACAAATGTCAATTTTTTTTTAGTTTATATATATTATCTATCTATCTATCTATCTATCTATCTATCTATCTATCTATACCTCCACAGTGCCAACATGTATACATGGCCCCACAGTGCCCGAAAATACACATGCCCCCACAGTACCAATGTACACATCAGTGGCGTGCGGTGAAGTCAGTGGCTGCTGAGGCACTACAGCCATAATGGCCTCCGAATCCTGCCGATGACCCCTACCGCTACCGCTTGTGGCGCCCAGGGCATGGCTTCTTCATAGGGAAGGGGCTTGGCCACAATTATCTCCTTGTACTTGTGCCCCCCTGTAGCTGTACCCCAGTAGCTGTGCCCCCAGTAGTTGTGACCCCTTTAGCTGTGCCTCTTGTAGCTGTGCTCCTTGTAACAGTGCCCCCAGTTTTTGTGCCCCTTGTAGCAGTGCCCTCCGTCTCCGGCCGCCGACTCCTCTCTACTATGTCATGACGTCTCTGCCATAGTAGTGCCGCTCAGACACTAGGGGTCAATAATGACCTCTAGTTTCAGTCAGCGGCTGCAGCGGACGCCCACACAGCCCACGCCACCTGCTGCAGCCGGGGACAGGGGGGGGAATTAGTATGCGGCTCGCTAGTGATTGGACAGCGGATCCAGCACTGTATCTACTGGGCCAATCACATCTGGGGGACTGACAGGGGCATGCATTCATCGGGGCTGAATGCACGCCCCTGTCATTGAGGCACCAGTAAAGGTGCCGCTTCCACCATTCTTTTTCAAAGGGCTTTCACAGCCCATTGCTGCACCCCACCGCCTGCCCACCCCCCGCTGCTCAGACTTTAACATTAGCAGTGGCAGGCACCTCTCCCGCTGCCTTCCACCCTCACACGCAGCCACATACACAGGGGGGAAATTATTAAAATAATAAATGAAGATATTTATCACCGACTCTGTTATAAATATCTTCTTTTTATTATTTCAATCATTATGACAGGGGAGGCACTGCCTCCTCTGATTGCACGTCCCTGGTACACATGCCCCCACAGTGACAACATATATACATGCCCCCACAGTGCCAATCAGGGCCGGCTCCAGGCCTACTAGCACCCTGGGCGAGAAAATTGCACGTGCGCTCCGCGGGACTTTATATTATCGAACTGTAAATATCTTTTCCCCCTCTACACACACAATTAGCAGCCTTAACGCATAACGCCCACAGTAGTGTTCCTTACACATAATGTCACACAGTGCCAGATACACATAATATGCCCACACAGTGCCAGATACATATAATATGCCCCCACAGTGCCAGATACATATGCACCCCCAGTGTCAGAAACATGTGCCCCCTGCAGTGCTGCTCACTGCCACTGGCCTCGTCCTACTGCTCCCGCGCTGCCACCGCCTCCGCCACTACTCTGTGTGAGGGGAGGAGAGCGCAGTATGTGGCTGTTCTGCCCCTCACTCCCATCTCCGGCTGTCCCCTGCCTGAAGTCACACTTATCCCTCTCCTGGGCACTGGCCACACACCGCATTACACTGACTGTGTGTGGGCAGGGACATCATTAGGCGGCGTCTGACATCACACACAGACGCCGCACAGAGCACACACTCTACAGTATAAGCCAGCCCTGGGGCGGACTGGGACAGCTGTTATGAGTGGCAGAGCTCCAGGAGCCGGCTCCAATATGGCACAATAAATAGTGGAGCCCTTGAAGAGTGGCGCACTGTGCGGCCACTCGAGTGGAACGTGCCTGGAGCCGGCCCTGGGGCAAATGTACATATGCCCCCACAGTGCAAACATATACACATGCCCCCACAGTGCCAAAATATGCATGCCCCCACAGTGCAAAAATATGCATGCCCCCACAGTGTCAAAATAAGCATGCCCCCACAGTGTCAAAATATGCATGCCCCCACAGTGTCAAAATAAGCATGCCCCCACAGTGCCAAAATATGCATGCTCCCACAGTGCCAAAATATAAATGCCCCCACAGTGCAAAAATATGCATGCCCCCACAGTGTCAAAAATATGCATGCCCCCACAGTGCAAAAATATGCATGCCCCCACAGTGCAAAAATTTGCATGCCCTCACAGTGTCAAAATATGCATGCCCCCACAGTGCAAAAATATGCATGCCCCCACATTGTCAAAATATGCATGCCCCCACAGTGCCAAAATATACATGCCCCCATAGTGCCAAAATATAAATGCCCCCACAGTGCCAAAATATAAATGCCCCCACAGTGCCAAAATATAAATGCCCCCACAGTGCCAAAATATACATGCCCCCACAGTGCCACACAGACAGCCCCCTGCCGCCAACCCCATGCCCCCCCACCCCCACTTTAGAAAACAAGCAGCCAACTTACCAACTGTTTGAATCTCCTGCTCCTTCCTGGTGCTGTCTTGCTCCGCTGCACGAGGCCAGTGTGATGACGCTGGGTGTGGACAGGAAGTGACTGGGTAGTTCGTCGTTGGACGTTCGTCGTTGGTCGTTGGCGTTATACACATTCAGCGACGTCTATGGTCGGTAACGACCATAGTGGAGATTGAGCATACATGCTCCACAGATGAACGATGGACGTTAACGTCCCGCGGGGCCGCGCATCGTTGGTCGTCGGGTGCATACACACTTGACGATAATAATGAACGACGTCGTTGATGAGGGCTAAAATGAACGACGTCGTTCATTTTATCGTCAAGTGTGTATGGGCCTTAAGAGCCGTCTACAACGGTCTTCTTCAGACGGCCCTTCTTCTAAGAAATCGGGCCATTCAAATGCAGTTGGACAAAGTAACGACAGTGGCTTACATAAACCGACAAGGCGCAACGAAGAGCAGAGCGGCAATGTCAGAGGTGACAAGAATACTCCTCTGGACAGAAAAGCACACGTTTGCGCTGTCAGCCATCTTCATTCCGGGAGTAGACAACTGGGAAGCAGACTTCCTCAGCAGACGCGATCTCCATCCAGGGGAGTGGGGTCCTTCTGGCCCTACTCCCTTTTCCAAGTTGATTACTGAATAAATCTCATGAATGTGTGCCCCCCCCCCCCCATGCTAGTCCCTTTGATCTCTGAGGTAGAATACCTGCCTCAGGGTATTTCAGACCATTCCCTTGTATACTTGTACAGTATATGGATCTTTTGTCAGATAGGGATATTCAGTATTGGAAATTGAACCACCTTGTGGTTGAAATTGATTGATGGCTTCTGGTTCATATTTATCGTCTTCCTGGGACATTTTCTGTAACAATGTCAGCAGCACGGAGTCGGTGGTTCTTTGGGATTCCTTTATGCCTTCCTGAGGGGTTCTTTTATTAAGAGGGTTGCGGATATAAAGTAGTTTAATAGGTGTTTAGAGGCATAGTTTGAGGTAGTAGTATACTGTAGGTAGCAGTGTAGGGACCTGGAGGCCTGATAAAATATTAGCTATTTTGACAGTGGGATTTCACACTACCTCTTTGATAGATCCAAACATAGTCTTTTTTTCACCAGACATTTAGGGGTAAATTTACTAAGGTGGGGTTTGTTTGTTTTAGAACTGCTGATGTTGCTCATAGCAACCAATCAGATTCTACTTAACATATATCTAGCTGACTCTAGAATATAATAGATAAAATCTGATTGGTTGCAACATCACCAGTTCTAAAAAAACTCCCACCTTAGTAAATTTACTCCTTATTCTCAGGCAGATTTTAGGGGGCGTTTTCTGGTACATTTTGGTAGAGAGGACTATTCCAGTACAACTATAGTCGCTACACTGTACTCCCAGAATGTTAAATGCTTTTCTGTTGCTAAGAGAACTGACACATTTTTGCAGTATTCTTAATCGCTATATACAGCCCAGGCAATCTATACCCATGCCCAACTTCATCCAGATTATCTTGCTGAGGATGGATCACTGACATTGTCTCAGGCAGTTGAAGCACCCCTTATATTAGAGGATCTAGATTTTGCAGTGCCCACTTTCCTGAAAACTAAGGCACCTGGGGTGGATAGAATCCCTGTAGAAGTGTATACAAATGTAGAAACGTTTTTTCTCATACGTCCTAGAGGATGCTGGGGTCCACTTCAGTACCATGGGGTATAGACGGTTCCGCAGGAGCCATGGGCACTTTAAGACTTTTTCAGAGTGTGAACTGGCTCCTCCCTCTATGCCCCTCCTCCAGACCTCAGTTTAGAAAATGTGCCCAGGCAGACTGGTCACACTCCAGTGGAGCTCTACTGAGTTTCACTGAAAGACTTTATGTTAGGTTTTTTATTTTCAGGGAGACTGCTGGCAACAGTCTCCATCCTTCGTGGGACTTAGGGGGGAAAAAGTAGGAACCAACTTCCTAAAGAGTTTCATGGCTCTGCTTCTTGTTGACAGGACACCATTAGCTCCTGAAGGGTACTGAACACTAGCTGCTGCTACGCGCTCACTCCCACAGCACGCCGTCACCCCCCTAACAGAGCCAGAAGTCAGAAGACGTGTGAGTATTGTTACTAATACATAACAGTGCACAGCAGGGCGCGGGGGGGGGGGGGGGGGGGGGGGGGGCGCCCTGGGCAGCATGAAACCTACTCTCACTGGCAAAAGGTAGCATACTTTGTATTTACACTGTCCTACACCCCCGCCAGTATAAATATCTATTCTAGAGCTGAGGAAAAACGCGCCATTACAGGGGGCGGGGCTTCTTCCTCAGGCAGCCAGCACACTGCTCAGCGCTATTTTCTCCCAGCAGCTGCAGGGCAAGAAACGCTGATCCTCCTCTCCACTTCTGAATCAAGTATCAGGGTGCAAAAAGGGGGGTGGGGGGGAGTGTAATATTCGGTGATAAAACCTATTATTTGTAATAGAAAGCGCTTGAAGATCTCTGTGTACAAAGTACGTGACACGGATTTTGTTTCTGTGTACAAAGGGGGTCATTCCGAGTTGTTCGCTCGCAAGTGGATTTTAGCAGATTTGCTCATGCTAAGCCGCCGCCTACTGGGAGTGAATCTTAGCATCTTAAAATTGCGAACGATGTATTCGCAATATTGCGATTACACACCTCGTAGCAGTTTCTGAGTAGCTCCAGACTTACTCGGCATCTGCGATCATTTCACTGCTTGTCGTTCCTGGTTTGACGTCACAAACACACCCAGCGTTCGCCCAGACACTCCCCCGTTTCTCCAGCCACTCCTGCGTTTTTTCCGGAAACGGTAGCGTTTTTTCCCACACGCCCATAAAACGGCCTGTTTCCGCCCAGTAACACCCATTTCCTGTCAATCACATTACGATCGCCAGAACAATGAAAATGCCGTGAGTAAAATTCCTAAGTGCATAGCAAATTTACTTGGCGCAGTCGCAGTGCGGACATTGCGCATGCGCATTAAGCGGAAAATCGCTGCGATGCGAAGATTTTTACCGAGCGAACAACTCGGAATGACCCCCATGGTACACGACGCTGGGATTTTTGTCTCTGTACAAAGTACGCGACACGGGGATTTTTTCTTTTGGCGCTGAGTTGTGAGCTGGCAATTCCTTTCTGTGTCCTTCTGACAGACTTTACTGTGGGTCTGTCCCCATTAAGCCCCGGAGTGTCTGTGGTGTGATTGTGCACGTGTGGGACATGTCTGAGGCAGGGAACTCTTCCCCTGAGGAAGCCATTTTAGGAACACAGAGTTGTAATGTGGTGGCGCTGCCGGCACACCACGAGCCTGAATGGGTGAAAGAATTACGTGATAGTGTGAATCATATCAGTAAGAGATTGAATAAGTCTGAGTCTCATGCAGAAAACTGGCGAAAATCTGTCGAAGATGTGAATTTTAATAGTTCTGCCTTTTCATCCACAGGGGACCCCTCTGGGTCACATAAAAGGTAATTTACATAAGTTGTACAGACTGATACCGACACGGACTCTGATTCCTGTGTCGACACTAGTGATTCCAGGGGAATAGATCCAAAGTTATCAAAAAACATTCAATACATGATTATTGCTATAAAGGAGGTGTTAGAAGTTACGGAGCCCCCTCCCTTACCACAGGAGGCTTACTTTTGTAAAGAAAAGAAAATTAATGTAACTTTTCCTCCATCTCATGAGCTGAACAGTCTCTTTGAGGGAGTCTGGACAAATCCTGAAAAGAAATTTCAGATTCCTAAAAGAATTCAGGTAGCTTACCCTTTCCCTGCAGAGGACAGGAAGAGGTGGGAGTCACCCCCCCCCCTCTCCCCCCCTATTTTAGTCAGTGCCCTGTCACGGTTAACAAAAAAGGTGATTCTCCCTGCACCTGGGACAGCTTCACTGAAGGAACCGGCAGACCGCAAGTTGGAGACTACGTTGAAATCTATTTATGTGGCCAATGGGACACTACTCAGGCCTACCATTGCCTGTGCATGGGTGAAGTAGTGCTATTGAAAAGTGGTCAGAAAACCTGTCATCAGACATTGACACAATAGATAGAGACGAGATACTCCTAACATTAGGTCATATCAAAGACGCTGCTGCATACATGCTAGAAGCCATGAAAGATATTGGTCTCCTGGGATCAAGAGCCGCAACCATGGCTGTCTCAGCACGGAGGGCGTTGTGGATTCGCCAATGGAATGCTGACGCAGAATCCAAAAGGAATATGGAGGCTCTCCCATATAAGGGTGAGGTCTTGTTTGGAGATGGGCTGGATGCGTTAGTCTCTGCGGCTACCGCAGGTATGTCGACATTCTTGCCTAATGCTCCTGCGCCGGCGAAAAAGACACATCACTCTCAGAAGCAGTCCTTTCGGCCCAATAAATACAAAAGGGTAAAGGTTCCCCTTTGCGGGTTAATTGAAGGGGAAAAGGAAAAAGTCTGCAGCGTCTACAGCAGGGGTGGGGAACCTCCGGCCCGTGGGCCGTATAAGGCCCGCGAAGCCGTTTGGTCCGGCCCACCAGCTTGTGTCAGTGAGACACGCTGCCGTTCAGTCCGGCGGCAGCGTGTCTCAGCTGTCAGAACAGGGAGGAGAGCGCAGCTGTCGGTTGGGAGCGGCGGCGTGTATGACTTGAAACCAGCCGCCGGTTCGTGAGCCAATCAGAGCTCGCGGACCGGCAGCCAATCAGAAGCCGCGGCTGCCGGTCCGCGAGTTCTGACTGGCTCTCGAACCGGCGGCTGGTTTCAAGTCCTACATGCCGCCGCCGCCCAACATAGCCGCGCTCTCCTCCGTGTCCCGCCTAAAGCAGCACGGTAAGCAGCATGGAGGGGAGGGGAGGGGGGAGGGCAGGGCATCTGTAAACCTGGCACTGTGGGGGGCATCTGTAAACCTGGCACTGTGGGGGGCATCTGTATACCTGGCACTGTGGGGACATCTGTATACCTGGCACTATGAGGGGCATCTGTATACCTGGCACTGTGGGGGCATCTGTATACCTGGCACTGTGAGGGGCATTTGTATACCTGGCACTGTGGGGGCATCTGTATACCTGGCACTGTGGGGACATCTGTATACCTGGCACTGTGGGGACATCTGTATACCTGGCACTGTGAGGGGCATTTGTATACCTGGCACTGTGGGGGCATCTGTATACCTGGCACTGTGAGGGGCATTTGTATACCTGGCACTGTGGGGACATCTGTATACCTGGCACTGTGAGGGGCATTTGTATACCTGGCACTGTGGGGGCATCTGTATACCTGGCACTGTGAGGGGCATTTGTATACCTGGCACTGTGGGGACATCTGTATACCTGGCACTGTGGGGACATCTGTATACCTGGCACTGTGAGGGGCATTTGTATACCTGGCACTGTGGGGGCATCTGTATACCTGGCACTGTGGGGGCAATTGTGGATCTGGCACCGCACTATTGGGGGCATATGTGTATCACGTCCCATTTTAACTGGCCACACCCATTTTTTGGCGCTAAGGGGCAGACCTACTGGGGGGCAGGGTAATTTTTTAAGTTGAGAATTTTTGTATGGCCCCCGAAGGATTTTATAAATATCCAAATGGCCCTCGGTAGAAAAAAGGTTCCCCACCCCCGGTCTACAGGATCACAGGAGCAGAAATCAACTTCTACTTCTGCCAAATCTGCAGCATGAGGCTGGGACTACCTTGCGGGAGTCCGCTCAGGTGGGGGCACGTCTGAAACTCTTCAGTCAGGTCTGGACCTGTGGGTCTTACAAATCGTGTCCCACGGGTACAAACTGGAGTTTCAAGACATTCCCCCATGCCGATTTTTCAAATCGGCCTTACCAGCTTCTATCCCAGACAGGGAAGTGATAGCGGCAGCAATACAAAAATTGTGTCAGGATCAAGTTATTGTCCTGGTTCCCTTGTTACAACAAGGAGAACGGTTTTATTCAAGCCTCTTTGTAGTTCCGAAGCCGGACGGCTCGGTCAGACAGATTCTAAACCTGAAAACTCAATCTCTACCTGCAAAGGTTCAAGTTCAGGATGGAATCTCTGAGGGCAGTGATTTCCAGTCTGGAGGAAGCGGACTTCAAGGTGTCAGTGGACATAAAAGATGCCTACTTACATGTTCCCATTTATCCTCCACATCAAGCTTATCTGAGATTCGTAATACAGGGTTCTCATTACCAATTTCAGACGTTGCCGTTTGGACTCTCCACGGCACCGAGGGTGTTCACCAAGGTGATGGCGGAGACGATGGTCCTACTTCGACAGAAAGGAGTAAATATAATTCCTTACCTGGACGATCTCCTGATAAAAGCGAGGTCCAGGGAAAGGTTGGTGCAGAACATTGCACTCTCCGTAACAGTACTTCAACAACACAGTTGGATCATAAATTTTCCAAAGTCACAGTTGGAACCCACGACAAGATTGTCTTTTCTGGGGATGATACTGGACACAGAAGTACAGAGGGTATTTCTTCCAGTAGAAAAGGCTCTGGAAATCCAGAGAATGGTCAAACAAATTCTGGAACCAACAAAGGTGTCGATTCATCAATGCATTTAGTGGTTGGGTAAGATGGTAGTGGCCTACGAGGCCATACAGTTTGGCCGATTCCATGCCAGAGTATTCCAGTGGGACCTGTTGAACAAGTGGTCCGGATCCCACCTACACATGCACCAGAGGATAATCCTGTCATCCAAAGAGTCACACAGGGGAAAAGCTTCCAAGGAAGATGGTCAAGTCAAGAAGCTTGCCTTCACATAAACGTTCTGGAGTTCAGAGCCATTTACAATGGCCTTCTTCTTCAAGATCAACCCGTACCGATCTAGTCGGACAATGTAACAGCAGTCGCGTACATAAACCGTCAGGGTGGAACGAAAAGCAGAGCAGCGATGGCAGAGATGACAAAGATCCTCCTCTGGGCAGAAAGACATGCAAGAGCTCTGTCGGCAATTTTCATTCCGGGTGTGGACAACTGGGAAGCAGACTTCCTCAGCAGAAACAATCTCCATCCAGGAGAATGGGGCCTCCACCAAGAAGTCTTCGCAGAGGTGACAGGTCTTTGGGGAGTTCCTCAAGTAGACATGATGGCATCTTGTCTTAACAAGAAGCTTCAGAGATTTGTTCCAGGTCGAGAGACCCTCAAGCAATAGCAGTGGATGCACTAGTGACCCAGTGGGTGTTTCGGTCGGTGTATGTCTTCCCTCCAGTTCCACTAATACCAAAAGTTCTCAAGATCATAAGAAGAACAAAGGTTCGAGCAATCCTCGTTGTCCCGGACTGGCCAAGGAGGGCTTGGTAGATCTTCAGGAGTTGCTCATAGAAGATCCTCGGCCTCTTCCTTTTTGCGAGGACCTGCTGCAGCAGGGGCCGTGCGTATATCAAGACTTACCGCGGCTACGTTTGACGGCATGGCTGTTGAGCGCCGGATCCTAGCACGAAAGGGTATTCCCAAAGAGGTCATTCCCACTCTGATTCAGGCCAGGAAAGGGGTAACGTCGAAACATTACCACCGCATTTGGAGAAAATATGTGTCTTGGTGGGAATCCAAGAAGGCTCCAATGGAAGAGTTTCAGTTAGGACGTTTTCTCCATTTTCTCCATGCGGGTGTGGATGCGAGCATACGATTGGGGTCAATCAAGGTCCAGATTTCGGCCTTGTCTGTTTTCTTTCATAAACAATTGGCCTCCCTTCCAGAAGTTCAGACCTTCGTGAAGGGGGTTCTGCACATACAACCTCCATTTGTGCCTCCTGTGGCACCATGGGATCTTAACATGGTGTTGCAGTTCCTTCAATCGGATTGGTTGGCTGTTGGCCTTGGCATCCGCAAGAAGGGTGTCTGAGTTAGGGGCCTTGTCTTACAAGAGCCCTTACTTGATCTTCCATGAAGTCCTGAAGCAGACGGTGTGGCGGCCATCTTTATTGTGGGCACTACAGGCTACTGATACTGGCCTATACTATACCATCCAGCCAGGCAAATGATACTGGCCCCTGTCTGGTGGCTTTAATACCTGTGTCCCCCTCAGCTGCTTTTCACCCACAGCAAGTTATACCTTTTTATTTATTTATTTATTTTGTATCTGTTGCACCATACTCTGCTGTGTCTAATTGGCCCAGGGGGCAGAAGGGGGCAACCTTCTTTATACCTCATTGCAGGCTGCTCTCCAAGATCATAGCTGCAGTGCTGCACAACTATACTCACTGTCTGGGCTCTATTTCTGGACTACCTTTGTGGCCCCCATACTGCTGTTGGCTCTCTGAGTTATACAGGCACAACCTCCTGCTGCATGTAGCGTTTTGAGTACTCCATTTTTGCCGCACTGTTTTTTACTTAATGATGCTGCCCTGATCACCTTATATCCCAACCCAGAGCTTTCTTTTCTATCAGTGGGTAATCTGATATTGGGGGTAATTCCAAGTTGATCGCAGCAGGATTTTTGATAGCAATTGGGCAAAACCATGTGCACTGCAGGGGAGGCAGATATAACGTGTTAGATTTGGGTGGGTTATTTTATTTCTGTGCAGGGTAAATACTGGCTGCTTTATTTTTACACTGCAGATTAGATTGTAGATTGAACACACCCCACCCAAATCTAACTCTCTCTGCACATGTTATATCTGCTTCCCCTGCAGTGCACATTGTTTTGCCCAATTGCTAACAAAAATCCTGCTGCGATCAACTTGGAATTACCCCCATTACTCTTTTGCTACCTATAACTACTAACTATAGAAAAGATCTTGCTATATCATGAGCCGTATTGCACTGAAAACTAAGAAAAAAGGGCCTCAGGAAATTTCTCACCACTTTCTTCAACAAAAAAAGCAGCTTTCACCTCGATCTCCTAATAGCCCGTCTCAGCCTCTCGTGATGGACGAATCGTCGTCACCTGCTACTAGGGGTGATATTCAGACCCTTCAGGCTCTTATAATGCACCTTAAGGAATCCTTTGCCACTGCCCTGGAGAAGGCTGTAGGTGAACTGAAAGCAGATATGACGGACCTTTCGTCCCGTACCGCTTCTCTGGAAACGCAAGTGGTTCGGGTCCAGGAAGTCCAGGAACATATTGGCAATGATATGAACTATTTCTACACCGAATTGGACCTCCTCAGGGACAAGAACAAAGATTTGGAGAATCGCGAAAGACGGAACAACCTCCGTATTCGCAACGTCCCCGGAAACGGTGGCCCCTGGTGAGCTAGAACCCTACCTCTTACGCTTGTTTGCTCACCTCCTCCCGTCTGAAGAGGCTTCTGCTTTTCAAATTGAGAGGGCGCATAGAGCCCTATGGCCCAAACCGAAGGACACTGACCCCCCCCCCCCCCCCCCCCAGAGATGTGATCCTCAAGTTCCTTTCCTTCAAGATCAAGAACTTGATCACTACGGCCTGTAGATCTTCTTCCTCTATTTTGTTCGAAGGGACGAAGCTCCAAATATTTCAGGATCTAGCCCCTTCCACCATAGCGAAACGCAGGGACCTGCGCTCAGTGACTGCTCCGCTCAGAGAAAATGGATATAAATATAAATGGGGATTTCCGTTCCGTCTTCAGGTAGAGATTAAGGGGAAGCCCTATTTCATAAAGACACCGGATGAAGGAAAGGATCTGCTTCGTAGATTGAACCTTAACTTGTCCTCTGGTCTGTCTCGCCTAGAGGCTCACGTCCAAGATGGATAGTCTCTAACTTTCTCAATGCAGATCTATTTGTTGTTTTCCTTTTGTTTCTTATACTAGAATGTACGATATGTATTGTGCTTTGTACTGTTTAGGTATCATACCAAGCTCAATACTAGGTTCGCTATGTGTTGATATTTCCTTTGGTTATTGTTAATACCCATTCTTTTCTAATGAGAAATGTAGTATAACTGCTCTGGGTGGGATATGTTGGGCCACCTCCAAGCCTCGTGCATATGCACCTGTGAATTTGATTTTGTGACTCAGGTTTATCCCCGATTTTTGCATCCCACACCTGAGCTCTTTCCCTTTTTATAGGAGCTCACTTGTTGTAGTGGTCAGCCCTATTTTAGGCTGTACCGACTATTCCCCCCCCCCCCTGTTTTAGCTTCATTTTTGTTTTATAGTTGTGAGACTATATTACTCTAATACAGCTCAGACCCCCCTTTTTTTTCTTTCTTCTTTCTCTTTCTGTTCTGTGACCATGCCGTTTACATGTCTTACCATTAACACTAAGGGCCTTAATACTCCACAGAAGCACTCACACTTGTTCCATTCATTAAAACGCCTTCGGGGCGACTGCATTTTTCTTCAGGAAACCCACCTCAAGTCAGGGAGTCACCCATCCTTAGCCTCTAAACACTACCCGACTGTATATTATTCTAACAATGCCTCTAAACGGAATGGAGTGGCCATACTGCTCCGATCCGCGTTTCCTTTCGTGCTTTTTGACTCCAGGAGTGATCCCGAGGGTCGCTTTCTCATTCTCAAGGGGAAGTTGGGACATGAGGAGGTAGCCTTAGCTAATATCTATGCCCCTAACGCAGGCCATTCCCAGTTTTTCAATAAGTTTTTTCATATCCTCTCGGAATTTAGAAGTGGTAAAACACTTTTATGTGGGGATTTTAATACAGTCCAGCTTCCCTCGTTAGACAAGTCTGGTACCCATGATGACAGGACCAAAATCCTGGGCTCTGCGGCTCTACGTAAACACATGGCCGAGGATGGCCTCTTTGACATATGGAGATCCCTCAATCCCTCCGTGAGGGATCATACCTTTTATTCTAACCCCCATGACACCTACTCCCGTATTGATCTTTTTCTAGGGTGTGCTTCCCTTTCTCAAACTGCGATTCATTCCTCCATCTCTCCTAATTCATGGTCTGATCACTCTATTCTCAAAGCTTTCTTTGGGCTCTTGGAGTCTGCCTCGGGAAGGCCCTCCTGGAGACTGAATGAAACCCTCCTGAAGCTCCCTCAGTTTCAGGATATGGTTAAAGAATGCTTGCAGGAATACTTCCGTCTTAATATGTCTGAGGATGTCCCTGTTTCCACAGTTTGGAAGGCACATAAGTCTGTGATTAGGGGACATATCATTCAATTCGCTTCTCGCCGTAAGAAGTCTCAAGAAGCCTTGATTGTATCCCTTACCTCGTCCATCGCTTCTCTGGATCGAGAGCATAAGAGGACTTTGTCCAAGAGGACTTTGTCTCTACTCTCCCAAAAATGGGCAGGGTTACAAGTTCTTCTTGCCGAATGTGTTGAGTGTAGTCTCAGATGGGGCAATCAAATGTTTTATGATAGGAGTAATAAAGCACATACCTTGTTGGCCCGTAGACTTAGAGATAAACGAGCCTCACAGATCATTTCTGCGATAAAAAAGTCCCTCGGGTGCTCTGCTTTATAACCCTAAAGATATTAATGGTGCGTTTACTCATTATTATAAAGCTTTATATAATTTGTCTGCCGCGTCTGACACTGAATCCCATGTTCAGGGTATTCAACAATATCTGGACTCTTGTACGCTTCCCAGTATATCTGAATCTACGGCCCGGACCATGGATGCGGATATCACTGAAGAAGAACTTGCCTCGGCCCTTAAATCACAGAAACCGTCTAAGGCACCTGGACCTGATGGTCTCCCTATGTCCTACTATAAATCGTTTGAGCGACTACTTTCTTCCCAGTTGATCCGTTTGTTCTTCAATTCTATTCTGTATGGTGCTCCTTCCATCTGGACTCTACTGTCTCTAGAAATATTGTTATTCCCAAACCTGGGAAAGACCCCTCTCTTTGCGCTAGTTATCGTCCCATTTCCCTGATCAACACAGATCTTAAATTATTTGCCAAGATCTTGGCCACTAGGCTGAATGTAGTTTTATCTTCCTTAATTCACCCTGACCAGGTGGGCTTCATCCCTCAGCGCCAAGCCTCTGACAATACAAGACGTACTATAGATCTGATACATCACTCCACCGCCCATAGGAGTCCGTCAGTAGTCTTGGCCCTGGACGCAGAAAAGGCGTTTGACCGCCTATTATGGCCTTTTATGTTTAAAACCCTAGCCTCAGTAGGTATCTCAGGAAATTTCATGCAGGCCATAAAATCTCTCTATTTGCACCCGTCTTCTACGGTGATGACCAATGGATTACACTCGCCACGTTTTGCTCTGGGAAATGGGACGAGACAGGGGTGCCCCCTTTCCCCTCTTATTTTTGCTATTTGCATCGAGCCATTGGCGGCTAGAATTAGAGCTAACCCCGATATTGGAGGCGTAAAGGTGGGAGATGAACAATTCAAGTTGTCTCTTTTTGCCGACGATATTCTCCTTACCTTGACTTCTCCCTTAATATTGCTCCCTAACCGCCAATCGGAATTACGTACATACGGCACCCTCTCTGGATACAAAATTAATAGCTCTAAGTCTGAAGCCTTGGCTCTTTGTGTTCCCTCGCAACAACTTTCTACGCTTACTACCTCTTTTCCTTTTATCTGGCGTCCCTCGGCAATTAAATACCTTGGCATCTCCATCACTAAGTCATACTCTTCACTTTACCAAGCTAACTACACTCCTATGTTTCAGACACTGGAAAAAGATTTTTCTGCTACAGGGTACACTGGGCTCCACAAGTCTGGACAATGGGGGGTGTAGAGTAGGATCTTGATCCGAGGCACCAACAGGCTCAAAGCTTTGACCTTCTTCCCAAGATGCATAGTGCCGCCTCCTATATCACCCCGCCTCCCAGTACAGGAGCTCAGTTTGTCAGTTGGTGCTGCAGTAAGCAGGCACTTAACAGAGGGGCTGCTCCAAACAGCCCTGAGAAAATCTTTTTATGAGGTAAAAAGTGAAGACTTCAAGGGCAGCAGCGGTGGTAAATGTTTTGTGACATTCACTGCTGCAGCTCCAGCTCTCCCCAGCGGCGCTGTACACTCCCGAGCCCTGGTTGCCGGTTTTCTTCTTGTTAGACACACATGGCTGGGGCTCTCCAGGATCGCGTGGCCGCGCTTCAGGAGGTGGTAAGTGGGTCCCGCTCGCGGGACCCGGTCTTTATCGCGATCCAGCGCGGCCAGTGGGAGGCGGGTCGCGCGCGCTGGCGGTGGGCGGTGGACACTGTGGATACAGGCGATCCCACTAGAACACCAGGGCATGGGCGCAGGTCAGGTTTTCTTTTAAAACCGATTTTAATATCGCCCACAGTACACAGTGGTTTTGCCAGCAAGGGGGATAAGGCTTAGACCTGAAGCCCCTCCCCCAGCCCCAGGGTCGCCATTTCCAGCAAGTGTTCCCGCCCTGGAGCTGCATCTCTGTCTTTTTCTCACTCCCTGTCAGTGTCTTACTCCTCAGCTCACTGTTCCTGGGACTGCTTGGGCAAATCCTCCTATGTAAAGCCGCCTGGTTGTCAGTGCTGTGCCTTTACATGACACTTAAGTATTCTACCTGCCTTTTCAGTCAGTGTTAGTAAGAAAGAGTGCATTTAGTCAGGGGTTTATAGTACAATTACCCTGTGATATACATCCAGTTTCTTACTGTGTAGTGTTACATCTAATGACCAGGGGCGCCAGAATGATTTCACGCAGGGGGGGGCAAGTTTGAATTTCATTTTTGCGCCTCTCCTTCAACCTCCGCCCCCCTCCTCCCCCTCCCGTGGTGCCGGTCTCCTCTCCTTCAAACCCCCCCCCCCTTCATCAGTGCGGGGGAGCGCTTACCTCTGTATCCCCGTGGGCGGCTTTTAAAGTAGTGTGCTGCCGCAGGCAGGGTGCAGTGCCCCTTCTGTACTGGCCGGCTGTCTCTTCTTTGGTGATGCATTACTGGGAGGAGTCGTCGCATTCCGGGACCACAGCCACACCTCCTCCCAGTAATACATCACCAGTGAAGAGACAGCCGGGCAGTACAGAAGGGGCCCCGCACCCTGCCTGCGGCAGCACATTGCTTTTAAAGTTGTAGCCGCTTACGGGGATGCGGAAGGAAGCGCTCCCCCGCACCAGCGCCTGGATCATGTTTGGGGGGTTCAAGCTGCCCCCTTGCCCCCCCCCCCTCGTTCCGACGCCTATGCTAATGACTATATAGCTGTGTAAGCTAGTCCAGTGCAGTATTATTGTCTGTAATAACCTCTGCATTGTACAAACTGTGACTATTTGTGTGTGCATTAATAGCTGAGTGTTGTCCATCTCGTGTCTTCCACTCATCTTGCTATCCCTATATTCTATAACTTGAGGGGGCTTGGTGCGTCAGGTGTTAATTAATATAGGATTTTCACAAAGATATACTGTATTACGTATTTTTCTCTGTGATTTAGTCACCATATCTCTCCTTTATCTCTGCTGGTGCTGACTACACTGCGCAGGGGTTTGGGTTTAGGGATATAGTGCTGCTAATAATTGTACTGTTACCTCATACTGCAAGTTATATCATCTCTGCTTCTGAGGGTAATGGTTCTGGGGCGGAACACACTGCTGGTGTTGCTGAAGCCACAGGCACATATGGGGAGAATATAGCAGCTGTGGGCTCTGGTTCTGGGGGCTCCTTGCCCCCCAGTGGGACTGTGGCAACAGAGGCACATACTGACCCTCTGTGGGCCACTTTTTCCACGCTTCTGCATACGCTAGTTCATAAACGAACACCCCCTATGGGACCCCCAATGCCGGTACAACCGTATGTGGTCCCTGCAGCTAACCCGCCGTGGGTGGACGATTTATCTGCTCAATTAAAGAAGTTGAACCAGTCCCCGACTACTAAAAAGTCTGACAAACGCTCGCCTAAGTCCAAGAGGTCCTCTAAGCGAGTGCTCGTCTCCTCACAATCCACTGCTGTCACTGACATCTCGTCTGATGAAGACAGCACATACACTGACCCCACAGGTTCTGACTCAGATACAGCTGATGGGGAGGGTAGTTCACATGTGGATGTTCCTGATCTTTTGGAGGCTATTAAATTAATTCTGCAGATTACGGATGATCCCGAGCCATCCGTTCCCCCTAAGGATCCAGATAGGTTCAAGCGTCAGAAGGTGATTAAACAAGTTTTACCTCACTCTGACCACCTAGTGGATATACGTCAGGAACCCTGGCAAACCCCGGGTACGAAGTTTTTGCCTCAAAAGAAGATGCTGGCTCGCTATCCCCTCGCGCCAGAGCTGTCTAAGAATTGGGAAACGCCTCCTCCAGTAGACTCACATGTGGCTAGGATGGTGGTTTCCTCAGCTCTACCTGTCACTACCGTCACGTCTCTAAAAGAGCCTACGGATAAACGTGTCGAGGGTTGTCTAAAAGCGATTTACACCCTCACGGGTGCTGCACAAAGGCCCACTATTGCAGCTACATGGGCGGCAGAGGCTATTGAAGCATGGGCCTTGGAGTTAGAAGCTGAAATCTCCTCTGACCGTGCTAGACAATGCTTGTCATATATTGTCACAGCTTCTCGCTATATTAAAGAGGCGGCTTCTGTTGCCGGTATCCTAGCAGCCAAGGCCTCTACTACATCAGTCCTGGCTCGCAGGATATTGTGGCTGAGATCCTGGTCTGTGGATCTGGACTCTAGAAAAACCCTGGAGGTACTCCCTTTCAAGGGGGATATTCTGGTTGGGGAGGACTTAAATAAGATAGTGGCTGACTTGTCTACTGCCAAAACTGCCTGTCTGCCTAATACAGCTCCTTCTGTGTCGAAGGCCAAAGGCACGTCCTTTCGCCCCTTTCGTCCTTCAGGTAAAAGCAAAAGGTCAGGCGTACCATAAGCAGGCCCACACTTCCAAACCTGGTAAGCCGAAGCCCAAAAGAGCCTGGGCTGCCCGTCTGCCAGCATCCAAGACCGATAAGCCTGCCGCATGACGGGGCGGGCCTCCCCCTGGGGGATCCCAGGGTGGGGGGCCGGCTTCTAGGGTATACCCAGGAATGGTTGAAGACCACTACAGATGCCTAAGTACGGGAAGTCGTCACTCGAGGTTACGCCATAGCCTTCAAAAACCGACCCCCTCATCGATTTTGCCAGACAAACGTCCCGTTGGACCAGACAAAGGCAAGTGCTCTGCATTCGGTGGTACAGACCCTCCTGGATACAGGAGTCGTAGTACAGGTGCCTCTTGCTCAGAGGGGCCGGGGGTACTATTCTCCGCTGTTTCTAGCCCCAAAACCGAATGGGTTCTCCCGGCCCATTCTCAACCTCAAGGCACTGAACAAGTTTGTGAAGGTTTCCAAGTTCCGTATGGAAACCCTTCGCTCTATAGTTCTGGCCTTGGAACCTGGGCACTACATGGTCTCCCTGGACATACAGGATGCTTACCTGCATATTCCTATAGCAGTGTCACATCAACAATACCTGAGGTTCGCTATTGGCAACCTCCAGTACCAGTTTCGGGCGTTACCTTTTGGTTTAACAACGGCTCCGCGAGTCTTCACCAAAGTTACGGCGGTGATGACGGTGGTACTCCGCCGTCAAGGGGTCAGGATACTGCCGTATCTGGACGACTTGTTAATCCTGGCAAATTCCCCAGATCTTCTCCTGCGTCATCTGGATATGACGGTCCGGTTTCTACAAGCCCACGGGTGGCTCATCAACTGGAAGAAATCCTCCCTGGTCCCTGCTCAGAGCATGGTGCATCAGGGAGCGCTGTTGGACACTCACAACCAGAGGTTGTTCTTGTCTCAGGAGAAAGTCCTGTAACTTCAGGACAGGATTCGTTGCTTCCTTTCTCGTCCGCAAGTGTCGATACATTCGGCAATGCAGGTGCTGGGCCTCATGGTATCAGCATTCGACATGGTGGAGTATGCTCAATTCCATTCTCGCCCCCTCCAGAAGCTGATTCTAGCCAAGTGGGACGGCCTGCCTCACCGGATCAGGTCTCAAATGATCTCTTTGACTCCGGAGGTCCGTCTGTCGCTGCTCTGGTGGCTCCAGGACCGACAGTTGTGCAGAGGCCGTCCCTTCTGGATATCCAACTGGGTCCTGTTGACGACAGATGCTAGTCTAAGAGGTTGGGGCGCGGTGCTGGAGCAGCACTCCTTGCAGGGTCGGTGGACCAAGGAGGAATCTTTCCTCTCGATCAACATTCTGGAATTGCGGGCGGTCTTCAATGCATTGAACCTAGCCCAGCATTTGATTCAGAACCGTCCTGTTCAAGTACAGTCGGACAACACCACCACAGTGGCTTACATAAATCATCAAGGCGGCACTCAAAGCCGTTTGGCAATGAAGGAAGCCTCACGGATTCTACGTTGGGCAGAACGCCATCTACCGGCAATATCGGCAATATTCATTCTGGGAGTCCTGAATTGGGAAGCTGACTTTCTCAGTCGTCAGGACGTGCATGCCATCGAGTGGGGCCTCCATCCAGAAGTGTTTCAACTCCTCGTGGAAAGGTGGGGTCTTCCAGATGTGGATCTGATGGCGTCTCGACACAATCACAAGGTTCCGGTCTTCAGAGCAAGGACAAGGGATCCTCAAGCAGCATTCGTGGATGCGCTGGCAGTGCCGTGGAGGTTTCGGGTGTCGTACGTGTTCCCTCCGGTGTCACTCCTGCCCAGGGTAATTCGGAAGTTCAAGCAAGAAAAAGGAAATCTGCTTCTCATAGCTCCGGCGTGGCCCAGACGGCACTGGTTCTCAGACCTGCAAGGCCTATCGTCAGAGCGTCCACTTCTACTTCCACAACGCCCAGACCTCCTCGTTCAGGGCCCCTGTGTCTACCAGGACCTAGCCCGGCTGTCTTTGACGGCGTGGCTCTTGAAGCTTCCGTCTTAAGAGCTAAGGGTTTTTCTGAAGCGGTCATTAAAACTATGTTGCGGGCCCGGAAACCGGCCTCTGCTCGGATATACCATCGGGTCTGGCATTCCTACTTTGTTTGGTGCGCATCAAACCATTATGACGCTTCCAAGTTTAGTACAGCCAAACTTTTGGCTTTTCTACAGCAGGGCCTAGATTTAGGCCTGCGTCTGGCCTCCCTCAAGGTTCATATTTCTGCCTTGTCAGTGTGGTTTCAGAGAAAAATTGCGACTTTACCTGATGTTTATACTTTCACTCAGGGTGTGTTGCGTATCCAACCTCCCTATGTCCCACCTGTGGCTCCTTGGGACTTGTCGGTGGTTTTGGAGGCATTGTAGGAGCCTCCATTTGAACCTCTTCGTTCAGCTGACCTTAAGTGGCTTTCCCTTAAGGTGGTGTTTCTGTTGGTTATTGCCTCTGCTAGAAGAGTGTCGGATTTGGGTGCCTTGTCTTGTAGTTCCCCATATCTGATTTTTCACCGTGACCGGGCGGTTCTCAGGACTCGTCCCGGATATTTGCCTAAGGTGGTTTCTTCGTTCCACCTTAAGCAGGAGATTGTGGTTCCAGCTTTTGTCTCTCCTGATTTTTCTCCCAAAGAGCGGTCTTTGGATGTGGTACGGGCTCTCCGTATCTATGTGAAGAGAACTGCTTCTATTCGAAAGTCTGATTCTCTCTTTGTTTTGTTTGGATTTCACAAACGTGGCTGGCCTGCTCACAAGCAGACCCTGGCCAGGTGGATCAGAATGGTGATTGCGCATGCTTATGTGAAGGCTGGTCTGTCAGCTCCTGTTCACATTATGGCCCATTCTACTCGGTCTGTTGGACCTTCTTTGGCGGCCCAATGTGGTGCGACCCTTGATCAATTGTGCAAGGCGGCTACATGGTCCTCCGGGAACACGTTCATAAGGTTCTATGCCTTCGATACTGCCGCTTCCCAGGATGCTTCCTTTGGACGCCGGGTTCTTTTGCCCGCTACAGTGCATCGCCTCCCATAAGGAACTGCTTTAGGACATCCCCATTGTCCAGACTTGTGGAGCCCAGTGTACCCCCCAGCAGAAAACGAGTTTTATGGTAAGAACTTACCCTTGTTAAAACTCTTTCTGCGAGGTACACTGGGCTCCACAAGGCGCCCACCCTGACGCACTTAGCTTCTTTGGGTTGATATGGCATTAGCCGCTGACACTTCTCTTGTCGTGAGAGTGTGGTGTATGTGGCTACTAACCGTTGTCGTCTCTCTTCCTGCTACTGCATTGGGCTGGTTAACTAAACTGAGCTCCTGTTTTGGGAGGCGGGGTGATACAGGAGGCGGCACTATGCATCTTGCGCAGAAGGTCAAAGCCTTGAGCCTGTTGGTGCCTCGGATCAAGATCCTACTCTACACCCCCCATTGTCCAGACTTGTGGAGCCCAGTGTACCTTGCAGAAAGAGTTTTAACAAGGGTAAGTTCTTACCATAAAACTCGTTATCGGGCTGGCAGTCCCTTTTTATATTGTGGATTGGTAGAATTAACACGATTAAAATGAATCTCCTCCCTAGACTACTATATTTATTCCAAACCTTACCTATACCTATCCCAATTTCGGCCTTGGACTCCATGCAAGCCCTCTGCAATCGCTTCATCTGGGCACATGGTAAACCTCGCATTCGTACAGCCATTTTGGCTAGGTCTGCTTCTAATGGCGGATTGGGTTTGCCAATACTCCACTCTTATTACCAGGCCGCCCAGCTGAACCATGTTGTGTCGTGGCACTCCGAACCTGGATGCAAACGATGGGTAGATTTAGAGAATTCTATGTTGCAGATAAGTCGAGTGGATGACATACTGTGGTTACCCGGACCGCTTAGACCAGCCTCGGCCTGTGAGACTCCGACCATACGATTTACTCTTAAGATATTGGATAAACTCCGTCCCTCACTGGACCTAGCTCCCTTTCCCTCACCTATGTCCCCTATCTGGAACCATCCCCGGTTCCCCCCAGGTCTGGACAGACATATGGCATCTTATTGGCGAAGTCTACACATTACCAGATTCAAACATGTAAAAGGTCAATATGCTCCATCTTCATTTACTGACCTCCAAACTATTCTCTCAATCCCCGCCTCCCGCCATTTTCAATATAATCAAATTATGAGCTTCGTTAATTCACAATTTCCCTCTAGTAAAATTCGGATGCTGACCCACTTTGAACGCATCTGCTCTCATTCAGTTGGCCATAAAGGTAATATCTCCGTTCTCTATCATTCAGTCCTGGGCCCAGACCCCCCAGAACGAAATCCTCCTGAACTGGCTTGGGAGTTAGATCTCCCGTCCACTTTAGACAACGAGGACTGGTCCACAATCAGGACTAGAATCGCTAAATCCTCCATTAGTGTAACTATCAGGGAGACGTGTTATAAAGTATGCACCCGGTGGTATTTGACACCCTCCAGACTTCACGCTATCTTTCCTTCGACCTTGGATCACTGCTGGAGGAACTGCGGGGAGATTGGTACATTCCCTCATATATGGTGGTTTTGCCCGATAATTCAGACATTTTGGGAACAAGTGTGGGCGCTCCTTTCACAGGTTTTGGAACATCCAGTCTCAGGTAACATTGCCATTGCACTGTTATGTGCTCCGACTCCTTTGCTTGGCAAGCACCAAGACAAACTTGTAACTCATCTATGTAACGCAGCTAAGTCCCTTATAGCCAAACTATAGAAGTCCTCAGTGGCGCCTCCAACCACTGCCCTTTTGAATCGTATCCAGTTTGTTGCCTCAATGGAATATATCACGAGTTTACAAAATAACACGGTAACGTCCTTTCACAAAATATGGTCCCCCTGGTTCCTTTTTCATTCTTCCCCCCCTCCCTGGCCTCAGCTGATACCCCTATGTCTTCGTGTATTTTATCCACTACGCCCACGAGATCTTATTTTTAATTTTATTTTTTTTCTTCTCTTTTTTTTTTTTTCTATTCTGGTCTCTCCCTTTGTATGTTTTGTCTATCTATTAGCAGCTTATTCTATGGCTATTCTATTATATGCTCTATGTTTCTGTGTACTTTTTGTTGATTTCTGATATTGCAATGCTCGTATTTCACAGTACACTTTTTGTATTACTTGTTTGTTTCTAAAATAAAATAAAAAACATTGTTTAAAAAAAAAATTAGTTTCAGCATGTTGCTGCAATAGTTCATGCTCGTTGGCATGTGTTATGTTGAATGCCATGTTGTGCGGCATGGTTGAAGTGTGAGCTGGTATGAATCTCACCGTTAACTTAAAAGTATATCCTTTCCTCGAAATGTCAGTCTCCCTGGGCACAGTTCCTATACTGAGGTCTGGAGGAGGGGCATAGAGGGAGGAGCCAGTTCACACTCTGAAAAAGTCTTAAAGTGCCCATGGCTCCTGCGGAACCGTCTATACCCCATGGTACTGAAGTGGACCCCAGCATCCTCTACGGACTAGGAGAAAATAAGAATTTACTCACCGGTAATTCTATTTCTCGTAGTCCATAGTGGATGCTGGGGACTCCGTAAGGACCATGGGGAATAGACGGCTCCGCAGGAGACTGGGCACATCTAAAGAAAGATTTAGGTCTATCTGGTGTGCACTGGCTCCTCCCCCTATGACCCTCCTCCAAGCCTCAGTTAGGACACTGTGCCCGGAAGAGCTGACACAATAAGGAAGGATTTTGAATCCCGGGTAAGACTCATACCAGCCACACCAATCACACCGTATAACTCGTGATAGGAACCCCGGTTAACAGCATGATAACAACGGAGCCTCTGAACAGATGGCTCGCAATAACAACCCGATTTGTGTAACAATAACTATTTACAAGTATTGCAGACAATCCGCACTTGGGATGGGCGCCCAGCATCCACTACGGACTACGAGAAATAGAATTACCGGTGAGTAAATTCTTATTTTCTCTGACGTCCTAGTGGATGCTGGGGACTCCGTAAGGACCATGGGGATTATACCAAAGCTCCCAAACGGGCGGGAGAGTGCGGATGACTCTGCAACACCGAATTAGAGAACTCCAGGTCCTCCTCAGCCAGGGTATCAAATTTGTAGAATTTTGCAAACGTGTTTGCCCCTGACCAAGTAGCAGCTCGGCAAAGTTGTAAAGCCGAGACCCCTCGGGCAGCCGCCCAAGATGAGCCCACCTTCCTTGTGGAATGGGCTTTTACAGATTTAGGCTGCGGTAGTCCCCACCGCAGAATGCGCCAGCGGAATAGTGCTACAAATCCAGATAGTCTGCTTAGAAGCAGGAGCACCCAGTTTGTTGGGTGCATACAGGATAAACAGCGAGTCAGTTTTCCTGACTCCAGCCGTCCTGGAAACATAAATTTTCAGGGCCCTGACTACGTCCAGTAACTTGGAATCCTCCAAGTTCCTAGTAGCCGCAGGCACCACAATAGGCTGGTTCAAGTGAAACGCTGATACCACCTTCGGGAGAAACTGAGGACGAGTCCTCAACTCTTCCCTATCCATATGGAAAATCAGATAAGGGCTTTTATAGGACAAAGCCGCCAATTCTGACACACGCCTGGCCGAAGCCAGAGCCAACAGCATGACCACTTTCCACGTGAGATATTTCAAATCCACAGTCTTAAGTGGTTCAAACCAATGTGATTTCAGGAACTCCAAAACCACATTGAGATCCCAAGGTGCCACTGGGGGCACAAAAGGAGGCTGAATACGCAGAACTCTTTTGACAAAAGTCTGAACTTCAGGCAGTGAAGCCAGTTCTTTCTGGAAGAAAATCGACAGGGCCGAAATCTGGACCTTAATGGACCCCAATTTGAGGCCCAACGTCACCCCTGCTTGCAGGAAATGCAGGAATCGACCCAGTTGAAATTCCTCCGTTGGGGCCTTCCTGGCCTCACACCAAGCAACATATTTCCGCCAAATGCGGTGATAATGTTTTGCGGTGACATCCTTCCTGGCTTTGATCAGCGTAGGGATGACTTCCTCCGGAATGTGCCTGCTGAGGAAGTCTGCTTCCCAGTTGTCCACTCCCGGAATGAACACTGCTGTCAGTGCTAACACATGATTTTCCGCCCATCGGAGAATCCTTGTGGCTTCTGCCATTGCCCTCCTGCTTCTTGTGCCGCCCTGTCTGTTTACATGGGCGACCGCCGTGATGTTGTCTGATTGGATCAGTACCGGCTGGTTCTGAAGCAGGGGCCTTGCTTGGCTTAGGGCATTGTAAATGGCCCTTAGCTCTAGAATATTTATGTGAAGCGAAATCTCCTGATTTGACCACAGTCCTTGGAAATTTCTTCCCTGTGTGACTGCACCCCAGCCCCGAAGGCTGGCATCCGTGGTCACCAGGACCCAGTCCTGTATTCCGAGCACTCTGCAGCCACCACAGCAGCGACACCCTGGTCCTTGCCGACAGGGTTATCCGCTGTTGCATCTGGAGATGGGACCCGGACCATTTGTCCAACAGGTCCCACTGGAAAGTCCTTGCGTGGAACCTTCCGAATGGAATTGCTTCGTACGAAGCTACCATTTTTCCCAGGACTCGTGTGCATTGATGTACCGACATCTGTCCCGGTTTTAGGAGGTCTCTGACTAGAGATGACAACTCCTCGGCTTTTTCCACTGGAAGAAACACTTTTTTCTGGTCTGTGTCCAGAATCATTCCCAGGAACAGAAGACGTGTCGTCGGGACCAGCTGTGACTTTGGAATATTGAGAATCCAGCCGTGCTGTTGTAGCACTTCCCGAGAAAGTGCTACCCCCACTACCAACTGTTCCTTGGACCTCGCCTTTATCAGGAGATCGTCCAAGTACGGGAAAATTAAAACTCCCTTCTTGCGAAGGAGTATCATCATTTCGGCCATTACCTTGGTAAAGACCCTCGGTGCCGTGGATAACCCAAACGGCAGCGTCTGGAACTGATAGTGACAGCCCTGTACCACAAATCTGAGGTACTCCTGGTGAGGAGGGTAAATGGGGACATGCAGGTATGCATCCTTGATGTCCAGGGAGACCATGTAATCCCCCTCGTCCAGGCTCGCAATAACTGCCCTGAGCGATTCCATCTTGAACTTGAACCTTTTGATATGTGTTCAAGGATTTTAAATTTAAGATGGGTCTCACCGAACCGTCCGGTTTCGGTACCACAAACATTGTGGAATAGTAACCCTTCCCTTGCTGAAGGAGGGGTACCTTGACAATCACTTGCTGTGAATACAGTTTTTGGATAGCCACCAACACTGCCTCCCTGGCAGAGGGAGTTGCTGGTAAGGCAGATTTTAGAAAACGGCGGGGGGGGGGGGGGGGGGGGGGGGGGACGTCTCGAATTCCAGCCTGTACCCCTGAGATACTACTTGAAGGGCCCAGGGATCCACCTGTGAGAGAGCCCACTGTGTGCTGAAATTTCTGAGACGGGCCCCCACCGTACCCGGATCCGCCTGTGAAGCCCCAGCGTCATGCTGTGGACTTACCGGACGCGGGGGAGGACTTTTGCTCTTGGGAACTGGCTGTATGCTGCAGCTTTTTCCCTCTACCTTTGCCTCTCGGCAGAAAGGATGCGCCTCGAGCCCTCTTGTGTTTATGGGGCCGAAAGGACTGTACTTGATAATACGGTGCCTTCTTTTGCTGTGGGGTAGCCTGTGGCAAAAATGACGATTTCACAGCCGTAGCTGTGGAAACGAGGTCTGAAAGACCATCCCCAAACAGTTCCACCCCCTTATAAGGCAAAACTTCCATGTGCCTTTTTTGAATCGGCATCACCTGACCACTGCCGAGTCCATAACCCCCTTCTGGCGGCAATGGACATTGCGCTTATTTTTGATGCCAGCCGGCAAATATCCCTCTGTGCATCACGCATGTATAAGACAGCGTCCTTTATATGCTCTACTGTCAGCAAAATAGTGTCCCTATCCAGGGTATCAATATTATCCGACAGGGAATCTGACCACGCAGCACTGCACATCCATGCTGATGCAATCGCTGGTCGCAATATAATGCCCGTGTGTGTATATATAGCTTTTAGGGTAGCCTCCTGCTTTCTATCAGCAGGATCCTTTAGGGCGGCCGTATCCGGAGACGGTAGTGCCACCTGTTTTGATAAACGTGTAAGCGCTTTATCTACCCTAGGGGACGTTTCCCAACGTGACCTATCCTCTGGCGGGAAAGGGTACGCTGCCAATAACCGTTTAGAAATTATCAATTTCTTATCGGGGGAAGTCCAGGCTTCCTCACACACCTCATTTAATTCCTCAGATGCAGGAAAAGCTACTGGTAGTTTTTTCTCACTGAACATAATACCCTTTTTTGTGGTACCTGGGGTACTATCAGAAATGTGTAATACATTTTTCATTGCCTCAATCATGTAACGGGTGGACCTATTGGAGGGTAAACTAGTCTCATCGTCGTCGACACTGGAGTCGGTATCCGTGTCGACATCTGTGTCTGCCATCTGAGGTAGCGGGCGTTTTAAAGCCCCTGATGACATTTGAGACGCTGGAACAGTCACAAGCTGAGTAGCCGGCTGTCCTATGTCGTCAAACCTTTTATGTAAGGAGCTGACACTGTCACGTAATTCCTTCCATAAGTCCATCCACACAGGTGTCGACCCCTCAGGGGGTGACAACACATTTACAGGCATTTGCTCTGCCTCCACATCATTTTCCTCATCATACATGTCGACACAGCGGTACCGACACACAGCACACACACAGGGAATGCTCTGACAGAGGACAGGACCCCACAAAGCCCTTTGAGGAGACAGAGGGAGAGTATGCCAGCACACACCAGAGCGCTATATACCACAGGGATATCACCTATAAAGAGTGTTTTCCCTTATAGCTGCATATATATATTATACTGCGCCTAAATTTGTGCCCCCCCCCCTCTCTTTTTTACCCTTTCTGTAGTGCAGGACTGCAGGGGAGAGCCAGGGAGCGATCCTTCCAGCGGAGCTGTGAGGGAAAATGGCGCCAGTGTGCTGAGGGAGATGGCTCCGCCCCTTTTTCGGCGGGTTTTCTCCCACTTTTTGTGTTATTCTGGCAGGGGTATTTACACCTATATAGCCTCTGGGGCTATATATGGTGTCAGTTTTGCCAGCCAAGGTGTTAATATTGCTGCTCAGGGCGCCCCCCCCAGCGCCCTGCACCCATCAGTGACCGAAGTGTGTGGTGTGCATGAGGAGCAATGGCGCACAGCTGCAGTGCTGTGCGCTACCTTGGAGAAGACAGAAGTCTTCAGCCGCCGATTTTCCGGACCTTCTTGCTTCTGGCTCTGTAAGGGGGACGGCGGCGCGGCTCCGGGAACGGACGACGAGGTCGGGTCCTGTGTGCGATCCCTCTGGAGCTAATGGTGTCCAGTAGCCTAAGAAGCCCAAGCTACCACCACTTAGGTAGGTTCGCTTCTTCTCCCCTTAGTCCCTCGCTGCAGTAAGCCTGTTGCCAGCAGGTCTCACTGTAAAATAAAAAACCTAAACTATACTTTCTTTCTAGGAGCTCAGGAGAGCCCCTAGTGTGCATCCAGCTCGGCCGGGCACAGAAATCTGAGGCTTGGAGGAGGGTCATAGGGGGAGGAGCCAGTGCACACCAGATAGACCTAAATCTTTCTTTAGATGTGCCCAGTCTCCTGCGGAGCCGTCTATTCCCCATGGTCCTTACGGAGTCCCCAGCATCCACTAGGACGTCAGAGAAAAGGATTTACCGGTAGGTATTAAAATCCATTTTCTTGTCCCCTAGCTCTTGGACACTTTTATTGATCTAAACAGTCCTGGTGCCCTCTTTCATATATGAGGCTTTGATTGTCATTCTCCTCAAACCTGTTAAGGAGCCTCCTCTGACAGAGTCGCTCAGACCTGTTTCCTTGTTATCTTCTGATATTAAGTTTTTCACCAAAAGTTTTGCTACTAGGCTGAGTCTACCACTCAGAATCTCCGCAGGTTGTTTTACCATCTACAGATATCCCACAAAGCATATAGTAGTGCAGTGGTGGTGTCCTTGGATGTTGCAGAGGCCTTTAGCGATCTCTGGGAGGTCCTTCATAGATTTGGCTTTGGGCCTAATTTTATTCAGTGGGTCAAATTGTTATATTCTGTCCCTGCTGCCCAAAAATGTGTTAATAGTCACACTATGGCTCTGTTCGGGGTTTTTCTCTGCTGTTGGCGTTGGATTTGAACAGATACCAGCATCTGCGAGCTAGTGATGCTGGTAATACCATAGCTGTTTATGTTGATGACACGCTTTTGTTCTTGGGTGACACAGATGGCTCAGTGCACAGACTCCTGCAGGTTGTTGATAGCTTTGCCTAAATCTACTATATTTCCTCAGCATGGGCTTTATCCTACCTTGTTTATTTCCCTTTTGTCTTTTCCTTTGGACTGCACTGTTTTTGTATTTGAGGGTTTGAATTACATCTCAAGCTTGATTATATTGACCTTTAAAAATTTTCTCTGTCATATCAAATTTTAAACATAAGGAAAAAGCTTCCCCTTCCTGTTATGGATAGGATAAAACATATTAAAATAGTCATCCAGCGTAAATATGTCTACCTACTGCAACACTCCTGTTTTTATATATCAAACAAAAGTTTCTCCACAATTAACAGGATTATTTCTTCCTTTATTTGGGGAGACACGTGAGCAAGAACTAAACTCACTACTGTGTGCAGGTCTAAAACCTCTGGTGGTCTGGCTCTCCCTAAACTTTATTATGTGGCCTCCCAGCTTGCCAAGCAGGCAGAGTGGGTGCAGGACTCTTGTGGTAGCATTCTTTTGTTTTCTTGCTTAGCAGAAGGGGTCTCCTCTATCATCACTGCAATGAAAAGTATCATTTGGGATGTTTTTCTTAATTATTAGCAATTAATTGTACTTTACATTGTTATGAGTCGCTGCTGGGGCTCATTTGTTTGTTTATGGCCGTCTCCTAGCAACCTGTAAGCTGGCTACTGTGTGAAGCAGCACACCTGTTTGGGAATGCTTCGTTACCCGACTCCAGCCTGTTGTCTCTTGTGAAAGTCAGGAGGCTGAAGGATGCGCAGCAGCACAGCTGCCGAGAGTTAGCAATTAGGGAGGCTGGCTGTGCTGTGACTCTCATTGGCTCTTGTCTCCTATATGTGTTGTCTGTCTCTCACTCCTGCTGGTCATAGGTTCCTGGTTGCAGCGGGAGCCCTGGTCTCTAGGTTCTAGCACTAGCCGTGGATACCTTTGTCCGGTTATTCTACCATCCTCTGCAGTATTCCGGTGTCTAGCTCTGTGTCATTTGCATAATTATCAGCATCCAACTCAGTTATTTCTATGTCTAGTTCTGTGTCAGTCACATAATTATCAGCTTCTAACCATCTCAGTTGCATAATCTGTTGTGTTGATTTTGTTACTTCTGCTAATATTACTCCTCGTCTTCTCGATATGCAGTCTTGTGTTCCCTCTGTTATCTATGTCTCCTGCATACCTTCAGTACTCCTACTGTCAGTGGCTGTACCTTTGTTGTTTTGTCTAATGTCTATCTTTAATGTATTATTTGTGTACTTTATGTGCTCTCCTCCCCAAAAGCTGTCCAGCGTTTGGGAGAGTTGTGTTTAAGTGTCTATTGTTTGCTCTCGTCTTAAAGCAGCTCCAATCTTCTTTTGGTCTTTTTCGCTTTATTAGCATTGATCCGGGACACCCCTGTGGCGTAAGTCCTTCTGGCATCCCAGTAGGCACATCACGCCTTAAGGGAAAAGCGACTGTTATAGGCAAGGCCTGCTGGTGAGTTCTGCAAGTCTTAACCTGGGGTGTACAAGAGTCACTGCCCAGATCTTCAGAAGCCACGGACCCTTTGGAAAGAAGATCCTTCAGTTGTAACATAGATGTAGCTTCAGAGTGCATGCAGTCTAAAAGATTTTATTTTTCTTACCTCTGAAATTATAGTCAGACCAATTCCCAGATGACAGAACCCATTTTTTCTTCAAATTTTGAGATTTTGACCCACAGTGTACTCAAGATACTTTGCTTTTGGAGCATTTACCTACAGCAAGAATTACCTTCCATTTTGCATCAGACATGTATTCTTCCTGTGTCATATGTACATAATATTCTGTTTAGTACCAATGTAAGTGTTAAAAGTGTGATAATTTACCTCAAAGACAAGACTTCCCAATTTTATTGGTGGTGCAAAAATTACCTTGGCAGGTGATAAAGTGAACTTGGGGGTTGTGGCTTGATGTTTACTCCTATGAATCTTAAACATTTTTTGTTGTTCTTTGCACTCCAAAAAATAAAAAATGTATGTTTATATACAGACGTGTTCTCGTACAGTATTGCTGCAGTCGTACCAAACATCCCTTCTCGGCATACTGGTTCCTCTGCGACTTGGCTTGCGACAAGCGTTTTTTTCACATGTGCATCTTAATTGAAATACAATATGATAAGACCGCTGCGTGACACTGGACTGATTTATTTGATATGAAAGTTGCACATCAAATTAATCAGTGCCACATCACATTTTATTTAAACTAAATAATTCGGTGCGGCTGACTTTTCCCAGGTGTCTTGCACTGCATAGTCTATTAAGGCTAGGGGTATGAGGAGACATCTGTGTATATTAAGTGACTTGTGATGAGCTGCTTATTGTTGTTTGACAAAAAATAGGATTTTGGTACTTACCAGGTAAATCCTTTTCTTTGAATCCATAGGGGGCACTGGAGTACTCTTGGGATATGGACGGCTTCCGTAGGAACAGCACTGAATATTTAAATTTAGAACACTCCACCCCTCCATATCCCCGAGTACCTCAGTGTTTTTTACTGAGCCGAACAGGAACTATAGAGAGGTTGACAATGGAGTATTACATATAACATAACGGACAATAACGAAGTTGACACATAACGTTACTGACAACTAAACAGTTGACACCCTAACCAGCACTTGATCATTTGAACCAGTCGGTGAGAGTGTGTTACCATAAGATCCTCAGAACTCACCACAACTAGGTAAAACTGCTCTGGGTGGGCGTCCAGTGCCCCCTATGGATTCAAAGAAAAGGATTTACCTGGTAAGTACCAAAATCCTATTTTCTTTTTCATCCACTAGGGGTCACTGGAGTACTCTTGGGACGTACCAAAGCTTCCCCCGTGGGCGGGAGAGCTGTTTGGCACCTGTAACGCTAGGCGGCCAAAGCTAGATGCTGATGCCGCAAACGTATCAAACTTGTAAAAGCGCACAAACGTGTGCACTGAAGACCATGTAGCCGCACAGCAAAGCTGCGTCGTAGAAGCTCCCCGACCAGCTGCCCATGAAGTTCCCACAGAACGTGTGGAATGAGCGGTTACTGATGTAGGCGGCTGTAACCTAGCATGAAGGTAAGCCTGACGTATGGTCAGTTTTATCCATCTGGATAACGTTTGTTTAGACGCTGGCCAACCCATCTTGGCAGCATCATAGAGAACAAACAACGTATCCGTCTTACGAACTGAAGACGTTCGGGATACATAAACGCGTAATGCGCGTACCACATCCAGAGTTCCAGAATGTGCTGTCAACACAGGAACTACTATTGGTTGATTGATGTGAAAAGATGACACTACCTTTGTAAGAAAGCGGGATTCGTCCGAAGTTCCGCTCTGTCATCCTGAAACACCAAATACGGTGACTTGCATGACAAGGCACCCAAATCCGAAACACGCCTTGCCGAAGCTAAGGCTAGAAGAAAAATTGTTTTCCAAGTGAGAAACTTTATATCCACTTGCTGTAAGGGTTCAAAATATGAAGACTGTAAGAAATCTAAAACCAGATTCAAGTCCCATGGCGCTGTAGGCAGAATGAATGGAGGCTGTACTCTGAGGACACCTTGGAGAAAAGTGCGTATAGACGGCAATAGAGCCAATCGTCTTTGAAAGTAAATTGACAAAGCAGATACCTGCACCTTTAGTGTAGATAAACGCAGTCCTCCATCCAACCCTGTTTGTAGAAACAACAAAAGGCGGGATAACTTGAAAGATGATGTCGGAAACTTCCGAGCTTCACACCAACCTATATAGGCACGCCATATTCTGTAATAATGAGCTGCCGTAACCGGCTTCCTAGCTCGTAACATAGTTGGTATAACCGATTCTGGAATGCCCTCTCTTCTTAAGAGGGCGGTCTCAACAGCCACCCCGTCAAACGCAGCCGCGCTAAATCGGGGTAAAGGAACGGACCCTGTTGTAACAGGTCTGGACGTAGTGGGAGCGGCCAAGGATAGTCTGCGAGTAGTCCTTGGAGATCCGAGAACCAAGCTCTCCGAGGCCAATGAGGCGCCACTAGTATGACTGTGACAGACTCTCTTTTGATCCGTTTTAGCACCAGAGGGAGCAACGGAAACGGTGGAAACAGATACACAAGACTGTACGGCCACGCGACAGTGAGAGCATCCACCGCCACTGCCTTTGGATCTCTTGTTCTGGACACATACTGGAACGTTTGGTGATTGTCTCGAGACGCCATCAGGTCCACCTGAGGATAACCCCATCGCTGAACCAACATGTGAAACACTTCTGGATTTAATGCCCATTCGCCTGGATGAAAATTCCGACGACTGAGATAATCCGCTTCCCAGTTGTCCACTCCCGGAATGAACACGGCCGACAATATCACCTGGTGGTATTCCGCCCAATTGAGGATTCGAGCTACTTCCCGCATTGCCATGCGGCTTCTCGTTCCTCCTTGTTTGTTGATGTATGCGACCGCCGTCGCATTGTCTGACTGCACTTGGACAGGCTGAGAGCGAAGCATGTGCATTGCTTGTCGTAGCGCATTGTAAACTGCGCGGAGTTCCAGGACATTTATAGACAGCAATCTTTCGTGATCCGCCCAGAGACCCTGGAGCTGACAATTTTGAATTACCGCTCCCCAACCTCTGAGACTGGCGTCCGTAGTTAGAATTATCCAATTCCAGCCTCCGAACCGTCTTCCTGCGGTTAAATTGTGTTCCTTGAGCCACCAGAGCAGAGACACTCTTGCCCTTGGCGACAACCTCACCCTGTGGTGAATCTGCAGATGCGAGCCCGACCACATTCAGTTGAAATGGACGCGAGTGAAATCTTCCGAACTGAAGCGCTTCGAAAGCTGCCACCATTGTGCCTAAGAGGCGAATGCACAAGTGTACAGACACTGTGCGTGGCTTGAGCACTAACTGTACTAGATGGCGTAGAACTTGTACTTTCTGTTGTGGTAGGTAAATTCTTTGATTGACCGTATCGAGAATCATACCTAGGAATTGAAGGCGTTGAGACGGAATTAGATGTGATTTCTTGAAATTGACAATCCAACCGTGGTGAACCAGTACATCGTACGTTAGCAGCGCATGTTGGAGAAGCATCTGTTGAGACGGAGCTTTGATGAGCAGATCGTCTAAATACGGAACTATTGTCACTCCCAGGGATCTGAGATGAGCTATCATCACAGACATCACTTTGGTGAATACCCGAGGCGCTGACGACAGGCCAAACGGTAGAGCCTGAAAATAAGAATTTACTCACCGGTAATACTATTTCTCGTAGTCCGTAGTGGATGCTGGGAACTCCGTAAGGACCATGGGGAATAGCGGGCTCCGAAGGAGGCTGGGCACTCTAGAAAGATCTTAGACTACCTGGTGTGCACTGGCTCCTCCCACTATGACCCTCCTCCAAGCCTCAGTTAGGTACTGTGCCCGGACGAGCGTACACAATAAGGAAGGATTTTGAATCCCGGGTAAGACTCATACCAGCCACACCAATCACACCGTACAACTCGTGATATGAAACACAGTTAACAGTATGAAACAATAGAGCCTCTCAACAGATGGCTCAACAATAACCCGATTTAGTTAACAATAACTATGTACAAGTATTGCAGATAAACCGCACTTGGGATGGGCGCCCAGCATCCACTACGGACTACGAGAAATAGAATTACCGGTGAGTAAATTCTTATTTTCTCTGACGTCCTAGTGGATGCTGGGAACTCCGTAAGGACCATGGGGATTATACCAAAGCTCCCAAACGGGCGGGAGAGTGCGGATGACTCTGCAGCACCGAATGAGAGAACTCCAGGTCCTCCTCAGCCAGGGTATCAAATTTATAGAATTTTGCAAACGTGTTTGCCCCTGACCAAGTAGCAGCTCGGCAAAGTTGTAAAGCCGAGACCCCTCGGGCAGCCGCCCAAGATGAGCCCACCTTCCTTGTGGAATGGGCATTGACAGATTTTGGCTGTGGCAGACCTGCCACAGTATGTGCAAGCTGAATTGTACTACAAATCCAACGAGCAATAGTCTGCTTAGAAGCAGGAGCACCCAGCTTGTTGGGTGCATACAGGATAAACAGCGAGTCAGATTTTCTGACTCCAGCCGTCCTGGAAACATATATTTTCAGGGCCCTGACAACGTCTAGCAACTTGGAGTCCTCCAAATCCTTAGTAGCCGCAGGCACCACAATAGGCTGGTTCAGGTGAAACGCTGACACCACCTTAGGGAGAAACTGGGGACGAGTCCTCAATTCTGCCCTATCCATATGGAAAATCAGATAAGGGCTTTTACATGATAACGCCGCCAACTCTGACACTCGCCTGGCTGAAGCCAAGGCCAATAACATGACCACTTTCCACGTGAGATATTTCAGATCCACGGTTTTTAGTGGCTCAAACCAATGTGATTTTAAGAAACTCAACATCACGTTGAGATCCCAAGGTGCCACAGGAGGCACAAATGGGGGCTGAATATGCAGCACTCCTTTCACAAATGTCTGAACTTCAGGTACTGAAGCTAGTTCTTTTTGAAAGAAAATTGACAGAGCCGAGATCTGTACCTTAATGGAGCCCAGTTTTAGGCCCATATTCACTCCTGCTTGCAGGAAATGCAGAAATCGACCTAGTTGAAATTCCTCCGTTGGGGCCTTTTCGGCCTCACACCATGCAACATACCTCCGCCATATGCGGTGATAATGAGTTGCTGTGACCTCTTTCCTGGCTTTAATAAGCGTAGGAATGACTTCCTCCGGAATGCCCTTTTCCTTCAGGATCCGGCGTTCAACCGCCATGCCGTCAAACGCAGCCGCGGTAAGTCTTGGAACAGACAGGGGCCCTGCTGCAGCAGGTCCTGTCTGAGCGGCAGAGACCACGGGTCCTCTGAGATCATCTCTTGAAGTTCCGGGTACCACGCTCTTCTCGGCCAATCTGGAACCACGAGAATTGTGTTTACTCCTCGCTTTCTTATTATTCTCAATACCTTTGGTATGAGAGGTAGAGGAGGGAACACATAAACTGACCGGTACACCCACGGTGTCACTAGAGCGTCCACAGCTATCGCCTGAGGGTCTCTTGACCTGGCGCAATACTTCTCTAGTTTTTTGTTTAGGCGGGACGCCATCATGTCCACCTGTGGACGACCCCATTGATTTACAATCATTTGGAAGACTTCTGGATGAAGTCCCCACTCTCCCGGGTGGAGGTCGTGCCTGCTGAGAAAGTCTGCTTCCCAGTTGTCCACTCCCGGGATGAACACTGCTGACAGTGCTAGTACATGATTCTCCGCCCATCGGAGAATTTTTGTGGCTTCTGCCATCGCCGTCCTGCTTCTTGTGCCGCCCTGTCGATTCACATGGGCGACTGCCGTGATGTTGTCTGACTGGATCAGCACCGGCTGGTGTAGGAGCAGGGATTTTGCTTGACTTAGGGCATTGTAAATGGCCCTTAGTTCCAGAATATTTATGTGAAGGGCAGTCTCCTGACTTGACCATAGTCCTTGGAAATTTCTTCCCTTTGTGACTGCCCCCCAGCCTCGTAGGCTGGCATCCGTGGTCACCAGGACCCAGTCCTGTATGCCGAATCTGCGGCCCTCCAGAAGATGAGCACTGTGCAGCCACCACAGAAGAGACACCCTGGTTCGTGGAGACAGGGTTATTAAACGATGCATCTGAAGATGCGATCCGGACCACTTGTCCAACAGGTCCCACTGAAAAATTCTGGCATGGAACCTGCCGAATGGAATTGCTTCGTAAGAAGCTACCATCTTTCCCAGGACCCGCGTGCAGTGATGCACCGATACCTGTTTTGGTTTTAGGAGGTCTCTGACTAGAGAAGACAACTCCCTGGCTTTCTCCTCCGGGAGAAACACTTTTTTCTGGGCCGTGTCCAGAATCATTCCCAGGAACATTAGACGTGTCGTGGGGACCAGCTGTGACTTTGGGATATTCAGAATCCAACCGTGCTGGCTTAGCACTTCCTGAGATAGTGCTACTCCCACTAACAACTGTTCCTTGGATCGTGCCTTTATTAGGAGATCGTCCAAGTATGGGATAATTAAAACTCCCTTTTTTCGAAGGAGTATCATCATTTCCGCCATAACCTTGGTAAATACACCCGGTGCCGTGGAGAGTCCAAACGGCAGCGTCTGGAATTGGTAATGGCAATCCTGTACCACAAATCTGAGGTACTCCTGGTGAGAATTGTAAATGGGGACATGCAGGTAAGCATCCTTGATGTCCAGGGATACCATGTAATCCCCCTCGTCCAGGCTTGCAATAACCGCCCTGAGCGATTCCATCTTGAACTTGAATTTTTTTATGTATGTGTTCAAGGATTTCAAATTTAAAATGGGTCTCACCGATCCGTCCGGTTTCGGCACCACAAATAGTGTGGAATAGTAACCCCGGCCTTGTTGAAGTAGGGGTACCTTGATTATCACCTGCTGGGAATACAGCTTGTGAATCGCTGCTAGCACCGCCTCCCTGTCTGAGGGAGCAATCGGCAAGGCGGATTTTAGGAAACGGCGGGGTGGAGTCGCCTCGAATTCCAGCCTGTAACCCTGAGATACTATTTGAAGGATCCAGGGATCCACCTGTGAGCGAGCCCACTGATCGCTGAAATTCCTGAGGCGGGCCCCCACCGTACCTGGCTCCGCCTGTGAAACCCCACCGTCATGCGGCGGACTTGGAAGAGGAAGCGGGGGAGGACTTTTGTTCCTGGGAACCTGCTGTTTGCTGCAGCCTTTTTCCCCTGCCTCTGCCTCTTGACAGAAAAGACCCTCCTTTTCCCCGCTTGTTTTTCTGGGACCGAAAGGACTGAACCTGATAAAATGGCGCCTTCTTAGGCTGTGAGGGGACATGGGGTAAAAATGCTGACTTCCCAGACGTTGCTGTGGAAACTAGGTCGGAGAGACCATCCCCAAATAATTCCTCCCCCTTATAAGGCAAAACTTCCATGTGCCTTTTGGAATCTGCATCTCCAGTCCACTGGCGAGTCCATAAGCATCTCCTAGCAGAGATGGATAATGCACTTACTTTAGATGCCAGCCGGCAGATTTCCCTCTGTGCATCTCTCATGTATAAGACTGAGTCTTTGATATGGTCAATTGTTAGCAGGATCGTGTCTCTGTCTAACGTGTCAATATTTTCTGACAGTTTATCTGACCACGCAGCGGCAGCACTGCACATCCATGCTGACGCAATAGCTGGTCTGAGTATAATGCCTGAGTGTGTATATACAGACTTCAGGATCGCCTCCTGCTTTCTATCAACAGGTTCCTTAAGGGCGGCCGTATCCTGGGACGGTAGTGCCACCTTTTTAGACAAACGTGTGAGCGCTTTATCCACCCTCGGGGGTGTTTCCCAACGTAACCTATCCTCTGGCGGGAAAGGGAACGCCATTAGTAGCTTCTTAGGAATTACCAATTTCTTATCAGGGGAAGCCCACGCTTCTTCACACACTTCATTTAATTCATCTGACGGGGGAAAAACTACAGGTAGTTTTTTCTCCCCAAACATAATACCCTTTTTTGTGGTACCTGGATGTAAATCAAAAATATTTAACACCTCTTTCATTGCCTCAATCATGCAGTGAATGGCCTTAACGGGCATTAAATTTGACTCATCGTCGTCGACACTGGTGTCAGTATCCGTGTCGACATCTACTTGTGCCACCTGAGATAGCGGGCGTTTCAGAGCCCCTGATGACTTTTGAGACACCTGGACAGGCACGAGCTGAAGACTCGGCTGTCCCACAGTCGGCATGTCGTCAAATTTTTTATGTAAGGAGTCTATACGTGCACTCATTTCCTGCCATAATACCACCACTCAGGTGTCTGACCCCCAGGGGGTGACATCCCTGCTAAAGGCATCTGCTCCCCCTCCACATCATTATCCTCCTCAAACATGTCGACACAGCCGTACCGACACACTCCACACACACAGGGAATGCTCAAACAGAGGACAGGACCCACAAAAGCCCTTTGGGGGGACAGAGTAAGAGTATGCCAGCACACACCAGAGCGCTATATATATACAGGGACTAATTGAGTTATGTCCCTAATAGCGGCTTTTCAATATAATATACTGTATACAGTGCCAATTTTAATGCCCCCCCTCTCTTTTCCCTCTTACTGTACTGTAGAATTGCAGGGAAGAGCCAGGGAGCTTCCTTCCAGCCGAGCTGTGAGGGAAAAATGGCGCCAGTGTGCTGAGGAGATAGGCTCCGCCCCTTTTTCGCGGCGTATTTACCTCATATATAGCCCCAGGGGCTATATATTGAGGTATTTTAGCCAGCCAAGGTGTTTTTATTGCTGCATCAGGGCGCCCCCCCCCAGCGCCCTGCACCCTCAGTGACCGGAGTGTGAAGTGTGTATGAGGAGCAATGGCGCACAGCTGCAGTGCTGTGCGCTACCTTGGTGAAGACAGGATGTCTTCATGCCGCCGATTTTCCGGACCATCTTCTTGCTTCTGGCTCTGTAAGGGGGACGGCGGCGCGGCTCCGGGACCGAACATCAAGGCTGGGCCTGCGGTCGATCCCTCTGGAGCTAATGGTGTCCAGTAGCCTAAGAAGCCCAATCCGGCTGCAAGCAGGCGAGTTCGCTTCTTCTCCCCTTAGTCCCTCGCTGCAGTGAGCCTGTTGCCAGCAGGTCTCACTGAAAATAACAAATTCTAAGACTATAACTTTCTAAGAGCTCAGGAGAGTCCCTAGTGTGCATCCAACCTCGGCCGGGCACGAAATCTAACTGAGGCTTGGAGGAGGGTCATAGTGGGAGGAGCCAGTGCACACCAGGTAGTCTAAGATCTTTCTAGAGTGCCCAGCCTCCTTCGGAGCCCGCTATTCCCCATGGTCCTTACGGAGTTCCCAGCATCCACTAGGACGTCAGAGAAACTGGTAATGGTTCTGGCGTATTGCAAACCGTAAGAATTTCTGATGAGGCTGCCAAATTGGAATGTGTAAGTACGCATCCTTGAGATCTAGCGCAATCATAAATTCCTTTGGCTCTAAACCCGCAATCACCGAACGCAGAGACTCCATCTTGAATCTGTAGTAAGTTACGTACTGATTGAGACCCTTTAAGTTCAATATTGGTCTGACTGAGCCATCCGGCTTCGGTACCACAAACAGACAGGAATAATAACCCTGACCCTGCTGATGTACAGGGACCGGAATCAAAACTGCTGAATCCAGTAGGGACGGAATGGCAATTTGCAGAACCGCCCTCTTGTCGTCCGACAGAGGCAATCTTGTCATGAAAAACCGCAGAGGCGGAAGACAGTCGAACTCTATTTTGTAACCTTTTAACACTAAATTGCGGATCCACCCATCCGCGGATGTGTGGAACCACGCCAAATGGAACGTCTGAAGGCGTGCTCCCACAATCGGAGAACCGAGATGGGCTGGTAGCCCGTCATGCCACTGGTTTGTCGGTAACCTTAGCGTCCTGGCGACTTGTGTTGGTTTGTTGGAAACCACGTCCACGACCACGTCTAGCAGGCGTGGCTGTTCCTCTGCCACGTCCTCGAAAGGACTGAGGTCTAAAGGATTTGAACGAAGGTCCAGCGTACCTCCTTCTTGATACCGGTGGAGGCAATGGTAAGAAAACAGACTTACCTCCCGTAGCCTCAGCAATCCATGCGTCCAATTCAGGACCAAACAACTTCTTGCCATCGTAAGGCAACGCCTCTATACCTCGTTTGACCTCTGCCTCCGCATGATAAGTACGCAGCCAGAGTGCTCTTCGTGCCGTAACTAGTGACGATGAAATACGAGAAGTGAGTTGACAGACGTCAGTAGACGCTGTACAGAGATACTCTACAGCCTCACTCATTTGATTTGCAAGAAGTATCAGGTTTTCGTCATGTAAAGCAGATTTGAGTTCTGTAATCCATATTATGAGCGCCTTAGTGACCCAGATGCCAACCAATCCAGGTCTCAGCATCACACCTGCTGCTACATACATGGACTTTAGCATAGTTTCTATCTTGCGATCTGAAGGGTCTTTAAGCGTAGTAGCTGCTGGCACTGGTACGGTTAATTTCTTGGTAAGCTTCGACACTGACGAATCAACTATTGGTGGATTCTCCCATGTACGTGTTACAGAGTCTGGAAACGGGTAACTAGACTTAAATCTGCAAGGTATAGAAAACCGTTTATCTGGATTCTGTCGTGTTTCTACTAACATCTGATTTAGAGATTCCGAGACAGGAAAACTTATTGGAGTTTTTTTGTCGTTTAGTAAATACGACCTGATCATTTGTGAGAGGCTCCTCAGTTTCAGTAAACTTCAGAGACTGACGTACCGCTCTGATGAGATCATCAATGCCGGAACTGTTAAAATCCTCACCATCTGACTCCACTTCGCCCTCCTCACCCTCATCTTGTTCCGTGAGATCTGGCATGGAATCGTCAGAATGCAACATAGCAGAAACCGGAAAATCATAAGACATATGAAATTTATCCCGTTTACCCAAAATGGATTTGGACCTTACGCAAGGCTGAGACGCCTCCGGTAGTTCTGGCGGTCTCACCCTAGACTCAGATCTTGCCGTTTCCCGCTCCTGTCGAGCGGCGGTCAATTCTGATTGTAACCTATCCAGTACATTTACTAACATTTCCCACGGAGGGTTCGGTGAGGAAATTGGCTGTAAAACTGGAGCAGAAATCGTATTCTGAACCGAATCCACAAAACATACTGTACATGTGGTAGATCCATCCGGTAACACACTGCTACAGACTGTGCAATTATGCTTTTTAGTTTTTGCTGGTGCCTTACTCATTATGGCGACAGACAATACAATACACAAAAAACAGACACTTGCACGACTCAGTAAAATAGTAGTAAGGTGTCTCTGTATATATATATATATCTGGCCAAGTGCAGTACACGTGGCCAGTACTATGAAATGTGATCCCAAATTCCCACTAACACCGCTGCGCCTCCGGTGGAGTAGAGATGTAGTACTGGAACGTTCTGGAATCACAGCAGGAAGACACAGGAAGCATGGTTAAAATGGCTGCCATGCTTAACTTATAATCACAGTGCAGGCTATTTCATACTGATATTATAAACCGGCTGTGTAACCATCCCTGTTAGTAAAACAGAGATATATATATATATATATATATATATATATATTTCACTGCTGATGTTGCTGCTGTACCTCTCGGCCCCCCCCCCTCTGCTCCATTGTGAATGCAGTGCGGGCCGGCCAGCGAGTTCGTGGGGCTGCCAGCAGGACTTGGAAGCGGGACGGGGAGCGCGCTGTGAAGCGCTATGATGAACAAGCGGCGGGTGGAGCGGCGGACGGCTTCTGAGAAGCGGCCGCCGGAGCAGCGGTGGGGCTATGAGAAGCGGCGGCCGAGCAGCGGTGGGCTATGAGAAGCGGCGGCCGAGCAACGGTGGGGCTATGAGAGGCGGCGGCCGGAGCAGCGGGCGGGCTATTAGACACGGCGGCCGGAGCAGCGGCAGCTCCGTCAGCAGAGGGAACCCAGCGCCTTCCCCACACCTCGGGGCGGCAGCGGAAGCTGACCGCCCCGCTCACATACCTGCACTTCTTGTGATGAGGCTCCGACGGGGCTTCTCAGTAAGCGCCGGCCAGCCTGCAGGAGAGCTATGTGTGTGTGGCTGTGAGGGTGCTCTTTTAGAGAGGACCGACACGCCCCTGCTGCTATCAGCAGCTTGCACTATCCCTGACCCTGCCTGTTGGAAGGGGGAAAGGGATGTGTATAAAATATAAAAATATAAAAATAAAAATGAAATATTCAAAGTAATTGTGGACACAGCCACAAACGAACTGTTGCTATCGAGCACAGAAAAAACACTGAGGTACTCGGGGATATGGAGGGGTGGAGTGTTCTAAATTTAAATATTCAGTGCTGTTCCTACGGAAGCCGTCCATATCCCAAGAGTACTCCAGTGACCCCTAGTGGATGAAAAAGAAATCTCAAAAGTGCAATCGAGTGACTTAAAAAAAAGTACCAAAAATTCATTTTTGTTTAAATACAGTTACAAATAAATACTGTAAGATATACTGTATTTCTAATTTCTCTAACGTCCTAGTGGATGCTGGGGACTCCGTAAGGACCATGGGGAATAGACGGGCTCCGCAGGAGACATGGGCACTTTAAGAAAGAATTTAGGTTCTGGTGTGCTCTGGCTCCTCCCTCTATGTCCCTCCTCCAGACCTCAGTTTGAATCTGTGCCCGGACGAGCTGGGTGCTGTTCAGTGAGCTCTCCTGAGCTTGCTGTAAGAAAGTATTTTGTTAGGTTTTTTTTATTTTCAGGGAGCTCTGCTGGCAACAGACTCCCTGCATCATGGGACTGAGGGGAGAGAAGCAGCCCTACTCTCTGCAGATAGGTCCTGCTTCTTAGGCTACTGGACACCATTAGCTCCAGAGGGATCGTACACTGGATCTCACCCTCGTCGTCCGATCCCAGAACCGCGCCGCCGTCCCCCTCGCATTGCCGGAAGCCGGGTGAAAGAAGCAAGAAGACTTCGAAATCGGCGGCAGAAGACTCCAGTCTTCACTGACGTAGCGCACAGCACTGCAGCTGTGCGCCATTGCTCCCACACATACCCACATACTCCGGTCACTGTAGGGTGCATGGCGCAGGGGGGGGGGGGCGCCCTGGGCAGCAATTTAGGACCTCTTTGGCAAAAGTTTGCATATATACAGTTGGGCACTGTATATATGTATGAGCCCCCGCCAAATAATTGTATATTAAAGCGGGACAGAAGCCCGCCGCTGAGGGGGCGGGGCTTCTTCCTCAGCACTCACCAGCGCCATTTTTTCTCCACAGCTCCGCTGAGAGGAAGCTCCCCAGGCTCTCCCCTGCAGATACACGGTAGAAGAGGGTAAAAAGAGAGGGGGGGCACATAATTTGGCGCAAAAATAAATATAACAGCGGCTACTGGGTTAACATTAAGTTACTGTGTTATTCCTGGGTTATATAGCGCTGGGGTGTGTGCTGGCATACTCTCTGTCTCTCCAAAGGGCCTTGTGGGGGAACGGTCTTCAAAAAGAGCATTCCGTGTGTGTGTGTGTGGTGTCGGTACGCTTGTGTCGACATGTTTGACGAGGAAGGCTATGTGGAAACAGAGCGGGAGCAAATGAATGTGGTGTCTCCACCGACTGCGCCGACACCTGATTGGATGGATATGTGGAAGGTTTTAAATGATAATGTTAATTCCTTGCATAAAAGGTTGGCTAAAGCTGAAACCTTAGGATAGTCAGGGTCTCAGCCCGTGCCTGATCCTATGTCGCAGAGGCCATCAGGGTCTCAGAAGCGCCCACTATCTCAAATTATTGACACAGATACCGACATGGATTCTGACTCCAGTGTCGATTACGATGATGCAAAGTTACAGCCTAAATTGGCTAAATCCATCCGTTATATGATTATAGCAATTAAGGATGTGTTGCACATCACAGAGGAAACCCCAGTCCCAGACAAGAGGGTTCATATGTATGGGGAAAAAAGGCAGATGGTGACCTTTCCCACTTCACACGAGCTAAATGAGTTATGTGAAAAGGCTTGGGAATCTCCAGATAAAAAACTGCAGATTTCCAAACGGATGCTTATGGCGTATCCTTTCCCGCCAACGGACAGGTTACGCTGGGAATCCTCCCCTAGGGTGGACAAAGCTTTAACACGCTTATCCAAGAGGGTAGCCCTGCCGTCACAGGATGCGGCCACCCTAAAAGATGCTGAGGATAGAAATCAAGAGGGTACCCTGAAGTCCATTTATACACATTCAGGTACCTTACTAAGGCCGGCAATTGCGTCGGCCTGGGTGTGTAGTGCTGTAGCAACATGGACGGATACCTTATCTGAGGAACTGGATACCTTAGACAAGGATACTATATTAATGACCCTGGGGCATATAAAATACGCTGTCCTATATATGAGAGATGCTCAAAGAGACATTAGCCTACTGGGCTCTAGAATAAATGCTATGTCGATTTCTGCCAGAAGGGTCCTGTGGACTCGGCAATGGACAGGTGATGCCGACTCAAAAAGGCACATGGAGGTTTTACCTTACAAGGGTGAGGAATTGTTTGGGGAGGGTCTCTCGGACCTGGTCTCCACACCTACTGCTGGAAAGTCACATTTTTTGCCATATGTTTCCTCACAACCTAAGAAAGCATTGTATTACCAAATGCAGTCCTTTCGATCACAAAAAGGCAAGAAAGTCCGAGGTGCGTCCTTTCTTGCCAGAGGCAGGGGCAGAGGAAGGAAGCTGCACAACGCAGCTAGTTCCCAGGAACAGAAGTCCTCCCCGGCTTCCACTAAATCCACCGCATGACGCTGGGGCTCCACAGCCGGAGCCAGGCCCGGTGGGGGCGCGTCTCCGAAATTTCAGGCACAAGTGGGTTCACTCCCAGTTGGATCCCTGGGCAATAGAGATTGTGTCTCAGGGATACAAGCTGGAATTCGAAGAGATGCCCCCTCACCGATACCTCAAATCGGCCCTGCCAGCTTCCCCCTTAGAGAGGGAAATAGTGTTTACTGCAATTCACAAATTGTATCTTCAACAGGTGGTGGTCAAGGTTCCCCTCCTTCAACAAGGAAGGGGTTATTATTCGACCATGTTTGTAGTCCCGAAACCAGACTGTTCGGTCAGACCCATATTGAATTTAAAATCCCTGAACATATACCTGGAAAGGTTCAAGTTCAAGATGGAATCACTGAGAGCGGTCATCGCAAGCCTGGAAGGGGGGGATTTTATGGTGTCTCTGGACATAAAGGATGCATACCTTCATGTCCCCATTTATCCACCTCATCAGGCGTACCTCAGATTTGTGGTACAGGATTGTCATTACCAATTTCAGACGTTGCCGTTTGGTCTCTCCACGGCACCGAGAATATTTACCAAGGTAATGGCGGAGATGATGGTACTCCTGCGGAAGCAAGGGGTCACAATTATCCCATACTTGGACGATCTCCTCATAAAAGCGAGGTCAAGAGAGCAGTTGCTGATCAGCGTGGCACGCTCTCTGGAAGTGTTACGACAACACGGCTGGATTTTAAATATTCCAAAGTCGCAGTTGATTCCTACGACTCGTCTGCCTTTCCTGGGCATGATTCTGGACACAGACCAGAAGAGGGTTTATCTCCCGATGGAGAAGGCTCAGGAACTCATGACACTGGTCAGAAACCTATTGAAACCAAAACAGGTGTTGGTGCATCACTGCACGAGAGTCCTGGGAAAGATGGTGGCATCATACGAGGCTATTCCCTTCGGCAGGTTCCATGCAAGGACCTTTCAATGGGATCTACTGGACAAATGGTCCGGATCACATCTTCAGATGTATCGGTTAATCACCCTATCCCCCAGGGCCAGGGTGTCTCTCCTGTGGTGGCTGCAGAGTGCTCACCTCCTCGAGGGCCGCAGATTCGGCATTCAGGACTGGGTCCTGGTGACCACGGATGCAAGCCTCCGAGGGTGGTGGGCAGTCACACAGGGAAGAAATTTCCAAGGTCTGTGGTCAAGTCAGGAGACTTGCCTCCACATCAACATCCTGGAACTAAGGGCCATATACAGCGCCCTACGCCAAGCGGAGTCCCTACTTCGCGACCAACCGGTTCTGATTCAGTCAGACAACATTACCGCAGTGGCTCATGTAAACCGCCAAGGCGGCACAAGTAGCAGAGTGGCGATGGTAGAAGCCGCCAGAATTCTTCGCTGGGCGGAGAATCACGTAAGCGCACTGTCAGCAGTGTTCATTCCGGGAGTGGACAACTGGGAAGCAGACTTCCTCAGCAGGCACGACCTCCACCCGGGAGAATGGGGACTTCATCAAGAAGTCTTCACGCAGGTTGCAAGTCTGTGGGAACTGCCACAGGTGGACATGATGGCATCCCGCCTCAACAAAAAGCTACAGAAGTATTGCGCCAGGTCAAGAGACCCTCAGGCGATAGCTGTGGACGCACTGGTGACTCCGTGGGTGTTCCAGTTGGTCTATGTATTTTCTCCTCTTCCTCTCATACCCAAGGTGCTGAGTATCATAATAAAAAGAAGAGTGAGTACAATACTCATTGTTCCGGATTGGCCAAGAAGGACTTGGTATCCAGATCTGCAAGAAATGCTTACAGAGGACCCGTGGCCTCTGCCTCTAAGACAGGACTTGTTGCAACAGGGGCCCTGTCTGTTCCAAGACTTACCGCGGCTGCGTTTGACGGCATGGCGGTTGAACGCCGGATCCTAGCAGAAAAAGGCATTCCGGATGAGGTCATTCCTACGCTGATAAAGGCTAGGAAGGACGTGACGGCTCAACATTATCACCGTATATGGCGAAAATATGTTGCTTGGTGTGAGGCCAGGAATGCCCCTACGGAGGAATTCCAGCTGGGCCGTTTCCTTCACTTCCTACAGTCGGGAGTGACTTTGGGCCTAAAATTGGGTTCCATTAAGGTCCAGATTTCGGCCCTATCCATTTTCTTTCAAAAAGAACTGGCTTCTCTGCCTGAAGTTCAGACGTTTGTAAAGGGAGTGCTGCATATTCAGCCCCCTTTTGTGCCTCCAGTGGCACCTTGGGATCTTAACGTGGTGTTGAGTTTCCTGAAATCACACTGGTTTGAACCACTCAAGTCGGTGGAATTGAAATATCTCACGTGGAAGGTGGTCATGCTACTAGCCTTGGCTTCGGCTAGGTGGGTATCAGAATTGGCGGCTTTGTCACATAAAAGCCCTTATCTGGTTTTCTATGCGGATAGAGCAGAATTGCGGACCCGCCCACAATTTCTGCCGAAAGTGGTTTCATCCTTTCATATGAACCAACCTATTGTGGTGCCTGTGGCTACTACTGACTTGGAGGATTCCGAGTTACTGGATGTGGTCAGGGCTTTGAAGGTTTATGTAGCCAGAACGGCTAGGGTCAGGAAAACAGAATCTTTGTTTATCCTGTATGCTTCCAACAAGCTTGGGGCGCCTGCTTCAAAGCTGACTATTGCTGGCTGGATCTGTAATACGATTCAGCAGGCTCATTCTGCGGCTGGATTGCCGCTGCCGAAATCAGTTAAGGCCCATTCCACTAGGAAGGTGGGCTCATCTTGGGCGGCTGCCCGAGGGGTCTCGGCATTACAGCTGTGCCGAGCGACTACTTGGTCAGGTTCAAACACTTTTGCAAAGTTCTACAAGTTTGATACCCTGGCTGAGGAGGACCTTGTGTTTGCTCAATCGGTGCTGCAGAGTCATCCGCACTCTCCCGCCCGTTTGGGAGCTTTGGTATAATCCCCATGGTCCTTACGGAGTCCCCAGCATCCACTAGGACGTTAGAGAAAATAAGATTTTACTTACTGGTAAATCTATTTCTCGTAGTCCGTAGTGGATGCTGGGTGCCCGTCCCAAGTGCAGACTTCTTCTGCAATGCTTGTATATAGTTATTGCTTAAATAAGGGTTATGTTATAGTTGCATCAGGGTTGATCTGATGCTCTGTTGTTGTTCATACTGTTAACTGGGTAAATTTATCACAAGTTATACGGTGTGATTGGTGTGGCTGGTATGAGTCTTGCCCTGGATTTCCAAAATCCTTTCCTGGTACTGTCAGCTCTTCCGGGCACAGTTTCTCTAACTGAGGTCTGGAGGAGGGACATAGAGGGAGGAGCCAGAGCACACCAGAACCTAAATTCTTTCTTAAAGTGCCCATGTCTCCTGCGGAGCCCGTCTATTCCCCATGGTCCTTACGGAGTCCCCAGCATCCACTACGGACTACAAGAAATAGATTTACCGGTAAGCATACCTCCCAACTGTCCCGATTTTCGCGGGACAGTCCCGTTTTTTTCTGTCTGTCGCTGCCCTGCTTAGCAGAGCAGCGTTGAATAGACGCTGTGCGCATGCGCACAGCGTCTATTCAGGGGAGTCAGAGGGAGAGGGGGCATGCCAGCGGCTCACATAGCGCTGGGCATGCCCCCTCAGTGACAAAAACGGGGGCGTGGCTCGCGATAGCAAGTTCTCCCACGAAGCCACGCCCCCTTTTCTTAGGCCACACCCATTTTTCGGGAGCGCGCCGCGCGTGTGTTCCTCTTTGAAGAAACACAAAGTTGGGAGGTATGGGTAAGTAAAATCTTATTTTTGACACAATCAATATGTACACAATAGGAATGTTATGCCAGTTATAGACTTGAGTGTCGGCAATCGTTAGTGATGGTTGGGCCAAATTCCCTTTAACCCAGACCAGCACAGATTGACCGTACACATTAGAAGGACGGAACATAATTTTGTGCAACTTCCATTTGAATAGCGTGGTTGTTCGGTTGGCCATGCAGAAGGGTTGACCGACGATTGTCTCCAGCATCCACAGGTGTGCACTAACCACCCGTACACTCTGAGCGATGTAAACGGCAAATCGTCCCAACATCCCACCGGTGTGTACACGGCTTTAACTTAAGTGTTTTAGGTTAGGCATAAAATTGGGTGCCCAAAAGACGAACTTTGAGCATGTCGACATTTTGTTATGCAACTTGATGGTTGTCAACATTCTCAACATGTTGACATTATGGTGTCTGTGACTGTCAGCAAAACACACTGAAACCAGCCCTCTCCACTGGTGAGTGAAAACAAGTCTTTGCAAATACGCACTATAGCGCGTATTTTACCCGGTTCGGCCGGGGACTCACTTTTCTAAAACGTGTGGGTCCCCGGGGACGCAGTCCGCTGCAGCGTATCCATGCATTCCCTGGTTGTCTTGAAGCTTCCTGGATGTCAAGAGAGGAGGTGGAGCCCTGCAAGTCCTCAGCGCGGCACCCCCCCCCCAACCTCCTGATCACGTGCAGTGGCATCACAGGGGCCGGGCAGAGTTTGAAGACGGCTCTGCGCTACACTTTGCGGCGGGCGATAGGTGAGCACCTGTGACAGTGTAGGTGCTGTGGGGAAGGGTGAGTGGGCTAGCAGCAGCAGGCTGGACTTGCGGTAGCGGCTGCTGATATTGGTGACAACCGACGGTGGGATGGCGGAGATGGGGGCCGAATGGCACTGGCAAAGAGGTTGGAAAACACTACAAAAGTGTTGCACAAGGTGGGGGGGGGGGGGAGAGGGTCACAATACTGCTGGGCTGTGTAGCATACAGGACACTCAGTACAGCCACTGGGATTCGAGTCATGCTGCCTGTAATTTATGTGCTGAGTCAGTGGCGCACGCAGGGGGGGTTTCCGAGTACCTGGAAACCCCTCTTGAGGTGCCACGTCTTTTTTTCCCCCCTTTGAGACGGAGACAGTTCTCCGCGGTAGAGCTGCAGGCAGGGGTTGACAGCGGCATGAGTGAGATGGGTGAGGGGAGCTGGATGCAGAGACTCCGCAGCGGCGGCAAGCGGCTCAGGCATGGGCGGCTTAGTACGCCGGATCACTTCCCCCTTGGCCGGCTCTGATGTGCCAACCTTCCCTCCCCTCTCGGTGTCCTGGGCTGGCCGCCGGGCTGCATGAAAGCCAGCGCTGGCTCAGTGTATCACACTGGCCGCTCCGGCAGTAGTAAAAATGGGGGTGGAGCCATCCGGAGTTCAGAGCAGTATGGCTGGTTCCCCAGACCACCCACTGTGAGCAGATGCCGCCGGTTACCGCAAGTTGTGCTGGACACCCGCTGCTGTACAGGATAAGCTAGCGGTGTGCCTGACTCTGAATAGCAAAACAGCAGTCACTGGCAGCCTCCTAGAGAGCCGACTCACTCCTACACATAGCCTTGTGAGCCGCAGGACTGGATGCTGTGGGGAGACAGCCGCTTCCACTTTCAAAAGGACTTTCAGGTTAGTGCCTAAGCATGGGTTGGGGCACAGTACTATGGTGACTGGCAGACCCTGTGCATGACCCACTGCCACCCCGCGTACATATGTCCTACTGTGTGTATGACCCACTGCCACCCCACGTACATTCGTCCCACTCAGTGCATGACCCACTGCCACCCTGCATATATGATCCACTGCCACCCCACGTACATTCGTCCCACTCAGTGCATGACCCACTGCCACCCTGCATAATGATCCACTGCCACCCCGCGTACATATGTCCTATGTCCCACTGTGTGTATGACCCACTGCCGCCCCACATAGATGACCCACTGCCACCACGCATACATATGTCCCACTGCGTACATGACCCACTGCCACCCCACGTACATTTGTCCCACTCTGTGCATGACCCACTGCCAACCTGCGTACATATGTACCACTGTCTCCCCGCGTACGTGTGCCCCACTGTCTCCTCATGTGTGTCCCACTGTTTCCCCGCGTGTGTTCCTCTCTCTCTCCCCGCATACATGAGTCCCACTGTCTCCCCGTGTACATGTTTCCCACTGTCACCAATGACACATAGCGTAAGGTATGGGGCAGAGTGATTGGTCCACAGACATTGGTTCCAGTCAGTGGCTGGTGAGGCATGCCCAATAAAGCCGCCCCTATGGCTGACGCAGAGGCGAATTTAGCCCTCATGGTGCCCTAAGCAAGAAACCAATTTAGGGCCCCCTTCCTCATAGAATCCATAGCACTATATACTGTCATCAGCCCCTGGCTGTGCCTGCTGTGCTTTTGGCTTCTTCTACTTGCACTACTGCAGTAGGGGCATATTCCGGAGCCTCCTCTCGGACAGCATGGGGACAAACTCTGGTCGCCTTCATCCTCCGCTAGCAGCAGCAGGGAGAGCTGCTGCATGTGGTGGAAGCTGGAGATTAGCAGAATAATACCTGAACAGCAGCACCAGCAGGGGAATATCTAGACACTTATTTTATGGGGAGCTTGCTGTGGACATAAGCCTGCTGTCAGAGGTTTGTGTTGCAGTTTTGGAGGGAAGAAAGCCAAAAGGACCAAGAACAGGGTCAAGCTGCAGGCAGAGTGGGTTAGGGGGGTTGGAGATTAGGGTTAGGGCAATAACCTAACAGTTGTCGGGATCCTGCACATCGGGATGGCACTGTCGGTATTCTGACCGTCGGCATCTCAAGCGCCAGGATCCCGATACCATCCCTCACAGTGGCAGAAAAAGAGAGTGGTGGGCCCAGGTGCAACAATATGCATTGGGCCGCCTGCCCCCCTCCCATCTTCAAAATAGGGACAGCATGCGCCACCCAAAAAATGGGGTCTTGGTCTTATTAAGAAGGGTCATCGTCACACTATAATACCAACAATTTAAACTTCCCCACACAGCAGTGCTCCTTATGCACGTTACGCCTACACAGCTCATTATACACCTTACGCCTACACAACAGTGCTCCTTATACACCTTACACCTTCACAGCAGCGCTCCTTATACACCTTACACCTACACAGCTCCTTATACACCTTACGCCTACACAGCAGCGCTCCTTATACACCCTCCATGTCTACACCGCAGCGCTCCTTGTACACCTTCCACGCCTACAAAGCAGCGCTCCTTATACACCTTCCACACCTATACAGCAGCGCTCCTTATACACCTTCCACGCCACACAGCACCTTACGCCTATAGATAAACAGGGTGTAGTGTATGTTGCCGGCGGTCGGGCTCCCGGCGACCAGCATACCGGCGCCGGGAGCCCGACCGGCGGCATACTGACAGCGTGGTGAGCGCAAATGAGCCCCTTGCGGGCTCGCACTCGCCACGCTGCAGGCACAGTGGTGCGCGTTTGTTCTCCCTTCATGGGGGTCGCGGACCCCCAAGAGGGAGAAAAAGTGTCGGTATGCCGGATGTCGGGATTCCAGCACCGGTATACTGTGCGCCGGGATCCCAACAGCCGGCAAACTGAAGACCACCCGATAAACATATACACACACAGCAAAATACCTATAGTAAAACACACACACAGCTAAGTCCACACACTGCAAAATAAACACACACAGACAGCAAAACAAATAAACATACAGCTAAACAGACTTAGAGAATATATATATATATATATATATCTCGTATTTACAGTTTTTTTGTCAAAATCCCCCCCCCACCCCAACATACTGTGGCTGGCAGCGCTCTTCAGTGGGTCTGATGCGTCCATCCGTATTCCACAGTGACAGCGCGCTCCTGAGGACCGAGGCTCTCCCTCCCTCTTCTCCCAGCATGTTGCAGTGGTGGGCTTGGCCAGCAGGGAGACACAGAGCTGGTCAGAGGAGTGTGAACTGTGTGATGGTCCGCAGCAGCGTGGACGCGGTGCACAGTTCAAAGAAGGGTGATGAATAATCTCATCACCCTTCTCTCTTCATGTCGCCGGGGACTGCATTCAGGCTACCTCCTCTATTAGGGGTAGGATTAGGGTTGAGGAGAGCAGCCGAGGGTGGAAGGAGTAAAGCTGCTGCAAGCCGGGGTGATCGCGACACCGTAAGCAGGCTGGACCCCAAGGAGAGATTAGAATCAGCTGCCCAATGATAATTGCCACAATGACAGAGGCATGCTTTCATATGGGATGAAAGCACGCCCCTGTCACTGAGGCACTTATGCTAGTGCCGCTTGTACTGCTTTATTTAATGGGCTTTTACAGCCCTCCGCTTGGCCACGCCCCCCGCTTCCTGCACTTTATCATTAGCCGCAGGAGGCACTGCTGTCTGTGCCTCCAATACACGCTTAAACTTGTTTTATAATGTCAAAATGATTACAATAATAGAAAGCAGATACTTATAGCACAGAATATGTGTCATAAGTATCTTCTTTGTATTATTGTAATCATTAATGACAGGGGAGGCACTGCCTCCCCTGACTGCACGTCCCTGGTTCCAGTGCCTCTCTGCATCCTCCTGTAAACACAGACTCCTCTATCTCTCTCTCTATATATATATTTATTGCTTCGGCTTGCCATAAAATCCCTTGAATCTGGGACACCTATTATTTACACTAGAAATCAGTAATTTAGTCCACCCCCTTAGGCTCCACCCCTCAACAGACCCCACTCCCATTAGGGCTGCTTGCAGAGGTTTCCTGGGCTGGTTTTCCATCCCAATCCGCCCCTGCTGCGGCTGTAACTGATATGGTCGCCTGTAGATGCAGGCAGGCATGCGGGGGGCAGCGGCCAGTTGGCTGAACTGAACTCCGGATCGGCGGGCACTCAGCTGCACTAAACTGTGCACCTGTACTGTGTATCAGTAACAGGAGTGCGTCCAGCAGCTTCATGTGCAGAAGGTCTTGTGCATGTACTGTATGTATTTTTGTGTGTGTGTGTGTGTGCGTGCGTGCGTGCATGTATGTATGTATGTATGTACACAGTCTATTTGCAGGGTGTTAAGGCTTTCCAGATGTGTAAAAGTAAAGCTTAAGTGCTTCATACTTTCAACTTTTAGGACTGCACTCCCGAAACATTAATAAAACAAATACATTTTCAAGTTACATATCCGGAAACCCCCCCTTGCAAATCCTGCGTTTGCCCCTGTGAGTGATCAACTTCAGTGACACTCACTGTGCTTGCTGTCTTTGCAGTAACCAGTAAACTATAACGCTTGAAGCTATTACATTTTAGGCACATTTCCTCCAACGGTTGACCCAAGGCAACCACAGATTTGTTTGCACCTGTTGCTAGAAGAAACCTGCATTAAGTATAGCCTGCGGGCTGCAATTGGCTCTGGGCACTGCAAGCAGCCCACAGTAAGCCCCATGGCTAGTTGAGTATGCATCTAAGTATCTGAGATGTATGACATGTCAAGCTGGTTGGATTCCCCTTCTACTTTAATTTTGCTTTGAGTAAGCCACATTGAATGGGTCTAATGACCCTCATACGTCTGAGATTTATTGGGGCAATGCCCCGATCCTCTGACAGCCAGGTCGGAGGGATAGGGAATAGCAAACATGCTTAATGTATAAAGTAAATTGTATATGTACAGGTAATACCTAGTGATGTCATCATTTAGTATTATTGAAAACAGTAATTTAGAAGACTTCAGTGCAAAACCAATTTGTCATTTGTCCCAACATTACACAATGGTTCATGCTTATGTATTAAGGGCCTTACTCAGACCCGGACGCAGCAGCACGTTTATACGCAGCGGCTGCATCCAGAGGGTCTGCGCACTGGCAGCTGTGCGCAGGTTGGAATATGCCATTGCATCATGACTGACAGCTCTGGCCATCAATAGCGGTGCCGCGGCATTTGGCGGGCATGGTCCGGACAATGCAGGAGTGTTTGGACTGTTTTTAGGGTGACTGTGTGACATCACATGCAGTCACTCTAAGAAATAAATAGGAACTGGACTGCCTGCCAGCGCAGCCAGGAGTCGTCCTTTAATCTTTGCATTCACAATTAAATTGCAAACGCATCACGGGGCAGCGCAGCACACATGCTGGTTGGTCTTGCCCTGTGCTAGGCAGCCACCAGCATGTGAGTAGATGGACGTACATTTTGCTGTGGAAGAAAGATCTGCGTCCATCTCTTAATAACCCCCTGTCTTATGTGACTGCGCAGTGATTTCTGCTCCTCCTCAGTCTGCTTACCAAGATTAACCCTGGCGGCAACCTGAATACCACCCCTGGCATAGTGTTGGTTTTGTACTCAGTGGAGCATATGTTGCCACTGCACATGTGCTACAATGCTCTTTCAATGGCTGCCGCAGTGAGGATTTATCTGAAAAGTGATTAGCAATAAGGACCATTTAGAGAAGTAATAGGGGAGTGACAACTCAGACACAGGTGTGTTGCGAGGGCGTTTGGCAGCTTGCGATTGTGATATCCTATGCAGTTACAATGGCTCCGGCATTTTACCTCCAGTGACCACACTGCCCAACCAAGGGTTACTCAGAAGCTCGATGTCCTACCAATATGTGTCCACTGGCTGTCGGCATACCGACATCTTTTCTCCCTTTTGCGGGTCCAGGACCCCCCTGGAGGGAGGATAGCGTGCCCGCAGCGTGGCGGGCGCAGCGAGTCCGCAAGGGGCTCATTTGCGCTCACCCAGCTGTCGGTATGCCGGCGGTCGGGATTCCGGCACCGGTATTCTGGTCGCCGAGACCCCGACCGCCGGCAAACCATACTACACTCCTATGCCAGTATGAATCAGATCCACTGTTTACACATTCTATGGGTATAACATAAAGCAAGTGCATAATTTGTGAGCACAGTATAGTATAGTACAGTGTTTTCCAGCTCCAATTCTTGGAACTCTCAACAAGTCATGATTTAAGGGTTTCTTTAATCACATATACTTTGGTTGGGTCAGTATCATCTTTCTTGCCCCCACACACAGAAATGTTTAAAATACAATCTGTCAAAGGTCCGGAAACAATGATTTGGGGTATTTAAAAATTCAAACACACAGACATGACATTTGGAAAGAGTCTACCCTGGTGTTTCCTGGATGAGCATTTAACACTGTAGTGGGGACTGAATAAGCCATAAGGTACACGTAGTTTGTGTAAAACCTCTAATTGGGGGGGGGGGGGGGGGCTGGGCACTTCAATCTGGCAGCTGTGTGAATCCAGTTGTATCTTGGCAACCACTGAGCCAATTGAATTTGTAATAATTTGTCACTGGGAGATCTGTGTTTCTGAAGTATCCTGACCATGTCTGGCCTAAGAGACCAGACTACTGTCCTTCAAATACCAAAAGTGCCGTCAGTCATTACCCATTTCATTTATTCAATTTACACATCCACATGTCTGATCTTTATGATTAACAATAAGCACATGGGCCAAGTAACCTACAACCCATAGTCAGTTTTCCATCTGAGACAATAGCAAGACACAAACACAGGGCTCATGTACAGTGAATGTATGTTTATTTGATAAGGAAGATCTCAACTGAGTGCCAAACAAAAGGCAGCAACTCAATTGTTTACAACAAAACCAACCACTGTCCTCATAAGAATACAAAAATACACATCTCAGTGACTTCCATATATTAATAAATAGGATATGACGCATCAGGCAAAGAAAACAAAAGGCACAGAAAACTGGTCACTTAGTAGTCATAAAAATTACTAACTACGTCAATAAAGCCGCCCAATATCTGTAAATAGAAATGTAACAATGTTCCAAAGGTGTAACCAAATTATTTAAGTCATATGCAATAAATACCTTAAAGTTGTATAAAGTATATTAAAAATAAAAACTGTGCCATTGTAAACTGTATGTAAACAAACAAATACACGTTATTCTTAACATGGTCTCTAACCCAAGTCCAAAAGTCCCACGGTCTGCTTTCCTGTAAGGATGGCAAATACGTCTTGCAGCAGTCAATATAGAATCTTCTATCGGTATATAAATGAATCTCAGTAGGGTGATAGAAATGAATATAAATATTTTAATAAATATCACATAACCACAAAAAAAACCAACAGAAAACAAAACAAAACACACAGCACCAGCTACAACTGGCGTAATGCATGTGGGGATAAGAAGAGCAGCTGGTTTATCATGGAATAGGTAAGTGCTGCAATCCATACAATGAGGAAATGGAGAATGAGTATTTTATTGTAAATATACAGCTACTGTATAATAAATTGTGAACAGAAGAAAATAAGTAATACACCCACAACTTGCTTTCATTTTATTTTGTGTTTTTTTTTTCTTTTTCTTCCATGACTTTGGTCAAAATAATCATCATTGATTTACTTGGCTACTATGTATGAAGAGGATCTCCAAGTCCCTAGAATGTATTCTGCAGACTTGCAAAACATTATATGCTAATGTCATGATTTGGAAATGTATTTGTAGGACTAATGACATACCCTTGCATAAGGGAGATAGTGGGTAATGGGTCCGAGAGCATAAGATTGCTTAAAGGAAAACTATTATATATTTATATAGATTATATAGTCAATGTACTGTAACTGAATGCTGTGCCTTATTTCCAGCAAAGTAAAAATCACAAGTCAGTCAGTCATCAATACAGGAGTTGGAATCAGTTATCTGAAATACACTACAATAAGAAAATGTACAATTGCGGGTACTTGAATTATTAGTATTAATGATACTTGAATTAGTTTAATAGATTAGGATGCAGCCACTCTGAGACTGCAACCATCAGTTCAGTAGAAACGTCTCGCTTCACTTAAGAGCACAGAAAGCTTTCATCTTTATTTTCAAAAAGAACATAAAAAAAAAATCCCTCTACTCACAAAAATTACAAAACAATTGCATATAAAAAACAAGCTGTAATATTAAACTGGAATATTTCCATACAAACATTTTCTGCTATAAAACGGTCTACTGTAATAAGGAAAACCTAAAAAGAAAATTCACTTATCTTGTTTCTCCAAAATAAAACTTAGGTATTTATTTTATTCAACAGTGGTGTACATTTGCATCTAGTTCTAAAGAAATATTTATGTACAAGCAACGGAAATTTTAAGCTCATGTGCAGCACTGACTACATAATGAATGGGTGTATATCTACCTGACGCTGTGTGGTAACCTTGTAGCTATACTGACACATTGCCCTATGCAAAGTGCTACCCATGTAAAAAAAAAAAAAACAACCCATAGATATCTAATTAGTACATAAACTGAATACTAATAAAATATTAATTTAATAAAGTGGTATAATTAAACTAATGTACTATAATCATACATCTGTTTTCAGTAGCCTGATCAAAGCTAATTACTATTTGGGTTTCAAGACATGCCACACTATACCTAGGTACTCAGGGCTGTAAATATGTGGGCGGCACAGTCATCACCTCACCTTAAGGTACTTCAGACAGGCACCCTGCAGCCTGTACAGCCGATTACAGCACCCTCCCCAGGACAATCAGCTGCTGACCCATCCCCTCTGCGCAAAGTAATAACATCATGTGGGCACATCTGACGCATGTTACGGTACTACTGTCGGTACTAAATAAGCCTAACTGTATGGTTACAACCGCTGAGAGCTTATTAATGCATTGTTATATGGTATAGTGTGCTTGGCTTAGCACTGTAAAAACAACACACCTTATCTATAGGGAATGCTGTCTAAATAAAGCTAATTAAAAAGATATGTGATGCAATCTACCAGTGTGTGCACTTTTCATCATGTATTTTTTCCCATTTTATTACATTTCCTCAACACAATCAGTGTTACTTACTAAATATTCTCAATTGTTTGCCAGTAAGTGCAAGGTTATTGTATGTGTGCAAGGTATTTAAAGTGTGGATGTTTAAATACCATAAATATAAGAAATTACACAACTACATCTAAATATTTTTATTAAAGTTACCAACAGGGAGGGTTCGCTGAATTACAGTGTAATACCAAAATGTTGCATAAGGGATTTGCATTTAATCAAGTAGTAGTATAGTATTAGATGAAAAATATTGGTTACGTTCAGTAAATAAGGTTTAGATCAAAAAATGGGAAACCTATTTATAGAATTGTTACAGATTTATTTTAAATTCTTGTTAATCAATTGTTACATTAAAAAAAGGAACTTCCCTTTGACAATGCTTCCTGGGTCTGCCTGCTCGGTGTAGCTTAAGACTCTGCGGAGAGGATGTTACCTTGACTTTTTTTTTGTTTTTGTAGAATGCCACTGATCTATATTTATGCACTGAATAGTTGTAGTTAAAAAGAAAGTCAGTTCTTAATCCACTAATGAAGCAGAATATTGGAGGACTGATCACAGGGACTCTGCACCATCTTGCCAGCCAAGACTGCATTTCATTATCAGTGGCAGAAACATTTTGAATGGAGTCTAAACTCAGGAAAGTAGATGTATTACTCCTATAGTAGATGTTCGCCATAAATTAAATGGAGGAGTACAATTAGGTGGATTACGCTGAAAGGCCTTGGTTCTAAGTTGGGAGTAAAGCAAAAAAAAGAACAAATTGCGCTTTCAGAATTTGCAGGGTCTAGCAAGCTGGCAAATTCCTGGGTCTCAGCTCCATGACCGTGGTTGGGAGAAGGGTTGTGGACCCAGGATTTAGTCCCAGGTTGTTTCCTTCCACACGCAGAAATCCCAGGTTGATGTGTGTTTACATACATTAACCCAGGCTATAGCTGCATGCGTGAAAGGAATATTACTGTGCACCTGGACAATTTTGCACTGCAAGGAGAGCAAATACTGTACATTTATTTGTTTTTGCATGCAGGGTAAATACTGGTTGCTTCTGCATGTAGCCCACCAACTCTGGACAGCTTTATTTTCACACTGCAATTTAGATTTGAGCCATTATATCACAAATCTAAATATCTGCACATGTCACACCTGTCCCACCTGCAGGGCAACATGGTTACCAAAATGTTCTGGTACTTGCTCTTTTATGCTTTGCTCCCATTTCAGAATTCAGGCCTAAAGTGTCTCAGGCTGATGCTGGGTAAGTGGGGATTTATGGATCAGATTCTAGTCTTCTATCCTCTGGAATCTATAAGAAAACATGACATCACCTTTCATAAGGAATGTACTTTATAGCACAGTTACTGAAGTGATTTTTCCATAGGAAGAATCTGATCATCTGAATGTGGAGGGGAAGGTTTCTATTTGCAATATATATAGTTGTGTAGATTTCACTTCCTTGTATAATAAAAGAACAAAACAGAAGTACAAAGCTATCTGCGTAGAATTCAGAAGATGGATGAAAGTTTTTGCAGTATAAAAAAAGGAATCAGCATGATCAGCCATGTGTGGAAACATGCAGCTTTCAAATGCTTAAAGAGTTTAGAAATCCTGGAAGTGTGCTTATTATATAAAATGTGTCCAAGAAATATTAGAAATGGCAGCACACCATGAACTGTTATACATACAACAAAAGTGGCTGCAATACTCGGGCTTCGGTTACACTTGTTAGAACTTGTATATATACTTGCAGCATCAGTTACTTACTTCATATGGAACAACAGAAAATGATGCTGAATTTACAGAATGTAGTAAACCACGTAAAATAGGGTGTATGTGGAGAACAATTGTCAAAACATGACCAGTTTGGGGTCCTGAGGATTGCGTTTGAGAAACACTGCTGTAAGGGAATGTAAAGGCATCCTCCCTTTGGCTACAGGAATGAGCAATGGTCATGTACCACAGGCCACATTTTACTAACACCAGTGGATAACAGGCCTATGAGTGAGTTAAGAGACAGACTAATAGGCCAGTATTCAATTCCTGTTGGAATGCCCGACAGGTCGAAAAAATGGCCGTTTTCAGGGCGAATTTTGATTCACCCTATTCAATGAAAGGCCCCTTTTTTTCGACTTAATGGAAATTTCAGTATGTCGAGAAGCAGGTGGACCGGCAAATTCGCCCTGCCGATCCACCTGTTTTGTTGAATTTGCGGGCATTTCCGACAAAAAAGTTGGATCAGCATTGTCGAAAACGGGATAACCTCCCCCTACATCCCGCCCCCTCACAGTCCCGACGGTCAGCATGCCGACCAACAGTGACTATTCCCACTCGTGATGTCCACGACACCCATAGTGTAGGAATAGAACCCGTGGCGACTGTAGGTGGCAACTAAGCCTGCAGAGTGGCGAGCCAGCAAGGGGCTTGCTGCACTCGCCGCCACCTGCAGGGATTCCGCTGCCGGGATCCCGGCGTCCGTATGCTGGCCAGCGGTCTCCTGACCGCTGGTCACGCATACCACACCTGTCGAAAACGTGCAAAAACCTGTTGGTAATGCCCGCAAATTGAATAGTGGATCCGACACTAATTGAATATACCCCATAGTGACCAGAATCAAATGAACTGCAGGGAGCCCGCTTGCTGCGCTAGTAAACGCATTGGGGTGGTGTGGAGTCTACACATTTTTCTACTGGATTTCAGAGGCATTTGACAATGTATGAGCCTCATCCTGCTGGCCAACTGCCCAGTTTATTTTCTTCATATGATTTGGTCCAAAAATCTGAATCCTGCACACAAATATGGCTAACATTACATGTCTACATATCAACAATTAGGAAAGTTTTTGTTTTCCCTGGAGAGCTATCCCTACAGATAGTGGCAGTGTTATGTGAAGGCACTGTTGCAGTTACCCTGTTTCTCAGTATAAAGAAGCAGCAGGTCCCAGATCACAAGTGCCAGGATTAGATGTATATTGCATTAAGAATGTACGCAATGACTACCTAAACATGAAACAAAGAAACATTTCTTTTAATTGTTTGTGCAACGTCACCCGGGAATCAAGTTTCCCCATATGTACTAACAATCTAAAGCTGGGAACACACTGGCAAGATGTTGGACCAATATTTCGGTTCCGGGCTGACTCGGACCAACATATTGGCCTGATTGCTCAGTGTGTACTGGCAATTTGCAGGGCCTGTGGTTGCTAGCGACGTCGGTAGGTGTGATGTGCTGCACATCAAACCTAACGATAATAATAGCGACCACAGCATACGTAATGAAGGAAGAAGCAATAGGTCACTCCGACCTTCAGTACCTCGCTCAGTGTGTACCCAGGTAATGATATGTCGGCCCTTCGGGGTGACATATAGCATGGGGTAACAATGCGTCCGTGTGTACTTAGCTTTAGACTAACTTTGGTAAAGGTGCCTACACATCTTAGAACATACACAGCAATTGTCTCCAAAATTACTATTGTCTCATATCCATGTGAAATACAGTTTTCAGTGTTTCATTGAGCTGCTGAGTGTGCAAGCTTATTACACAGCTTTCTGTTGCATTTCATTTTGCTATGAGACTTGTAACTACAGCATTATATTGCAATAGCTGGCCACGCACACTGGCTGACAGCTCAAGGTTATATTAACAATTATTATTGTGCAAAACTTGGGATGAGATTTTTCTTAACACAAATCTACAGTCAAATCTCAATGACCAAGAGAAACAACTTCACAGGTATCCAAGTGTTGCATAGCACATTCTTTTCCTTAGTGGAGAGGTATAAACCCCTTTAGCAATCTCTTGGTGGCCTTGGAAAAGAAGAAAGTCATAACATAAAAAAAATAATAATAATAATAATAATAATAATTTTTTGTTATCAACCTTTAGCAGCAGATGCGGAGATGGTACATTATAGGAGCCCTAAACCTAAAATTCAAGTTTCCTTATATAAGGGCTACTAATGATATTCACAAACATTTTAAGAGCTTATCCTAAGTGAATGTATTTGAGACACTTGATTTAAAGGGAGTGTGTTTGTTTCCTCTGCACAGCAGGCTTCCTGTTAAGGACACAATAATCTTTTTCTATTTGGTCAAAGTAGCAGAGATCAGCAATTTGTATTCAGCACAGATTAAAATGTAAATATAATAAATATATAATTCATTAAAGTATGGCAACCTTTCAAAAAGTATTTGTATATATTAGTAACATTCATAAAAGGCAACTTGAAATTTAGGCTTTAAGTGACAAAACAAGAATACAATCAAAGTAGCAGTCTACATATCCTGTTACAAATTGGTTTTCCTTGACAAAAAGTCTAACAAATTAAATTGTTAAAAAATAAAAATGTAAGTGAATGCGTGACAAACTACTCGATGCAATCAAATCTAGATAACCAAATTGATTAAAAATCCAGCTGACCCAGTAGGAAATGCATCAGATTCAACTGAAACTATCCAACATTATTCAAACTGCAGATCACAAGTTCTGGAAATGGAAAGAGATATCTGTGTTGTCAGCGTCACAGCTTGTGTCTCCTCAATACAATGTGACAAGCTGAGATTATTGGTTAGATGACTACAATGAATGACACAAAGAATGAAACACACACACACACACACACACACACACACACACACAGCTACGAGGCTGTTACATGAATCTGGCACCAGACTGATCAGTGAAGCAGAGCATCAATGGACTAAGTCAGTGGTTCTCAACCTCGGTCCTCAAGTACCCCCAACAGTTTTCCAGGTCACCTAGCAGTTGAACAGGTGTATTCATTCCTCACTGACACATTATAAAAGACCCACAGGTGGCGCAAATTATTTCACTTGCAATCCTGTGAGGAAACCTGGAAATCATGAACTGTTGGGGGAACTTGAGGACAGAGGTAGAGAACCACTGCACTAAGTGGTTCTCAGCTGGCGGCTCAGTAGCGCACGCAGGGGGGGTTTCTGAGTACCTGGAAACCCCCCTGATGAGCCAAATGTGTTTTTACTGAGAAGGAGACAGCATTGTCTCCATCTCAGCAAAAGCCGCGATCACGACCGCGAGAGCTTCTGCAGCACAGAGCTACAGTACCGTAGCTCTCTCTGCATAGTGAAATAGTGAAAGTCCGGGGATGGGAGGGGGGTTGGGGAGGGGGGGGGGGAGCTGCTGGAAGCTCAGGTACAGCAGCTCCCTCCCTCCTGACAGAACACACAGTCCCCGGAACTCCTGAATCCCTAAAAGGGTTCCCTGGTCCTGTTGTCATCCCACCAGACATACAGAACATAAGAGGCTGCACTCAAAGGCTTGCAATCAAGTGAAAAACGTGTATCCAAATAGACTGATTGCAAGCCTCTGAGTGCTACCTCTTATGTTGTGGATGTCTATATTATATATATACATTTATAATTATGTGAGGGCACAGTGACGTCAGCAGCTTCCCCATATAGCAGGTGGCGGCTGGAATGCGGCCAGAAAATCCAGGGGGATGCTGCCCGTGTCCGGCTATATATATGTGCAATAGGGATGTAAAACAAGCGCTTAACACCTTATACGTTTACAATAAGTGAATTAATATGACATAATTTGTGCATAAATATTCCTTTCGACTCCCATCAGCACTCCCAAGTGTAGGGGCTGCAGCATAGACTTTCTTATTGACTCATATTTCAATGAGTCATGGGTAGAAATGTTCAATAGGGATAAAGTCTCTGCGCCTTCAGTGCTCTGGTGTGGAATATTCCTTAAATGTGCAGCTAATATTATATATGCGTACCAGAAATATGCTCAAAATAAGCCCGTAGTGGTATCTTTAAATGGTCGTCTTCCCTTTTCCTTTTACTCCTTGTACAGACACCCTCAGCGAGGGGTTTAGGTATAGTCACGTAGGCAGAGAGGGAAGATAAGTGTCAGCAAAAATGCTCTTAATGTTCTAAAGTGACTAGTGACTTATTCGTGCATATGTTGCAAAAATAATTTTTATATAAAGTGCTTTGTGCCAATAGTGTCTAAAAAAAACACTATATTGAAATTGTGATTTCTAATATAATAATCAAAATCACACCCATGTGATGAATTTAATAAAAAGGAAGGTAAATAACTCACTCCTTTTAAGAATGCTTCTCCCTTAGGGTACTCCTTAGCAATATATAGTACCTTTAAAAAAGTTTTTTTCCGTCAAGGAAAAAAACAGAAAGAAAAGGGAGCTAACAGTGTGATAGTTTATCACAATTTTAATCACACAAAAAAAAACATACAGGTGGAATCGTACAATTTAGAAAGTTATAACAAGCTTATCTGTTGTACATGCCGTTGGAGAGGTAGTGGAAGCTGGCCCAACGCGTTTCGTCCCTTGTATCAGCTTAAATCGGACTTCCTCAGGGGTTATAGAGAATCACCCTGCATTCCCATGCCCTTTTATACCCTAACTCCGCGTTTGGAGCATACTTCCGGTCACTCGCGACCGGAAGTGGCCTGTGCGCATGCTCCCGATTGCCGTGATCTCACGGCTCATCCTGCGAGAGCGCTAGGGAACTACGTGTCCCACAGTGCTTTGCGCTCGAACAGGAAGTGCCGCTTGTCTATTAGCAGAGGGCGGCGCATGACCGGAAGTGGTCATACACCTATAAACACCGCATCCTCGCGGTGTTAAAGTTGGATCAAACCAGGGCTACATTGCCCATAATGCACTTCACTTTCGGTATCATTATGTACTGGGGATGGCAACAAGATTGTTATATATGCAATTCATGTTATGCATTTTTGTAATATTATGAATAACTATGACCATGGCAATCGTATTTCTAACAGTATAAGGACAAATAGGGAATGCACAGCGAACTTTGAGTACAAACCAATTAATACATTATAATTTCATTAAGACATAACACAAAACCTAAAATTCCTTAAAAATATAAATAATCCATAAGAAATATTTTCTTATTGGATAAAATATATATATATAAAATATATATTAAAATAGACAAAATTATCGGACCATTTAAAATGTGTAGTATATAAAAGATATACATAATGTTGGTAATAAAATTATTGGACCATTTAGATAAAGACTTATAATATGAGATGTATAATATGCCAAAAGAGATATAAAAAAATTTATATAAAATTTTTAAACTTTTTAAACCATATAAACGTACACTAGTATATCCGTACACTAAAAACCAGAAGCGCCAGTACTATACTTGTGTCACAGTGCACAATTCCTGACATTTCATAGTTCGTAATCCAAACCAAGTGTTACCGCCTAATTTGGGTATATAAGCTAGTATTTTTCCCTTATCTTATAGAAAAGGTGCTAGTTCATAATACTCGTTGAGACCTACAGGGGTCAGGGTATTAAGTTGATAAATCCAATACATCTCTCGTTTGGCTAATTTATTGTCACGATCTCCTCCTCTGTCACCCAGGACAACGTGTTCTATAGCTTTGAAGCTAACGTCTTCTGGATTCGCATTGTGGTATTTGTTAAAGTGTCTTGGCACTGAGTGGTCCATCTTGTTTTTGATGGCCCTAATGTGTTCCTGTATTCTCAGTCGTAAAGGTCTCTTTGTTTTTCCTATATATTTGAAGCCACAGGTACATTCTAAGACATATACCACATACGTACTGGAGCAGTTCATCATATCTTTAATTTTGTAAGACTTTGACAAATCCACATTACTGAATTGTTTACCATCCTTGTGTATGTATTTGCAGATACAGCAGTGATTACACTTATAAAAGCCAGTAGTTTTCATCCAATTGTCTGTACTCTCGGTGCGAATTGGTTTCAGCATACTCGGAGCCAGTATTTCCTTTAAGTTCCTTGCTTTCATAAAGATTAATCTTGGATGTATAGGAAGTACAGGGTTCAGTACCGCATCTGTCCGTAAAATGTTCCAGTGTCTATTAATGGCTTTTTTGAGAACTCCTCCAGTATTGTATGTGGTGACAAAGTTGTAGTTTTGATTAACCAGGTCTTCCTTGTTCTTGTAGGTAAGTAGATCTTCCCGTTTTACCTCACAAGTTTTTTCTTTCGCAGTTTCAATCACAAATGATGGGTAGCCCGTCTTCAAATCTATTGGCGTACGTTGCCATTTGCTGTTGGAAATCTTCCTCCTTCTTACAATTCTTTTTTAGCCTACAAAATTGAGAATAAGGAATATTTGTTTTCCATTTTTTCTGATGGCCGCTCTTAAAATGAAGATAGCTATTCTTATCCACTTCTTTTATGTAATTTCGTGAGTACAGTTCCTTCTTCCGCAGATAGTACCAAATCCAAATATTCAATTTCTTTGTTATGTATTTTAAAAGTAAAAGATAAATTAAGATCGTTGACATGTTGCAATGTAATCCATAAACTCCATCAGGAGGGATTCCTCCCCCTTCCAGATAATTATGATATCGTCTATGTATCTTCGATACAAGACTATATTCTCCTTGAACCTGTTGTTGTTGTATATGTAACTTTTTTCCCAGCAGCCCATATGCAGATTCGCGAAGCTGGGCGCGAAGACTGTCCCCATTGCGGTCCCGCAGATCTGGAGATAAAAATCGCTTAAAAATTTGAAATAATTATGTGTTAATATAAAAAGAATAAGATCACAGATAAAATTCTTATGTTCCTCTTTTAATTCGGGGTCTTGTGATAAGAATTCTCTACAGGAGGCTATGCCTTGATGATGTATTATGGATGTGTAAAGTGATTGGACATCGATAGTCACCCAAAGGTAGTAGTTTTGCCACTCAAAATTTTCCAGGCATTGGAGGATCGCTGTGGTGTCTTTCACATAGGAATCAAGTTTCACAACATACTTATGTAGAAAGATTTCCACATACTCAGACACATTTGCGGTAACCGAATCTATTCCCGCTACTATGGGGCGGCCAGGTGGGTTAGTAAGACTTTTGTGAATCTTAGGAAGACAATAACATATTGGAATGGTAGGATTGGTATTCAGCATGAACTGATACTCATCTTTATTAATGATGTCACTTCTTAGTCCTTCCAATAATATAGTTCTTAGCTCCGACAGAAATTCCCCCTTGGGGTCTTTAGTTAGTCTCCTATATGATTTTTCATCCTTTAGCAGTCTTAGCACCTCGTTCTCATAGTCCACACGGTTCATTATAACCAAGCCTCCCCCTTTATCTGCTGGCTTTAATACTATGGTGTTATCCTCTTTGAGAATTTTTAGGGCATTTTTCTCAAAGTTACTCAGGTTGTCCTTGATTTTGAGGGGCACATTTTCCTTGCATGTGTCTTGTTTGACTAATTCATAAAAGGCATCTATCTGGCTGCTTCTAGATTCTTGGGGATAGTACTTAGAGTTCCTCTTAAGGCCCGATTTATTTAAACTTGTCTCATAATAGGTTGCTGCATCTGTGTCCTTCTTTAAAAAATGCCTTTGTAGTGTAAGCTTCCGAACAAACTTATTTAAATCTATAAAAAGTTGGAAGCTATTAGGTTTGTTGCTGGGTGCAAACGAAAATCCTTTAGTCAGGAGGGATTTTTCAGAATCTGTGAGAATTCTATCTGAAATAACCTACGAGTTAGGGTATAAAAGGGCATGGGAATGCAGGGTGATTCTCTATAACCCCTGAGGAAGTCCCATTTAAGCTGATACAAGGGACGAAACGCGTTGGGCCAGCATCCACTACCTCTCCAACGGCATGTACAACAGATAAGCTTGTTATAACTTTCTAAATTGTACGATTCCACCAGTATGTTTTTTTTGTGTGATTAAAATTGTGAAAAACTATATCACACTATTAGCTCCCTTTTCTTTCTGTTTTTTTCCTTGACGGAAAAAAACTTTCTTAAAGGTACTATATATTGCTAAGGAGTACCCTAAGGGAGAAGCATTCTTAAAAGGAGTGTTATTTACCTTCCTTTTTTTTAAATTCATCACATGGGTGTGATTCTGCTTATATTAGAAATCACAATTTCAATATAGTGGTTTTTTTATACACTATAGGCACAAAGCACTTTATATAAAAATTATTTTTGCAACATATGCACGAATAAGTCACTAGTCACTTTAGAACATTAAGAGCATTTTTGCTGACACTTATCTTCCCTCTCTGCCTACGTGACTATACCTAAACCCCTCGCTGAGGGTGTCTGTACAAGGAGTAAAAGGACAAGGGAAGACGACCATTTAAAGATACCACTACGGGCTTATTTTGAGCATATTTCTGGTACGCATATATATTAGCTGCACATTTAAGGAATATTCCACACCAGAGTACTGAAGGCGCAGAGACTTTATCCCTATTGAACATATATATATATACACACACATATATACATACACACCCACGGAAACCCCCCTGAATAAATCCTGCGTTTGCCCCTGAGGCTCCAACAAAGGGGAGTCATTAGTACAGTATATCAGGTGTAGACACCTTCTACAGAGTATATTCTATGTAATATCACACAATTGGCAATCTATTCAAAGTACTAATTTAATTGGTATTGCACCGCAACTGAAAATTCAGTAACTAGTGGAGTAGAGAGTTACTGTATGCTAGAGCTACTGACATTACTGTTTTAATGTTCCACCACTTTGACGGGCTGATAACTAGTGTGTGTGTGTGTGTATATATTATATATCTATCTATCTCAGCAGGGACACTTCGTATTCATTTACAAGATATGATGAAAGGGTGCATTACTTTAGTGTCAGTGGCATACGTATTAGTTTGTTAAATACAGAAAACAGCATCCAAGATCGCCAGAGGTACGGAATGTTGGCCGATCTCTGACGTTTTTTTTTTTTTTAAAGGGACAAACACTTGCAAGGCAAAACCATGCATTGTAAGGGATTGCCTCTTTAAAAAAAACATCCGAGATCGACCGGTATCCCGCACCTCCGGCGATCTCGGACTTCATTACATCCTGCTGCATGTGTGACGTTGCCACCCACTGTACAAAGTAATCTGCAGAAGGGAAAATGAAAGTTAAAATAAATGCACGATTTCTTCGAATAAATACCAGCTAATTCAAATTTTGTGAGGCAAAATTAATTTATAGCAAAATGTAATAAAGCAAAATGCTCACATAGCAATACTGAAAATTAACATCCAAGAAAACAAAACAGTTTCATAAAATTGTATATATGTTTATACAGTGCTGAAACATAATATACAAATATGCAGCTCAACTGCATAACAGTGATATATTTCAAACAGATACAGTATTAAAGTAGTGCACTGGTAAACCCTTACGTATAGGCTTTGTGTAATCAGTTACCCCACAAAAACATAATATGCTTTTCCTTTTTCTGGTTAACATATAAATATTGCACATCAAAGATTTTCCTGCTTTCCAGAAATCGGACATATTTTAATATGCAAATTCATACATTTTTCAGGGGACAATATGTAGAAAACACAATTTGATTGCAAACATATGCAGTGTTTCTCAGACAATATGCAGAAGGGTTTTTTTTTTTTTTAAATTATATATATTTCAAATAAGCAAAATGTATGAAAATGGAGCAAGAGAAAGGAATTATTGGCTGCCAGGATTTCCAAACGAAAACACTTCTTTTAGGACTGTTAATACCTGGGGTGGGACAACACAATATCAGGAATTTATACACTGTACTGTAAATACTGTGACATTGCTTTGGTTACTAGGCAAGCATCAGGCACCAAATGACTTTCAGGTGTCCTAATGTGCATCCACAATACATAAAGTATTGCATTTTGCAATATTACCCATACTTACTAATGTTTTTTAATCCATATCCATTGATAAAATAATAGATAATACAAAGGATTACTAATTTGAATAGGTTGGTTTCCTGTCACATATATGCTCCCAGTGCCTCTATCATAGCATTTACTTAAGTGCACCTGTCGCCCACACATAATGGATGCAGCCATTTTGTGGACTAGAACAACAGTCTTAAGAATGCAGCTAAATAACTCCATAGTTACTGATGACATCACTAATACATTTACAGCAGCACATCAATTAGTGATTTAATAAGCTGCAGTCCATACTGAAACCCCCCCCAGAAACCGTCTGCATCAATTCAGTGTAATGCTGAACACACACTGTGCGATCCTGCCACTCAGCCAAGAGATCAGTTTGTTATACACACAGGGAATGCACCAGGGCCCGATAGTGCACGTGGAAGATGGTACAACACACCAGAATGATAATGACTCTAATCTAGCCGCATCTACAAACATATCTGATGCACCTTTCACATTATTATCTTTTCCGCAGACACAAGATATCAGGCAATTGTTAGGTGAGCCTTGTTTGCATGACAGGTGCACTTGCAGTTGTCACAAACAGTTCTGTGATCTGGTAACTTCCAAACACCATCTACGTTAAAATCACAAACCTCTGTGAAGGAGTACGCAGTTGTGTGTACACACTAGACAATGTAGACAATTTGTTGTTCCAATACAGCAAATTGTCCAGATATCCTTCTAGTGTGCACCCTCCTATACTGTACAATTATCTGCCAGATAATCTGTGGTTGGATTGAAAACCTGGTAATAGATGAGAGCAACTGACAATCGACCATTTGCTCCCAAACACTGGAAAATGGACAAAAGCTGTCCGTGATTTAACCAATTTGTATAAACGACAGGTTTTGTCCATTCTCCAGTGTTTTGGAGCAAATGATCGATTGTCAATTGCTCTCATCTATTAATTGCTCTCAATTGCTCTCATTTCAACTACAGATTATCTGCCAGATCATTGTATAGTGTATGTCCAGTTTAAGTCAGAACCGGTACAAATGCAGTTTGAAGGGTGAGGGTATCAGTAAAAGTATAGAGTATTGAGGTGTTAAAAAGATTGTCAAGTATTTTGTATAAGGGAGCAATATATAACTGCACCTAAGTGGAACTGAATAATGATTACACATTATACAAGTCAAACTTTGACTATGTATGTAAATTGTCAAACTAGAATGATATACAGGTTGAGTATCCCTTATCCAAAATGCTTGGGACCAGAGGTATTTTGGATATCGGATTTTTCCGTATTTTGGAATAATTGCATACCATAATGAGTGATCATGGCGATGGGACCTAAATCTAAGCACAGAATGCATTTATGTTTCATATACAACTTATTATACACACAGCCTGAAGGTAATTTTAGCCAATATTTTTTATAACTTTGTGCATTAAACACAGTGTGTACATTCACACAATTCATTTATGTTTCATATACACCTTATACACACAGCCTAAAGGTAATTTAATACAATATTTTTTAAAACTTTGTGTATTAAACAAAGTTTGTGTACATTGAGCCATCAAAAAACAAAGGTTTCAATATCTCAGTCTCACTCAAAAAAGTCCGTATTTCGGAATATTCCATATTTCGGAATATTTGGATATGGGATACTCAACCTGTATTGATAAAAAACAAAAAAAGAAGTACATGGATTTTAGGCAATAGCCTAAAGAAACCAGTGCAGGCAGAATCCATACAGAGCACACAATGGACGGCCGTAGCACCAGTGACGTGGCCTTGCCGAGGGACGGGTATATGCTACCATACAGCTGCTAGCTATAAGACTGGCGTCCTATTCTATTGCTACTCTGAGGTTTGTGACTCTAGGATAAAGTTCCCCAATATCTGAAATGTATATCTAAAATGAGATAAGGCATTGGAAAAACCAATAATCCCCATGGAATTCCAAGATAAATTAATTTTGTGAGGTACCCATTCTTGCAAAATGTCATTTTTGATAAGCTATTTTTCTCCATATTAATTACTAAACAATATTGACTAGCTATAATAAATATGTTGAACATACATAATTTCTGGAGATACATGGCACATAGGCTACATGTTCACATCCACAAATCCCCTGCCACTGAACACAATCATGCAAAAATATACAACAACAAATAGAAAAGTGCCTTGAACCAACAGACACGTCAGTAGTAATAAATTAAACCTTATTAAAATATAAAAGTTGTTCAAGTTTCTTTTTTTTCTTTTTCGTATCAGAAACGTCATGCACCTGAAACACAATTTCAACAGGCACTCCATGCATTTTAGATTGCATTCACTTCATACAAAGTGTTTTTCAGTCATACTCCTTGGCCAGTGAACGAGTGGTACCTAAGGCAGTGAGAACCAAGACTACCTATTCAGGCTTGGCTCAACTGTATTTTGGCCTTTCCTGTTATGTGGAAGTCTGTGCCTCATGCAAGCTAGCTAGGTAACTTTTTGCCATAAAAGGATATGTTGTCACACTAACTACAGTAGATGACACTTTTCTTATTGTGCCATCTCAACCAGAGGTCATATCTGCTTAACCAGCGCAGTCTTTTCTGAACAGGTAAACTATATGTTTCAAGTTGTGCAGATCCAATGTTTCCATAACAGTTTTGCTACTTTTGGCACCAAACTTCATCCCAAATACCAAACTTACAATAACTCAGACTTTACTCCTCCTCCAACTGTATATAAAACGGCCTACTCATTCATACAGTAAACTAAAACAGCACAGTGCCACCACTAAACAACTGTGCCCACTGTCCAAGTCTCGCTCCGTGCAGAGACGCCACCAGAACCTTCATGCCTCAGATAAAGATGTATTTCTGCCGAGTTCCTTAATTCCCTGTAGAATTCGCTTCATATGACCCACTTTCATTATCCCCAGATCCTGCAAGGAAAATAGAAGAATTGACTGTTTAAAGGCCAAGTCTGTAAAAATACATTTCTAATAGCTTTATATGATTAACATGTAGTAAATAAATATAGATACATCAGACTGTTCAATAAGTACAAACGAAGCATTTTGTAGATAATTGGCAACGTTAAGCTTTCCCAGAGATTGTGTCAGCAATTACATGCATTAGTAAACACGGAGAACGTTCTCTTAAATATGTATCCTGTCTCAGGAGTCACAGCAGGATATTTACGGCATAACAAATTATCCGGTATTCCTATAATAAATACAAAGCTATACTGGCAATATACCAACTCGATCATACTTTATGTTTTCACATGTTGCTTTCTTTGGGCGGTATACTATTAGCCGCAGTAAATTACCGCTGCTAAAAGTCTCGCTGGGGACTATCCTATTAGCCCTGATAAGCCAACGTGAGCGGTGGCTTATCGGGGATTTTGTTTCACCTGCCTCAGAATCCCCAGAAACTGCCCCATTTTCAAGCAAAAACAGCGGTTTCTCACAAAAACACACAGGTTTCACTGAACCAGTGTGTTTTGGGGGGAAATGGCTGTTTTGTTTTACGGGTTAACTAATTGGATGGCCTGTAAAAATAAATAAATAAAATGGGTGAAACATCTGGAAAAACTGTGAGAAACTGTTGTTTTTGCACCCGATGTTTTACCGCGTCTAAATAGGATACCGCCCTTTATTTGTATTTCTTCCACCCCTTTCCCTTTCCATGTGTGTACACTGAGCGGCATGTGCATGTCTGTAGCGGAGCATGAGGAGAGGAAATGGCACTAAATGAAGAAAACTGCTCTATTTAAAGACATTAGCATGACAAACTGAGTCCATGGATAAGAGTCACAGTGACAGAACAATGTAAGCTGAACATTTAGATGATGGGAATAAAAAGGTCACTGTATAATGGAGGCATTATTACAGTATAGATAAAAGATACGATTATGCCAATAAGATACAAGCATAGAAACCTTTATTGCCGATGACAAAGCAACGGAAAAACAGAAATTTACATTCAATAATCAGAAAGAAGATAAGATAAAGCTTTTACTACTTTGTAAAGAGACATGGGGAATTTTCAGCACTCTCCCCAGACTGTACAATCGCAGTTTGCTACAAGGGTACAGGTGAAAGGCATACAGATGGTTAAGTTCGAAACGCAGAATTTGACAGCAGATAAGAACCACTTGGCCCATCTATTCTTCTCATATACATGCTCAAACTGGGGTTATTTTTTTTGTTGCTAGCCAATTGACCTACCAGTATATTTTTGGATTGTGGGAGGAAACCGAAGTACCCCGGGGAAACCCACGCAAGCACGGGGAGAATATACAAACTCCACAAAGTTAGTGCCGTGGTGAAAATCTAACCCATGACCTATGTGTTGTGAGGCAGTAATGTTAACTATTACACCATTCTTACTGTTCCTATTGCTTACTTAACTGAATTTATTTCCCCCAAAAAACGCTCAGAAATAGTTTTTGTTTTTTAGGAGTGAAATAGTTGAAGAACATGTATTTAGCCTTATCCAAAATGATTTTAGTTATAAAATAGAAAAACTTTTTTTTTTTTTTTTTATATATATTTGCAAAACATTTTTTTTTCTGGGTGGAGTGGGGGTCCTGCCATGCTGACCGATCCACGTAGATCCTTAAGGCACGGACTACGTCCAACGAAGGCAAAGGGACCGTAAATTCCCTCTGAGAGCAGCGGCAGAGGGAAGTTTCTCTTCCCTGCAGCTGCAAACACTGTGTATTTGACTGGCTGCATCCTGTGCAACCAGGTCAGATAAAGCACTTGCTGGTGTGGTCGCATCTAATGTGACCATGCCAGGCAAGTGGCTAAATATATTCATTTTAGTAAGAACTTACCGTTGATAACGGTATTTCTCCTAAGTCCACAGGATCCACAGAATATCATTGGGATATGATGACGCGACAGCGGATTTGCAACAATCGGTCAAAGCTTTTGGCCTCCCAGCATGCAACTGGCTTGTCCAATATCCCCGCCTCCTGGCTCCGGCAAATCAGTTATTTTTCCTAAGCTCAAGGCAGGAGCATCTTAGAGAGCCCTAATCAGGCGAGAAGAACACATATGCACACCCTTCCGCACAAGAAAAAAAAAAAAGAGGTTAGTGAGTGAAAGGATCCTCAAATCAGGTACGTTAGGGAGGGATCCATGTGGACTTAGGAGAAATACCATTATCAACGGTAAGTTCTTACCATAACGTATATTTCTCTGGCAGGGTCCACAGGTTATCCACAGGATTTAGTGGTGGGGACGGTCCTGAATGGACAGGAGAATCCTTTTCGCCCGAATTCAGTGTCCTGAGAGGCGAAGGTATCAAAGGCATAATGTCTAATGAATGTGTTAATGGAAGACCATGTGGCTGCCTTACATATCTGTTCTGCAGAAGCACCACATTGTGCTGCCCATGTACGTACCTACCTTAAGAGTAGAGTGAGCAGAGACATTAGCCAGAACAGGGAGATCAGCTTGAGAGCATGCTTCCGAAATCTTTATCTGAAGCCACTGCACCAGTGTCTGCTTATCAGCAGGCCATACTCTCTTGTGAAATCCGTAGAGGAAAAAAAAAAAAGAGAGTGCCTGTGTTTCTGATGGCAGTGGTACGATCCACGTAGATCCTTAAGGCATGGGCTACGTCCAACGACGCATCTCCCGCAGAAAGGTCCGTCCCCCTGGAAGGCCGGGACTACAATTTCTTTGTTAAGGTGGAATTTAGACACCACCTTAGGAAGATACCCAGATTTTGGTTCTAAGAACCGCTCTATCTGGATAAAAAAATCAGAAATGGAGGGCGACATAACAATGCCCATAAATCTGAAACTCTTCTAACTGAAGCAAGTCAGTAAAAAGAGAACTATAGCTGACAACCATTTGAGATCCACTCATTTTAGTGGTTCAAATGGGGCAACTTGAAGGGCCTTTCGGAATAAACTTAAGTCCCAAGGCACTGTAGGAGTAACAAAAGGGAGGTTGAATGTGCAACATTCCCTGGAAAAAAGTGCACACATCCTGCAGGTTAGCAATTTTCTTTTGGAACCATACAGTCAATGCTGACACTTGTACTCTCAAGGAAGCCACCCATAAACCTTTATGCCTTCCTGATTGAAGGAATGCTAAGACTCTGGAAACTCTGAAAACCAAGGGTCAAATTTTTGATCATTGCACCATCGAATATAAGCTTGCCATATGTGGTGATAAATACAAGCTAAGAAAAGTTTCCTTGCTCTAAGCATAGTTTGAATTACCTATTGTGAGAATCCTCTTGCCTTCAGAATGGAAGTCTCAAGAGCCACTCCGTCAAAGACAGTCGATCCAAGTGTTTGTGATAACCAGGACCCTGAAACCGTAGATCTGGACGTTGAAGGAGTAGGAATGGAGCATCCATTGAAATCCTCTGCAGATCTGTGTACCAATGTCTTCTGGACCAAGCCGGAGCTATTAGTATCACGGCACCCTTACCTTGTCTTACCTTTCACATCACCCTGAATTACAGGGCGATTGGTTGAAACACATAAGCCAGACGAAAGTCCCATTTTATTGACAGGTCATCCACAAAGTTCGCTCTGGGATCCTTTGTTCTTGTCCCGTATGCAGAAACTTTGTTGTTCTGACGGGACGCCATGAGATCCATCTCCGGTAACCTCCAATATCTACCAGAGCATGTAAAACCTTGGGGTGAAAAGCCCATTTGTTTGCATGAATGGTGTGTCGACTGAGAAAATCTGCTTCCCAGTTTAGGACTCCCGGAATGAATACTGAGAACAAGGCTGGATAATGAAGTACTGCCTACCTTAACGTGTGACTTACTGTACCTTCTTCATTGTGTTTTGGCTGCGACTTCCTCCCTGATGGTTGAGGTAAGCTATTGCCATTGCAATGTCCAAGCGGATTCGAATTGGTTTCTTCAGAAGGATATTCTTTGCCTAAATAAATGCCATATATATGGTCCAAAGTTCCAATATATTTATTGGCAGGCAACTTTCTTCCTTGGTCCACTGCCCCTGGAAACAACTCCTTCCTGACACTGCTCCCCAGCCCTGCAGGCTGGCATCCATTGTCAGAGTTTCCCAATCTGATAACCACCTAATCTCCAGAGGAAGACCATAATCTGTGCTTTTATTGTCTGATGAAAACCTTTCCACTTGGAAAGGATCAGACGTTGCAGATGTATCGAGTAGAACTGAGTATACTTCATCATGTTGAATGTCTACACCATCAACCCAATCACACAAATTACTGTGTAAGTGGATACCGTTTGACTGTGTAACAACTCCTGAATCCTTAAGTGAATTTTGGATATTTTGTTCAGAGGTAAATTACTCTCTGAACACCCAATTCCAACACAGTCCCCAAGTGAGTCATCAGTTTTGACGGAACCAGAGACGACTTTGCCCAATTTATGAGCGAACCGTATCTCTGTAACAAGCTGCAGATGACACTAAACAATTCCTGAGACTGTGGCAGGATCAATAAGTCGTTGAGGTATGGATTTTCTACTATCCTTATCACTTGTTAACGGAGATAAGATGCCATCACCACCATCATTTTGGTGAATACTCTGGGAGCTGTGGTCTGTCCAAATGGTAGGCCTAAAAATGAAAATGTTGCTGGAGGATAGCAAACCTGAAATAGTGCTGATGGGACAGTGATATAGGAACATGTAGATAAGGATCCTGGATATCCAGGGATACCATAAAATCCTCCTGCTCCATGGCCAAAATAACGGAACGTACAAGTCTCCATATGAAACCCGAGGCATCCAAAACTAAAAACAGGTTGGAATAAAAACATTGTCCTCGTTGTGCAAGAGGAACTGGAATTATCACTCCTAACTGAAGCAACTCCTTAACTGCCTCTTGCAAAGCCCTGGTCTTCGTTTCCACTGAAGATGGGCTGGTACAAACTTTTAAAGAGGGTGTTTCTGAAAACACCTACAGCACCTGGTATTCTCAGTTGGTTTACCATCCAAGTACTAACCAGGACTAACACTGCTTAGCTTCCAAAATCAGATAAGATTGGGCATGTCCAGTGTTGTGTGGCTGTAGAGCATAACCTTGAGATAACGCTTCTTGCACCCAAGCATCTGCAGTAGACTGCAGCAGATCTGTGCAAACTGAAGAAGTCAGCCTCCCACCCTGGGTTCCCCCAGGTGGAGGTCCGCACCATCAAGCCTATCTTCCGATTTGAAAACCGGTCCTCTGGTAGCCCAATACCTTTTAATCTTACCAGACTTGTTGGATTGGGACCGTTTGCCATTAACCCTTTACTTTTGCTTTTCCTTGATTCCGAAAAGACTAAAAATCTGGAAACTAGGCTAGAATTTATGTGTGAAAGAAAAACTTCACTTTCTTGGAGCCTGCTTCTGACTCCAAAATACTGTTTAATTCTTTACTCAAAAAAATATTTCCAGTACAGAAGGTTAAAGACTCCAGAAACTTCCTGGATTCTGAGTCAACTTCCATGTACATAGCCCGCTCTGCAAGCTACTACTGCTGAAGCTGATGCCTGAGAGGCAATAGTACACATATCCAGGGCCGCTTATTGCTTCCTGTATGATATGTGCAATATAGGAGTTTTGCTCTCTAGATGCTCCTCCTTCAATGCATCAGCACAGGCTGCCACTGCTTACGCCATCCAGGCTGAGGCCATGGCTGGTCTTATGATTGCCCAAGACAAGGAAAAAATGTTTTTGAAAACCATCAAGACTCCTATCTGTGACATCATTTATTTATGTTGAAAGCAGAAGTAATGTAGATTTTTGCACCAATCTATGACAATATAATTTGGGAGCCACCTCCCTTTTTTTAAACAGTCCCCAGCTGGACGAGGATAATTGGAATTCCATCAGCTGTTTTGGGACATTTAAACACAGGTGCCTTAGTTTTTAACCAAGGTTCTTCTGCCTCTTCTAAGAATAGAATGGTTTACATAGCACTAATTAGCTCAGGTATGTCCACTGAGCCCTCCGAAGTGCAATGAGTCCTCATCCTCCGATTTCCATTGCTGAACGTGGATCTTAAGATTTATGCTAAAATCTTAGCCAACCGCTTGGCTCCCCTGCTCACACAATTGATACATACAGATCAAGTAGGCTTCATCTCTGGCCGCCAGTCCTCCGATAATACCAGGAGAGCCATAGATTTGATTTACTCTATCCATAAACAAAAGCTACCCTCGCTGTTGCTAGCACTGGATGCTGAGAAGGCTTTTGACAGAATTTCCTGGCCCTTCGCTTTTTCAGTGTTCCGGAGGATGGGCTTTTCTGGCAAATTCCTAGACGGTGTTTCGGCGCTTTGCAGATCCCCTACTGCACGGTTTCTGTCAATCACCTCACCTCTTCCACGTTCGGTATCGCTAACGGCACCAGACAGGGATGCCTGCTCTCCCCATTGCTATTTGCCCTGGTCATGGAGCCGCTGGCAGCAAGGATCCAAGCTAATACAGATATAGCTGGAGTGCGGGTAGGCCCTTCTGAACACAAAATTGCATTATACGCTGACGATGTTCTAATATCTTTGGGATCCCCATCTCAGTCGATACAGCCGCTCCTTTCTGAGATAGACCTCTACTCTAAACACTCCGGTTATAAACTTAATACAGGTAAGACTGAAGTATTGAATTTTTATATCCCCGGACCGGTTAAGCTCTCTTTAGAAAATTCCTTTCCATTTCAATGGCACAGGCAAAAGATTAAATACTTAGGTATTTTTCTAACGCATAGCCATCATCAACTTTACCAAGCTAATTTCCCTAGGCTTTTAGATCGAATTAAGTCAGACTTGTCTTCTTGGTCTAGCCTCTTTATCTCCTGGATAGTTAGGGTAAACTCGGTGAAGATGAACGTGCTCCCTCGGATACTTTACTTATTCCAGACCCTCCTGATATTTATTCCTCCATCTGTTTTTAAATTCTTACAATTTCACACGTCACAATTCATATGGGCTAATAAGCGCCCCCGAGTACGATTGAAACTTCTACAGCGCCCCACATTTAGTGGCGGCCTAGGCATCCCAGACTTTAGAAGATATTATTTAGCCACGCAGCTCTCACACTGCGTACAATGGTGCAACCCCGAATCTCGCAGAGTCTGGGTATCTATAGAAGCCGCCGACCTAGGTCTCTCTACCCTCTCTTCTCTTCTCTGGCTTTCGATATCCTCCCGCCCTAGAAATGATGCATCCCACCCCATAGTTTACCGCTCACTAACGGTTTGGGACTTTGCTAATAGGAATTTCGGCTTGGCCCCAGCCCCTACATCCCAATATTACACAACCCTGCATTCCCTCCTGGTACAAATAGATCATTGTTTGCTCCTTGGCAAGATAGAGGTATTTTATATCTGAATGATATCACCAGGGATACCAGTTTTCCTCAATTTACTCAAATTCAAGGAAAAATTGATATTCCCTCTAGATTCTTTTATCAGTTTTTAAAACTCAGACACTTTCATTCCTCACTGGGCCGCGTCCTCTCTAGCAGACCCCTGACCACGTTTGAGACTATATGTTTCAGACGCCACTCAACCAAAGGCCTTATTTCCCTCTTATATACTACTCTTACTGGGGACCCTCCCTCTCAGCGTTATCCTCATGAGAGAGCATGGGAGATGGACCTACGCTCGGCTTTAGATGATGAGGAATGGTCTGAAGCCTGGGGTAACGCGGCGTCTAGCTCCATCTGCGTTAGAATCAAAGAGAATATCTATAAATTATTATATAGATGGTATTATGTACCGTCTCGCTTGAGCAAAATGTACCCGGATACATCGGATAGGTGTTGGAGAGGATGTGGCGCAGAGAGCTCTTTCCTACACATATGGTGGTCATGTCCTAAAATAGTGCATATGTGGAGGGAAGTGATACATTTTATTTCTAGCTTATTGCAGATTCCTATCCCTTCCGACCCTAAATACATTCTCCTCCCCTTAAACCTGCCAACGCTAACAAAATTTCAAAATAAACTGATGCGTCATATAGTCTCTGCAACGACATGTCAACTAGCTGCAGATTGGAAAAACCCTATCCCGCCTTCCATGCAATCTATAATTGCCCGTATCTGGTACGTTTACCGCATGGACTACATAACTAGCATCATAAACTGCTACTCTAAGTCATTCGATAACATATGGAGTCCATGCTGGCCTCCCAGCACGCCCCTTCACCTTTCAATTTGTGATACCCCGTACTATATTTGATGAGACCCTCCCGGGGACTCTACCCTATCCTATTTTGTTTATTTCTCTCTTTTTCTTTCTTCTTCTCTGTCTTTCTTTCTTCTCGACCTCTTTCTATTTTTACTTATCAATGTCAGTCGGTCAGCTGCGCTGCTGACTGCCACCTTTTCTGTTTTATACTACCCGCTCTCTGCGTCAAAAATGGATCACTGTTACTTTTTTTTGGTTATCTTTATAATTACCAACTATTATACTGTATTTGCAACGTAATATACGCTGTAACCACTGTCTCTTGGTATCTGTTTTTGTGATCCCATGAATAAAAATTATTACAAAAAAAAAAAAGAAGAAAGGCTGCCAATTTCCGAGGTGGATAAACCTAAGAATGAATGTTGCATGTAAGGGTTAATAGGGTAACCTCTCCCTGGTATAGAAGCTGGCATTATCTGCTTGGCTATATTGGATAATGTCTGTGCAAAGTAGCCCATGAAGGGTCAACTAGAACCTGTGCTTGCCTCAGTTATTTAAGAGGCTTCAGCAACAGCTAAACATTTTGCACATAATCCCTTTTAAACCAGATCCTGATAGGTTAACCCAGCTTTGCAAGACAAACATTAAATGAGTGTTGGTGCTGCTGTGGAAAGTGTATTTTCCTCACCCTTGCTGCTCTTAAACATGATAACTACATCACACACATGTACAGTGTTACTACACAATTTGTGACTGTAATCACTTTAAAGTGACACACAATCCGACCCTACCCTGCTTTGCACCTTCCTTGAGGATCGGAATACACAGAAAAAACTGACAGAATTATAGTAAAGTCAGCAATCACACTAGCAATCAGTCACAGGTTATACATTAGTATAATAAGCAATGAGCACATAATCAACTACAAATACATTTCAAGTATGTATGAGAAAACATATTACTACATTACCTTATATAGGATTTAACCATATTCAGTCGAACAGCAAAAGAAAAACAACAGCAATAGTTATCAGACTCATATGCATTAGGCACTTATCCAACTATTTGTACTCAAAGGTAGATAGAGACTTAGGGGGTCATTCCGAGTTGATCGTAGCTGTGCAAAATTTTGCACAACTACGATCAACTTTCCTGACATGCGGGGGTCGCCCAGCACGGGGCTAGTCCGCCCCGCATGTCAGTCCAGCCCCCCTCACAGAAGTGCAAAGGCATCGCACAGCGGCGATGCCTTTGCACTTCAGGAGTAACTCCCGGCCAGCGCAGCTTCAGCGTGCTGGCCGGGAGCTACTCCTCATTCCCTGGCCCGCAGCGGCTGCATATAACGTCACACAGCCGCTGCGGCCCGCCCCCGTTTAATCCAGCCACACCTGTGTTGGCTGGACCGCGCCTACGAAACGCCCATCGGTCATCTCTGCCTGTCAATCAGGCAGAGGCGATCGCTGTCCTGCTACGGCCGTCCCGCATGCGCAGGCGTGCAAAGGTGCCAGGGCATGCGCAGCAGGGACCCGTTCGCTCTGCTGCGTGAAAACGCAGCGAGTGAACAGGTCGGAATGACCCCCTTAGTGCTGTATTACCCGGCTCAGTAGAGTGGTATACAGGGAGACTCGCGCTGCTTCCAGAATCGATCAATACGTTAGCGTCTGGATCCACTTAGCGTTCGCTAATAGTGTACACACTCGCCACGTGAACCTACAGTGAACACAGACGCCTAAGTGAACACTGACACACCAGTCACACAGCCGCCTATGCAGCGACTGGGTCCCCTTAGATACACAGTGTCACAGACGGAAGCGGGAAATCAGTTCATGGCGGGAGACTCGGAGGAAACTGGTCATGAACCGGGGGGAGGGACGACCAAGGGAGCGTCTGACTCCCCACTGCTTACATCCACCCTAGGGATCACGGCCTCTTACTACCCCTGGAGCCCATGATCCCCAGGGCCTAGCGCTGGTGCACCCTAGGTGGCAGCCACATCAGCGACTATTTGGTAGTCTCCTCCCAAAACAGTGCGGCTGTGTCCGGGTCCCCCTCTAAGCGGAACAGATGCCTTACCTTCTCCCCATGTTCCGGGCCACAGCCTGGTAACATCTGCTGGACTTGCTAGTACATCCGACACAGATGCCTGCCGAAACAGCACTGTACTTGTGGATAAGCGTTGTCGCGACCCGGCGAGGAGTTGTTGGAGCGACTCTTTCTAAGGTACATGTAAAACACTTTTCAGAAAGATTGCTCAGAAAAAAAATAGTAAGACTATAAAAATAAAATAAAAAAAGCTTATGGCTGTTAAAAAACCAGCAGCCCTCTGACCACGGTCCGGCTCCTGCCACACCAAACAAAAAAAGGATATGCCTGAGCCAGGAGCGGGGATATATGGATGGGCCCTTTGCATGCTGGGAGGCCGAAAGCTTTGACCGATTTGTGCAAATACGCTGTCCCGTCATCATATCCCAATGTTATCCCGCGGATAACCTATGGACACTGCCGGAGAAAGCACGGATTACTAATAGTATGAGAGCTTGTGGGCGAATCAGAGGTAGACGTTAAGCAGTGGCAAAATTAATGCAAAATTATGTTAATAATGCTGATGCTAATGCTGCAGCCGAAGGACTATGTATTGGGAAGCCCACCAGCTGCAGCCCCAATCCCCCACGCTGCACACAAAAGTGCCCCATCAAAAAGACAATGGCAGCATCATCAGACTTCCGATTAACATTGGTATCAGGGTAACTGCATCTTCCCACGCAGTCTCGGACATCGGAACACCCGTGATGTCTTGAGCCGCCCCTCACTGTTGGCTTTATAGACATTATTTATGATAGGGTAGTAAATACCCATGTGTAGTGTACACAAAATGACTTACAGTGCACACAGCAGGCATTTCTGTTGCCTGACTGGCTAATACAACATAAGGAGTGCCTTCCTCCTGATTACATGGACAGGCTTGTACCTGGGATATTCTGCATTAGGTAATAAGAATTACCATATAGATTACTTGAGTGTCATAAATTATGGAGGTAACTTGACGGAGAATCTTTAAGGAAAGGGTTGCAAACCACCACCAAATACATTCTGCAGCTATATATGCTGTAACCAAGGAAAGCTTACATGCAGATCTATGCCGCTGGTGAGAAAAGCGCATAAGGTAAAATCTTGTGCGCACATGAATAAGATATAAGAGGACAGACCACTACACAATTACATAGACACTGTATAGACAAATGTATGAGCAAGTCACTGCATTTTATTTATATTCACTTTTTTACTCGTACAAACAATGCTGTCATCACATACACCATTATATAACACACAAACCACATCTGACTGCTGTTGCTTTATCTGTACAGTGTATGTTATATATATGTGTGTCTCTCTACGTTTAAGAATCGTTTTAAGTGTTTTTAAAGTAATTAATGTGGCTCTAAATCAAATAATGATATGCTGTAAGTACGTACAACACATTATAGATACAAGCAGATGAATTGGCTTGGATAATAGGAATGCACATGCGCTGTGTTGATAAGATGAAAATGAGGCTTGAGAAGTACACTGCACATGCGCGAACCGTACGAACCGCTATTTAAAAGGAGGAAGCGGAGAGGAGAATGTATGACACTGAGGAAGCCGCCGACGCTTACGAGTAGGCGGGGAAACGAGTGTCACGATTTCCACAAAACAGACTGCAGCATCCACTTTCATCGGCTGGTTGAGCACCCCAGAGGCAAGGGGTAGTTTGTGAAGTCCTCTGCTGAGACAGCTGCCCATGAGCTCCGGATAAGGCTGATGGTGAGAGCAGCAGCCAGGAGGCTAAGCATATCGTGGATATAGTAGAGGCACGTTTTATCCAGAACAGGCTGACAGTGAGAGCACCAGCCAAGAAGGATACCGCATACATCGCAGATAACAGAGGCATTCTGTATGGTATACCTATATAATTTTTTCTGCTACACAGCTTTTCAAAACTTTGACTGTTGACATTTAATTGACTGCATGAACTGCTCTAACATCATTACTAAGCCGTGAGAAAAGCTTTGTTTAGCAAATTGCTACTAACCACATGCTTTTCAATAACCACTAACCAGATCAATGGATGTATGGACATAAGCACATTATATCACTTATATGAGAATAACATGCATGCCTAAAAGTTTATTGGGTATATTTAAGGTTTATGAGCAATATATCCAAGTGCGATAAATACAGGTATACAAATTGTACACCTAATCCATTTTATATCTAGCTGTGCATTCATGTTTGGTGAGCAAAGGAGGTAGACTAATACAGATTGTTTTATACAGATTTATAATAGTTTTACAATTATATACATATATTTCATATTGTGGTAGTGTATTGTGTTTTTATGTTATGCCGTCCGGCATTGAATACAATTGATATATTTATAAAAATAAATAAATAAATAAATAAATAAATAAATCAATCAATCTACATCAGATTTGAATAGCGCATTCTCATTTGTCTTTTTTAGTTTTAAATTTAAGGGGTTAAATTACCAATTACCCCTGAGAGAGCTGCTTACAAAGCTGTTCAATTACAGCGCCAGGAATATTCTGTTTTGTAAGCTGATGTTTGCAGTGCTCTGCAAAACTTTCCACACTTGCTCTTTGTTAAGGGCCCCATACACTAGACCGCTAATGCCCGAATTCGGCCCGATATGTTGGGTGAAATCGGGCATTTTCTGTGTGCTTTTCCCCCGATCCGATCTGCTTTCCGTGTGCATCGGATCGGATACCCCTAGATCCGACATATCACGAGTGCTGCACATCCGACATATCATGAGTGCTGCACTCGTCATATGTCGGATCCCGCAGTAAATGGATGGGAAAGTAAAAGATACATTGTATGCAAAAAAAACTGCACACGATATATCTAATACTATCCTGCCAACGGGGAGGCTGCTGGGAGGTTGGAGGAAATCTTATATAACATGACGGACCGTCATGTCATATAAGTCTATGGGGCCCTTAAGGAATGCTTACTGTGCACACTACTCTTTTATTTTTAACACTTCTAACACTGTGGCACTACTGACGTAAAAGGAACAGAAAGGGGGTAGGGTGAACCAGCCAGAGAAAATAGGATTGTAAATACCTACCAGTAAATCCTTTTCTCGTAGTCCATAAGGGATATTGGGGACAGAATTAGTACGATGGGGTATAGACGGGTCCAAAAGGAGCCAGTGCACTTTAAATTTCTTCAACTGGGTGTGCTGGCTCCTCACTTCTATGCCCCCTCCTACAGGCAGTTATAGGTAAAACAGTGCCCGAAGGAGAAAGGACATACTTGAGAAAAGGAACATGACAACAAGAGGTGTGGTGAGATTTTCACACGAACACACTATAACATAATCTGGCCAGCAACAGCTGGCAACAGAAAAACAGCAACAGCTGAACAGGAAACTCTGAACAGACAACTTGCAGAAGTCACCGCATAGAGGCCCCAATATCCCTTATGGACTATGAAAAAAGGATTTACTGGTAGGTATTTAAAATCCTATTTTCTCTAGCATCCATAAGGTATATTTGGGACAGAATTAGTACGATGGGGATGTCCCAAAGCTTCCAGAAAGGGAGGGAACGTGCGGAGACTGCTGTAGCACCGGCTGCCCAAACTTGGTATCCTCTTTGGCCAGCGTATCAAATGTGTAGAATTTCACAAAAGTGTTCTTCCCCGACCAGGTAGCCGCTCGGCATAGTTGCAAGGCCGAGACTCCACGGGCAGCCGCCCAGGAAGAGCCCACTGATCTAGTAGAGTGGGCCTTAAGAGACTTAGAAACAGGTAAGGCTGCCGACACGTAGGCCTGTTGGATAGTAAACCTAATCCAATGAGCAACGGTCTGCTTTGAAGCAGGACAACATTTTTTCTGCGCATCATAGAGCACGAATAAAGAATCCGTCTTCGTGACCCGAGCTGTGCGCCTGACATAGATCTTAAAGGCACGCACAACATCCAAAGACCCTGAAGCGGCAGAACAGGACGGAACCACAATAGGTTGATTCAGGTGGAACACGGAGACAACCTTCAGCAGGAAAACTGCTGTCTAGTCCGGAGCTCCGCTCTGTTCACGTAAAAGACCAACTATGGACTTTTACACGATAAGGCCCCCAATTCTGAGACGCGTCTAGCAGAAGCCCGGGCCAATAATATCACTGTCTTCCATGTGAAGTACTTGTCTTCTACCGTCATCAGGGGCTAAAACCAGGAGGACTGTAGAAATTTCAACACTACATCCAAAGCACAGGGTGACGTAGGCGGCACAAAGGGAGGTTGTATGGAGTACCCCTTGTAAGAAGGTCTGAACTTCTGGCAACACAGCCAAATTCTTCTGAAAGAAAATTGAGACAGCTGAAATCTGGACCTTAACGGAAACCCAGACACAAGCCTTTTTCAACACCAGTCTGCAGAAAACGTAGGAAACGTCCCAAGTGAAACTCCACAGGCGGATACGTGCATTCTTTGCACCAAGAGACATATCTACTCCAGATATGATGATAATGTTTTGACGTCATAGGATTTCTGGCTTGCACCATAGTTGCCATGACCTTTTTGGAAACCCTCTGTGAGCTAGGCTATTCCGCTCAATTTCCATGCCGTCAAACGAAGCCGCTGTAAGTTCAGGTAGACGAATGGTCCTTGCTGGAGTAGATCGTTTCTTAGCGGCAGAGGCCAAGGGTCTTCTATGTACATGTCCAGAAGCGTTGCGTACCACGCCCTTTGGGGCCAATCCGGCGAGATCAGGATTGCTTGGACTCTGATGTCTGATCCATTGGAGAACCCTTGGGATCAACGGAATCGGAGGAAATAGGTAGCCGGTAAGGTCAAGGCAACTTCAGCGCACCCACTGCACTCGTCTGAGGGTCCCTGGTTCGAGTGCAGTAGCAGCAGAGATTCTTGTTGGGGCGAGACGCCATCATGTCGATCTGCGGTTATCCCACCTGTCGACAATCTGTTGAAACACCTGAGGTTGTAATTCCCACTCTCCCGGGTGGAGGTCGTGGCGACTCATGAAGTCCGCTTCCCAGTTGTCCACTCCCGGAATGAAAATTGTGGACAGCGCTCTTTCATTTCTTTCCACCCAGAGAAGTATTTTTGACTTCTCGCATGCAGGCCCTGCTTTTTGTCCCTCCTTGTCGATTGATGTATGCCACTGCCGTGGCACTGTCTGGCTGAACCTGGATCGCCTGATCCCTGAGTAGAGGGGAGGCCTGAATCAGAGCATTGTAGATAGCCCAAAGTTCCAGAATGTTGATCGGAAGTAGGGCCTCTTGGGCAGACCACCTGCCCTGGAACTGCGCAACCTGGGTGACAGCTCCCCATCCTCTCAGACTCGCTTCCTTCATGAGGATCCAATCCTGAAGCCCGAAAATTCGACCTTCCAGCAGGTTGGAAGGCTGTAACCACCACAGGAGTGAAATCCTGGCCTGGGGTGACAGCTGAATCATCCAGTGCATCTGAAGATATGAACCGGACCACTTGTTCAGGACGTCCAATTGGAAGGGTCTGGCATGGAACCTGCCGAACTATGGGGGTAATTCCAAGTTGATCGCAGCAGGAAATTTTTTAGTAATTGGGCAAAACCATGTGCACTGCAGGGGGGGCAGATATAACATTTGCAGAGAGAGTTATATTTGGGTGGGTTATTTTGTTTCTGTGCAGGGTAAATATTGGCTGCTTTATTTTTACACTGCAATTTAGATTGCAGATTGAACACACCACACCCAAATCTAACTCTCTCTGCACATGTTAAATCTGCCCCCTGCACTGCACATGGTTTTGGCCAACTGCTAAAAAATTTCCTGCTGCGATCAACTTGGAATTACCCCCTATATCGCCTCGTACAAGGCCAACATTTTCCCCAACAATTTTATGCAAAAATGAATGGAAACTTGAGCAGGTCGGAGAACCATGCGAACCATCTCTTGAAGTGTTCTCACCTTGTCCTCTGGGAGGAACACTCTCTGAGCTACAGTATCCAGTATCATACCCAGAAACAGGAGCCTTTGAGATGGTTCCAGTTGAGACTTCTGTAGATTGAGGATCCACTCATGGTGAGACAGACGTTGGATA